>NC_057346.1:3477500-4077500 GCF_016509475.1 Prionailurus bengalensis
CTCAAAATAGAGCCACCGCCTAGAGAGTTCCCAAGACCACCCCTAGGAAGACCCCGGACTCGCCTGGTCCACCAGGTCTGCACCTGTTCGTAGGGCGGCTCGTCCTGAAGGACTGAGGGCTGACTCAGCAGCGGCACAGAGCGGGGGCGAGACAGAGTAGACCCCCTATTGAAGGGAAGGCCAGCCCCACACCAGGAGCTGCCCCTGCAGGGGTGGAACTGAGGCTCCCGGTGCAGGTTCACCGGCCAGGGGGCAGAGAGAAAACTGTGGTTTAAAGGAGCAACTAGAAGCTAAAGGAATCAGCCTGGAAGGAACGCTGCCGGAGGGAGCTGCTGGAAGTCTTCCGGGCCTGAGGGGCTGCAGTGGGCAATGCTCACACACAGCTGCACCTGGTTAGCGCTGCTCACACACACCTGCACCTGGCTAGAGCAGACTCAACAGGTCCGGGCGTCCTGGTCGTGCAGCCTCAGCGAGCCTGGGCCCCTCGCACACACCCTCCTAGTGAGCCCCCCGGGCGGCCCCAGGGCAGCACACAGAGGGACACCCCAGGGCAGCACTCGCTACAGCTCCAGTCCTCTCACCAAGGTGACACAGGTGCACAGCACCCCGGAACGTTCCAGGCCCGCACCACCTCGGCTCCAGACTCCCTCCTCCACTCCCCCGGTCCCGGGGGAGGGCTTTCCCTGCACAGAATGCTCCAGAACCTCTTGGCTCCTGCCTACCTTAGCTCCAGGGGAACCGTGCCCTCTCCTTATTCATTGAGACGTGTTCTGGACAGAACTGGAGAGAGAATTTTCAAGAGCAAGAGAGCCTGATTTGGGAGTGAATCATGAAGGAACATTTGATCAGATTTCCAGCTTGGGGTGTCAGACTTTTTCAAGCAACTCTGGCATGAGGAAAAAGGGATGTAAGAGTCCCCTGACGGCAGTGCACCGGCCGACACTGAGGTGACCAGCGACGTATGTGCAAGACCAATGTACGGCCAAGTGTAAGGTTACTCAGACCGTAGACTGCACAAGAAGACTTTCTCACAATCCTTTTTCTTTTTCATTTTATACCTTGCCTGGGGCAAGGGTCTTAGCTTCTCTGAGCCCCACTTTTTAAATAATGAAACCGCCCTCACAAGGCTGTTGTGAGTAATGACTGGTCTGATTGCAGATCCAAAGGGCAAGCCCTAAAAACAACTTGTGGATAAAGAAGGCAAGTGGCTTCTCAGCAAGGCAATGGGAAACACGCGTATCTTCCTCGACTGCCTTGGAGCTGCCCAGACTGGTGGCCTTGACCTGAGCATTGGCCACTTTACTCTTGCAAACCATCAAAGATGGAGATAAGATCTTCAGTAGAAAACCCATCTGAAGAATGAGATCATTCCCACTCTACAGTTAAAGGTAAGAGGATCCCATTCCATAGCAAGTCTCACTTACACACACAGATAAGGAGCAGGCAAGGGTACTAATCCTCTCTGTCTGGGACTTTACCGCGCACGACCAAAATGCATCCTAAATACAGACATGGATAGACGTAGATAGAACACATACATAAGAGAATCGGTCCTTTTTCTACGACGGAAGAGCTAAGATGTTATTTCAGACTTATAACTGTACCTTATCAGATTTTAAGAAGAGCAAGTATGACAGAAATTCAAAATATAAATTGATGTTTTTGAATTACCTATGAGAAGATAGAGGTGTATAAAGACATTATTCTAAGCCTGGAAATTTCTAATATTCATTTGCAAACCTGCACTTATATATGCCTAAATTTAAGATAATAGATACACCGTGAGCATTACTGTAATTATGATGTTCTTCAGGGAAGCATTAAAACTCAGTCTAACACTTTATAGTGCACAGCATTTTCTAAGAGTTTGAAAAGGCACTCATAAATGCAAATTCAGAAGTTCTGGGTTGTTCTGTACTTATTTTTTATCTTTACAACTAGATGAGTTTAAAAGTAAGGAGTAGCAAGTGAATGCAGTTTTCCCACAGAAACGCCTTGGCTATTACAGGGTCCTTTATACTAAAAGCTTTGGAAAGGTAGTATTTTAGCTTTTTATGTTTCTCACATTAATTGCTACTTCTATGCACTGTAACACTCTTAACTAGGTTTGTGATTTATTTTTAAAGAAGAATTTATTTTGAAATTATGATCTGAAAAGTCCTTTGGTTAAGGATTTTTATAGTGTTGACTTAAACGGCAATGACAGATCTGGACCATGTGTAAAACACAGCTCAGGGCTAAAAGGTGTAATCACAGGGATGCTAGAAATGAAAGATGATAGAAATAAGAAGATAGTCCATAAGGTCAATTGCACTATCTCATCAAAGTTTGCATTACAATAAAATTGTTTTGCTCCTGTTTTTAAATTAAATATAAGGAGCAACACAGGACCCTATTTTTACTAATCGAGAATTGCACATTTGAAGTCAACATAAGACCTGTTTCCCTGGCTTGGATGAGGGTAAGTTTCCATACTCTTTACCCTGCCTTTCTGTGAGAGAATAAAATTGAGCGATGAGTTGTCCCGAATCCTTTATTGCAGGAGCAGACGGGGATGTGGTACAGCTGTGAAAAAAATAAACACAAATTATCCAGAGGCATGTACCAAACCACAAACTCTGGCAAAAAGGAAATGACAGGGCTCTACTTGTTAAAAAGGGTATAGTTGGGGAGTGCCTGTCTGGCTCAGTTGGAAAAACGTGAGAGTCTTAATCTCAGAGTTGTGAGTGCAAGTCCCACTTTGGGTGTAGAGACTACCTTAAAAAACATAACAAACAAATAAACAAAAACCTTGCCCCCCCAAAAAAAAGGTGCAGGTAAAGATTGTTTGCAAATCGTTTCGTTTTTCAAGTCAATTTCAAATATACTTCAGAGTCTGATGTTTTAAAGGAACCTCCTTCCTACTCCTGGACACTGCAACACTAAAGCATGGTACTGATTTTATTTCCTGGGATTATGGTGCTGGTGGTAATTGTTTAGATCTTGACTTTCCCTGAATGCACTTCACTGCACAGCCCCAAGGTCCCCTTCTGTGCTGAATGCCTAGTGGGAGAACCCCAATCTTATCCCCTCACATAACCAGACAATTTTGAAGACCTTTACCTGAAATTCTCACAGTAAATTAAAATGTGCAGAAATGAATTTACTGTCTTTGTCCCGCCTGTAACACTTACGTGATTAAAGGTCACCAGTACCCATCAGATAACCTTACATGAATCACTGTCTTTAAGAAAGGAAATCTACTCAACTGATCCACCTGCTCCAACTACTCTGAAAGTAGCTCTTAGTCCTCTCTTGAGTCACAGCGCCCCCTGGGGGGTGTCAGGGCTAGGTACCTGACCTAAGCACTGCACCTCCTCCTCCAACCGCCCCTCCCCCGTCCCCCCTCCAGCTGTAAGTGCGCATGTCTATGGAGGTGAGGGATAAGGGTGGAGGGTAAGAGGGCTGGAAGTCCCAAACACCCTTGGGGTTTTCCCGGAAGGTTTGGGAAACTGAACCTTTGTCTTCTGAAATGGGCATGTAAGCCTGGAATGGCTGAGCACTACAGGACGTGGAGCCACGGGAAAGTTAGTGAGGACACAGCCTCCTAATGATACATTTCAGTCTCCTAGATCTCCACTTACAAAGGAGCTAGATATGTCCCTGGAATTCAGTCCATTGCATGAGCCCTTCTGTAACATAAGCTATTCTCAATTGTTTTGTCACTTGCAGTGAAGGAAGACCAGCCCATACACACCCCATACCGCAGTTGTTTTTTGCTTTCTCCCCTTCACTTTCCTGAGAACGTGGACTTCAGGTGACCAGTGGGTGGGTGTTAGTCATCTTTATATTTACAGTACTTAGCCAACTCTGTCCCTCGAAGGAGCTCAAGGTTTGCTGATGGAGAGAGTGAATGAACAAATTTTTAAAAAGAATTAAGTTCACAGAAATGAAATGAAACAAGACCATTTCCTCATGGTTAATTAATGCTAGAGAATAATTTTATTCTTGAGTCTCATGCTATATTTTACGAATGTATGAAAATTCATGTTTCACCTCTGAATAATAAAGGTATGAGTTTGAACTGAGAGAAAGTAGTGCATGGCAACATGACATCGCATCTCATAAAAGAGGATTCTGATCAGACATTCCATTTAAAATCCCATTCAATGAAAGTCATCACTGGTGTGGGGGCACCTGGGTGGCTCAGTCGGTTGAGAATCCTACTCAACTTCAGCTCAGGTCATGATCCCCAGACCGTGGCATCCACACTGGGCACACAGCCTGCTTGAGATTCTCCCTCTCCCCCTCCCCTGCTCATTGTCTCTCTCTCTCTCTTTCTCTCTCTCTCTCTCTCTCTCTCTCTCTCTCTCTCCCTCCCTCCCTCCCTCCCTCCCTCCCTCTGTCAAATAAATAAATAAATGACTAAACAAACAAAACAAAACAAAATTGGTATGAAGATCTTGGGAAATAGACCTGTTGGTCCTGTCAGAACCAGAAGTAAATTAGGAAAGACAAGGCTGTTAGTTACTTCTGGTTTGTTGCTATAGATACAATTATAACTGTAAAACTTCAGTCCTCGGGGGCTCTGGAAATTGGGGTTATAAACCGTGTCGTGAAATTCCCATCTCTCAATGCTCTTTATGCTTCAGTCACCTTACCCATGTTTAGAAATTCTAAAGGATGGGACTGTTCTTAGGTCTTGAGTTGGACTCTTACAGTCTCCCATGTTCTGTCATCTCTAGTTCTCCTGTTCTAAAACTGTCTTATTCCAGCTCTTCTGAGTATTAATTTTATTACTAAATCCTAAACTGCTCTTATTTGAAAGACAAATTGTAAGCCTGTGTTTGTCTAGAAGTCCCAAATTTTGTAGAGTAGAACAATGTAGTCTTTTTGGTTCTTGTGTAAGAAATGCTTTGTCTATCCTAGTAATATCAAAACAGTAATGTCTGTTTGGGTGTTCTTGTAAAAGTTTTAAAGATATACTTTGACATATTTAGGTTTTATCGTATAATGTATCATCTAAACCTGGATATCTCTGTTAGTGAAAGGCGGTAATAATTATTCTAGAGTTGCAGGTGTAAACTGGGACTGATCTGAGAAAAGCAAAATATATAGTCATCCTTTTTTAATTCATCAGGACTTGATATTTTGGAAAAGAGGCATCAAAATAAAATTCACCAACATAGGCAATTCTCCCATATGATCTTTTGAATATTCTTTTTTCAGTGATCTCAATGATACTACACCATAAATGAAGTTCCATGTATGTGGAACTTTTCTTATGCTTTATTCTTTTGGTTATCCATTTTCTTAATTATTGTACCTTTGTAAGGATTCTGTATGTAGTAGGAGAATCTCTTGACTTTATTATCTTTATTCAAAAAAAAATTCTTGGCTAATCTTAACTCTTCTCTCTTCCATGTAAAGTTTAGATCTAGCTGGCCAAATTGCACATACAAGGAAAAAAATTCTATTGGGATTTGTTTGGAATTGCATAAATGTGTAAAAAACACATTTATGAGAAGAAATAAATCACACAAACTTTTCCTATCTGTGAATATGGTGCATCTCTCTATTTAGGTCTTATCGGATGATTTTCAGTATTTTTATACATTTCTTCATAATGAGCATGCACATTTTTTGCTACACATTTAGAGCTAGGTACTGAAGTAAGCTTGTTGATTTATTTTTTGTGATTTCTCTTACTAAGTTGTGTGCCTTATAAGTTAATTTTCACAATGTTTGTTTCTAATATTTAGGGATAAAATTGAATTTGGCAAATTAGTCATATATACAGAACATCAGCTGAATTCTTATAAAAACTTTGTCTCATGTGAGTTGTTAGTATTCTTTATACATTCTGTGTTCAGGTCCTCTATCAGATATATGTTTCACAGATATTTTCTCCCAGTCTGTGGCTTGACTTTGTTTCTTAACAGTATTTTTTAAAGACTGGAATTTTTATTTTTGACAAAATTGCAAACTTTTTAAATTTTATGGGTCATGATTTTTGTGTTTAATCTAACCAAAGTTTTGCTTTTTTTTTTTTTGTCTAGGAACATACATCATTGTAGTTTTGGCTCTTATATTTAAGTCTGTGAACCATTGAGAGTTAACTTTTTTTTTTAACTGAAGTCATATCATTGACCACATATCATTGTTTACATACCAACTCTTCCATTTATTAATTATATGGTTTTGGGAAATTGAGGATGACAATGCAAACCTCAGGTGGTTGTTAATAATGATATCATGAGATAATGCTTTGGAAACTCAGTGCGTCACTAGGCAGACATTAAGTGCTCATTAACCAGTTGCTATTTGGTTACTTGTAGATGAGTTTGCAGAACATACATTGAACTTACTGAAGCTAAATGTATGTCACTTCATCTTATATGAAACTTAATCCATGTAGTTAATCACTTCCATGATTTATATATTCTGTAACTTAACACTATTTTTCAGTAAACTATAGTCTTTTTTTAAAATTTTTTTAATGTTTATTTTTGACGGAGAGAGACAGAGCATGAGTGTGGGAGGGGAAGAGAGAGAGGGAGACACAGAATCCAAATAGGCTCCAGGCCCTGAGCTGTCAGCACAGAGCCCAACATGGGGCTCAAACTCACAGACCTCGAGATCATGACCTGAGTCGAAGTCAGACACTCAACTGACTGGGCCACCCAGGCGCCCCTCAGTAAACTATAGTTTTAAAAGAAGCATCTCTTGGGGCGCCTGGGTGGCGCAGTCGGTTAAGTGTCCGACTTCAGCCAGGTCATGATCTCGCGGTCTGTGAGTTCAAGCCCCGCGTCAGGCTCTGGGCTGATGGCTCAGAGCCTGGAGCCTGTTTCCGATTCTGTGTCTCCCTCTCTCTCTGCCCCTCCCCCGTTCATGCTCTGTCTCTCTCTGTCCCAAAAATAAATAAACGTTGAAAAAAAATTAAAAAAATAAATAAAAGAAGCATCTCTTCACTAACATCTGTTTTTTAATGACATAATGTATAAAAATCACTTTTCTGAGTATTTTAATGAAAATGCTATTTTGCTATACCCAGTGATACAGTATCAAGTAAGTACAAAAAAGGTAAGTTTGGTGGGAAAGCAAGTCTAAAGAGAAATGCAGTTTCTTTCTTATGTTTTTGTCATAAAAGCTGTTAAAAAAAAAACATTCGCATCCACGGTACTTGGAGGCCTTTAAGAATTGGGTATTGGGGTACCTGGATGGCTCATTTGGTCAAACGTCCAACTTTTGATTTTGGTTCAGGACATGATCTCAGGGTTCGTGAGCTTGAGCCCTCCATTGACCTCTGCCTGACAGCATGGAGCCTGCTTAAGATTCTCTCTCTCTCTCTCTCTCTCTCTCTCTCTCTCTCCCCCTCTCTCCCTCTCTCCCTCTCTCCCCCTCTCTCCCCCTCTCTCCCCCTCTCTCCCCCTCTCTCCCCCCCCCTCTCTCTAAATAATTAAATAAACCTAAAAAAATAATTGGGTATTAGGAATCACTAAACAGTTAAAAATAAATCATAATAGTATAGTACTTACATTCTCCTTTTTGTGCTCATATGATAGACACTTGAGCTATTTGGAACCCATGGGGGAGATAACAAAGGAATTTAAAAATTTGAAACACACAGTACTTAAATTAACATTTTACTCTATTTGCCAAATATTTATTATAAGAAGTGAAAACCCAAAAAGAAACTACAGACCGTAGTATTTATCACAGATTCTCCTGTTAGTCTGGAAGGTGATCAGCTTTTCCATGGGTTGGTTCCACTGGTAGGAATTAGGACTTGTGCAATGCAATCCAGCCCCAAGCAGAAAGCACCCATATGTGGCTTTCCTAAGACTCTCTTAATACTACTTACTATATCCACATTGATTGAGGTCAATTTTGGGCACTAAGCTCTGGCAAAGAGTTATCATCCTAACATCTGAGAGTATCTCTGTGAACAAGGGTGGCCTTTGCCAAGGAGGGACAGTCTAAAGTCACTGACAACACAATGGCCAAAGGTTCCCAGGACCTCCACTAGTTCCTTTGTGTGGGCAAAAGTCCTGTGACACCTGTTCCCTCTACATTTCCTACAATTTAGTTCCCTCTGAAAATGCATGATTCTCATTATGGCCGAGATCCAGGAACAGGTGGGAGTGGAAGACTGAATTAAATAGATGATACAGATGCTTGGTTCAAACCGTGTTCTGACATGTAAACTTAGGTGAGCTATTTAAATTCTGTCTCTGTGTTTTTAAGTGCAGAATCAGAATAGTTTTCACCTCCTCAAGTGATTCCAGAGGTGAAATGAGGTCAAGTATGTAAGGTGGGCTGCATTTCATGGGTGCTCATTTGCCTAACACACTTAGGAAACAGACTTGGATCTTCTGTGGTCTGTCAGTGATACCTAACCTCCTCGTCCTTATGTTCTGCTGCCTCAGACTTCTCAGGAAATAAGTTGATGTTCAGGGTTCTGTATTTATAGAGATTATAGTTGGACACCGAATCTCTCATTTTTGTTTTGTAATGTACGAAAGCATGATGAAACGTCTCTAAATATAATAACTGAATTGATTAAAAAGTGTTCTGAAATTTATCTTGGAATAGCACAAGGTACTTGGATGTATGTATTTTAAAATTGAACTTGGAGAAGGTGTTTATCATTTTGTAGAGACAAATGGATAAAGAGGAATATCGAGCTTTTGTTGACAACTCATCCCTTTGAAATATTGACACAATTACTTCCAAACTACCCCCACATCCCCCTGACAAAAAAAAATGTACATTCTTCTGTACTTCTGCACATTAAGGTCTGGCCCTGAGCAATTTAAAGAAGCTTTCATAGGAATTCAAGAGTGAACTATAGCTTGAAATGATAGAAAGCCTCTTGTTCTTCCAACTCCCTAAATTTGTAAAGAAAGACACCCCAAACTAGCAACACAGATACAAATTTAAGAGTGGTTTCTGCTACTAGAACAGAGTGATATTCATTTTCTCTTTGGATTGTGCTTGTAGTATTTGTAAGCAATATATTTGGACACTTTCTCTCCATACCATTGTTCAAGAGCAAGGTTGTCTTTCCACAAAAACTGCTTTTGCTATGTCAAATATGTGCCTGTGGCCAATTAACAAAAATTTCCTAGAGCCTAATGAGATAACAGTCATCAGCATCAGTATATGCAAATACATGGGTGAAACGTTTTTGAAGGATACAGGCAAATGGAAAGCTTTATGTGGGATTAATATGTCTCCCATTTTCCTTGATTCCCTGTTAAATTTTAAATCTTAAAATTTGGGGGCACCCAAGTCACTCAGTTGGTTAGGTGACCTACATTACCTCGGGTCATGATCTTGCAGTCTGTGAGTTCAAGCCCCACACTGGGCTCTGTGCTGACAGTTCAGAGCCTGGAGCCTGCTTTGCATTCTATGTCTGTCTGTCTGTCTGTCTGTCTGTCTCTCTCTCTCTCCCCCTCCCTCCCTCCCTCTCTCCCCACCCCTGCTCACACTCTGTCTCTCAAAAATGAATAAATGTTTAAAACGTTTTTTTAAATAAATCTTAAATTTTGGCAGCAGACTACTTAAAAGGAGAGAAGTTCGTAAGATCTAAAAAATAAAAATTATGGAGGCGCCTGGGTGGCTCAGTCGGTTAAGTCTGATTTCGTCTCAGTTCGTGATCGAATGGTTTATGAGTTTGAGGCCTGCGTCAGGCTGTCTGCTGTCAGCACAGAGCCTGATTGGGATTCTCTCTCTCCCTCTCTCTCTCTCTTCCCCTTACCCACTCACGCTTTCTCTCTCTCAAAACTAAACATTTAAAAAATAAAAATAAATAAAACTTACGTATGAAGCAACTCGACTTCCAGTTCTCTGCAGAGAAAGTTATAATAATGATATCCATACTCATTACTTGTTTCCAACCACAGAAGTTGAGATGATATGTCCTATCTGGTCAAGGTCAGCCCCTTCACCCGTGCCTTTGATTTCATCTGCCCTCTTCCGGGATGGGATGTATTTGCAGTGAAAAACCCAGTCCTTCCTTTCAATGTTAATATTTCCCTCTGTATTGACCCCTTTCTCTAAGACCATGGGCGTGACCAATTCTGTGTAATTCTTAAAAATAATTCTCACGGTATGGGCACCTAGGTGGATCAGTTGGTTAAGCATCTGACTTCGTCTCAGCTCATGATCTCATGGTTCCTGGGTTTGAGCCCCACATCGGGCTCTGTGCTGACAGCTCAGAGCCTGGAGCCTGCTAAGGATTCTGTGTCTCCCTCTCTCTCTGCCCCTCCCTCACTCACACTCTGTCTCTCTCTCAAAAATAAACACTTAAAAAATTTAAAATTAGAAAAAAATAATAGTTCTGATGGTTAAAGTTCCACTTGTTTCCTTTCTCTTCTTACCATCTAACAAAACTTCTTTAAAAAAGGACTTATGTCATCTTCTTGCCTTCCTCATTTCTCTTTTATATCTTGGTGCAGAGCAGTCAGGTTCTGGACCCTACCATCCTCTCTCTGCCTGCTTCCAAGGGGATCCTGAGTGGTCTCAGTGTAGCCACACTCCATGTGTTGGCCATGGGAAAACCTCATGTCACTGCTCCGTCTGCTGCATCCAATTTGGTCACCATCCCCCATACCTGTCAATCTTAATCACGTCCTGTGTGCTGATGACTCACACGTCCATGCATCTCAGTGGACATTTGAGCTCGGAAGACATTTTCATAATGTGGACACGTTCACAATCATCTTAAAATGCATATTGTCAATTCCTAACTGATCATCTTTCCTCTTAAACCTGTCCTCCTGTCTTCCACAGCTCAGTGAAGAAATGACCATCACCCACCTCACAAACATCAAGTCAGAAACCTAAGAGAAATCTGGAGTCTTTTATGACACTCCTCAACAAAGTGAGGACCAAATCCTACTCCTTTGATTCTGTAAAATTTTCTGAATCCTACCACCGTTTATTCCCTTTTGTGTTATTATTCAGGTCTTCATCATTATTTTTAACTCTAACTGTGTTTCTCCCTGACAACCTTAACTGCAGCATTCTTTGCTCTGCTGTCAGAGGCACCTACGTCGACTGTTACATGCAAAGTTCCTTCACTGTGTCTGGATGAGATTGATATTCCTTGGAATTACACCCAAGGACTTCCAAGGCAAGTAGTGTATGCAGTGATAGCTCACATACAAATATTATCTCACTTCTAGTATCGATTTTTCTCCAAACCCCAAGAGTCATTTAAAAAGCGTGTTTTCTAATTTCTAGACATTTAGCATTTCTTTTCTTTTTCAGTTGTGTGTGTGGGTTTTAACTTAATTACATCTTAGAAAATGTAGCTTGCAATGAATTTGCTAATTAATTAGCAAAAGACAGAAAATGTAGCCTTCATGATTTCAATCCTTTGAAAGTTTTGAGGCTAATTTAAAGGCCAGACTGTGGCCTGTTTTTCAACCTAGGTTAGTCTAAAAATAATAGGTATCTTCCAATTACTAGGTTTCATATTCTAGACATGTCCAGTGTGTAGGGACTCATCAGTTGTTTAAAATGTTCTCTATTCTGATTAATAGATTGTGCAATTTCTCTGTCAGTTGTTTAGGTAATGAAAGTACTTCTTCATAATGACAGTTTTTTTGTCAAGATTTACTAGTGGCTCTGTCAAATTTTATTTTATGTATCTTGAAGCTATATAATTGTAATTAGGAGAATATACTTTATTTTTTAATTTTTATATACATCTGTTTGATTTAACTTTTTATCATTTTATGGAACCCTGCTTTATTTCTGGTACTGCTTTTGCCATATTGCCCAGTTTTGCCTGATAGTAATGCATTCCTGCCATCTTCCTGTAAGTTGCTTTTTGCTTGTGTATTTTTTCTACCCTTTGACTTTCATTCTTTCTCTTTCTTTATATCTTTATTATATTGCATTAAACGCCAAATAGCTGAATTTCCCAAACATTCATAGGGTGGCAATCTGTCTTTTGTATTTTGAGACTTTAGTCTGTCTACGTTAATTATGGTTACTGATATATTTGGATTTACTCTTATTATGTATCTCCTATTTGTCCTTCTTTTTCAATTTCGTTTTCCTTTTTTTTTTTTTTGTCTTCTTTGGCAAGTAGTTTGTAGTTTGATTTGCTTCTAATTTTCCCTCTACTTGTTGAGGAGTTTTATATTCTATGCCTCTTGTTGATATGTAATTTATATACAATGAATAGTTCAGGTCTTCCTTGTACAGTTTGATCATTTTGAAAATGTACCTGTATAATCTATATCCCATCAATGTATAGAACACTTCCATCACTCTGGAAAGCGAGTTCCCACCCCATCCTCCTGAAATAACCACACAACTGACTTCTGTCGTAGCATAGATTCGTTTTCTGTATTATAGAACTTTGTACAAATTAAATCATATGGTATACTCTATTTTGTATTGGACTTTTTTTCGCTCGGCATGTTTTTGGAATCCACGCATCTCACGTCTATCAGTTTTATGTTACTTTCGAGTTGATGAGAAGTATTCCATTGTATGAATGCACTAATTTTGCATTTTTTGTTCTGTTTTATTAAAATGAATTCTCTGATCCATGGCTTTCTCTGCGACTTCTAGTTTTTGGATTTTGTGAATAAAATCACTATGACTATATTCAAGCCTTTTTGGGGGGTGGGGGGTGAATGTTTCCATTTCTTTGGGAAAGTAACGAATAGTGGAATCACTTGGCCATGGGGTAGATGCATGTTTAACTTTTTAAGAAACTGACAATAGTTTTCCAACGCTTTCAACTATATTCATCCTTCTCCCTACTCACATGCTTTATGGTTTAGTATTTAATTTTTATTCTTTTTCTCCTTAAATTTATCAGCCTTGTCATTGTTCCACACAAAATTTGCTTAAATGTATCCACACATTTGCCAATACCTTTGTTCAGTATTTATCCTGACATCACTTGCATAGCTTTCATGCAAGATTATTTCATTTCTTCCTCAATTCCTGACTTAGCCTGTTATTCTCCGAGTGTGGCTAACAATAATATCTCCCACATTTTGTCCTTATGGTGTCAGTATTTTCTCCTCATTCTTGAGAGATTGTTTCTCTCAGGATTTAATTATTGATTGCTTGTGATTTTTCTCTCAGAATCTCGAGGTTTCTCTTCCATCGGTGCTGTTAAAGAGGAGCCACCGAAGGAATGAAGATAGTTTTGAAGGTGATTTGCATTTGCTTCTGGCTACTTTTAAGACAAACTCTTTTCCTTCCTGCTGAACAGTGTCAATATCACAGGATTTCCAATTATTGTCTCACATCTTCAAGTGTTGCTTTTCCCCATTCTTCCTCTTGTCTCATCCTGGGACTCTGAAAAGACTTATGTTGTATCTTCTCCATCTCCCCTGACTTTTAAACACTGTGTCATATCTTCATTTCTCTGCATTCTGGGTAATTTTTAAGACATATTTCCCTGTCTCCAAATTCTCTATCAAACTTCTATTTAATCCATTCATTGAGTTTTAAAATTCAATTAGTTGTATAATATATTGTGCATATAGATACACACACACACACTATTTCTATGAGTCTTATTTTGTTGTATTTAACTTTATTTATTTGTAGATTTTTTGGTCCTTTCATTTTTATTATGCATTTCGTTTCCTTAAATGCATTTAATGTAATTACATTATTTGCCTGATAATTCCAGTATCTGAAATCTATGTGTGACTCATTACATTTTCTGATATTTCTTGAGTCTCATTCCAGGGGTGGTGTTTCAATACATACTGTGTGACATTTTCTTGTAAGCAGTCTCTTCTCATTGGAATTGCATCAATGGGAAATTTTTAGGCTTTGGTTAATGTTATCTTTTGATTTGAGGGACTTTTATCTAGTGGCTATTTTAAATTATCTGCTTGGTTATTTTTCAGACCAAACGAGTACTATAAATTCACACATAAACTGGGAGTTTACTGGCTTGCAAAAAATTCTCTGGATAAATTATTTCCTTCTACCCACCTAGTATCAATCTCAGGTCAAATTTGTTTACTATTCCCTCTGAACAGGAATTTATTTAGTATTTATTCATTTCACTTTTACATTGATACTGGCCCTTGAGGTCCCAACTTTCTAGAAGGGTCTTTTCTATGACTTCCCATCTTTCACTGAGAGTAAGCTCTTCACCGGCTGTTCCCTGAAGCTCGGGGTCTCCACAGTATAACAAAACACCTCACTGGAAAAGATGGCTTTGATATACACTAATAGTATTTCAGCTTTTACTTTATAAGGAACACAGAATTCTTCCTTTTAGTGTCAGATCATAAATTCATCTAAAAAGATGTTTTTAGGGCACCTGGATGGTGCAGTCAGTTGAGCGTCCCAACTATTAGTTTCGGCTCAGGTCGTGATCTCACAGTTCATGAGTTCGAGTCCCACATTGGGCTCTGTGCTGATGGCTCAGACCCTTCTTGGGATTCTCTCTCTCCTTCTCTCTCCCTCCACTGCTTGTGCTCTCTCTCTATCAAAAATAAGTAAGCTTAAAAATATGTTTTTAATATCTTATCAAACAATTTAGTTGTTTCATTGGAAGAGCATTAGGTAGTCTGCCACATTGCTAGAGATGAAAGATGTTGGTTTCCCTTACAAGCCAACTCTTTCTCATATTTCAAGACTCAGTTCAGACATCAAGTCTCCTTCCAGGAATCTTTCCTCTGCATCCAGATTAAGAACAGTCCTCTGTTGCAAACGTACCTTAAAGATTGCCATTTTATATTTAAATTATCTATGTAACCTCTGCCCCCGTTAGACTGTTGACCCTCTTGGGAAGGAACTATGACATATATTTGTACCTTCAAGAGCATGAGAGATGATGGTAGGGGCTCATTAATGTTGTTAAATTAACCACTTGACTACCCCCCTCACACACAGATCTAAACAGTTCCGACTGTTTTCTGGCTACCTAGTTTCCCTTTGAAGCTTGTAAGCACCCCCTCTTGCATAGATGTTGGATACCACATTCTAGTGCCTTTAGGCCCCCCTCCCAGGTTGTCATCTTACATAGTTACCATTAGTGTATGTGTGTGTGTCTGTGCATGTTTATATACATATGTATGTTGGTCAGAACACTTAAGTTCTATTCTCACAGCAAATTTCAAGTACGTACCACATTTCTAATATACCATATTGCACATTAGATTCCAGAATTTATTCATCATATAACTGACAGGTTTTTCCCTTTGACCAACATCTCCCCATTTCTCCCCTATCTTTGTAGCCCCTGAAAACCACCATTCTAATTTGAGTGTTTAAGATTCCACATATAAGTGAGATCATACAGTATTTGTCCTTCTCTATCTGTCTTAGTTCACCTGGCATAATGCCCTCTAGCTTCATCTGTATTGTCACAATTGGAAGAATTTCCTTCTTTGAATAATATTCCATACACCAAATTTTCTTCATCTTTTCTTTTTTTAAGTTTATTTGTTTTGAGGGAGAGAGGGAGAGAGAGAACACAAGCAGGGAAGAGGCAGAGAGAGAGAGGGAGAGAGAAAGGATCACTGCCAGTTCAGAGCCTGATGCGGGGCTTGAACTCACTAATTGTGAGATGACCTGAGCTGAAACCAAGAGTCAGATGCTTAACTAACTGAACCAGCTGGGCACCCCTCTTCATCTTCTCTTTTTTTAAGTTTATTTGTTTTGAGGGAGAGAGGGAGAGAGGGAGAGAGAGAACACAAGCAGGGAAGAGGCAGAGAGAGAGAGGGAGAGAGAAAGGATCACTGCCAGTTCAGAGCCTGATGCGGGGCTTGAACTCACTAATTGTGAGATGACCTGAGCTGAAACCAAGAGTCAGATGCTTAACTAACTGAACCAGCTGGGCGCCCCTCTTCATCTTTTCATCTGTCCACAAAGATTTGGTTGTTTCCATATCTTGGCTATTGTTTTTTTTTTTTAATTTTTTTTTCAACGTTTATTTATTTTTGGGACAGAGAGAGACAGAGCATGAACGGGGGAGGGGCAGAGAGAGAGGGAGACACAGAATCGGAAACAGGCTCCAGGCTCTGAGCCATCAGCCCAGAGCCTGACGCGGGGCTCGAACTCACGGACCGCGAGATCGTGACCTGGCTGAAGTCGGACGCTTAACCGACTGCGCCACCCAGGCGCCCCTATCTTGGCTATTGTTAATCACGCTGCAGTGAATATGAGACTACAGATATCTCTTCACAATACCAATTTTATTTCCTTTGAATATATACTCAGAAATGGGATTGTTGGATCATTTGATAGTTCTATTTTTTATTTTTCAAGTAAGCCCTATCCTGTTTTCCCTAGTGCCCATGCCAGTATTCACTCCCACCAACACAGAATGAGAGAATATATTTGCAAACCATATGTCTGACAAGAGGTTAATATCCAAAATATGTAAGGAACTCCTATAACTCAGTAGCAGTAAATCAATCAGTAACCCAATTAAAAAAACATGGGGTGCCTGGGTGGCTCAGTCGGTTAAGCGTCCAACTTTGGCTCAGGTCACGATCTCATGGTTCGTGGGTTTGAGCCCCGAGTGGGGTTCTGTGCTGATTACTCAGAGCCTGGAGCTTGGCACACATTCTGTGCCTCCCTCTCTCTGCCCCTCCCCTTTTGCACTTTGTCTCTCTCTCAAAAATCAATAAACATTGAAAAATTAAAACACACACACACACAGGTAAAAAACTTAAATAGGTCTTTTGCCAAAGAAGATATGTAAATGGCCAGAAGTTATATGAAATGGTGTTCAACGTCACTAATTATGAGGGAAAAGAAAACTGCAGTGAGATACCACCTCACACCTGTTAGGATGACCGTCCTAAGAAGGACAAGAAATAACAAACGCTGGGGAGGATGTGGAGGAAAGGGACCCTTATGCTCTGGTGTTGGAAAGAAAATCAGTGTCTTTAGCTTTTAATCTGAAATACTTGTTTGTGACTCTTTTGACCTGAAATTACAGCAGCCTGTTTTGGAAACATCTGGACGCAACTTTCATACTTAAATCTAGGCTTCACTCTGGTCTTGATTCCAGGCTTATTTTTAGTCAAGGTCTGTATTGCCATTCATCACTTCCTATTGTTTTTATTCTCTCGAAGTCTCAAACCTAATTTGGAAGTGGTGCTTGTGGCACTGACCCATTAGTGTTTGGCAACTCACACTTTCGGGAACATTTGCCTGGTTGCCAGTCATAGGGTTTGGGGTAGGATTGGAATGGATAAAACAAGAAAAGCACATACTAGAATCCCTGGCATATAACACACATGCAATACAAAAGAAAGCTATTCTTATTATTGTTATTACTAGGGCTATATGAAATTTAAAAAGGATCATTAGTGCAACTATTACTATATTATTAGGGAAACATCAGGACTAGGCTTTCAAGGGAGATTTTTTTTCCCCTTAGGAAACTTGATATTGGGAGATTTGATACTATCTTGTGGACACGAACGAATTCATCTTAAAAACTTCCAGTCAGGAACAACGCGAAACAAAAATGTAATGTGGGGGAAAAAAATTGTTTTCATGCCCCTGACTCCTTTCTCCTCTCTCGCCAAACACAGCAGTACATCTTCCGTTCACAGATGCCCTGTGCTTCCTCATGGTATCTGGCCGATGCTTTCTGAGTGGAAAATAAATGAGGCATTTACTTAAAACACAGATGTGTGGAATTTTGATATTACCCCATGCCTTACAGTTTTCTTCATAACAAAAGAACCAAAGGTAAGGACACTCCTTAACCCAGTGGAATAAGTCCATATTTTCCATATTTTAAGCACCAGCCTTGGTCCAAGGGCATTTCTAACTAGAGCCACAATTCTTCTTATGACTGAGAGTGACCTTGGGCGAGTTTCTTAATCTCTAAGCTTCAGAGGGCACATCTGTGAACTGGGAAGATAATACGTACCCCAGAGGGTTGCTGAGATAATTTAAATGGACAAAATGAGGGGCACCTGGCTGGCTCAGTCAGCAGAGTGAGCGATTATTCATCTCAGGGTCATGAGTTCAACTCCCACATTGGGCCTGAAGGCTACTTAAAAAAAAGGAAAAGAAATTTTTGGGGGGTGCCTGGGTAGTGCAGTAGGTTGAGCATCCAACTCGTGATCCAGCTCAGGTCGTGACCTCAGGGTTTGTGAGTTCAAGCCCTGGGTTGGACTCTTTGCTGACAGTGCAGAGCCTGCTTGGGATTCTCTCTCTACTCCTCTCTGCCCTTCCCTCCTCCCCCCTCTCAAAATAAATAAATAAACTTAAAAAACAAAGTGGACAAAATGAGCAAATCACATAGAAAATCCCTAGCATATACTAAATGCTCACCAGAAAATAGGGGCTGTTGCTATCATAATTACTATGGACATAGTTAATAAATGACTATTGTTCCAGCTATGATTTCATTTTAGGGAAAATCTCAGGACTGGCTCTCCAGCCAGGCTACAGGCTTACACAACCCAGACATTGGACTCACCCGGTGCTCTCCTTCCTGGGATCATCCCAGGATAAGTTGCCATCAGAGTGGTTATGGGTCAGACCCGTCCATGTCACAGACATAACTCCATTATCCAGGATTTATTAAAGACAGTGAACTTAGCAAAAAATAAAAGCACCTAAGGGGTGCTAGAGCTAGAGGAAACTTGATTTAATAAATAGAACTGATTTGTTGTTTTTTGTTTTTTTAAGAAATTTTTTTTTTTCAACGCTTATTTATTTTTGGGACAGAGAGAGACAGAGCATGAACGGGGGAGGGGCAGAGAGAGAGGGAGACACAGAATCGGAAACAGGCTCCAGGCTCTGAGCCACCAGCCCAGAGCCCGACGTGGGGCTCGAACTCACGGACCGCGAGATGGTGACCTGGCTGAAGTCGGACGCTCAACCGACTGCGCCACCCAGGCGCCCCTAAATAGAACTGATTTGTAATGGAATGACTCTTGCAGCCAAAACCCAGGGCATGTGTGTGTGGGAGGGAAGAGATGGACCAGAATGAGAGCATTGTGAAGGCACAGGTTGCTCAGCTACTCAATGGCACCTCAGGGAAAAGGCGAGGCTCAGAAGATTCTGTAGCATAATTGTGTGGTGCTGCCATCACAACTCACTCCCTCAGCAGGTGAGGCAGGAACAACTCCTTCCTCAGCTTTTCCTTGAGCCTTTGGGACTGGCTTCCAGCCATTTCTCTGCTTTCTCTAGCCTTCTTTGATTCAATGCTTGCCTCCCTCTGGTTGCTTCTCTTCCTTGGCTGCCTCATGAAAGCCACTCAGTACCTCGGACCCATCCATGTCCACTTGCCTCTGTGTCCATTGTTTTTCCTTCAGTTACAGGACATAAGCTCTGGGAGCCTTCAGCGGAATTGTGTCTTCTTTCTATGTTTCTCTTACAGACACTCTGTCCATCTGTATGCTAAAACCAACTTCTTTCTTTGGCCCCACCTCCCAGGGAGACTCCATTTACCCACAGCCTGCATGCACACAGTGGCCAAACCCGCTTCCCCACCTCCATTCTTTGGCTCTGACTTCGGTTAGTCTGCTCCACTCATGCACCGGTTTCATGTCAAAACCAATATTACCTTTGAAACCTGATGTTATCGTATTTAACTCCAGGTCCATTTCCCTCCAAAACACTATTTCAGGATGCAGTGTGAGAGTTATTATGGCACATACTGGGAAAAAAAAGGCACTGACATTTATCAACCTTGTCACTGGATAAGGTCTGATTTACTGTAATTAATGTTGGACTGTATTGAAAATGTATTTTTTAAATATAGGGGATCTACTTAACTCCACTATTAATCCCAAACATCCAGAGCGCTGCAGCACAGTCATCGATGTGAATTTAGGTGTTTTAAGCTACTGTGAATATAAAACTGGAAAAGATTTATAGGCAATAAAAGGAAATGTGCTCATAATTCACAGCTGGCCTGTGAGACCCAGGCTTTGCTTTGGAGCCACCAAGACAGTTCATTTGTTTCACTACACAGCCCTGGAATTGAAACAGAATGGTCAGGCATCACTAATGGGATTAAGGTTCTGGATTTCATGGTTAAAAAAAAAATAGATGAGTTAACCCAGCTGTGATTTCAGAGTTTTTCCTGTGTGTATATCAGGGGTCAATAACCAGTTGTTGACAAGAGATAGGGTAACCTTAAAATGTTCGCCAGTGACTAAGGTTAGCGCTCCACAGGAGGTTTTGCGTGCTTATTTTTCTTCAACACTGGAAATAAAAATCCCACTGGCACATTCAAAACAGTTGTCTGAAATGATGAAACAACTCTTCGTTTGGTAAAGGCGACTCATGTTCGTTTTCATACAGTGAATCACCGTCTACTCTCGCTGTCATTTGAGTGTTTGATGAGGCATCCAAATGCAATTTAATGAACTTGCTGAAGTTAAATTTTCTACCATGGTTTGCAACACTAAAACATGTTTAACACATGAAAAACAATCGGAATTTTTTTACTGGAAATCTTTGTTTTTTAAAAATAAGCACAATAATTCATTTTTATAAATTTCTGCTTATCTCTTTTCCATTAATTTTCAGTCACCAGAACTATAGGAGTCATGGTTGCAACATGTTCATCCTTGGTATTTACTAATCAGCCACTTTTTAGGACATAAGTTAAGATTAGACTTATATAGGTTACTCAAAATTATGGCCAATAATGTGGTGTAGGGATAGTCCATGCTTTCCTTCTCTCCACCAGAATCTGTATTGGAGAGGAGATATGAACAACTTTGACCTCCTAGAATTTGAAAAGCGATGTGTAAACCACTTGTAGGCTGTACAGGATGTTACAATAAGATCTCACGTAGAAAGGGTTTCTTCTGCAACCCCAGGGAAAGACTACAACTATTTTGTTAATGGATGCATTTCCTACAATGCGAATGTAAATGACAAAAATCATTCAATTGGCTTTAATTTCCTGGAAGAAGCATACATGATCTTATGTAAGGGCACAGAGTTATCTGAGGGGCAAGTCAGGGTAAGCCCTGGTGGCTCATATCACTCTTGGTGGCAGATGTGGGGCTGGAACTGGCGATGAGTCCAGTCAGTTTTCACCACAGCTCCCAGATCCTTTTTCCTCCCCTATAATCTTTTTTAGTGGACCTTTGCCATTCATATGTTCCATATTAGCTTTTTTGATTCTTTGAAAGCAACGTGATATGCGGCAATTCTTTGTTTTGCTTTCTGTTTGAGTAAGAATTTGAGTTGGCCATGGGTGATGTTGCCTTAAATGAGGGAGCCACAGGCTAGTAGACACTGGCTAGCACACAGGCTTGGGAAAACTCCAGTGCCAGCCTCTCCGTACAGTTTTTGGGCTCTCCTACCAATCATTTCTCATTTAACCACTTTCAGAAGAAGACAGCTTGGTTCCAATTCTTATCACTAGATTCTGAAAGAAACACAAAACGATAATGCTAATAAAGTGAGAACGATGCAAAGGGAAGAAAATTCTGTAAACCACAAATATAAAGTTGGAATTGATTAAGAATTTAATGTGAATCAATTATACATTGCTGATGGAAATGTGCAGTGAAACAGTGACTTTGGAAACCTCGGCTCTTATAAAACTCAACCTGCAGCTCCCACATCACCTTACAATTACACTCTGGCGTATTTACCCTGGAAACACAAAACCTTGTGTTCAAACAGAAACCCATCCACAAATGTCCATAGCAGTTTTATTCGTAATAGTCCAAAACTAAAAGAGCCAGATACCCTTCAACAGAAGCATGGCACATGCAGACCACAGAATATTACTCAGCTATAAAAAGGAATGAATTATTGATACACACAGTATTGTAATTGCATCTCCAGAGAATGGTGCTCAGTGAAAATACCCACTTTCAAAAGGTTACATTCTGTAAAACTCCATCTAGATTGCATTTTTGAAATGATGAAATTTTAGAAATGGAGAATACAGTTGTTGCTGGTGTTAGCAGGGGGCGTGAGAGAGGCAGACAGAAGTGAGGTGGGTGTGGCTACAGGAGGGCTACCCAGGAGCTCTTTGCAATCAGGGAGCTGTGAGTATTGTGACTGGGTGGTGGGTACATGCATCTACCATATGATAAAAATTATGTAGAACAAATATGCACATGTACGTGCATTCAAATTAATACAAGAAAACTGGGCAAATCTGCATGAGATCAATGGACTGTATCATTGTCAAAACATAGGTAGGTCGTGGGGTGCCTGGGTGGCTCAGTTGGTTAAGCATCCAACTCGTGGTTTTGGCTCAGGTCATGATCTCACAGTTTGTGAGCTCGAGCCCTGAGTCAGCCCCTGAGCTGACAGTCCAGATTCTGTATGGGATTCTCTCCCTCTCTGCCCCTCCCTGCCTGTTTCTCTCTCTCTCTCTCTCTCTCTCTCTCTCTCTCTCTCTCTCTCTCTCTCAAAATAAATTAACCTAAAAAAATTTTTTTAAAAACCTAGGTAGGTTGTGATATTGCATTATAATTTTGCAAAATTACACCATTGGGGGAAATTGAATAAACTATACATGGGATCCCTTTGTATTATTTCTTATGACTGCATGAGAATCCACACTAATCTCAATAAAACCACTGTGTGTTTTTAAAATTTAAATTATTTTCTTTCATGTAAAACAGTTTAAAATGGAAATGTTGATTTTGTTGAAATTATTAGTGACTCATGTATAAACAATGTATACAAAATGCTGTATAAGTAAATAATAAAAAGGCCATCTCTCAAATTGTTTTAATGAGAACTCTATGTAGGACAAAAATTATTTAGCAAGTAAGAGCTAAAATGTTAAATATATTTAAAAGTCAGTTAGTATGGTCTTGAGGATGTGCATAATGAACTTGATTTTCTTGCCTACCAGTGCTTATTTTGAGAGAAAGGCAGAAAACTGTACAAATAATACCAAATTTGAGAGTAAGAATTGGTGATCATTTCAGGAAGCATTCCTCACAAATACTTAACAATTATAGTTCAGATCCTGATAGTTCAAAATGGTATTCAGTTTTCATTGAAAATAATTACTTTTTCTTTCTTTCTGCTTACTCTGGGCTTACTTTTCTCTTATTTAATAGTTACATGAATTAGCAACATAGATTATTGATTGGAGAACTTTCCTTTTTCCTAATGTAAGCTCTTAAGTGCTAGGCATTTCTAAGCACTGTGTTCACGGGAACCCACTTATCAATATATCATTTCTGTCTTCCAGTTCTGTGTATTTTTTATTTACTCAAGTTTCCCTCTTTTATGCATGGACTATTTGGAAATGTAGTGTTTAATTTCCACATGTATAGAGATTTTCTTGTTTCCTTATTTAATTAAATTCTTGTTTGATTTTATTATGGTCAGGGAATATGTTCTGAGTTATGTCGATTCTTCCAATTTTTCCATGTTTCTCTCATGGCTAAAGATATGTATGGTCTACCTTGGTGAATGTTTCATGGGCATTTGAAAAAAAATGTTCATTTTCCTGATGTTAGGTGGCATGTTTATTTATGCCAGTTAGATTGTGTTGGTGGTTTGGGTTTAGAATATCTACATCCTTGCTGACTTTCCATCTGGTAGTTCTGTTGGTTCTGAGAGGGAGGTTCTGAAGTTTCCAACCACAACTACCGAGTGTATATTTCTCCTTTTGGATATATCAGTTTTTGCTTCATATATTTTAAGACTCTCTGGTTTATACACATTTAGAATTGTTATGTTTTCTGGCCTTGATTAATGTATTTTATCCCTAGTAACTGTTTTGTGCTCAGAAATCTATGTTATCACATATTAATATAACCACTCCTAATTTAAGTTTTATTTATTTATTTTGAGAGAGAGAGAGCACTTACAAGAAGTGGGGGGAGGGGCAGAGAGAGAGAGGGAGACAGAGAATCCCAAAATCCAGGCTGTCATTGCAGAGCCCAACATAGGGCTCAGTCCCACGAACCACAAGAACATAACCTGAGCCAAAATCAAGAGTTGGTTGCTTAACCAACTGAGCCACCTAGGTGCCCCATCTACCCCTAACTTTTTAAAGTTAATGTCTGCATGGTACATTGTCTGATTTATTTACTCTAAGCCTGTCTGTGTCATCAAATTTAAATCACGTTTGTTGAAAGAAGAATATAGTTGCATCATGTCTGTATCTTCTCCAATCTGTACCTTTTATGTGGTGTATTTAGACCATTTGCAATCAAAGCAGTTATTGATAAATGTGTCTATTTCTCCTTTATTCCATTCACTCCAGTAGAGGTATTGACAGGCAGTACTTTGTCAGCACTTGGAAAATGCCATGCCATTTCCCTGTAGGACTTCCAGGGGTTCAGATAAGAAATCTGCTGTCATTTGAATTGGCGTTCCCCTTGCTGTGATGAGTCATTTCTCTCTGGCTGCTTTCAAGGCTTTTTTCATTGGATTTAGGATTCAGACATGTAATTATGATGTGTCTTGGGGTGGATTCTTTGGGGAGGGAGTGGTGAGCATATTTGGATTTTCTCAGCTTCTTAAATCTCTGGGTTTATGTCTGTTGCCAAATGTGGAAATTTTCAGCTATTTTTTCAAATACCCATTCGTCTCACACTTTTTGTGTTTTCCTTGTAGGATCCCATGATATGAATGTGGCATCTTTTGTTAATATCTGGGATCTGTTCATTTATTTTTGGGTTCAAACTGGGTAAATTTATTGACCTGTCCTCCAGTTCACTTGTTCTCTACTCTATCACTTAACTATTGAGCTAGCTCATCTAGCAAATTTTTATTAATTTATGTTATATATTTTTTTACTTCTATAATTTCTGTTTGGTTCTTATTATAGTTTCTATATATTTGCTGAGCTTTTCTATTTTTTTAATTTGTTTAATAAGAATTTTTAACTATTTGGATTATTTTTTATGTCATTTATTTCAAAATTCTTTTCACATACTTTCTACAACGCAATGTTTGCATCAGTTAATTGTCTTTTCTCATTTAAGTTGGGATTCCAATGGTCCTTGGTAAGATGGGTAATTTGTAGGGCTGGGGGGAGGCATTTTGGCTATTATATTAGTAAACCCTGGGTTCTAATTTGTTGTTGTTATTTTAGCAGGCAATCACCCTGTTTACCTATAACACACAGGTCTTAGCTTGATTATATGGGCTGTGTTTCCTATGATAATCTACTTTTCAGAGCCTTTGTGCTGTTATGTTGCTATTCTTGGTTTATCTCATGCTAGTGAGGCTCCCCTTAGTTCCTCCTTATATTGCTTGAGGGGTAAAAAGAGTTTCCCAGGCTGAGCAGCTGATGCGTCTAGATGGGGAAATGGAGTCTCTAGCCCATGAACATGAAGTGTTTCTCAGGAAGGTGTGTAGCAGGCCACCAGTATTTGGGTGGAGTAGGGTGGCCTCAGGCCCACAGCAATAAAGAGGTTTTCCAGGCTGAGTGCTTTTTTTTATCAAAACCTCCCCTTCTTGCCTTTCTCCCCTAGTTGTGTGGTGATTTGAGTTGGGGAAGGAAATCTCAAGTCCAGCAGGAAAGGATAGCACTTCCGGGCTGTGGCCCCTCACTTCCTGTTTGTCTAGCCACGTGGTATGTTTGAGTCAGGCAAGCAAATTGTCTTCAGTTTTGCAATAATCACTAGCAATGATCTGTTTCTTAACATAGAATACATTTATAATTTTCATATAACACAAGATAGTTCTAGTGAAATCTCTAAGTACTTGTTGCTGAAACTTTTAAATGGAGAATACATTTTGTCTACTATAGCAATAATCTACAGTATTTCTCTTATGCCCAAGAGAGTCAAATAATTCTCATTTCATAATTAAATCTATTCAACACATTTTCCATTTGTAGCTGGAATGTGGACGTTCATAGAATTCCTTACTGGGCATCTAAAACATACATTCAAGTTCTTACTGGCATTGTTTAGGGAAAGCTAAAATTCATGGTATGCTTTAAAAATAGCTACTGCAGCTGGTGCTTTCTGTGTATGTTAGATAATTTGTTTGACAAACTTCTCTGCCTTTTGAAAGTTAAAGCAGACTGGGTTTTTCTGTCACGCTTAGGGTATAACAATGCCAAAAAGAGCTGATCATGTGGAACCAGTATTCTAGACAGCTCAGTAGCAAAAGGATGTACTCACAGGGACAAAAAAATTATAGCCCACTTCTTGTAGATACTACTATATATTGTGATAGAGCCCATTGATTGAAGACTTTGTCATAAAACCTATACAGTTGAAGTCTAATTATTGGTTTTTTTAGCATCGTGATATTAAAACAAAAATCAGGACTATCTTTTTGATACAGGATATTTCCCATAACTTGACGCAGGAGTCATATTTTGCTGATGGCATACTATATTTTGCTACCAAAATAGGATAAGAGTAGTGTATGAACAAGCTAGTTGTTATTCTCAAACATATATGAAAAATAAAAAAATATATATATGAAAAGTACTTCTCGGATGAAAAGAAAAATGTAATATACATGCACAATGGTAGCCCAAATTTTAAAACAAGAAAGAAGTGTCATTTCCTAATACTTTCGTCAATCTTACAGTCACAAACATAGTGATATCTTCAATTTGGTAAAATAGAACATAGCATAATATATCTCAAATTTTAAATGCCATTTCCAAACATTGGTAAAATTTTCATAAATGAACAGTGGAAGCATCTGTTTCAAGAGATGCTGATTGCTTACTGATGAATATAAAAATGTTTCAAGACCGTATATCCAAATATTATTACTTCCCTTTCTGTAAAAGTGCATTAAGTACCCAATGTGACCCACAATAAACATATTTTCCTTTACTGGATGAACTTAAATTGATGCAACATCCATTAAAGATAAACATGGTCTGTTACTTTTAAGAGTAAGAAATTTGACATGCAGGAAACAATCTGACACTTGCAAAGAGTTTCTTTTCTTTAAAGGCACTGGTAAAACCATAAACAGGAATATTGTATTATGTCTATATTCATTCAACTGTGTCAGACACTCATCTAAGTAAATAAAGCACATAAAGTTTCTTTCTCTCATGAAGTTTACACATCTGCTAAATGGGAATACAGATGTTAAATAAGCAAAATGAGACTGGGCAGTGATAAATGTAGAAGTGAAAATAAATTGGGGCAGTGTCAAAGACAGACTCAGGATGGGGAACCCTTATGGTGGTCAGAAAAGGGCAGTACAGATCCCACCCCAAGATAAGATAAGATAAGATAAGATAAGATAAGATAAGATAAGATAAGATAAGATAAGATAAGATAAGGGATACAGTGCTCCTGTATCCCTTGGGTATATTCCTAGCAGTGCTACTGCTGGGTCATAGGATAGGTCTATTTTTAATTTTTTGAGGAACCTCCACACTGTTTTTCAGAGTGGCTGCACCAGTTTGCATTCCCACCAACAGTGCAAGAGGGTTCCCGTTCCTCCACATCCTCTCCAGCACCTATAGTCTCCTGATTTGTTCATTTTGGCCACTCTGACTGGCATGAGGTGATATCTGAGTGTGGTTTTGATTTGTATTGCCCTGAAGAGCGGCGACGTTGAGCATCTTTTCATGTGCCTGTTGGCCATCCGGATGTCTTCTTTACAGAAGTGTCTATTCATGTTTTCTGCCCATTTCTTCACTGGATTATTTGTTTTTCGGGTGTGGAGTTTGGTGAGCTCCTTATATATTTTGGATACTACCCCTTTGTCCGATATGTCATTTGCAGATATCTTTTCCCATTCTGTTGGTTGCCTTTTAGTTTTGTTGATTGTTTCCTTTGCTGTGCAGAAGCTTTTTATCTTCATAAGGTCCCAGTAGTTCATTTTTGCTTTTAATTCCCTTGCCTCTGGGGATGTGTCAAGTAAGAAATTGCTGCAGCTGAGGTCAGAGAGGTCTTTTCCTGCTTTCTCCTCTAGGGTTTGGATGAATTCCTGTCTCACATTCAGGTCCTTTATCCATTTTGAGTTTATTTTTGTGAATGGTGTGAGAAAGTGGTCTAGTTTCAATCTTCTGCATGTTGCTGTCCAGTTCTCCCAGTACCATTTGTTAAAGAGACTGTCTTTTTTCCTTTGGATGTTCTTTCCTGCTTTGCCAAAGATTAGTTGGCCATACGTTTGTGGGTCTAGTTCTGGGGTTTCTATTCTATTCCATTGGTCTATGTGTCTGTTTTTGTACCAATACCATGTTGTCCTGATGATTACAGCTTTGTAGTAGAGGCTAAAGTCTGGGATTGTGATGCCTCCTGCTTTGGTCTTCTTCTTCAAAATTCCTTTGGCTATTCGGGGCCTTTTGTGGTTCCATATGAATTTTAGGATTCCTTGTTCTAGTTTCGAGAAGAATGCTAGTGCAATTTTGATTGGGATTGCATTGAATGTGTAGATTGCTTTGGGTAGTATTGACATTTTAACAGTATTTATTCTTCCAACCCATGAGCACAGAATATTTTTCCATTTCTTTATATCTTCTTCAATTTCCTTCATACGCTTTCTATAGTTTTCAGCATACAGATCTTTTACATCTTTGGTTAGATTTATTCCTAGGTATTCTATGCTTCTTGGTGCAATTGTGAATGGGATCAGTTTCTTTATTTGTCTTTCTGTTGCTTCATTATTAGTGTATAAGAATGCAACTGATTTCTGTACATTGATTTTGTATCCTGCAACTTTGCTGAATTCATGTATCTGTTCTAGCAGACTTTTGGTGGAGTCTATCGGACTCCATGTATAATACTCCATGTATAATATCATGTCATCTGCAAAAAGTGAAAGCTTGACTTCATCTTTGCCAATTTTGATGCCTTCAATTTCCTTTTGTTGTCTGATTGCTGATGCTAGCACTTCCAGCACTATGTTAAACAACAGCGGTGAGAGTGGACATCCCTGTTGTGTTCCTGATCTCAGGGAAAAAGCTCTCAGTTTTTCCCCATTGAGGATGATGTTAGCTGTGGGCTTTTCATAAATGGCTTTTATGATCTTTAAGTAGGTTCCTTCTATCCCGACTTTCTCGAGGCTTTTTATTAAGAAAGGTTGCTGAATTTTGTCAAAGGCCTTTTCTGCATCGATTGACAGGATCATATGGTTCTTATCTTTTCTTTTATTAATGTGATGTATCACGTTGATTGATTTGTGAATGTTGAACCAGCCCTGCATCCCAGGAATGAATCCCACTTGATCATGGTAAATAATTCTTTTTATATGCTGTTGAATTCGATTTGCTAGTATCTTTTTGAGAATTTTTACATCCATATTCATCAGGGATATTGGCCTGTAGTTCTTTTTTTTACTGGGTCTCTGTCTGGTTTAGGAATCAAAGTAATATTGGCTTCATAGAATGAGTCTGGAAGTTTTCCTTCCCTCTCTATTTTTTGGAATAGCTTGAGAAGGATAGATATTATCTCTGCTTTAAACATCTGGTAGAACTCCCCTAGGAAGCCATCTGGTCCTGGACTCTTTTATTTGTTGGGAGATTTTTGATGACTGATTCAATTTCTTTGCTGGTTATGGGTCTGTTCAAGCTTTCTATTTCTTCCTGTTTGAGTTTTGGAAGTGTATGAGTGTTTAGGAATTTGTCCATTTCTTCCAGGTTGTCCAGTTTGTTGGCATATAATTTTTCATAGTATTCCCTGATAATTGCTTATATGTCTGAAGGATTGGTTGTAATAATTCCTTTTTCATTCATGGTTTTATCTATTTGGGCCCTCTGCCTTTTCTTTTTGAGAAGGCTGGCTAGAGGTTTATCAATTTTGTTTATTTTTTCAAAAAACCAATCTTGGTTTCGTTGATCTGCTCTACAGTTTTTTTAGGTTCTATATTGTTTATTTCTGCTCTGACCTTTATTATTTCTCTTCTTCTGCTGGGTTTGGAGTGTCTTTGCTATTCTGCTTCTATTTCCTTTAGGTGTGCTGTTAGATTTTGTTTTTGGGATTTTTCTTGTTTCTTGAGATAGGCCTGGATTGCAATGTATTTTCCTGTCAGGACTGCCTTTGCTGCATCCCAAAGCGTTTGGATTGTTGTATTTTCATTTTCGTTTGTTTCCATATATTTTTTAATTTCTTCTCTAATTGCCTGGTTTACCCATTCATTCTTCATTAGCGTGTTCTTTAACCTCCACGCTTTTGGAGGTTTTCCAGACTTTTTCCTGTGGTTGATTTCAAGCTTCATAGCACTGTGGTCTGAAAGTATGCCTGGTATGATCTCAATTCTTGTATACTTATGAAGGGCTGTTTTATGACTTGTATGTGATCTATCTTGGAGAATGTTCCATGTGCACTCGAGAAGAAAGTATATTGTGTTGCTTTGGGATGCAGAGTTCTAAATAGATCTGTCAAGTCCATCTGATCCAATGTATCATTCAGGGCCCTTGTATCTTTATTGATACAGTAAAGATTTTTATTGATCCTGTGTCTAGATGATTTATCCATTTCTGTCAGTGGAGTGTTAAAGTCCCCTGCAATTACCACATTCTTATCAATAAGGTTGCTTATGTTTGTAATTGTTTTATATATTTGGGGGCTCCCGTATTCGGCGCATAGACATTTATAATTGTTAGTTCTTCTTGATGGATAGACCCTGTAATGATTATATAATGCCCTTCTTCATCTCTTGTTACACTCTTTAAAGTCTAGTTTGTCTGATATAAGTATGGCTACTCCAGCTTTCTTTTGACTTCCAGTAGCATGATAAATAGTTCTCCATCCCCTCACTCTCAATCTGAAGGTGTCCTCGGGTGTAAAATAAGTCTCTTGTAGAAAGAAAATAGATGGGTCTTGTTTTGTTATCCATTCTGATACCCTATGTCTTTTGGTTGGTGCATTTAGTCCATTTACATTCAGTGTTATTATAGAAAGATATGGGTTTAGAGTAATTGTGATATCCACACGTTTCATGCTTGTTGCGATGTCTCTGGTACTTTGTCTCACAGGATCTCCCTTAGGATCTCTTGTAGGGCTGGGTTAGTGGTGACGAATTCCTTCAGTTTTTGTTTGCTTGGGAAGACCTTTATCTCTCCTTATATTCTAAATGACAGACTTACTGGATAAAGGATTCTCAGCTGCATATTTTTTCTGTTCATCACATGGAAGATCTCCTGCCATTCCTTTCTGGCCTGCCAAGTTTCAGTAGAGAGATCGGTCACGAGTCTTATAGGTCTCCCTTTATATGTTAGAGCACGTTTATTCCTAGCTGCTTTCAGAATTCTCTCTTTATCCTTGTATTTTGCCTGTTTCACTATGATATGTCGTGCAGAAGATAGATTCAAGTTACATCTGAAGGGAGTTCTCTGTACCTCTTGGATTTCAATGCCTTTTTCCTTCCCCAGATCAGGGAAGTTCTCAGCTATTATTTCTTCAAGTACACCTTCAGCACCTTTCTCTCTTCCTCCTCTGGAATACCAATTATGCGTAGATTATTTCTCTTTAGCGCATCACTTAGTTCTCTAATTTTCCCCTCATACTCCTGGATTTTTTTATCTCTCTTTTTCTCAGCTTCTTCTTTTTCCATAATTTTATCTTCTAGTTCACCCATTCTCTCCTCTGCCTCTTCAATCCGAGCCGTGGTTGTCTCCATTTTATTTTGCAGCTCACTAATAGCATTTTAGCTCCTCCTGGCTGTTCCTTAGTCCCTTGATATCTGTAGCAAGAGATTCTCTGCTGTCCTCTATACTGTTTTCAAGCCCAGCGATTAATTTTATGACTATTATTCTAAATTCCCTTTCTGTTATATTGTTTAAATCATTTTTGATCAGTTCGTTAGCTGTTGTTATTTCCTGGGCGTTTTTCTGAGGGGAATTCTTCTGTTTCGTCATTTTGAACAGTCCCTGGAGTGGTGCGGGATTGTGGGGCACTTCCCCTGTGCTGTCTTGAAGAACTTGCATTGGTGGGCGGGGCCGCAGTCAGACCTGATGTCTGCCCCCAGCCCACTGCTGGGGCCACAGTCAGACTGGTGTGTGCCTTCTCATCCCCTCTCCTAGGGACGGGATTCACTGTGGGGTGGTGTGGCCCATCTGGGCTACTTGCACACTGCCAGGCTTGTGGTGCTGGGGATCTGGCGTATTAGCTGGGGTGGATCGGCAAGGTACACGGGGGCAGGAGGGGGAGGCTCAGCTCACTTTTCCTTCGGAGATCCGCTTCGGGAGGGGCTCTGCAGCACCGGGAGGGAGTCAGACCCGCCGGAGGGATGGATCCACAGAAGCACAGCGTTGGGTGTTTGCGCGTGCGTGCAAGTTCCCTGTCAGGAACTGGTTCCCTTTGGGATTTTGGCTGGGGGGTGGGCGAGGGAGATGGCGCTGGAGAGCGCCTTTGTTCCCTGCCAAGCTGAGCTCTGTCCTCCAGGACTGAACAAGTCTCCCTTCCGTTGTCCTCTAGCCCTCCCGTTCTCTGAGCAGAGCTGTTAGCTTATAACCTTCCAGATGTCAAGTCCCACTCACTGTCCAAACACACTCCGTCCGGCCCCTCTGCTTTTGACAGCCAGACTCGGGAGCTCTGCTTGGCCTGCGGGCCACCCCTCCACTCCAGCTCCCTCCCGCCAGTGTGGAGCGCGCACCACCTCTCTGCCCTTCCTACCCTCTTCCGTGGGCCTCTCGTCTGCACTTGGCTCCAGAGACTCCATTTTGCTAGTCTTCTAGCAGTTTTCTGGGTTATTTAGGCAGGTATAGGTGGAATCTAAGTGATCAGCATGACGTGCGGTGAGCCCAGCATCCTCGTATGCCGCCATCTTCCTGAAATTTGGTGAATGATATTTTTAATGTGTTGTTGCATTCAGGTTGCTAGTATTTTGTTGAGGATTTGTGCATCTATGTTCATCAGAGAGACTGGCCTGTAGTTCTCTTTGTTAGTGGTGTCTTTATCTGGTTTTGGTATTGGGGTAATGCTGGCCTCATAAAATGAATTTGGAAGTTTTCCTTCCTCTTCTGTTTTTGGAATAGTTTGAGACAAATAGGTATTAACTCTTTTTTAAATGTTAGGTACAATTCCCCCATGAAGCCGTCTGGTCCTAGACTTTTGTTCGTTGGGAATTTTTTGATTGCTGATTTAATTTCTTTCTTGGCAATCAGTCTGTTCAATTGTTCCATTTTTTCTTGTTTTAGTTTCAGTCCTTTATATGTTTCTAGAAATTTATCTGTGTCTTCTGTGTTGTCCAATTTGTTGGAATGTAGTATTTCATAGTATTCTCTTGTAATTGTCTTTCTGTAGTGTTGGTTGTTATTTCTCCTCTCTCACTTGTGATTTTATTTATTTGTATCTTTTTTCATTTTTCTTGATGTCAAGAAGTCTATCAATTCTATTAATTTTTTTTTCAAAGAACCAGCCAGTGATTTCATTAATCTGCTCTTGTTGTTTTCTTGGTTTCTATACCATTTATTTGTGCTGTAATCTTTATTATTTCCTTCCGTCTGTTGGTTTTGGGTTTTGTTTGTTGTTCTTTTCCTAGCTCCTTTAGGTGTAAGGTTGGGTTGTTTATTTGATATTTTTCTTGCTTCTTGAATTAGGCCTATATTATTGTAAATTTCCTCTTAGAACTACTTTTGCTTGACCTCAAAAGTTTTGGATGATTGTGTTTTCATTTTCATTTGTTTCCATGTAGATTTTTCATTTATTATTTTATTTCCTTGTTGACCCATTCATTGCTGAATAGCATGTTGTTTAACCTCCATGTGTTTGTGGTGTTATCAGATTTTTTTTCTTGTGATTGACTTCTAGTTTTATACTGTTGGGTCCAGAAAGGATGCATGGTATGACTTTGATCTTCTTAAATTTGTTGCAACTTGTTTTGTGCCCTAATATGCGTGCTATTCTGGAGAATGTTTAATATGCATTTGAAAAGAATGTGTATTCTGGTATTTTAAGACAGAATGTTCTGAGTATATTGCTAAATCTGTCCCAGTCTGTCATTCAAAGCCATTGTTTCCCTGTTTATTTTCTGTTTAGATGATCTGTCCTTTGATAAAAGTGGGATGATAAAGTCCCCTACTATCATTATATTATCATTGATTATTTCCTTTGTATTTGTTATTAACTGTTTTATGTATTTGGGTGCCACTGTGTTGGGTGCCAATTGCCAATTATTGCCAATTGTTATATCTTCTCGTTGGATTGTACCCTTTGTTATTATGTAGTGACCTTCTTTGTCTCTTGTTGCAGTCTTTGCTTTAAAGTCTATTTTGTCTGATAGAAGTATTGCTACTCTGTTTTGTTTTGTTTTGCCATCCATTTGCATGATAAGATGTTCTCCATCCCCTCACTTTTAATCTGCAGGTGTCTTGAGGTCTAAAATGAGTCTCCAACATACAGCATATACATGAGTCTTGTTTTTTACACAATATGTAATTCTCTGTCTTTTGATTGGAGCATTTATTCCATTTACGTTCAAAGTAATTATTGATAGATATGTATTGTCATTTTATTATTTGTTTTGTGATTGTTTCTGAAGATTTTCTCTGATCCTTATCTTTCTTTCTTTCATGGTTTGTTGATTTTCATTAGTAATATATTTGGATTTCTTTTTCTTTATCCCTTACATATTTATTAGTGATTTTTGTTATGTGGTTACTATTAGGCTTGTATATAATGTCTTCTGCCTATACAGTCTATATTAAGTTGACTCCTCTCCACATTTTAGGTATATGTTGTTATATTTAAATCATGTTGTTTTGTGATTTCCTTGACTAATTTTACAGAAATAGTCGTTTTTACTGCTTTTATGTTTCCTACGTTTATACTGTCACTTTTGGTCTCTCCTTTCCACTCAAAGAGTCCCCTTTAATATTTCTTGCAGGGCTGGTGTAGTGAACATGAACTCCTTTAGGTTTTATTTATCTGGGAGACTCTTTATCTCTTTCAATTCTGAGTGATAGCCTTGCAGATAGAGCATTCTTGGCTGCAGATTTTTCCCATTGAGTACATTGAATAGATTATGACATTCACTTGTGGCTTACAAAGTTTCTGCTGAAAAATTTCCTGCTAGACTTATGGATTTTCCTTTGTAAGTTACTGTCATTTTGTCTTACTACTGAAAAAAAATCTTTTCTTTATCACTGTATTTTGCCAGTTTAATTACAATATGTCTTCTTGTGAATCTGCTTTTGTTGATTTTGATTGGAAATCTCTGTGCCTCCTGGATCTGGATATCTGTTTCTTTCCTTAGATTAGGGAAGTTTTCAGCTATTATTTTTTCAAATATATTTTCTGCCTCCTTTCCTCTCTTCTTCTCCTGGGACACCTATAATATGAATGTTATTACATTTGATGGTGTCACTGAGTTCCCAAGTTTATTCTCGTTTTTTGTAATCTGATCTCTTTGTTCAGCTTTAGTACTTTCCATTCTGTCTTCTAGATCATTAATTCACTTCTCTGCCTCTTCCATCCTACTGTTCATTTCATCAAGCATGTTTTTTATTTCATTTATTGAGCACTTTATCTCTGCTATGCGTTCCTTATCTCTGTGTTAAAGGTCTCACTCATGTCTTCCACTCTTTTCTCAAGTTCAGTCAGTATCCTTATGATCATTACTTTAAATTCTCTATCACACATGTTACTTACATCTGTTTCACTTAAATCTCTGGCTATGGCCTTGCCTTGCTCTTTCATTTAGGATAAATTTCTCTGTCTCCTCATTGTATCTCATATTCTTGAGGGTAATGGCCTTATGAAGAAGAGGTCCTGTAGTAACCTGCCCTATGGCGTCCCCTGTTCCCCAGGGCCTGGTGCTTCCAGGAGTGTCTTCAGTGGGTGCTGCACATGCTCCGCTGTTTTTTTTTCCGGCCACTGTATCCTTCAGTTCGGTCATTTGCAGAAGCTCTCTTTGCCTGTTGTCGATACTGTTTGGTCTCTGGCCTGAATGTGAAACATCTCAACTAGGTGTGCTCTGGTCTGTTTGTGAAATGAGACCTGTTGCCACTGCCACAGGAACTGAGGCTCCACAAACTCCCACATCAGGAGATGTAGCATGAACAGGGATTTGGACTAATCTTCTGGGAGAGGATGCCAGCCATGCTGGGACTGAGGCAAAAATTACTGAGAGTAGCAGTTATTTCTCTTTTGATATCAGCTCTTCATCTCCAAAATAGCATCAGTTGGGAAAGGGATTAATTGTGAATTTAACTTTAAAGCAAACACTCTTTCATTTTGTGTACAACATTTAAAGCATGATCACTACACAAGATATTTTTGTCTTTATTCTCATGGATTAATTAAGAAAAACTATCCACATGATATATTTATACATTTATGAATACATATCAGCATCCATTTTCTTGCAAGAATTTATTGAGTGCCAGCTATCTCCAAAGAACCTTATTTGGCAAGATTCATCCATTCATGTTTTTCTGCAATTAGTAAAAGTTCTGCTTTTAAGGACACTTTTAAAAGTTGTTTATATACATACACACACACACACACACACACACACACACACCACGCTTTGCTGGTAATTCATGCAGTCCTTCTATAAGCTTCCACTTCTAGAACATGGCTAAAGTAATAAGCCTAAATATCTAAGGCTCTTATTAAGAGTGAAGAGTAGTGAAGATTAAAGTGAAAAGGGAAAAGATGCTCCAAAGTAGTACATGCCTTAACAGAAGTAAAAATGAAGGAAATTGCCTTAGTCCCTTTTCTGTAAGAATGATCTAGAAGCAACAGCAACTTCAATGCCTTCCCATCATAGTTACACATGATCTATGATCGTCATAAGAAATTTAAATTTTATAGTTAATGATAGTTAGAAAAGCAATCAAAAAATGCATTTGCCTTTTCAAATATAAAATACAAATGCATGTAAATCACCCTTGAATCCTTTTCTTCTACCCCAGTTCCCCTTTCCTTGGGCCCCAGATCCCTGGATGTAACTCCCACTCTCAAGTTAGCTATGTGTCCCTCTAGACTTTTTTCTCTTAAGAAATATATGTATTTGCCCAAAGAAAATGATTAATATTGTTTTATTAATTTTTGTAAAAATTTTTCTACACTTGCTTTTTTTCTTTTTTTTGGGGGGTGGGGTGGCAATAATATATAGTTACTAGGATTTAAAGAAACTTAAAATAGTGACTCTAAGAGGAAATTAATCTCATTAACTTATAATTGTATGCCATATATGACAATACATAAAATAATGATGATTTTATTTATAAATATTCACTTGGGGTAAAAAACATTTAAGCACCATGATGTATGTTATCTGTAGGAGCTCTATTATCTCCCTGCCCCATCTGACAGTGAAACTGAGTCTGGTTATGGTAATCACTGATGTTAAAACAGTATCATCTAAAAAAGAATTCAGTTGTGTAGTTTCATTATTATAAATGAGATATTTTAGTTGAAAATTTTATAATAAATGTCTTACTTGATAGATTCTTTTACTTAATTACTAATCAATAAGGCACCCTTGGAAAGTATTTTATTTTTATTTTTTATTATTTAAAAATTTTTTTTAAATTTATATCCAAATTAGTTAGCATGTAGTGCAACAGTGATTTCAGGAGTAGATTCCTTAATGCCCCTTACCCATTTAGTCAATACCCCCTCCCACAACCCCTCCAGTAACCCTCTGTTGGTTCTCCATTCCTTGGAAAGTATTTTGAATATTGTATGTAAACAGAGAATTTGGTCATTAGAGGCTTCCTGCATTCATTTAAAAATACTGCCTTACCCCTACTTTGTCAGTTGTTATAAATAAACAGTAACACATGTACCATACTTGACAATGTTTTAAAGCTCTGTGAAGACATTTACTTTTTTGTAAGTCTTATTTCTGGTCAAAGGATCTGATGGGGCATAATGGCAGTAATTGAGAAGCCAGTTTTTTTTTTCAATGCGTTTCATAGATGACCTATTTAAAACAACATGCTAACCAAAACCATGTCACTGGAACTGTGTTTCTTAAAAATGTCCTAAATTTAATTAGCACCAGTAATCATAGGATAGTTTTTTACTGTGGAAATCTTATCCCATAGTGTATTTAATTTCTAAGAAAATCCCAAGATAAGGAGTAAATCATTAATCTGGAAAAGGAAGATAAAGACAGTGATCATTATTCTATTTTTTTCCTCCAGATAGTCTAGCTGCACTGTTTGAGAAGCAGGTCTATGAGAACCTAGAGACATCAGTATTAATGAGTGTCAAAAGACCCCAGTTTAATGGTGATGATGACACTAACTTACATGAGTTGCACACGTTTTACTTTGTGTAATTCTCACCACCATCTCATGAAGTAAATGACTTTATTGAAATTGGGAATGCCTCTTAGATGTTAAATAATTTGCTGTTGTCAGAAGCTATGATTCAAGCCTATATGTGTCTCGTCTTAAAGCCAAATGTTTTTTTTTTCACTTCTGTGCCCTTGTTCCCATGCTACCTAGCTGTATCATTTAATCGCTCAGAGACTCCTTTACCCCATCTGTCAAAAGGCTCCAGTAATCTCTGCTTTCCCCAGAGTTTTTGTGAAAATGGAGAGAGCAATATCTTTTGCTTCCCCATGGGAAGTACTATTAGGTTTTGCAGTGTAAACATAATAGGAAACATTGCAAGGAGGAAGCATCCCAGATTCTGGATACTCCTTTTGTTCCTGGATCCTGCCCATTTTACAAGGCAGAGTTTGGTAGAAAGCTTGATAGAAAGCCTATGGACAGTCTGCAAAGGATTGGCCAGTCAGTAATAAAATAAAATGCAATTTAGCAGTTGTTTCCAAATGCATTATGGAAAATCACAAAGCCAAAGCGAATCACTGCTTCCTGGGCTCACACATGGTGACAGGATCACATAGACCTGAGAGAGAATTTGGAAGAAATATGAGAAGCTCTATATAAATTACGCGAGGCTATGAACACCAGCATTATATACCATGGCAGTTGGAATTGGTAAAAATATAAACTACCACTAGCAGCTATTTCTATTTAATTTCTCTACCTTGATAAAATGGCATTTTGACCCTGAGATCGTACAACATACTGATACATTCTGTACAGAGTCAGTATTAAATTAACTGTGGCTGTTAGGCGAATTGAATTAAACTATTTTTTTGAAAATTAAAAATGCACATAATCTCAGTATATTTGAGACAGATTGTTCAAAGGATTTAATGCACACTTTTAAAGTATAAAAATTCATTTGTAGAGTATGTCACAGCTTACTATATACAGATAATCAAAGGATTGATTATATCCTAATTGGTTATAATATCCTGATTGATTATATCTATTCAAAGGAGGCTTTCCTTGAATACTGAAATGCTATATAGGTCATCAGACTGGAGAGAGGATGTTAAGCAAATGACAGAGAGGACAAATGGGCAAATTAATTAGAGCATAAGTTATTATTATTAAATTATAAAAGTGCTTAAGTAGATAATTATTGTGATAATTAGATCAGCTCTATTTATCAAACACTTGCTCCTTCTGACAACATTTATTTTTGTGATACAACTTTCCCATGGTTTTCCTCCTACTTTTCCGGCCACAGCTTCTGTTTTGTTGTGTGTGGCAATCCCTCAAATGCTGTGTGTCTTTAGGATTTCCTCTTCTCTTTTCACCTTCCATGCACTTCCTCGTGGTGTCCTTTACTCCGATGGCTTCAGGTAGCACCTCTTTGCTTTCTCTTCTCCAACTTCCTTCCCTAAGCAGGTGATGCTGAATCTCTGCATGGATACCTCACATGGGCAGAATTGAAATTAATGCAAGTAAACAATGGAACAACCACCTCTCATAAGTCCGTATGAGCCAGCTCCTGCCCCCTCTGCTATCACCTGCCCCCTGGATCACTCACAACTGTCTCTGGTCTTACCCATTTCTCATATATTCTCTAAGAAGCACTAAGAATGACACTGTAGCCTACAAATATAATATTATTTTTCTGCTTAAAATCTTTAAGGTTTTGCTCCACCATTATAAAACAATCCAAACCCCTTAACTTGTCTCAACTCTATGTCCCCTGCAGCCTTACTTCTCCCAGTGTTCCGTCACTCCCGATGGACACCAGCATGTACCATGCATCCAGTTCCTTGGGTGCACCATGCTTCTTTTTGTGAGAAGCCCACCATGCATCTCACCCCCCATGCCCTGGACAGTTTCCGGTGGTTTCCCCCACTATTCTAATTCTCTTCTCCCTCTACAGATCACCATTTCCTCCCAGACGCTCTCGTCCACATGCACTCACTCCTTTCCCACCTTTGCCTGCTCTGTGATCTTTTCACATCCTTGTAGGAAAACCTCTGTTGCTGTAGAACTTGTGAGAATTTAATTTTGAATGTAAATGTACTATTTTTTGTATTATGAACAGTCATTATATAGGCGTTGTATCTGTTTTTCACTTCATCGTATACTCAGTGCCCCAACACGCTGTCTGACAAATAACAGGCAACCAATAACATTTGTGGAATAAATTAATAAATACATGAATTATCAGGACACCGAAAAACTGCAAGTTTATTTTATATACATGTTGAATTAACCTTCATTATCATCTTGTATCATAAGTATTGTTGGATTCTCAAATATTTCTGGTTTTCTCACATTCTCTTATGTTACTGATTTCTAATGTAATTAACTCCGTTTTGGTCAGAGAAGACACTTTGTATGATTTCAGTCTTTCAGAATTTCTTGACAGTCGTTTTATGGCCTGACATATTTATTCTGGAGTGTGTTCCATATGCCCTTGAGAGAAGTAAATTCTGCAGTTGTTGAGTAAAATGTTCTATAAATAGAAACAAATTAGGTCAAGTTATTTAATAGATTGTTCAAGCCTTCCATATCCTTGCTTATTTTCTGTCTTGTTGTTTTGTCAGTTACTGAGAGGGTGTTGATGTTTGCAACTACTACTGATGAACTGTATATTTCTTCTTTCAATTCTGCCAATTTTTGTTTCATTTACTTTGGGACTTGATTGTCCACCCCACATATGTTTATTATATCTTCAAGATTAACTGATCCATTTATTATTATAAAATGTCTCTGTTTTTAGAAACACATTTTGGTCTTAAAATCTCGGTTTTCTGATGTTAGGGTAGCCTCTTGAGCTGTCTTGTGGTTACTGTTTGCATGGCATGTTTTCTCATTTTTTTACATTTTAAGCTATTTCTTTTCCTTGACTCTAAAGTCACATAGATGGACGTGCTCAACAGCACATAGATGGATTGTTTTTCATCCGGTCTGGTAATCTGTACATTTTGGTTTCAATGTTTAATCATTTTATATTTAACATAATTAGTGAGATGATTAGATTTACATCTCCATCTTCCTATATATTTTCTCTGTCTCATGTCATTTTTCTTTCCCAGTCCTTCCTCCACTACCTTGTTTTGTATTATATGATATTTCCTACTGTGTCATTTTAATTGCTTTTAAAAATATATATATTTTCTGTTATTTTCTTTGTTATTAACCTCTCTTAGGTTCCTCTGATAATTGAAAAATGCAGTGTTAATTCAAAATAATCTACTTCTGGGGTGCCTGGGTGGCTCAGTTGGTTGAGTGTCTTACTTCGACTCAGGTCATGATCTCACAGCTTGTGGGTTCAAGCCCCACGTCTGGCTCTGTCAGCACAGAGCTTAGAGCCTGCTTCAGATTCTGTGTCTCCCTCTCTCTGTTCCTCCCCCACTTGCGTTCTGTGTCTCTCTCGAAAATAAATGAACTTTAAAAATAATAATAATAATAATAATAATTAATAATAAATAAAGTAAAAGAATCTATTTCTGGTTAATACTAACTTAATTCAAATAGTATATAAAAATTTTGCTCCCTTGTCTGCCTTTCCTTTGTGTTATCATTGTGATACAAATGATAATTTTACATGCTTCACACCCAACAGTACATTGTTACAACATTTTGTGCATTTGGCTTTTGAATCAGTTAAGATAGGAGTAAATGTATATATACACACACTCTATCTTTTATGTTTATCTTTGTAATTATCGTTATCAGTACTTTATTTCTTTGTGTTGATTGGAGCTACTTCTTATCAGCCTAATGAACTTCCTTCAGTTTATTTTGTAAGACAAGTCTTCAAGCAACCAACTTTCCTAATCACTGTCTATTTGGGAATATCTTTATTTTGGTAGGTAGGAACTCACCCCCGCCCCACCCCCATGGCCAGCACTTCAAATACATCATCAGAGTGGTTCTGGTGCCCATTGTGTCTGAGGACAAGGCAGGCATCCATCAGTCTTTTTGAGATTCACCTGTATGTGATGGTCATTTTTTTTCCTGCTTCATTCAAGATTTCTTATTCTTTGTCTTTTCAGTTTGACTATGTTCGGTTTAGTTGTGGACCTCTTAGAGTTTATCCTCCTTGCATTTTGTTGAGCTTCTTAGATATGTATGTTTTTCTTCAAATGTCAGATTATTTTGGTCATTATTTTTTTCTAATACATATATATATATGTATATACTTGTATATATCTTTGTGTGTGTATACACTCACACACATATATATATTTACACACACACACACACACACACATATATATATATATATATATGTGTATATATATATTTGCTACTTTCTCTCCTGTCTTTTTAGAATCCCTATTATGTATATATTGGCATAATAATATATTGGCTATCACACAGGTCTGTCAGGATTTGTTTATTTTCTTCCATTCATTGTTCATTGTGTTCTTCAGACTGGATCATCTCTCTTGACTTATCTTTACATTCAAAGATTCTTTTTTCTGCTGACTCAAATATGCAGTCAAGGACTTTTAGTGAACTTTTCATTTTTAGTTACTATTCTGTTTAACCTCAGAATTTTTTTATAATTTATTTATTCATATGCTTTACTTGGTGAGTGTTTAGTCTCATAAGTTTCTTTGTTTAAATTTATTTTCCTTTTTTTCCTTAGAATATTTTTGTAATAGTTGACTTAAAGTTGGAGGCAATTTTTGCTGATTGCTTTCTTTCTCTCTGTGCTCCAGTTTCCTCTTTCTCAGTATGTCTCATAATTTTAAGTGAAGACTAGACATTTTAGGTAAATTATTATAGCACATCTAGATGATGATGTCCCTCACTTGTTGTTTGCTTGTTTGTAGGTGACTTGACTGGACTAATTCTGTGAAAACTGTCTTTCCTATAGTATTCGAACACTAAAATCTCTGAATATTGTTTAACATTTGTGTTTACAATTACTTTTAAGTCCAGTCACCCAAGCAGAGCATAAGGGTCACCTAGTGATTGGACAAAAACAAATTTGTTTTTCCCCACATCAGTCTTCCGCCATTTGCTGAGGGAATCTGTGCATGCGCTGTGGCACACGTTCAAAGTTCAGGTGATTTACATGTTTGCTCGGGCTTTGACTTTCTTTTCATAAAGGGTCCTATGGTCTGCTAGATATGAGTGACTAATGAGTCATCGCAATTATTTCCTGAGCGTGCACGCAGCCTGCACCTGCCCACAGCATGTAGATTCCTGGGGATAGGTGAGGCTCTTCAAAGCCCACTTAGATCTCTCTTTTGAGTTTTGGGCCAGCCTCTTGCCTGGCGCAGCCAGCATCACAACATCAGTCAGCTGAAATATTGGCTTTCCCTATTTGCCGCTAGTCGCTGTTGTTTTTGAAAGTGGCCCTGGGTGTGAGTCTTGACAGAGCCTCAGACCAGATGAACTCTAACGAAACTGTGTAGGCACAAGTAAGAGCACCACACACTCTACTGTCATTCCTAAGACTCAGTAGTTTTTCTTAAATATGGTGTGTGTGTGTGTGTGTGTGTGTGTGTATAATATAAGTATATATAATATATATAAATATATATATAATATATAATATATTAAATATATATAATATAAATATGCATAAAATCCACTCTATGCCTTTGGTTAATTTCCAGAGCTCTGAAATGGCTCTTGCTGTTAATTGGGGGTGGTATTGTTGCTTTTTAGGGAGGATACCAAGGTCCTCATTCCACCATCTCAGAAGGCCCATAGTTGCACTGAGTTTTAAAGCATGGGTGACAGGTTTGTTGGAAACTATTAAGAGAAAAATCATCCCAGACGGTGAGAAAAAGTTAATAGATGCGTGAAATTGTACAGTGGGGTTTAGGTAGCTACAAACCATTGACTGACAGCAGGGAATAGGGAAAGAAAAGGTTGAGCACGTACACAGGATGCTATGTATCGTGGTAAGGAAGTAAAATGTCATTCTGTAGGCATTAGAATGTGAATAGGGAATTCTGAGCAAGAGAATAAAAGTTATTTAGTAAAGTCACTCCATTCAGGTATATTCCAAAATAAGGCTGAAGAAAGGGGGACTGTATTCATATTCTGGATGAGGAAGGATGAAGTTTTAAACTAGGACTGGGGCATGTGGAGGTGGATAAACATGAAAAAAATTGAAATGTTTACAAGATAGTATTCATAGAATTATCAACAAGTAGAAGTTAAACTCTAGCAGTAAAACAAACCTAGGATTCTAAAATACATTTCAGGTTCCCAGCATGAAAAAACTGGATGATACTTTCATTCTCTTATATAATATTAATAAACATTTTAGAAAAATAAAATGCACGTGGTAGTCTCTTAATTGGTACACAGTTTTGTATAAGTACGTGTTTTCACTGAACACACGTTCATTTTGCTCATGAATATCCCACCTCTTCCTAATTACTTTATATAAATGTGTTGTTAAAAAATCACCAGAGGTGAAATGTAATAATTTTAAACCTGACTGTAAAAATCATGTCAGTTGGTAATGGATTCGTTCATTCAGTCAGCCAACAAGCATTTGAATATAGATTAAATATGGATAAATTAATGAATGAATGTATTTGTATTATGTTCTTGAATATATAATTTTAATATAAAGCAGATGAAGGTATGCCTGAGAAGTCATCAAAATTTGTTTAAATATCCTAGTGTATGAAAAAGGAGGGAAAGAGATTGAGGAGGTAAATTCCTAAGAACAAAGGAATAGAAGTCTAATTTTTTTAATGCTAGAAATATGCTCTATCCTAGTATGTACAGTCTCAATAAGTAATAAATCTTTAATACTAAGATTTAAAAGAATCACATGTCTTAAACACCAAGTTTAAGACATTTACTCTCAGAATAGTCAAGAAATAGGTAACCCCGGCTGAAAATCAAGTAGACAGATTCCATCAAGTTGTGTGAAGCCTATTTCCAAGCAACATAAGTATAATTAAATTATGAAAATCAGTAAATGTCTGGTTGTGGAGAATAAATACTAGATTATGCAAAATCCTGAAGAATCTATTTTATAGGAACATGCATACACTAACAAAGAGAAAAAAATTTGAATTAAGTGTTGTTTTTGTGTTTTTTACCTGTGTGAAAATCTCTTGCTAGTGAACCAGGCCTAATTTTTAGATATTAAGCACTTAGCAATTTGTGATAACAAAGACAATAGAAATTTTGTTTTAACATATGTGAAACAATACTTATCACTACAAGTAAGTCCAAAATACACTCTTGTCAACTAAGTAAATTCCAGATAGGCCCGTTCTTTCAACTGAAGAGCAAGACACAAGTTTTCTCTTTTCCCAACTAATGGTGCTAATTCCAAGTTCATTTATACCATGTTTCTGCATCCCTAAAGATTTAGTTGATATCAGCAGTTAATGGCTGGTTTGCTCTTTAGGCCTGTGATGACGCTCAGAGCAAATGAATACTTTAAAAGGCTGCATGCTGGTTATGTTAATAAGTGATTTGAAAGGATTGATACCAATGAAAATTGTGAATATGTTTTTAATGACTAAAATACCCATTTCAATTACACTTCAGTTTCCATGAAGTGTGCGTAAGGGGAGTGAGGGGACAGAACTGAATGGTTTTCCTTATATTTATTGTAGACCTACCACTCTATGAATCTCGGTCAGTTTTCCCATCCCGTTTCTAAAAAATACTGGCAATTGTTCCATAATACAGCTCTGAAACAGTCCAGATGTCTTAAAGTCCAGAGAAGCAATAGACCTATATGCATACAGTCTGATAACTGTTAAAAGAATCCCATTCATTCTGTATCATTCTCAAGACACTTCAAGACAGCATTTGCATATTGTAAGACTCAGTCCAGAATGTTATAATCAAAGAATAAGTTAGTCTCTTTTCTTTGATAGATTTACCAAAGAGTATTTTATTGCACAGGAGAAAAAATGCAAACATAATTTCAAAGAAGTGCTTCACATATAATGATAGATTTGGAAATACAGCATCATGAAATATAAACTAAACTATTTAGCATGTAAAAAGCAAACTGGCCAGACTTCACACTTCACTGGATTTTGAAGGGACATTTTGCCATTTCTGTTTTGTAAATGGTGTTATAAAGGAGGAATATAAATGATCCAAATTTCAATCCCATTGCCTGGATCTCGGTTTGCAAATAAATCATGGGTGAGGCCCAAGTATGAATTCTCAATCTCTAGTCTGTGTTTTCCCACTGACTTGCTAGGTATTCCTGAAAAAACCCAGGCGCATCACTCTGTCATCTCAACTTTTACTGAAAACTGAAAATCTCAAAAGTCTAAAAGTGACCATACTTTCCAATAATATGTATTATGTTTATCCCCCATTTCTTCCCAATGTTCAAAAAAAGGAGGGTTATTTATATACCTTAGGGTGATTTCTAGTGTATAAATGCCTAATTTCATATGCCATGTGCTAGCTCAAGGTAGCTCAAATCCCAATTACCACTTGATGGATGTAATAGCTTGCTTAGGCAAATTATATCTCCTCCTTGAAACTGAAAAGTTGGGTTTTATGAGAGATCACTGTATTGCTTAATAGTTACCTTTTTCATTTTAATATTCAAAGAAATAGGTCATTTTGAGCTATATCAAAATAATCTGGATTTATTTTCAAATAAAATAATTTCTTGTGTTCAAAAATTGCTCTTTAATTGTAAGAATACACATAAAGAATTATAAATCAAAAAGAGAAACAGCCAAATGCTTACCTCACAAATTCACTGTAATCTTAAGACTGTTGTATATGTGGTGATGGGGACATGGTGAAAGATGTGTTTACAGAGACAAATGAACAGCTACAGAGCGTTCAGACGAATATTGGTCTCCATGGTTCCTACTGTTGAGTAAGATTAAGTTCAAAAATGATTGAATCTGACCTTGTTTCAACCACCCATCCGTTCACTTCTCATTGAATGGAGAAAACATACAGAATAACGCCTATATTTAAAAGTTTCTTGAAAATATTCATTTTGAAAAAGGTGCCTTAAAATAGAAGAAGGGTTGGGGTGCAGTTGAGAGAGTCAGAACTGTGTCCTTGTTTGCATCTGGCCCCAGCAGGTGCATGGCCAGCACTGATTCAGCAGGGGAGCTTGCCTGGGAGATTCAGGACAGGGGTGCCGCTCCCCAAATGCTCCCTGGTTAGCCTAGTGACAGTTTCTGCTTCATGTGTCCAACAGCTATGTGTTCCTGCACCTTCTTATGAGCCAGGCATCGTTCAACGTAACAGTGATGCAGTTCTAACCTCAGAACTTCTCATATCAAGAAATGCTGATAAGAATTCTAATGCCAATATTTTTATTTATTTTTTTAGTGACCGCTCCATCCTTTTTTAAAATCTATGTAGAAATGTTTGGCATGTTTCCTTTATCCTTGGTTTTCATATAGTTTACTATAAAACATTTAAATGTGTGTGTGTGTGTGTGTGTGTGTATTCTTCCTTTTCCGGCTGTGGGCTGTTCATTGAACCCTTTCAAGGTTGGAATTTCTCCTTTATGAATTCACTGATTGTTTTCTCCTCTCCGTTTTTCTGTTTTGTATTATTGGAATTTCTACTATTAGCTGGATGGGGCCCCTCCTGTATTTGATCCTCTCTATCAGATATCAGCAAACATTTTCTGTTACGGGATGGATAAGAAATATTTTACACTTGGGGGAAATGTCACAAATTTCTGTTCGTCCTTCTTGACCTCCTTATTCTCATTATTTTTTGCCAATCCTTTAAAAATATATATTTTTTAATTCTTATCTCAAGGGCCATCCAAAAAATAAAGCATGGGCAATGTTTTGCAGACTCCTGCTCTTGTTCTTAGCTTATTTTTTCTTATATTCTGCATTTGTTTATTTTCCTGGAATATTTTAATTGTTCTTTTTGGAGACTTTATACTTAGTTAACCACCAAGTTGGGAAGTCATTTAATTTCTCTATGTCTCATTGTCTCGTCTGTCACTGAGGACAATAATAATTGTTGAGGGTTAAATGAGATGATCTATGTCATGCTTTTAGCACAGAGTGTGGCCAACAAAGTATACAAAAAGTGAATATTGGGGCGCCTGGGTGGCGCAGTCGGTTAAGCGTCCGACTTCAGCCAGGTCACGATCTCGCGGTCCGGGAGTTCGAGCCCCGCGTTGGGCTCTGGGCTGATGGCTCGGAGCCTGGAGCCTGTTTCTGATTCTGTGTCTCCCTCTCTCTCTGCCCCTCCCCCGTTCATGCTCTGCCCCTCTTTGTCCCAAAAATAAATAAACGTTGAAAAAAAAATTTTTAAAAAAAGTGAATATTACCAGTTGCTCTCATGGATGTAATATATCTTCATAAGCGCTCCAAGGGCACTAAAAATAATTTTTTATATTTTCTTTTTTTTTTATGTTTGTTTGTTTATTTATTTAGAGAATTCCAAGCAGGTTCCACACTGTCAGTACAGAGCCTGATGCGGGGCTCGAACTCTCAAACAGTGAATTCGTGACCAGAGCAGAAATCAAGAGTTGTGTGCTTATTGACTGAGCCACCCAGGCTCCCCTAAAAATAATTTTTAAAGTACTTCTCTGTAAATTAACTTTGTATCCTCTAGATAAATTGTTGTATGTTTTAATAATAGAACTTCTCACTGTGCGGCCAAATTGTCCCAAATATCTCATAAGCTTGGTTGTCCATTTATTTTTGCATGAGGATCAAAGTGGACTGACATTGGTAGGTATCATAGATTTTCTTCACTCACCCATATTTCTCTTTCCCTTATAGGTGCCCGCCTTGAATGAGGTGGCTGGCCAACAGCTCTGGGCCCCTAGGCTAAGCATGTGAATGGGTGGGCTTTATTTGTAGGTGTGAATGAGGAGTATGCCAGATTCTAGGAGGGGCCAACTCTGGGATATCAGTCTCCGTTCTAGGGGACCCTAGATGATCCCAAGTAGATTGTTTAACTTCTTGGACATGATGTTCTTGATTTCTTCTTACAGGCATTTACATTGCATCTCGGGAATGTGAGGAGAAAAAAGGGAGCCTTACTCATGCTGTCTATGAACAGATAGGCTTTCAGTCAAATGCTCCACCCCAGCTGACGGCCTGTACTTACTTATTTAGATCCTAGAAGCTTCCTAATACCCCATTCCTAACTGTTCCTAGGGAGGAATGATACCTTCTTTTTTTTCTTTTTTTTTCTTTTTTTTTTTTGAGTTTAAGATGCGGAGCTTTGTTTTGTTTTGCTTTAATTTACATCCTAGTTAGTCAACACATAGTGCAACAATGATTTCAGGAGTAGATTCCCTAATGCCCCTTACCCATTTAGCCCACCCCCATCCCACAACCCCTCCAGTAGCCCTCTGTTTGTTCTCCATATCTAAGAGTCTCTTATGTTTTGTCCCTCTCCCTGTTTTTATATTATTTTTATTTCCCTTCCCTTATGTTCATCTGTTTTGTCTCTTAAAATTCTCATGAGTGAAGTCATACAATATTTGTCTTTTTCTGACTAATTTTGCTTAACATAATACCCTCTAGTTCCATCCACGTAGTTGTAAATGGCAAGATTTCATTCTTTTTGATTGCCGAGTAATACTCCATTGTATATACAGACCACATCTTCTTTATCCATTCATCCATTAATGGAAATTTGGGGTCTTTCCATACTTTGGTTATTGTTGATAGTGCTGCTAGAAACATTGGGATGCATGTGCCCCTTCAAAACAGCATACCTGTATCCCTTGGATAAATACCTAGTAGTGCAATTGCTGAGTCATAGGGTAGTTTTATTTTTAATTTTTTGAGAAGCCTCCATACTATTTTCCAGAGTGGCTGCACCAGTTTGCATTCCCACCAGTGGTACAAAAGAGATCCTCTTTTTCCACATCCTTGCCAACATCTGTTGTTGCCTGATTGGTTAAGGTTAGCCATTCTGACAGGTGTGAGGTGGCATCTCATTGCAGTTTCAATTTATATTTTCCAGATGACAAGTGATACAGAGCATTTTTTTCATGTGTTGGTTGGCCATCTGGGTGTCTTCTTTGGGGAAGTGTCTATTCATGTCCTTTGCCCATTTCTTCACCAGATTATTTGGTTTTTGGATGTTCAGTTTGATAAGTTCTTTATGGATTTTGGATACTAACTCTTTATCTGATATGTCGTTTGTAAATATCTTCTCCCATTCCATCAGTTGCCTTTTAGTTTTGCTGATTGTTTCTTTCCCTGTGCAGAACCTTTTTATTTTGATGAGGTCCCTTATAGTTCATTATTGCTTTTGTTTCCCTTGCCTCTGGAGACATATTGAGTAAGAAGTTGCTGTGCCCAAGGTCGAAGAGGTTTTTGCTGGCTTTCTTCTCTAGAATTTCTCCTCCAGGATTTTCTCCTCTAGATGCCTTCCTGTCTTATGTTTAGGTGTTTCATCCATTTTGAGTTTATTTTTGTGTAGTATAAGAAAGTGGTCCAGGTTCATTTTCTGCATGTTGCTGTGCAGTTTTCCCAGCACCACTTGCTGAAGAGATTGTCTTCATTGCATTGGATATTCTTTCCTGCTTTGTCAAAGATTAGTTGGCCCTATGTTTGTGGGTCCATTTCTGGGTTCCTATTCTGTTCCATTGCTCTGAGTGTCTGTTCTTGTGCTAGTACCATACTGTCTTAATGATTACAGCTTTGTATTATACCTTGAAGTCTGGGATTGTGATGCCTCCTGCTTTGGTTTTCTTTTTCAAGATTGCTTTGGCTATTCGGGGCCTTTTATGATGGCATACAAATTATAGGATTGTTTGTTCTAGCTCTGTGAAGAATGCTTGTGTTATTTTGATAGATATTGCATTGAATATGTAGATTGATTTGGGTACTATTGACATTTTAACAATATTTGCTCTCCCTATCCAGGAGCATGGAATATTTTTCCATTTTTTTTGTGTGTGTCTTCTTCAATTTCTTTCATAAGCTTTCTATAGTTTTCAGTATATAGATTTTTCACCTCTTTGGTTAGATTTATTCCTAGGTATTTTATGGGTTTTTGTGCAACTGTAAATGGGATCGATTCCTTGATTTCTCTTTCTGTCACTTCATTGTTGGTGTATAGGAATGCAACTGATTTCTGTGCATTGATTTTATATCCTGCCACTTTGCTGAATTCATGAATCAATTCTACCAGTTTTGTGGTCGAATCTTTTGGGTTTTCCATATAGAGTATCATGCTATCTGCGAAGAGTGAAAGTTTGACCTCCTCCTGGCTGATTTGGATGCCTTTTATTTCTTTGTGTTGTCTGATTGCAGAGGCTAAGAATTCCAATACTATGTCGAATAACAATGGTGACAGTGGACATCCCTGTCTTGTTCCTGACCTTAGGGGAAAGCTGTCAGTTTCTCCCCATTGAGGATGATATTAGCGTTGGGTTGTTCATATGTGGCTTTTATGATCTCGAGGTATGCTCCTTCTATCCCTACTTTCTTGAGGGTTTTTATCAAGAAAGGATGCTGTATTTTGTCACATGCTTTCTCTGCTAGGGAGAGGATCGTGTGGTTCTGGTTCTTTCTTTTATTGATGTGATCAGTCACATTGATTGTTTTGCGGATGTTGAACCAGCCCTGCATCCCAGGTATAAATCCCGCTTGGTCGTGGTGACTAATTTTTTTAATGTATTGTTGGGTCAGGAACGATACCTTCCACACCACATCTTTTCTGTGCATGCTGTACACCCCACCAGCTTTTAAACATCCATATAATTTCATCACCTTCCATATTGCAGAAGTGTATGACAATCTGTGGCACACCATTAGCCAACTGTGACCCCCACTTCATTCCACCAGTTCTAGTCCTTCTGTAAATATATTCTTTTTAATATTTCTTTACTGTTATTTCAGTGAGATTTGCTAATTCCAGCAGCCTACTGTAGGTTTACCGTGATATTTTATAATGCTTATGTTTTCACCTCTAAGTGAAGTAACCTAGCCACCATGAAACATAGATCCAAAATTATGTTTACAATAGAGTTTTGAAATTGGTGAATGAAAGCCATAGTTAATTGCATGGCAGGTATTTGGTTTGTATGAATCTCTTAGAATATATAATTCTGATCCACTTATTATCCATCTTTTCTCTATGGATGTTAATTCTTAGCTTCTCTCTATTAAGCCTTGTATTTTGTAGCATACTGCAGTGGTAAAGAGTTAAAAATCTAGGGGCACCTGGGTGGCCCAGTCGGTTAAGCATCCGACTTCGCCTCAGATTATGATCTCATGGTTTGTGGGTTAGAGCCCTATGTAGGGCTCTGTGCTGACAGCACGGAACCTGCTTTGGATCCTCTGTCTCCCTCTCTCTCTGCCCATCCCCTGCTGTGCACACTCTCACTCTCTCTTTCTCAAAAATTAATAAACATTTTTAAAAACAGAGAAAAACTTTATTTAAAAAAAAGAGTTTATAATATAGAGTCATAGAGACCTAGATTCAAATCTTCCTCTTTCACTAACTTTTTGAACTTGAAAAAGTTATTGAACTTTTCAGGGCATTTTTGTGTCATGTGAACTATTTATTTATTCTTTCCACAAACATTTGCTAAGCACTTTAGTAGCTTTCTGTAAAAATTAATAGAAGAATAGAAGTAAAGCGATTACCTTAATACACCATTGATACACATTTGCTGTTATCAGGATTATTTTCAACTCTCTCCTTTATTTCAAAGCAAAGAAAGAATTGAACACAAGACAATATTGTATTGTCAGTCTTTCTTCACTGTGCTATGTATCACTGCTAGAAGACAGACTATAAATGCATAACATAATTTCAAGGTTCTGACATTGATATTAGTCAGAAAAGAGATTCCTATTAGAGCAGTTATCAACCAAGGAGAGACGTGAAAACATGCCAGATACCTGCACGAACCCTTCCATGTCCTTTAAAAACCCTTTGAAAGCAAATATTTAAATTGAGTCCCAAAAACAAATACTTGGAATGATTTCATGTCCAAACAAAATCTTCCATTTTATCTCTCAAGGTCACCCTTCTGAGATGAACACAAAGGAACTGTGCATAGCTTCCTCTGTGAACCAAAGAAAAGGACGAGATCATGCAATTTGGCTTCTTGTTTGCAGCTGGAAACTCAGCATCCCCTGAGAGGGAACCCAGGGCTGCCTTTGGCCTTCTGACTGCCAGTCTGTGTGCCTGTCTTCCCTGGGGTGGGGGACGTGGGGGGGCTGTCATCTCCTTTCCTGGGGGATGACCATCATCCCTGACTTGGCAGTGAGGGGGATCTTTGTTTTCCTCAAGGAAACAGAAACAGTTTGGTTGAAGAGCTGAGGAAAAGGTAGAGGGTTACTTTCTTTTCTAAATGGTCTCTCCCGTCACACAGAATGAGGACTCTCAAAGAGGGTGTCCCATGACCCTTCACAGTTCAAACACCCACAAAGGGGGTATCCTGAAGACACCAGCCTCACCCTCGTCACCGGGCCTCTTGGTTTGCTGGGGCTGCCCTAAAGAAGTGTCACAGGCCTGCAGAGGCTTACTTCCGCACATTTCTGGGGGCTCGAAGTCCAAGATGAAAATATGAGCGGGGTTCAGGCCTTTCGTGTCACTGTCCTTGCCTGGAAGGCAGCCGTCTGCATGCTGGTGACCTTAGGGCCCCCTTCAGTGACCTCGCTTAACTGTAATTACTGCTTTAAAGTCCCTATTTCCAAATATAGTCACGTTCTTTATTACTAGAGGGTCAGGACTTCAACATGTGAGTTTGGGAAAGGGGTGAGACACAGTTGAGCACATAACACCTCATGACTCATTCCCTAATTTAAAAAGAACGTCCCACCCCACATGCCATCTAACCACTTTGCAAATTTGTCTCAAAAACTGCCTGGGACAGGCCTCCTAGATGGGAGCTGATATTTTTTTTAACCATTAACATTTTAGTAAAAAAAAAAAATGTGGGGCACCTCTGTGGTTCAGTCATTTAAGCAACCAACTTCAGCTCAGGTCATGATCTCAATGCTCATGAGTTCAAGCCCCGTGTCGGGCTTTGTGCTAACAGCTCAAAGCCTAGAGCCTACTTCAGATTCTGTCTCCATCTCTCTGCCCCTCCCCAACTCGTAACTGTCTCCCTCTGTGAAGTTTAAAAAAAAAATCTAAATTACCACTTGGTAAAGGATCACCAAGTGTTTATAGCAAAGGAAATAAATGTTGTGGGATGGGAAAGGCAATAACAATCAAAAGATTTACTTCTCAGGAACCACTACTGAAGAAGGCTGGCTCAGATCCCCCCACAATGAAGCAGCGATGATAGAATGGATGTTTCAGCCTACCTTGAATAAGCAACACCATCAGAGGAAAGACGGGTGGCAACAGGAACAACGCTGACAGTTTTGAGAGAAGGAGGGTATCCTAAACAGAATGCTCTCCCTTTGTCCTGAAAAGAGCCTGGACAGGAAGCACGACTTAAAAAGCAGGGACTAAGAGAGCATTAGAACAAATAGCTTTTCCCCTAAGAATGGCTTGGTCACAGGGCTCCATCTGTAAACAGAATCATTTTTCCAGCCCTCTCTCGTCATGTTGAAAGTCAGTTAAACCTCAAGAGACACTTTTCACTGTTCTGAATTGCAGGATTTTAAACATCTTTTCTGTGTTGTACAGCATCACTTAGAATTTTAGCTAAACGTGGTTGGTTCAGGGCTGCTTCAGACAAAAAAAAAAAGTCCTTAGTGAGGACAGTGCCTCAGGTTGGTTCCAAATATTTTTTCTGGTACCATTTCTCAAGCGTACATAGTTTTACACAGGTGGTGTCAATGCTGCTTAAAATCATGAAGACTGAACTTGGCCTGTTAGTGGCAGAAAGAAATTAGGTGTCAAGGACACTTTAGCCCCCAACCCTGCTAAGAATTGGATAAGAGAAGATGGTCAGGAGTTTAGGTCTTGGTTTCAGGAGCAGTCTACACCTCATAACATGATCTCCTCACAACTAATTTCCTCATAAATAAGAAAGGGTCTAGTAAATAATATCTGGTCCATCTTAAAATACCACACTATTATTATTAGCCATCCCATTATTATTAGCCTATTTCCAAGTCTTTATTACCTTTCTACCTGACATTACAGATGAACTTCCTTTTCCCAGATCCTGGCTCTTAAGAAATCATTGATTTCAAATAAGTCTTCATAGTTTCTGTACATACACTTCATCTTTCTCTACATATTTTTCATCTGAAAATGGGGGACAGATATTTTATCTATACCATCAACTGATCTGGATCACATGAGATAATGCTGATAGAGAGTTAAACAGTTTGGCACATACACGCACTCAAATATTGCAACTGACTTGCACCATTTTACTTTGGGATCGATGTTGCATATTTCACGCACCGCATTTTGTCTCAGGTCATAGACATGTAACAGAGAACTCACTGTGGCAGCTTCTGCGGATTGAGCAACATGTGACTGGGGGAAAGAAGGCAGACACTGGGCACTGGCTCTCTACTACCCTACGTACCACTCAGCAGGTGCTGGGGAGACATTGAGAACCTACACATGCAAAGCAGCCCAGTGGACTGAGTCACTGACCAAGACTTCCCTTCTAAACTGTGGTAACTTGTCACTCCTGGGTAGACAGAGAGCAGTGCTAGTGGTTTGGCCGTCATCTCGGAGACTTGTCCCTAAGGTCTCAGACGCTAGGAATGAACAAGCCATCTGGTACCGGGAAGGAACTTGCAAGAGCAGATCAGGGATAGGGGAATGAATGAAAGTCTGTTTCTGGAAATGGGGGTGTATGGCATTGGGACAGTAAGCGTTCTGTAGCCAAATTATGGAAAGAGCCTAAATGTCCATCAACTGACGAATGGATAAAGAAGATGTGGTTTACATATACAAGGGAATACTATTTGGCAGTGAGAAAGAATGAAATCTGGCCATTTGTAGCAACGTGGCTGGAACTGGAGAGTATTATGCTAAGTGAAATAAGTCAGGCAGAGAAAGACAGATACCATATGTTTTCACTCATATGTGGATCCTGAGAAACTCAACAGAAGACCAGGGAGGAGGGGAAGGAGGGGGAAAAAGTTACAGAGAGGGAAGGAGACAAAGCATAAGAGACTCTTAAAAACTGAGAATAAACTGAGGGTTGATGGGGGCTGAGGGAGAGGGGAAAGTGGGTGATGGGCACTGAGGAGGACACCTGTTGGGATGAGCACTGGGTGTTGTATGGAAACCAATTTGACAATAAATTATATATTGAAAACAAAACAAATCAAATAAAAAGTAAAAAAGTAAAATAAATAAAAAAATAAAAGTAGGCAATAACCGAATGGTCAGCTCTAGGCCAGTCACAGAGAGGATCTGGAGAGCCAATTTAATATTGAACTTACATGGGACACCTGCGTGGCTCAGTTGGTTAAACCTCCAGCTTTGGCTCAGGGCATGATCTCGCAGTTCATGGGTTCGAGCCCCATATCGAACTCTGTGCTGACAGCTCAGAGCCTGGAGCCAGCTTCAGATTCTGTGTCTCTGTCTTTCTCTGTCCCTCCCCTGCTCATGCTCTGTCTCTCTCTCTCTCTCTCTCTCTCTCTCTCTCTCTCTCTCTCTCTCAAAATTAAATAAATGTTAAAAAAATGTTAATAGTATACTTTCATGCTTGACACTTAAAATTCCTGCCCCGTAAGGATTATTTTAAGAATAGGGTGGAACCAAGTTTAGTGGGGATGAAGGGAGTGAGCACCCAACAGTGAGTTTCTGGAAAAACGTCAGATGTATGGCTAGCACTTGCTAATTATAAAATCTTCCCTTTTCTCTTGACACTCATCATCAATCCCAAAAGTCACATTCATAAACTGTTTTCGAGTAGCCTTGTCCTGTAACAAGAAAGTATCCTAGGAACATTTCCATCTTTACTCTATAAGCTGTGGCTGCCAAAACACTTTGTAGAGTAGTGGAAGAGTATTAGAAATCTGAGTTCTGGGGCACCTGGGGGGCTCAGTCAGTTAAGTGTCTGACTCTTGATTTCAGTTCAGGTCATGATCTCAAAAGCTCATGGGAGTCCACGTTGGGTTCTGCGCTTACAGCACAGAGCCTGTTTGGGCTTCTCTCTCCCTCTCTCTCCACCCCTCCTTCCCTCATTAAAAGAAAAAAGAAGAAATCTGAGCTCTGCTCTTTGGCTTACCATCGATTGTCTCTATGATGTTGGGAAAGTAGTAGAGACCTCTGGTCCATTTTCTGACTTGCATCATGAGATTGGACCTTCTTTGTTTTTCTTTTTTTCTAGTTTTAAGATACAACTGACATATAACATTGTGTAAGTTTAAGGTGTACAACATGATGATTTAATTTACATATATATTGCAAAATGATTGCCACAATAAGGCTAGTTAGCACACAGATCACCTCACATAGTTTTTTTTTTCCTTGTCATGAGAGCAGTTAAGATGAACTCTCTGAGCAACTCTCAGGTCTGTAATACAGTACTGTTAACCACAGCCACCATGCTGCGCATGAGGTCCCCAGACTTATTCCTCTTACAAGTGGAGGTGACTATCACTCTGAGTACTTTCTGTTGCTCTGAGTTAGGCTTTTTTAGATTTCACCTAAGTGAGACCATCTAGTATCTGTCTTTTCTTTGTCTGACTTCCACTTAGCAGAATGCCCTCGAGTTTCATTTATGTTTCCACATGTTGGCTATTGTGAATAATGTCACAGTGAACATGGGGGTGCAGATACCTCTTCAAGAAATCCTATTTTTAATTTAAAAAAAAAAAGCTCCATAGTGGCTGTACCAATTTACACTGCCACCGACAGTGAGCCTAAGTTCACTTTTCTCTACATCCTCAGTGGCCCTTGTTAGCAGGCATTCTAACAGGTGTGAGGTGATAGCTCACTGTGGTTTCCATCTATGCTTTGGACCTTGTTACTGGACCGGTTTTTGTTCCACTTGTTTATCACATTTGTGTTAATTATATCTTTTATATAATCAGGGTGATCATTGAAAAAGCACTTACTCTAGACATCTTGCTGAGCCTTAAGGGTATTTATCCATTCAGTAAATATTTATTCGTTGCCTGTCATGTGCCAGGCACTGTTCTAAGCCATGAAAGGTATAACAGTAAATGAGAAGGGTGGAATCAGTATTTTCATGGCATTTTATATTCCGGTGGGCATAATAAAAATAATATGACAAACAAATAATATAAAAAATGTATTTGTATGTGTATTTTCTTTGGTGGAGATGAGCTCTGAAGAGAAATAAATCAAGGATGAAATTGGTGTTGGGCTAGGGTGGGGAGGGGGTATTGGATACGGTGGTGAGAGAAGCCATCTGTGCAGGTGACACTTAGGTAAAACCTTGAATCAACTGGGGGATGAGGCACGCGATCTCACAAAAGAACCATCCACAGAAAAGAGAAATAAGAGAATACTCCCTGAGAAGAAACACATTTGGCAGGTTTTTAAAACCTAAGATCTGTTATGGCTAGAGGAGAATAGGCATGAAAATAATTGTAGGATATGTAAGATCTGAAAGGTAGCCAGGACTAGATGATGTAGAACCATCATAGACGGTGATAGGCCAGCCACTGGGGATTCAGGGCAGGATCATGACGTGGCCTAGGTTCCATTTCAAAAGTATAATTCCTGGGTGCCTGGGTGGCTCAGTCGATTAAGCGTCCAACTCTTAGTTTCAGCTCAGGTCATTATCTCATGATTCGTGAGTTCAAGCCCCACATCAGGCTCTTAGAGCCTGCTTTGGATTCTCTCTTTCTGCCTCTCCCCTGCTCATGCTCTCTTTCTCTCTCAAAACAAATAAAAATAAATAAATTAAGTAAATGAATGAATGATTCCTCCTGCTTGGTGGAGAGACCTGGGAAGCAGTAGACAGGGAGGAAGAATCATAGAGACCAATTAGGAACCTCAAAGTGGTTTCTTTGGCAAAATAGAATGGTAGTTTGGATTAGTGTCATAACATTGAATGCAATGATAAATGGCTGAAAATATGATACACTTTTTTGGAGGTAGATTCCTGATGTGTCAGTGGCTGGGAGAAGAAAGAGGTTAGGAACCACTGGGTAAATAATCTATGAAGCTAATTGAGAATTAATGATCTGTGACCTCACCTCTGGTGCCGGCTTAGAATAAGAAAAGATTTTACCTGAATCAGTTGCCTTTGTTAGCCATTGTGCAGCCTGGGCCATTCCATGGGTCACTTCATCAACTTCACACTATAAATGGGACAAGTAAGACATCTCAGGATTTCTCATGTAGAGGTACCATGGTGGTGTAGAAGCTCATATGGGCCCGTATAATCCTGGCTCTAACTACTTATGAGCTGTGACCCTGGACAAGTTCCATAATATCTACCAACTTGGGATGCTAGAAAGTTAAAAATACCTTCCTCTTGTGGTTGATGAGAGGTTAAGTAAAATCTCTCCTTCCGTAACTCTTGTTTACTGTCTACTTAATGATGGACTGAAACATTGGCATCAAGGTGTTGAATGAGGAAGACACAGTTCTGCTCCTCAAAATGTTTATTTCTTTTGCTTCAGAATGCCAAGCATGGGGCCTCACCTATAGCAGAAACACATTGGGAGCTAGTTTTCTTTCTTCCGAATCCAAAACTACATGCTTATGCAAGAGCATAGGGTACACACTGAAAACACAACATCCTTCTGGAACCCATATTCTAATCCAAATGAATGGCTCTCCAATGTAACTTCAGAGTCATTAGCAGGTTAATAAAGGAGGTCATTATGAAAAGGCAGACATTTTGCCTTCCCACAGATAAACATTTTCCTGCACATTCACTCATTTTTTTCTAAAGTACTGAATTGCATTTAAAATTGTAGAGAATGCCCAGATGAATAACTTCCGGTGCCATATTTATTTTTCTTTGTCAGTGAAATGATCCCACCCTGAGAATTTTGAATCCATTCACAAAGATATTTTTTATTACCTATAAATTTATTTTTTAACGTGGCAGAAAATGCATAGCCAGTTCACCTGGTGACAGGCACTGCAATATTTTTAATAGCATTTTATAGGAATGTCATATTCAATTAGTAATTTCACCATGCCACCTCAACAATTAGTGAACTAATACAGGAAGTGCCAATAAAAGTCACATCAGGTGATAGTTTCCTTAGCCATTTGCAAGTTATTAATATGCTGTCAGGTCTAGAACCCAAGCTGAATTCAAATCAGAGTCCCTGGTGTTCACATTTGCTTAGTGATACTGTGGACCAGTGACATAGAGGTGAGAGTTTCCACTTTCTTATTCCTTTTTCTCTAGCTCATAATCCCCCATTTCCCTGTTGGTCTCTTAGGCCCTTCCTACAATCAACAGTCGTGTTCACACTGAACTAAATCTCCTAATCAATTCAACTGCCCGTTTCTCTTTTCCAGTTAGGAGATGATGGGTTTGTCTGAACTGTCAAAGATAGAATATGCCATTAACATTGATTTTTTAAAAATCTGTAATAGAGTATCATGTTGGCATCCCTTCATTGAAATTCTCAGTATGCAGATGAATCACAAAAGCACATTCTTCAGAAATACCGAAATTACAATATTCATATGTTTTTGTATATCACAACTGCATTTGTGCTGTGTTCTCTCTTTTTCCCCCTTTTTCCTCTTGTAATATACTAAATTTCAAGAGGCCTTTTCTGATTGTTGTTTTTCATAAATTTCAGGATAAAATAAAGATCTGATTTTTCTAGGACACTGTTTCAGAACACTTGCGTGGTTTTAGATATGTCCCCGCCACCAGGCCATAAATTAAGCTGTTTATTAACCAAACAATATTTTTCAATGTCTACTTTAAGAACACCTGAGGGGAATATGAAAAGATGCCAACATTTTGTCCTCAAAGAGCTTATAACTTAGTTTGGAATAAAATGCTCAGTCAAATGAAAAATCAATTAATAATGACTTAAATTGGAATGCAGTACTGGTTCAAAGGGTGTCATTATACATTATCTGTTAAGTGAATGGTGCAGATAATATTTCTGTGGTTCAGTGAAGCTTCAAAGCACTTTAGCTAGGCCTTGAAAGACAGCCTTAAAATGTGGAGAATTTCGTAAAGGAATCCAGTCCTCTGCTTCAGTATCAGCACCTAAGAAAACTTGATTCTCTCTTGGGACCATTTCACTTCATCTTGCCCTTAACTCACCATTCCAGTCCTTGAACACCTCTATGGAAGACAGATAATCCCCAATCCTGCTATACCCAAGATGAGCTGTTGTGTTGAATCACTGACCTACTTTTGCCTGTGATAGTTCAATTTCAATTAGGCAACGGCTATCTGTCAAAATTTGTGGTGGGTGCCTCAGGGAATATAAAAATGAGTATAATATGGTTGTTATTTATATTCTCATGCCTTGTGGGAGAGAGATATATAGGTAAAAACATTCCAAACCAAATAGAGTGTGATGAGAGCTGAAACGGAGGTAGAAATCAAGCTGTACGTGAACCAGACTTTAATCCAATCTAGTAAACTTAGTTCGATATAAAAATATAGACAGTCTTCCAAAATAAACAGATCCTTTAAGAAAGGTGATTAGTCTCTCAAATTTCCCCTCCCTCCTCCTGCTCCTTTCTAAAATAGCATTTGACTCTATGGTAGAGAACGGATGGTTTAATTGATTTTGCAGATTTACAGGAAGAGGGTTCTGATAGCCGCAAGGATCTTCAGGAAACAAACATGTTATGGCATTCAAGTAGTTTATCTTGTATGAAACCTGAACAATTGACTGATGGGCTGCATCTGCTTCTACCTGGCTGTTTTAGGAGCTTACATGTGACATGTGTGTCCACTGCTGAAGTGTGTGGCCCTGGTCATTAATTCCTGGTCTTGAAGTTCAAACCTTCAGGAGCTACTCATCCTGCTCCAGGTTTCTGCCCTTTGTGTCTGGGCCCTCAAGGCAGGCCAGAGTTTGTGGGGTCCCTGAAGACTGCATAACTGCTAGGGGCACCCAAAACCCCCTCTCTGGATGCCTGCTGTCAATGAGTCTGTACTGTCTTAGAAGTGTGGCTTTTGGGGATTTCTTCAGAAGCTTATAGACCCTTACTTGCACCCCAATGGGAGCAGGACACAAGCTCTTTTGTCCTGAGCTAACCATGCCTCACTGAATACTTCCAAAGCATCAGTCGGTTTCTAAGTAGCAGAACATTTCAGGTTTAGGCATGAAGAGGCCCACTTAACTCTCTTTCTTCCTCTCCCATGTATTCTTCCTACCCTCCAAAAGCAAGCTTAATGACTATCATGGAGAGGAGGGATATCTTCCTTACACCTGCAGAAGAAATTCTGTCATTGAAGTCTTTACACTTGATTATTATTTTCAAGGAATTTGGAAAATTATTTTGTTTCTTGTCCATATCTAATGTTAAAGCCTGGGGCTTTTTGGTCCACAATCTTTTTTTAATTGTCAGATGTTTACTATTATTTCTGTTTGTATTACTTTTGAAATTATCCCAATTAATATGCATTTACTCACTCATGCAGATAGCTCAAGGTGGTTACATATAAAGTAAAATATGCAGAAACATGAAAATAAAAGCTATGTTTCAAGAAATATATTTCTCCAATTAGATTCTGGTAAAAAGAGATAAGGTCTGTATCAATCAGAGTTCTGCCAGAAAAGGAGAACCAGTAGGATTTGCATGATTAGAATGATTATAGGGGTGTCTGGGTGGCTCAGTCGGTCAAGTGTCCAACTCTGCATTTCAGCTCAGGTCATGATCTCTAGGTTCATGAGTTTGAGCCCCCACATTGGGATTCACTCTGACAGTGTGGAGCAGAGCCGGCTTGAGACTTTCTCTCTCCATTCTCTCTGCCCCTCCCCCTGCCTCTCTCAAACCTCAAAAAATGAATAAATATGTATTTATATATAAATACATATATTTATATAAATAAAAATACAGAGAGATAGAGAGACTCAGACAGACAGACAATGAGAGATAAGTATTTGGCAAACTAGAAACTCAAGTAGGAGCTGCTACTATATCAGAAGAATTTCTTTTTATTCAGGGAAACCTGTTTTTCTTGTCAAGACCTTTCAACTGATTAGATAACCTCATTTACTTAATGTCAGATGATTATGGATATAAATTACATAATATGTATACAGCAGTGCCTAGATCAGTGTTTGAGTAAACGGCTACTGTAGCTTAGCCTAGTTAAACAATCAAACTATCACGGCCAAAATTGATGGGAATTTAAAGGATTGACTATGAAGGAATAAGCAACTAACTAGACAAAACAAAGGCAATAGATCATTTAAAGGTAACTTGAATGGTTTTACTTTGGGTATGTGAGAAGGTGGTATACCTGTAACGAAACCATAGGGAGCTGATTTTAAGAAGAGGCTAATTCATCCAGTTTTAGATCTTGATGGATATGAGTTAAATGGCCATTTATTGGAAGTGATTTGCTCAACCAAGGTATTTTAACTGATACCAAAAGCATGGCTATATACTTTGACTTCCCTGCCCTGGACACAGCGGAATGGACCAGTAGTGCACTCTTGACCCAATCCACAGACTAAAGTTGTTCACATGTAAATACCATACACACAAGCTAGTCATATGGCCATGGGTCCTACAACCAACTATGGAGTTCTAGAGCTGGCAGCCATGGAGTTGCAAGTGTGCTGCATAGCCCAGTCCAAATAGAAAAGAACCATAGAAAAGCATAGATGAGTGAGATTAGACAGCCCTTCAAGACAAGATAATGTGACTTTAGTTCCTCTCTTAGTAAGCACTTTTCTTTGATCCCTGGCTTTAGTTCATTGTTTTCTAAGTCTTATTACTATTACAATCCTTGTTGTATAAATACATTTGAGTTAGATTGATTGGGTTTCTGTTCTTGTATCCAGGAAAAAAAAATCAAGTACTATGAGTAAATCTAGTTGGAGATATCAGCATTATCTATTTTAAATATTCTGCTACCTCAACAGTTAATTGATATGATTGATAGTGGTAAGAAGGACAAAGAGAGAATTTTAAAACTGGGACAAATATGAGTCTTAATGTAATTGAACTGGAAAATAATGGACTCCAAGATCAGTTGTACTTGGTTCAACACGGTACTTGCAGGATCAAAACCATATATTTGTATAGAAATGCCTTTTACTGTCTTGAATGCAGCAACTATTCACCCATCCCTGGAGTTATAATCCACCGACTCCACCATATTCATTGCATTGCTCCTGGGCTCACCTCCCACATTGTCCACCTTAAATCCTCCATCCATAACCATCACTGTTCTGACATATTCCCTAATTCCCATCCATTTTTTTTTCACTTTGGTACTCTAATCTGATAAATTCCCAACCACAGATAATCTCAGTTCTACCTACTCCGTACATCCCACATCCAGAACATCATTGGAAAAATATACCCAGTTGTGTGTCTAAATTGAAATTGATGACCACTAACTTCAAATGGGCTATTCATGATAACCAACAACCATACTACATTTATCAATTCACTCATACCTGTTTTTCTGGAAAATGATTTTATACTGTCTCCTACTATCATTAAAACCCCAATGCTTCTTTCTTCCTCCTTTATTCTTATGATGATAATCATGCTTTCTAATTTAATGAGAATATAGAGCCAATCAACTGCATAAACCCATTGCTTCCTTTCCTTGCCTACCAGTTAGATTGTATCACTTCGCCAGAAATTCTTCTTTGTCACTTCTGCAGATCAATATTTCCTCTTCTGCTTGATTTCTATCAGCAATGACAACTCTCATTCACTGACAGTGCAAGTATAAAATAATACCAATTTGGAAATCTATTTGGCAGTTTATTATAAATTTCAATATTGCCTCCCTAAGACTCAATAATTCCATTTCCTATTTTTCATATAAGAGAAATGAAAACATATGTTCACAAAAAGACTAGGACAAGAATGTTCAGAGCCCCAAACTGTAAACATTTCAAGTGTCTACCAGTAGAAGAGTAATTTTAAAATATTTTGGTATGTTTCCACAATGTAATACTAATCAGCAATTAAAATTAATTAACAACTGACATATACAGCAAAGTGAATGAAATAAAAAATTACATAAAAAGAAGCCATACACAAAAGAGTGTATTCACATGATTTGATTTGTATAAATATCAAGAAAAGGCAAAGCAAACCTGTGACAATAAAAATTAAAACACAGGATGTCTCTTGGTGCAAAGACTAGAAAGGGATATAAGAAACTAGTTTGAGGAAAATTTCTAAATCTTGATTGTGGTATTACACAAGTTTATATATTTGTCAAATAAACTATAGAGAAAAATCTTTGCATTTCTCAGTATGTAAATTATAACTCTTAAAAACAAAAATAAACTGAAAGTTAACATGCCTCAATAGGTTTACTTACCAAGTGGCAGTCAGAGGAAGCTGTCATTAGATGCTAGAAAGATAGGGATGCATATTGTTGCAATAGCTAAACATGTTCTGGATGATGCAGAGGAAGAAGTCTAAATAGAATATGAGTAATGTGTGTTCTTTATAAAGCGATGCTTATAACAAGGTGTAACAAAAAAGAGATGAGCTCTGGGAAGAATTGGCTCCTTTGAGAGAAGGGGTGAATTCAGACTAGGAGAATTAAAAAGTCTGGATCTTGCAGGATTGGAAAAGCCAACTCTTCTCGATCCCAAACTAGAAAAGGCACCCAAAGATCTTTTAGTTGAACAAGATTTAAGTCTTGGCATGGACGGATTGAAGAGTGGTGACAGTGACTCACAGGGTTCAGATCACATAGTCTCCACATAAATGTCAATGTTGGAGGGAGAGAGGGGAAGTCAAAGAGGCAATATAAATAAATGAATTATGCTAGAACTTGCATGTGGTTACACATGTGTGATACTGACTAAGGTGACTGAATTCATTTTTGCAAGAATTGAAAATTTCATCCTAAAACAGCAGAATACACATTCTTTTAAAGTGCACATGGAACATTCTCCAGAATAGAACACATATTAGGCTATAAAACAAACCTAAACAAATTAAAAAAAAGATTGAAGTCATACCATGCATCTTTTCTGACCAGAACATTATGAAACTAGAAGTCAACCACAAGAAAAAAATCTGGAAAGACCACAAATACATGGAGGTTAAATAATATACTACTAAACAATGAATGGCTCAACCATAAAATAAAAAAATAAATAAATAAAAAGTATGTGGGAAAAAAATGAAAATGAAAACACAATGATCCGAAACCTTTGGAATGCAGCAAAAGTGGTCATAAGAGAGAAGTATATATCAATACAGGCCTACCTCAAAACATGAAAAATCTCAACCTAACCTGATACCTAAAGGAGCTAGGAGAAGAAGAAGGAGAAGGAGAAGGAGAGGGAGAAGGAGAAGGAGAAGGAGGAGAAGGAGAAGAAGAACACTAAAAGCAGCAGAAGGAAGGAACATCAAAAATTAGAGCAGAAATAAATAATAAACTGGAAAACAAAACAAAACAATAACAACATTAGAACAGATTGATGAAAACAGGAACTCGTTCTTTGAAAGAAAATCAATAAAATTGATAAACTATAGCCAGACTTATCAAGAAAAAAAGAGAAAAAATTCAAAATCACAAATGAGAGAGGAGAAATAACAACCAACACCACATAAATACAAAAAATCATAAGAGAATGTTATGAAAAACTATATGCCAACAAATTGAACACCTATAAGAAAAGGATGAATTCATAGAACCATATACACTACCAAAACTGAAACAAGAAAAAGCAGAAAAGTTGAATAGACTGATACCCAGCAAATAAATGGAATCAGTAATCAAAAACAAAACAACAGAAACAAAAAAACTCTGAACAAACAAAAGTCCAGAACTATGGCTCTGCATTTAAAGAAGAATTAATATTAACCTATTCTCCTCAAACTATTCCAAAAGATAGAAAAGGAAGGAAAACTTGAAAATTCATTATATGAGGCCAGCACTATCCTGATACCAAAACCAGATAAACACACCACTAAAAAAGAGAAATATAGGCCAATATCTCTGATGAGCATATATGCACAAATCCTCAACAAAATACTACTGAACAGAATCCAACAGAAAGAAATTGAAAACATTGAAACATGGAAAGAATCATTGACCACGAGGAAGTGGGATTTATTCCTGGGTTCCAAGAGTGATTCACTATCCACAAATCCATCAACAAGATTCATCGCATTAATAAACGAAAGTATAAGAACCATATGATCATTGCAGCGGATGCAGAAAAAGCATTTGACTAAGTACAACATCCATTGATGATAAAACCCTTCAACAGAGTAGGTCTAGAGGGAACATACCTCAACATAATAAAGGCCATCTATGAAAATCCTGCAGCTAATATTATTCTAAATGGAGAGAAACAGAGAGCTTTTCCTATATGGTCAGGAACAAGACAGGGATACCACTCACACCACTTTTAGTCAACATAGTACTAGAAGTCCTAGCCCCAGCAGTCAGACAACAAAAAGAAATAAAAGGCATCCAAATTGCAAGGAAGAAGTCAAATGTCCAGTCTTTGCATATGACATGATACTGTATATGGAAAATCTGAAAGACTGCACCAAAAAAACTGCTAGAACTTGTAAACAAATTCAGTAAAGTCACAGTATACAAAATCAATGTAGAGAAATGTGTTGGATTTCTATCCACCAATAATGAAGCAGCAGAAAGAAATTAAGAAAATGATCCCATTTACAATTGCTTGAAAAATAATAAGATACCTAGGAATAAACCTAACCAAAGAGATGAAAGTCTTGTACTCTGAAAACTATAAAATACTGGTGAAAGAAATTGAAGATGACACAAAGAAACAGAAAGATGTTCCATGTTCATGGATTGGAAAAGCATATATTGTTAAAATGTCCATACTACCCAAAGCAATTCATAGATTGAATGCAATTTTTATCAAAATACCAAAAGTATTTTTCACAGAACTGGGAGACACAATTCTACAATTTGTATGGCACTACAAAAGATCCTGAGGAGCCAAAGTAATCTTGACAAAGAAAAGCAAAGCTAGAGGCATCACAATTCCAAATTTCAAGTTATGTTACAAAATTGTAGTAATTAAAACAATAAGGTAGTGGTACAAAAATAGATATACAGATCAATGGAACAGACTAAAAACCCAGAAATGGACCCACAAGTGTATGGTCAATTAATTTTTGACAAAGCAGGAAAGAATATCCAGTGGGAAAAAGATGGTCTCTTCAACAAATGGTGTTGGGAAAACTGGACACCAACATGCAGAAGAATTAAATTGGGCCACTGTCTTACACCATACACAAAGATAAAATCAAAATGGATTAAATACCTAAATGTGAGTTCTGAACCCCTAAAAATCTTAGAGAAGGACACAGGCAGTAACTTCTTTGACACTGACTAAAGCCACTTTTTTCTAGATCTCTCCTGAGGCAGGGGAAACAAAAGCAAAAATAAAATGTTGGGACTACATCAAGACAAAAACCTTCTCCACAGTGAAGGAAACAGTCAATAAAACTAAAAGACAACCTATGGAATGGAAGGAGATATTTACAAATGGCATATTCATGGGGATCCTAGATGGCTCAGTCAGTTGAGTGTCTGACTTTTGATTTTAGTTCAGGTCATGATCCCAGGGTCATAGGATTGGGCCCCCCTCAGGCACTGCAGTGAGCATGGAACCCACTTAAGATTCACTTTCTCTCCCCATTTGTTCCACTCCCCTGCTTGTGTTCTCTGTCTCTCTAAAAAATTTTTTTGATAAAAATAAAGAATTTATACATCTCAACAACCAAAAAACAAATACTCCAATTAAAATACAGGCAGAAGAAATGAATAGACATTTCTCCAAAGAAGATATACAGATGGCGAACAGACATGAAAAGATGTTCAACATCACTCATCATCAGGGAAATGCAATCAAAACTATGAAGTGTTACCTCACACCTGTCGGAATGGCTAAAATAAAAAACACAAGAAACACCAAGTATTGGTGAAGATGTGAAGAAAAAGGAACCCTCTTGCACTGTTGGTGAGAATGCAAACTGGTGCAGCCACCGTGGAAGACAGTATGAAGGTTCCTCAAAAAATTAAAAATAGAACTACCTTAGAATCCAGGAATCTCACTACTGGGTAGTTAGCCCAACAATACAAAAATACTAATTCAAAGGGATACATGCACCCCAATGTTTCTAGCAGCATTATCTACAACAGCCAAATTATGGAAATAGCCCAAGTGTGCATTGATAAATGAATGAATAAAGAAGAAGCGGGGTACATACAATGGAACATTACTCAGCCGTAAAAAAGAATGAGATCTTACCATTTCCAACGACATGGATAGAGGTAGAGAATATTACGCTAAATGAAATAAGTCAGTGATAGACAAATACTACATTATTTCACTCCTATGTGGGATTTAAGAAACAAAACAAACAAGCAAAGGGACAAAAGAGAGAAACAAGAAACAGACTCTTAACTACAGAGAACACACTGAGGGTCACCAGAAGGGAGGTGGGTGGAGGTGGGGGATGGGAATTAAGGAGTGCACCTGTCCTAATTAGCACTGGGTGTTGCATAGAATTGTTGAATCACTACATTGTATACCTGTATGTTAACTAATTTGAATTAGAATAACAACTTAGGGGCACCTGGGTGGCTCAGTAGGTTAAGCATCCTACTTCAGCTTCGGTCATGATCTCACAGCTTGTGAGTTTGAGCCCCATGTCGGGCTCTGTGCTGACAGCTCAGAGCCTGGAACCTGCTTCAGATTCTGTGTCTCCCTCTCTCCAGTCTCCCCACTCACAGTCTGTCTGTCTCTCTCTTTCTCACTCTCAAAAATAAATAAGCATTAAAAAAAATAATAACTTAAAAAAGTTGTGGGGCCACCTGGGTGGTTCAGTCAGTTATGCGTCCGACTTCAGCTCAGGTCAGGATCTCACTGTTTGTGAGTTTGAGTCCCAAGTGGGGCTCTGTGCTAATAGCTTGGATCCTGGAGCCTGCTTCAGATTCTGTGTCTCCTTCTCTCTCTGCCCCTCCGCAACTCATGCTCACGCTCTCTCTCTCTCTCTCTCAAAAAAAAAAAAATGTTGCCAGATAAACTACAAGGCTGGCCTAACAATACTGCAAATTTGTATTTGGTGGGTGTGGCTGCAGAATGTGAATTCCCTAAGGTGGATGTACTCTCTAATGCCCATTCCAAGTAGCCATAGGCTACAAGGGGTTAAAAATGGACAAAACATTCCCAGAGAACAGTCAAGGTCTCCTCAAGTACCTTTTTTCCCTACCAGAGCAGAAAGTCTATGAAGCCAGTCCCAAAGGGTATCATCATTGCTATGAATTCTCCCATCCTTCTGTCTCCTAAATGAGACTTTTCAATGCAGTTTCAGTTACCCCATCCCTGATACAGAGCAGAGCTATGCCTTGTCTTTTGTCCATTGATTGTGAGAGTGGGATGTCATACCTGGTGAAGAGGGCTGTACAAGACCCACAGATCTCTTCTGGAGTTTGAGCTACATACATTACCTGGATGGGGCATCGTATGGAATGAGGCTTGAGGGGCAGGCCAGGCAGGGATTCGTAAGCTGAATTAACGAGTGTGACTTAGGAACAATGGTCAGCCGTTGACTTTAGTTTACATGGGGCATAACCTGATGCATGTTTTGAGAATGCCTCTGTAAGTGTATGTGTTGAGTAGATTGGAAGTAGATCAGAGGGAAGTTAGGTTTTACAGCAGTTGAGACAAGAAGTGACGGTAGTTTGTATTGGCTGATGTCAGAGGAGATCTAGAATATTGGGTCAGTATGAGAAATATTTAAAAATAAAGTTAACTGAACTTGGTGATGCATTAGAAATAGGTAAGAGAGATTGGGGATAGCAAGACCGTCTTGAAACTCTGATATAAAAGTTTAGATGGATGATGCTGTTATTTGCTGAGGAAACAACTTGAAAATAACCAGGTTTGGAAGAAATTGCTTGAAATTGGACCAGTTGGATATGAGGTATTTGCAGTTACTTGGAGACGTCTGATATCTTGATTTCAGAAGAGATGTCTTCCTGGACAATTCCTTTAAGAATAATTAGGATATAAATAATGATCGAGGCTTTGGACTTGAATTATTAGCCCAGGAAGAGACTATGGAATTAAAAAAAACACACACACACAAAAGAAAGCATCGGTTGTTATGCCTAGAATTCGTGATCCCCAAAGACCGCCAGGGAGCCGAGTCCGATGCAAAAGCAAAAGAGCCTTTATTCGAGCTAGCTCGAGCTCAGTCCCCTACCTGCACCGAAGCAGCGGTGAGATACCAGGGAGAGAGAGAGAGAGTTTCAAAAGGACAAAGGTTTTATTGGGGCCTAGGGGCAGTTGGTGAGGTAATGGCTGTGGCCTCAGCCGATTGGCTGGGGAAGGGTCCGAGTCCTGTTAGGCAGGTGGGGGGGGGTGTTACTCAAGGGGAGGAGGCGTGGTCAAGGTGAAGGACACAGAACAAGATGGAGTCGGCAGGTGTAGGCCGCCCTTTCATCAGTGAGTGGAAGAGGCAGCTTTGTATAAAATGGTTATATCCAATGCCAGTTCTTTGCCACCAGAATGAGTTTGAATTAAATTCCAGTCATATATCACGTTACACAAGTCTTAGAGGAATATGGTACAGTATAAGAATTTGGGCTCTTAAGTCAAGATATTATTTTTTATATAACAGCTATTGACCTTGGACTAATTTATTCAACCAATCTGGGCTTCTGTTTTTCCCATGAGAAAAAAGGGAAGTTAAGACTGGGTTAATGAGCTATTTTGAAGGATTATATTTGTTAAAAAATAGGGAAAACATTTGATGTGTAATAGGAGTGCAAAAAAAGTAGCTCTTATGTTATCAATCCTGTGACCTATCAATCCTGGAAAAAATGTACCTATTTAAAATTTTAAATGTTAATTCTTTTTTTTATTTAAAAAAATTGTAATGTTCATTTTTGAGAGAGACAGAGAAAGGAGGGGGAAGGAGCAGAGGTGGGGGGGGGGGGGAGACACAGAATCTGAAGCAGGCTCCAGACTCTGAGCTGTCTGCACAGAGCCCATCGCGGGGCTCCACCTCAGGAACAGTGAGATCATGATCTGAGCTGAAGTCGGACGCTTAACCGACTGAGCCACCCAGGTGGCCCTAAATGTTAATTCTTTAAATAGAAAATGTAGTAATAATTCTTACAAGCCAGTTATTAAAAATCTTTTAAAATAATATCCCAGGTTGTTTATAATCACTATAGATTAAAAGGATGCTTTAAAGTTTTAACTGCAGAAACCATTATTATTTTCCTAAGGACTGAGATATAAAGACAAAAGCCCATGACTTGGCTGTTGTCTAATAGGACAACTCTGATAGTAAGCCAACTTTTTTTCAGTGATTGTCAATGTCATGATCCTGTCACATTATTTTCAACATGAGAGAAAAATCGCAACTCTTGGCTACAGTTACCCTGAAATATTTCATTAATGTGGTTCCTGTTATTTGTACATTTGAGCGTTCTCCTTTCTTCCCTCTTGAAGAAAGGCAGTTAATCTACTGGCTGGGAGAGGACTTGACAGCCAAATGCCTGCAAGGAGAAAATGCTTTTGTATGCCCTTTCCATGTCTTCATCCTTTTGCCACATTAGGAAATAAAGTCTTTGAGGGTGTAAAATGTCTAATTTTGTTACAAAGTTTTTATCTCCAAAGAGATTGCCCCACAAAGTCCTCTACATCAGTCGATACCTAATAAAGACTTCTGATTAAAACGAGGAAGGAAGACTTAAGAGCACAGTCTCTTAGACATTTGCCCACTTTATTTTCTACTGAATATTTTATCCATCCGTCATCTACATAGCTGCCTGTAAGAAATCCAGTTCTGCAGAATTTCCCGAGGTGGCATGTGGTGTGGAGGTAAGGGGCGGGGTCAGAGGCTATAAACAGACTTGAGAAAGCGAGGTGTGCTATCCACTGATGGAGAGCAGCATGCGGAAAATTAACAAGTGTGGTGTTGTCATCCTAGCAGGGGTGAGGGCAGGAGAAAGCTCCTGGGAACAACACTTCGGTGAAATCAAAGGCACCGATCAGCCTTGTCCACCGAGCAGCTATGGTCACCACTTATGACCAACCGGAGAAGGAGAGGCAAGACCGTTATAGCTAGCCTCCTCCAAAGATTCACTTTCTCTACACAGCAAGAGCGTCCCGCTCAGCTCAGAATTGTGTTACATTAGCTTTACTTTGAAATATCCAAGGATTTCCAACCTGATTGTGTTACTTACCACTCCTACTTTTCCTAAACTGGCTACTGAGGAGTGGATTACTTTTTTCCAACAGGAAGAAAGTAGTTCTGTGTGGATTCCATCCGGTCAGAGAACAGCCACCAAATGAGTGGTATTTAGGATGCTTTGGGGATGCCAAATTAGTCATTTGTTGAGTGATGGACGTATGTCTCATTTACATTCTTACAGAAAAGAAAGCCAATAGAAAGGTTAGAATAGCTGCCATTTTTCCTGATCTTCATAACATATCTTATGTTTCTTTGTTCAATTTAGATGTGTTGACTTTTGCTTTGAATTTTAATATGGAGATTGGAAGGCTTTCCTCTTGCTGTTTTTTGTGGGGTTTTTTGGCATTTTCTTTTTTTCTCTTTTCAAATTTTGAATTCTATTTAAACTCTGTTTAGGTGTCTAATTAGGCATCCACTGTTTTGTTCTTTTTGTTTTTTTGTTTTTTTGTCCTGATCTTAGGACAGCTGGTTAAGAGCAATTAAACTATTCATTCATACTTCTTTTCTTGAGTGACTCCGATGTATAAAGGGGGGTAGATTTGACTCCTAGGACTGTAAGACTGAAGCCAACCTTTTGCTTTATTTTCAGTCCCCTCCTCTGACTCGCCACAGGGGACTTCCAGTGTTCATCAAGGCTGGCCGAACCCAGCTGGCTGTGCTGAGCCTCCAGAGTAACTGAGACACTGGGGACAATCTGGCTCATTTACTGGTTTCTGACTTTTTGGCCCAAAGAACAAACTCTTATAAACAGCCCTTACAAAAGACTCAGTATTTCAGGATGTCAAGTTTTATGACAGCCTTCCTCTTGGAAAAGATACATTGTTTTTCTCTTAGTCTAGCTCATTATTATATTGACATTTCTTTTTTGGAAAGAAGAGTTGTGGGATTTAATTGAAAACAAAAATTAGTAGCAATCATCCCCCCCACCCCCAGAAACCCTAAGCCATCCAAATGGGAGTGAAGGTAGAGCTAAATCAGCAATCACTCAAATAATTTCACCAACATTTATTTCCCAAACCACATTTTCTAAAGTAAATTTTATGTGATCTATGGATGCTTAGTGAGCTTGGATTCCAGTCCCATTAAAGCCATTTTTCAAAAATATAACTCAATATATCCATTGCTTTAAACTTCAGGTTTAAGCTTGAGGTTGACAAGAAGTCTTTGTGTTAGCAAAAGACTCCTGTGGCTCGAATACAGAAGATTATTTCCCCCAGATTTACACATGATTACAATATCAATAAACTAGCATTAAGCAACTTAATAGCTTTTAGATTCCGTGCTCTGCACAAGTGGTAGTTTCTTTCCTTATTATTAAAAGGGTGTAACATAGGTGAAGTGGCTGAAATAAAGATAGCATAGTGGTTATATCCAAAACTTATCCACAGTAATTGTCATTTAAAACCTCCAAGGTGGGGGCGCCTGGGTGGCGCAGTCGGTTGAGCGTCCGACTTCAGCCAGGTCACGATCTCGCGGTCCAGGAGCTCGAGCCCCGCGTCAGGCTCTGGGCTGATGGCTCAGAGCCTGGAGCCTGTTTCCGATTCTGTGTCTCCCTCTCTCTGCCCCTCCCCCGTTCATGTTCTGTCTCTTTCTGTCCCAAAAATAAACAAACGTTGAAAAAAAAAAGTTTCAAAAATAAAATAAAAAAAAATAAAATAAAACCTCCAAGGTGAACATAGCAGGACAGAAGTCAAAGGCATAAGAGAACAGCACTGACTCACCAGCAAATAGATATGAACGTGGCCATGGCAGAATCCAAGGTCCAACCACAGTTAAACAGCAGATATTGAACAGAGGACAGAAAGTCCAGTGGGTAAGATGGCCGAGGTGTAGGCGTAAGTAATGAAATCAGTAACTGGAAAGGGAAATGTTGTGGCCAAAGACAAGGTCCTGCAAAAGGAACGCCAAACAATGTCACTAGATTTTAACAGACATAGCTCTGTCTCAGAGCTACTATCTGTATACTGGGTCTTACCCTTAAAGACGAATGGTTGAGACTTCAGGCCCCAAAACACATTCTCCTGAATTAATTATCCTAAAGACTCAGTAGTCACTAAGTTAATTTCTGTCCCTGAGTGCCGTATGTATGTAATACAGGAGGGTGTGTGGTTTTTTTTTTAATTAGTTATTTCTCTGTTTTCTCTGTTCTACCACTAGAATGTAGGAAGAGCAGCATCCTTTTCTATCATGTTTGTGACTATACTCCCTAGCAAATTGGCCAAGACTGGCATCTATCAATGCTTTATAAATATCTGGTAAATGGATCAATCAAAAGCCATATCTCTTTTATGTGTTTAAACTTACAAATTATATCTCCCAACATTTTTATATAATTTCAATCTCTGTTTTACTGCACACAAAAACTGAACATCTTCACGACAGATAGATTAGCACTGGTCAGTAGCAACAGAAGTTAATGCCAAATACCATTTATTTTTTATTGGAAACACATCCAAAATTCTAGAAGCTTATAAAGATGAAACAGTGACATATGGTATGATTGAATTAAAGAGGACAGAGTTTAAATTTACAACATCATCTCTTTAAAAAAAGAACAATATTTTTTAAAAGAAATATTTGTACCGTAAAATATCACAAATATGTAATTTTAACAATAGTTGCTAGTTGGTAATATAATTTTTAAGAATGTCTATAAATCATGAAGACCAGTGTTTTTAGCCTATACAGTCTGTAATTTCTAGACTACTATATATTTATAAAAACCTGTTATATAATGAGCAAATAATTAATATTACAAATCTGGGATTTACTATACTTGCCATTGTTTTGGTCTCATATTAACTTGCTCTAAAGTAAGCAAGCATTAGATAGCCTTTTATTAGATAGCCAAGGTAGTTGACTCATGCCAGTGTCAGGGCCAGTTCTGAAATCTGGCTTCAAGATCGAATCTGAATCAGTCCAATTGTATGTTGTCAAATATTAGGTGATCTGATACAAAACATAGCAGAGGAGCGACTGTCCCCCCAACAGGTCTGAATGGAACAGTTCACTTAGCATAGGCAGAGTCTGGGCAGTCCCCACTGACAGCTGTGCCATCCAAGGAAAGTTCAGATAGAACTCAAGAATTCCCCTTAAAGTACTCCACTGTTTACTTTTAGAGTTTTATGAAGTCCATAAATAACTTCTCTATTTTCTTGGCAAATATAAAAATAACAGAGAGATAGACTCAGGAGTCACACAAATGGAAAAAAGAATGGCAGCTTCATAACTTGTAAGGCTGTTTGAGAAGCTTGGCTTAGCTCTCTGGCGACAGTGGCCTTTTGACTGCTGTACTCCAGAACTAAATGTATTCACTCTAGTCATTAACTATGGTGAAACACCCTAGCGCTTCTCCAAAGGGGATGTGCCTCTAAAACTTAGGGCACATAGAAGCAGAGAGAATTCAATGTCAATGGACAAAAACAAACAATTCTTTTTTTTTTTTTTTTCATTCATCGGGCAAATGAATCTATCTTTATCCAATAGAGTAGAGCCCAAGAAGGCACAGGGAGATAGGTCAGGATTCCCCTAGGAAACCCTGCCCCATGGAAATGCAAGGAGTTGGGACTAAGCATTAACCTCCAACATCATTGTGCTCTGGTCTCCCTTGCTAGTTTTCTTAATAGATAGCTGTGTAAAGTTACACAGATTGTTTCTTCCTTTTTTTGATTCTTTACTCTTTTTCTGCTATTTTATTCCATGTTTTCCTTTTTAATAAGCTTCAGTATTAGATAACAAATATTCAATAAATATTTGTTATTTATTATTATAATATTGAATAATATTCAAAAGCAAATATCTATATGAGAAGATATTAGGGTACTTAAAAAACCAGAAAATCGCCATGACAAATGTCTCAATCAGAGCAAAGTTGGTCAAGAAGCAAAATCCCCTGTAGTTTAGTGAAAGCAGAGGGACTCCATTAAATGTTACTTGAACTTCGTTGTTAGGGAAGGTGGAAGAGAGATTACTAGGGAAACATAAGCTGAGTAAACACTGAGAGAAAGATCTTACATTCCATCCCTATCTTTGTATTACAGCCAGGAATATGAAAAAAAAAAAAAAAAAGGATGCTCAAGAGTAATGGGGATTTTTTCATGCCTAATTGTAATCAAATATTTCAGAAAATGTACTGGTTCACTCTTAAGACAGAATACTTACAACTAGTATAAAGCATTAAACATAGAAAGCTTGTAGCTTTGTAAAATTTTGTTAGCAAAGGTTGCAAATAAGAATTTAAAAAATATTAAAGTAGCTTTATGAAGTCAGAGTAATCTTAAAATGTCAAGAAAAAAAATTTAGTCTGCTTTAAAATTGCATTTCACCCCCTACACATTTCTTACATGTTATGATTTTAAATAATCATTAAAATGTATGTTCTTTTATCCACTGTGTATTTAAAGAGTACCTTTGATTACCAACAATATAATACATATCTTTGAAGGCTCAGCCATCAGGGAATGAACAAAGTATATCCTAACACAACGGTGCGGCACAATAATATAAAGTTGTGTACTAAAATGAAAGGCCTTGAAGATTCTTCACCCCAATTCAGAAGTAGCAAGAGTCATTTCTCGTGTTTGATGTAAACATAAAAATCCAATCTCACTTTTATGTGCAAGACCTGAGGAACAGATGAATAAAGGCAGTCAGGAGGGGTCAAGTTGGGCAATAGCTCGTGCTCAGCTTAGATGAACCCACTGAGGGTTAAAGACTACCATAGGTCAAGAACAGCCAGCGGTCTGGACCTCAAGTCCCAGAAATGGAGATTATATGATTTCGGTTCCGACTAAATGTGCGAAAGCAAAGATGGTGAAAGTAGTGATTTAGCATGACAGAGCAGAGACAGATCAAGGCAGACAGATGTCAGTGGATGTAAGATATCCCAAGCAAGCTGAAATCTCACAGTGGCTGAGTCTAGATCTAGATTACTTTTGCTTTGAGTATTTTAATACATTTCATCAAGCATGGGAATCCATGACTCATGAATAACTATAGGAAATAGCTACAGTCCAAGGAAAAGTCAGAAATCCCACAGAAACCATCTGCCCAAGCCTTTCCCTTTAAACAACCAACAGACACGCAAGCACACCTGTGCCTACCTCTCCATTTTCCTTTTTCTCAGAAAAAGAAAATAGAATGTTCCATTTTAATACCTGTGCTCCTTTTCTCAGTGTGTTGTGTTGCATTTGTGGCCTACAGATCTTCAACCTTTGATTCTGTTTTTAGTACTGAGGTTTGAAAATAGTACTGAGGTTTGCATAGACTCAGTCCTTGTACCTATGTTAATTTGTTAGGAGTTCTGTAACCAAGAACCACAAACTGGTGGCTTCTGGAGGCTGGAAATCTGAGATAAAGGTGTGGGCAGGGCTGGTTCATGCTGAGGGCTGTGAGGGAGAATCTGTTCCATGTTGTTCTTCTAGCTTCTTGTTTGGTGGTGATCATTGGCCTTCCTTGACTTGCAGACACAACACCCCATCCCTGCCTCCTGTTTAATGGAGTTCTCCCTGGGCATGTGCCTGTGTCTCAGTTTGATCATTTTATAAGAATGTCAGTCCTTCTAGGTTAGGGGTCTACCCTACTCCAGTATGACCCCTTCTTAACTAGTTATATCTGCAACAGCTGTGTCTCCCAACAGGGTCATATTCCATAGAAGTGAAAGATACTTCAGCATAGGAATTTTGAAGGGACACCAGAAAACCCTAACAATGCTTGCTTCCGATCACATGGTTTGCACACAAACCTTATGCATGAATCTTGTTTTAGACCCATTCATTCAAAGAGTTCAGTGTGGTTGGTGCAGCCACTATGGAAGATAGTGTGGAAGTTCCTCAAATAATTAAAAATTAAACTACCATATATATGATACAGCAATTCCACTTCGAGGTATGTATCTGAAGAAAATGAGATCAGTCTCTCAAAGATATACTTGTAACCCCACGTGCACTACAGCATTATTACAAGAGCTAAGACATGGAAACAAACTAAGTGTCCATTGTTGGGTGAATGGACAAGGAAAATTTGGTACATATCAAGCAGTACTGTTGAGCCATAAAATGAAAGGAAATGTTGCCATTTGGGACAACATGAATGGACCTTGAGCACATTATGCTGAGTGAAATAAGTCAGACAAAGAAAGACAAATATTGCCTGATCTCACTGTATGTGGAATCTAAAAAAAACTCAACTCATACCCTCTGGGTCCATCCGCATTGTCACAAATGGCAAGATCTCATTATTTTAATGGCTGAATAATATTCCACTGTGTACTTATATACCACATTTTCTTTATTCATCTATCAGGGGAACTCTGGGTTGCTTCCATATTTTGGATATTGTAAATAACACTGCAATAAACCTAGACGTACATTAAAAAAAATAAAAATAAACATAAAAAAAACTCAACTCAAAAACATAGAATGCTAGATTGGGAGGTGAGAGAAGTGGGGAGATGTTGGTCAAAGGAGAACAACAAACAGAATTAGTTCTTTTTCTAAGTACTCTTTTCTGAAGTTTATTTTATTTATTTTGAGAGGGAGGAGGGGGAGAGAGGGAAAAAGAGAATCCGAACCAGGCTCTACACTGTCAGCACAGAGCCCCATGTGGGGTTCAAACCCACGAACCCTGAGCTCGTGACCTGAGTCGAAATCAAGAGTCAGGTGCTAAGTTAACTGAGCCACCCAGACATCCCAATATGTTGTTATTAAACTATAGTTATCATGGCGTACCTCGAATCTGTAGACACATATCCTACATAACTGCACACTTTTGACCACTTCCCATGTCCACCTCCTTTCCTGCCCCTGGTAGCCTCAATTCTACACTCAGCTTTTTAAAGACTACACGTAATCTTGTTTGGCTTATGTCATTTAGTATATTTCTTAATGGTGTTCCTACAGTTTTCTTTTTTTTCTAACTTCAATTCTTCCCACACTTCTTTGACCCACTTTTACTTCAAAATAAGAGGTTCATTGTTATTCCTTATCTAATGAGCAGTAAGAATACATTATCCAGATCAAGGTCTTTGATTTTTCATCACCTCCGCTCCCGTTTCCATACAGGTGCCCTCAGATCAAGATCAAGTGTTCTCCGTAGGCTAAAGCTTTCCTATTTCTGTGAGTTTGCTACAGCCATTCACTCTACTGGAATATCCTTTTTAAATAGTGTCCTGGCCTATGTGTCAATGAAATTACCTTTAAAATGTGTTATCAGGGGGCGCCTGGGTGGCGCAGTCGGTTAAGCGTCCGACTTCAGCCAGGTCACGATCTCGCGGTCCGTGAGTTCGAGCCCCGCGTCGGTCTCTGGGCCGATGGCTCAGAGCCTGGAGCCTGTTTCCAATTCTGTGTCTCCCTCTCTCTCTGCCCCTCCCCCGTTCATGCTCTGTCTCTCTCTGTCCCAAAAATAAATAAACGTTGAAAAAAAAATTAAAAAAAAATGTGTTATCAGTTATTTTGCCTATTTTCTGACAGTTTTGTTTCCCAGAAGTAAAAATGTAATTTATATTATTCTAGAATTTCTTAGATTACAGTAAATCTTAGTATTATTTACAAGTGATAGTATTACTTCTATTTCTCAGAAGTTCAATGGTTGTTTGTTCGTTCCATACCTCTATAGAACTTTCCCTGTAAAGGCCACAGAATTCTATAACATTAAAAAAAACCCCACTTACAATTCTAACTTATCTGGATTTTGCTGGTCTTAGGCAAAGAAGAACTAATACATGTTAGGCTTAGTAAATTATAAACAAATTGTTTATTTGAAGATAAAAATGTTTAGAAGACAAACTAACATAAAAGCATATGAGAATTTAAAAATATTGTAGTTTTTAGAATGTTTATGCATAGAAGCTAGAATTTTAAATAGAAGGAAATTCACATTCTTCATAAGTTTCTGTCTTTTTTTTTTCTTTTCAAAATGACCTATTTCTATTACGGCAATGTCGCTGTTCTTGGTTACACTGAGAATATTGAAAACTGTTTTACATAAAGTGTATTGTTACTTGTCCTTGGAAAAAGACTTGAAAATGTCTTGAGAAAAATATTTATAACAACAAAATTGGAGAAAATTTAATGGCTTTTCATTCAAGTTGTTTTAAATCATTGTTATATTTTCTTTCACATGTTGCTTATGTTAAGTATGCCCTGAATACAAAATATCAACAACCTGATGCAAATCTTCATAAAGCAAACAGGAATTGAGTTTTACATTAAGTTTTAGCAGGGTGGAATTTGCCATAATCAGAAAGCCCATAGATAATTTTTACATAAACTCTTTGTAACAGTTTTAGGTGTATAATAAAATTGATAAGACAATACAGAGTTCCATATTCCCTACACCCAACATCCTTTAAGTAATAATATTACATTAGTGTATTATGTTTGTTAAAAGTAGGAAACTAACTTGATACATTATTATTGATTGAAGGGCATATTTTTTTTCTGATTTCTTCTGTTTTTACCTAATGTCATTTTTCTTTTCCAAGATACCATATTACATTTTGTCATATCATCTTAGGTTCCTCTGGACTGACAGTTTCTCAGACTGGCTTTGTTTTTAATGATCTGGACAGTTTTGAGGTGTCCTGGACATGTACTTTGTAAAATGTCTTCAGTTAACAGTTGTCTGATATTTTTCTCATGATTCAGCCAAGGTTATGGGTTTGCATAGGAGGATTACAGAAGTAAAGTACTGTTTTCATCACATCGTATCTGGGATACATGCTAACAACATGACTTAAGACTGTTAATGTTGACCTTGTTCACCCAGGTGAGGGTGAACCAGTTTCTCGAGTTTTTCTAGTCCCGCCCCCCAACCCCCACCACACACACACACACACACACACACACACACACACACACACGCCTGCTTTTCCATATCATATTCTTTGGAGGAAGGTCTCTTTGCACAGCCCACATTGAAGCATGGGGAGTTATGCCTCACCTCTTTGAGCGTAGCATATGTATGTAAATAATTTGAAATTTTTCCTCCTGGGAGAGTGGACTCTTCTTCATTTGATTTATTTATACAGTCATTTATTTCTATCAGTGTGTACTTATGGACATTTATCTTTTACTTTAGATTATGTTCCATATTTATTATTTTGTTGCTCAAAATGTTTCAGCTTAGACCTTTAGGTGATGTCAGTTGACTCCTATGTACTTTTTTTTTTTAATTTTTTAAAAAAAATTTTTTTAACGTTTATTTATTTTTGAGACAGAGAGAGACACAGCATGAACGGGGGAGGGTCAGAGAGAGAGGGAGACAAAGAATCGGAAGCAAGCTCCAGGCTCTGAGCCATCACCCCAGAGCCCGACGCGGGCTCGAACTCGCGGACCGCGAGATCGTGACCTGAGCTGAAGTCGGATGCTTAACCGACTGAGCCACCCAGGCGCCCCTCCTATGTACTTTTGACACACCTTATAATTGTTGTTACGGTTACTTTTTTCAGTACTTACTACTTTCTGGCATGCCCCAAATCATCTTTTATGTTTTCTGTCCCAGCCCTAGAATGAGTCCTTTTTTCCAAGGAACCTTGGTTCCCTTTACTGGAGAATGATATTAGAAACCAAGATTCAGGTACTAGATGTGCTCATTGCTACTGGGGTATTATTGCTTCTAGGATCTCTCAAATGACGAAGGTTTCAGTTGTGTGTATACTAACCTAGGTGTGTATTCATATCTAGAAATAGTTCTGTATGTAAACACTTGTATCTGTCATAAACTAAACAGGAGATCTGCTGGTGTCTTCTACTCTAATGTACTGCCATATGGATCATACTAGTCTCCTCCTGCTTTTCTGTAATCCCCAATCCAAAAGTAAGAAGTCTGCCTCCACCATCTGCCATTCATATACTTAATTGTTCAGTTCCAGCATATATTGTAGAGCAATATCAGCATCTTAAACCTGTACCCCCTTGGGAAATAGCTTTATCAGGCTAGAGTGCAGTGCTGTATACGGTTTACTTGCCTGTAGTCCGGTAGATTCCAATCATTTCCAAAGCAACTTAGGTCCTTCACTTTTCATTCTACCCCTCGTCACTGATAATGTTTCATATATTTGTAATACAGCTAAATTCTCTTGTAGAGCCTTCATTCTATCTCAGGATCCCACAGTGCCCTTGTGATTTATATAAATTTGCGTATGTTTAGGCCATTGCTTTGTATTGCAAAGTGCTATGGTTTTTTACAAATGTATAGCATTCAGTTAAGTATCTGACTTTGGCTAAGGGCACTATCTCCCGGTTCACGAGTTCGAGCCCCTGCATTTGGGCTCTGTGCTGACCGCTCAGAGCCTGGAGCCTGCTTCAGATTCTGTGTCTCCTTCTCTCTCTGCCCTTCCCCTGCTCATTCTCTCTCTCTCTCTTTCTCTCTCTCTCTCTCTCTCAAATAAAAATAAACATTAAAAAACCTCAAATGTATAGCATTACGTATTCACCATTATAGCCTCATACAGAATAGTTTGATTACTATTAAAAAAAGTCCCCTGTGTTTTAATTATTTAACGCTTCCATTCCACACCCCCAAACCCCAGGTAACCATAGATATTTTAGTTTTGCCTTTTTCAGAATGTCCTAAACCTGAAATCATAAAGATGTAGCCTTTACACTGGCTTTTTTCACTTAGAAATACGAGCCTAAATTTCCTCTCTGTTTTTCCATAGCCCAATAGATCCCATTGTGCAGATGTTCCAAAGTGTTTTTATCCATTCACTTATTGAGCACAAATTGCGTGCTTCCAGTGTTTGGCAATTACCAGTACAGCTTCCGTGATCATTTATGTGCAAGCCTCTGTGTGGACACAAATTGTGAAATTAGTTGGGGAAGTGCCAGGGAACACAATTGCTGGATCCTGTGGTAAGGCTATATTTAGTTGTGAAAGAAACCGCCAATCTGTGTTCACACTGGCCATTCTCAGTTTGCCTTCCCACCAGGGAATGGTATGTTCCCGTTATTTTAGTTTGCAATTACCTGATGATACATAATGTTGAGTGTCTGGTGTATGGTTACTTGTCATCTCTAGATCTTTTTTGGTGAGATGTCTGTTTAGATTTTTTGCCCATTTTTAAGTTGGGTTGTTTGTTTTCTCATTCCAGAGTGTTACGTGCCCTTTGTATCCTTTGGATATGAGTCCTTTATCGGATATGTGCCTTGTAGATATTTTCTTTGCAGATATGATTGCTCTTTTCACTTAATAGTGTCTTTGGCAGAAGTTTGTAACTGTAATAAATCCAAAATGTCACTTTTCTTTCATGGATTATGCTTTGGGTTTTGGTTGTAAAATTCATTACCAGCTCAAGATCACATAGTTTTCCCCTTGTGTTTTCTTCTAGAACTTTTATAGTTTTGTATTTTGCATCTAGGTCTGTTTTTGGGTCTACAGGCTGTCTTGAGTCATTTTTGTGAAAGGTATAAGATTTGTGTCCAGGTTAATTTTTTTGTTTGTTTTTTGTAGATGGAGTGCAATTGTTTTCTCTTGCATTTGTTGAAAATACTGTCCTTTCTTCATTGAATAATCTTTGCTCCTTTATCAAATATCATTTTACAGATTATCTGGGTCTATTTTGGGGTTGTCTATTCTGTTCCAATATTATCCTTTGATTATCATAGGTTGAGAATAACTCTTAAGAGCAGGTAGGTGAATCATCCAACTTTGTTCCTCTTCAGCATTGTAGTAGCTATCCTAGGACTTTGCCTTCTTAGAGAAATTTAGAGTACGTATTTTGATATCTAAAAAACAGCTTGGCAGGATTTTTATAGGAATTGAATTGAAATTCTAGAACAAGTTAGGAAAAATTGACATTTGAAAATATTATGTCTTCAAACCTATGAACATAGACTATCTCTCCATTTATTTCGATCTTGAATTTCATTTATCAGAGTGCTATAGTTTCTTTCTCCCTTTCCTCCCCTCTGATTATACATATACATGGATGCATATGTATCCTATAAATATTTTATTTGATTACACCTACACATATTATTTTTGATCCTATTTAACTTTTTCTTTCCATTTCAAATGTTATTTGCTTATTGCTAGTATATAGGTAAGTACTTGACTTCGAAATATTAACTTTGGGTGTCCTGCAACTTTGTTATAGTCACTTATAAGTTACAAGACTTTTGTCACTTCTTTGGGATTTTCTACATAGACAGTCATGTCATCTGCAACTAAAGAGAGTATTATTTCTTCTGTTACAATGCGTATACAGGTTACTTCCCTTTTCATGTAATTTTTTCCCAGCTTTATTGAGGAATGATTGATAGATTAAAATTATATATATGTATATATGTATGTATGTATGTATGTATGTATATGTATATATGTATACCATGATGTCTTGATATACATATATACTGTGAAATGATTAACACAGTCAAGCTAAATAACACATCCATCACCTCATATAATTACCATCTCTGTGGTGGGAGGTGTGGGAGGCACAAGTTAAGAATACTTGAGACATACTCTCTTAGCAAATTTCAAGATCACAATACATTATTAACTTTAGGCATCATGCTGTGTATTAGATCTCCAGAACTTATGTCATCTTATATCTGAAACTTTATACTTTTTGATCAATATCATCCCTTTCCTCCCCCCCTCAGCCTCTACTGACCACCCTTCTTCTATTAATATGTGTTCAACTTAATTTGTTTAAGATTCTACATATAACTGACATCATGCAGTATGTCTTTCTGTGTTTGGCTTATTTCACTTTGCATAATGTTACTAGGTTCGTCCATGTGATCATAAATGGCAGAATTTTTTTTAAGGCTGAAGAATATTCCATAAAATAGATACTTACTAAATTCTTACTCATTCTCACTAAAAATGTTCCTTGTTTGAATGACTGAATACCTTGTGCTTGCAGATTGATTAACATCTCTCAAAGAGACAACAGAAGACAGGAGGTTTTTATTTTTATTTATTTTTTTAAAGTTTATTTTTTGAGAGAGAAAGACAGGGGGTGGGAGAGAACAGAGAGAGAGAGAGAGTGAGAGAGAGAGAGAGAGAGAGAGAGAGAGAGAGAGAGACGGAGACACAGAATCCAGAGCAGGCTCCAGGATCTGAGCTGTCAGCACAGAGCCCGACGTGAGGCTGGAACTCACGAACCCCGAGATCATGACCTGAGCCGGAGTCAGATACTTAACTAACTGAGCCAGCCACCCAGGTGCCCCGAAGGCAGGAGGTTTTTGAAGATTGAAGATTTAAGTCATTTGTACTTCTAATACATAAATAATCCTATATTCCCAAATATGTTTCATTAACATGAAATTTGGGTTTCATTCTTTTTTTCTGATACATAGAATTACAAGTTTATGTACTAACTTTAGTGTCTTGTTTGTGTGTAACCACTTTGACTACTTTAAAGTTTAGAAAACCTTCTCATATCAAGGGGTTGGTTTAATGAATATTAATTCCTATTTTCAAGCTTTTTAACTGTTTGATTTTTTTTAACATTTAACTTTTAATCCAGGTTAAATTTCCATATACTGTGAGGTTGAGAGACTCAGTACTCATTGGTTTTTAAATTTCTCTAGTAATACACTTTATTCTTAGTTTCCCCAATATAAAACTCTACATTTGGATAGTTGATATTTTTATTCTTTCTGAGAAAGAAAAGTAATAGCTATTTAAGTCAGGAAGATTTCAGGTTACTGCTAGAAAGTATTTCTATCAATTTTTTTCCATTCATTTTAAAGAGAGAGCCATAAATCATCTTGGCAGCCAATCACTGGTTCTGTCATCAAAAAGAAATCCACAGAGGATTTTCTCCTGCTGTTTCAGTTAACTGTAAGCACCACTTTATAAATTTGGATCCCACACTAATGAGATTACGTGAGCAAGTATAAATGTAGGTCCCGGAATCCTGAAGGGAAGACGGTCTCTTTATCTTTAAGCTATTAGAAACTATTCAAGGTGCTACATTTGTTGAGGGAGTGAAGTCGTAAAAGGAATTCTATTTTTACACTGAGGTAAGGATGAAGTAGAGATGTACTTCATAGGACCTGGAAGGTAAAAATGTATGAAAAATATAAAGGTAACGTGAGCACCGAAATCACTGTTCCACCTACATGTGAGGTCTGTAAACGGACTTTATAATTTGGGGATACCTCTTCCTCTTAAGGATTTTTCTACTGAGGTCAATTTAAAGCAGATGATTTTCATGAAGATTAGAGGTAAATGTTGAACCCAAAGATATATGTTTAAACGAATTTTTGTTCTTTCTTCTTAAACCTTGTCTCTAAATTATGGGGTAAAGTATTTGAAGAACTGGTTTTACAGAGGAGTTAAGTTGTCGGCAACTTTGTGCCTAGGGAAGGATCTAAGGATATATTTTAGAAATGTAAATTATTACATATGCATTCAGCCTTTTCTGAGGGGATAGTCTTTAGTATGTATAAGTAAGACATGAATAACTATGAGATTATGCTTTATTGTTGGCCATTGTTATCTGAAAGGCTAATCAATTTCATTTTTTTTGTAAAGAGCCCAGGCTCCCATAGCTGAAGATATCATTTGAGATGTATAATACAGAGCAACAGTTCTGACTTGATAAGCTGAAGGAACGTGTATTTCAAAGGGGATAATTCGTTCTCTTTCTTGAGAGGGACATTTTATCTTCCTGTTAATTAAAGAAAAGTGATTCAGAGATGATAAAAGAAATCTCTAATGGGTCTTAAAATGGACGCCACTAAGGCTAAATGTACAAATAGACTTGGTATTCTAACACGGCAAAAATAGTATCAGCCCCCAAAGAAGTATTAAATGTTTTTTAAGGCATAGTAAAGTTTAGAAGAGGGTCACTACTTACGTTCATGTGAGTGACATACAAGGTATGAAATGAACAGCCCTAGAGATCGTTGCTGGACACCTCACAGGCATCAGAGAAAGATTACACCAATCCGTACAGACGCATGACCACGCGTTTGATCATTTTCTGTCGGAGCTCCCTCTAAGGTTTCCAGAGCTTGTGGCAATAGTACACCTGGAGCCCAAATACCTACCATAGGTCAGAGTATTTAAAATTTATGAATCAATTCTTTGATTTGCTAAAATATCTAAAGAAAATTATTAAATGAAATGTGTTCTCATCTCCGGTCCTGACAAACATAGCTTTGTAATGATCTGCAACATGTTGATCGTGGAGAACCAGCTTCACCAGCCCCTGGGCCGTGATGATGCCGCACCCCCACCCCCACCCCCACCCCTTCTTTTCCTACCGCCTTACAAGAGACCTTAACTACACCTGTGTGCACACTGCAAGATGTACTGGTTTCGTGTTGCTTTCTTTTTTTTTTTTTTTTTTTTTTTTTTTTTTAAATTTTTTTAACGTTTATTTATTTTTGAGACAGAGAGAGACAGAGCATGAACGGGGGAGGGGCAGAGAGAGAGGGAGACAGAATTGGAAGCAGGCTCCAGGCTCTGAGCCATCAGCCCAGAGCCTGACGCGGGGCTCGAACTCACGGACCGCGAGATCGTGACCTGAGCTGAAGTCAGACGCCCAACGGACTGCGCCACCCAGGCGCCCCTCGTGTTGCTTTCAAGAGTCACCCTTGGATGCTCTCACCCTCCACGCTCAAGATTGGGTACAGTGGCTTTACAGTCTGTTCTGAAAAGATAAGCCAGGGGGAGTCCCACACAGGTTCTAGAAGGAGCTTAGGGCCGTTCAAACAGGGAATCCCATGCTTCCAGGCACCCGGAATACTGTGTCAAGGGGAAAGACAGCTTCCACCTCTTGGTCCCATACACCCCTAGCCTATGGGGTGGGGAACTGCAAGATGTTGGCCAGAGAAAGCTATTTAAAACAGGAGACTCACTGCAGGGACCTCTCCTGTCCATCAAAATCTGTCTGGGGAGTGCTGTTCTCCTCTATCAACCAGGCAGGCCTTTTGAGTAAATACTTAAAAACGGTACAGCGTTATTTTTACTCAGTTTGAACAGAATATGGGAATGTCAAAATAATATGTCAATTACATTTTCGCTGTAAAATACCTATGAATTTTAGATGATGCCAGCGTTGTGCGGCTTTAGGAATATGAAAATGCATCTAAATTCTGCTTTCAGTTTCATATAATTGTTTTTTCTATCATTTTGGCTATGTGCCAAGCACTATGTGTATAAAATTGAACAAGACAGGTGCACACTCAACAGTTTTTTTTGGGGGGGGAATAGATAATTAGTGTGTAATAAGCGTTCTGTTGAAATGTAGGCCCTATGGGGCAATTGAGGCGGGCGGGAGGGCTCAGAAAAATCTTCCCGGAGAAAGTGATTTTAAGTGGGGACCTGTAGGGTAAATAGGGATTAGCCAGACTAACGCAACAGCCTCTGAGACACCATGAGGTTTAGAGGGAAAAAAGACAATTTCCAAGAACTGAAAGAAATCCATGGTCTGTATAATGTGAGCAGGGAGATGACTGGAATAGGTAACCCCTTTGTACCCCTTGAGCCTGCAGGAAATAACACACCTCTAAGAGGTTTCAGGCCATGGACCTGCGTATTTTAGCTTCCATATGGGAAAGCGGGGCAGATTGGAGCAGGACTGAAGGTAGGGGTGCGCGTGGGAGACTCAGTGTTTGTGACGGCAGGAGCAGTGAGCAAAGATGCAAAGGGTACCTGGAAGGTGTAACTGCCAGGAATTGTGGGTTCCGTGAATAGAAGGAACGAGGGAAGGAAGGAATCCAAGATGACAGGTTTCAGCCAGGACTCTGCCACTGCCCTTCACCGAACCCAGAAGGAAAGAGGAATAAACAATCCTGGCAGTCGTGTGTGAGGGAGTGTCTTGTCCCTCATATTTGTAGGACACAGTACCAAAGGACAAATGAGTCGTCCTTACACATGCCTGAATGTATGGAAGTTAGGAAGCTAGCGATGACTGGTAAATACAAGGTGTTCTACCCTCTCACCTTCCTGACCACTGTGAAGACCAGTTTCAGTGTAAGAATTCTGGAACACCCTGCTGTCTTCCCCTGGGAGACTGTGACTGAGAGATAGCTTGTCTCCACCCCTTTCGTTTCTCACCTCTGACCCTGTGTCATTTATGTGAAGACCCCAGCCTGCTTGTCCACACCCGCTGGGAACGGATACCCTTGAACACACAGCACGCAGGTGCAGGGGTCAGCGTCACTGTAGGTGAGACCTGAGGTCAGGAGGACATTATGCAGGTCCAGGAGGGAAGTATGAGGTTCTGGGATGGGAAGTGTGGTCTAGAAGCGGGGAACTGGCCCACCCCTTACCCTGCAACCTCCTCACGCTGTGAAGAGGGGGTCAGCTGAGGGCAGTCAGAAAGGAGTCCTGTGACTTACAGGCCCAGGGCCTTCTTTCCCATGTGTCTCTTGGGGATGTGGATGAACGCTGCGCGCAGACAGGAAGTACCGAGCTCTGTCCGGAACAGATCCACTTAAACTGTTGCAAAATGGTGTTCAACAACCCCTTGAATTACAGACACACTTTTTTAGGAAACCAGCACACTAGTCGGCTGGGGCTGCCTAACAAAACACTACAGGTCGACTAAGGCAATAGAGACTTATTTTCTCCTATTTGTGGAGGCTGGATGTCCAGACTGAAGACGCCAGCAGGATTTCTTTCTTCTGAGGGCTCTCTCCTTGTATCGCAGTTGGCCGCTCTCTTGAGGTGTCCTCAGGTAATCGCCCCTTTGGGGACAGCAGCACTTGATACATCTCTGTGTGTCCAAATTCCCTTTTACAGGGACTTCAGTCAGCTTAGATTAGGGCCTGCCCTAACAGCTTAATTTTAAATTTACCTTAAAGTCTCTGTCTCCAAATACAAGTTAGTATTTCAACACATGAATTTAGAGGGGGGAAGCAATTCAGATCATAACGGCCATTCCGGCCAAAATGTAGACTTAGGCAATGCCGAATGCTATGGACTGAATTGTGCCCTCCTCAGATGTGTAGATTAAAGTCCTTACTCCCAGTGTGATGGTATTTGGAGCGGAGCTTTGGGGAGGTAACGAGGCTCAGATGAGATCGTCAGGATGGGATCCCTCTAGATGGGATCAGTGTCCTTACAAGCAGACACAGCAAAGACCTTGCTCTCTCAGCCACATGATGGCACAGCCAGAAAGCAGTCATCTGCAAGTCAGGGCGGTGGGGTCTCACCAGAAATTGACCATTGATCTCAGACGTCCAGCCCCGACGTCTGTCAGAAAACACATTTCTGTTGTGAAAACCACCCAATCTGCTGCGTTTTGTTATAGCAGCCCGAGAAAACAAGAACGTGAGTAAACAGAGAGTGGCTGAATCCATGTGAATGATGAGATCACCTGGGAAAGACTGTCCAGGGAAGGACCCTGAGGAATGTCACCACTTCAGGCGCAGGCAGAGGGACTTTAAAGGAAACTAGAGGGGTGGCCTGGGTGCCTGTCTGTTAAGCGTCCAATTTTGGCTCAGGTCATGATCTCACAGTCTGTGAGTTCGAGCCCCGCATCGGGCTCTGTGCTGACAGCTCGGAGTCTGGAGCCTGCTTTGGATTTTGTGTCTCCCTCTCTCTCTGCCCCTCCCCCACTTGTGCTCTGTCTCTATCAAAAAAATAAATAAAATGTAAAAAAAATTTAAAGGAAACTATAAAAAAAAAGTTGAAGAGGGACAAAGTTACTTTGGTATATGAGGATGGCTTACATAATTATGAATGAAAACGCATGAATCTAAATAAATGAAGAAAGGAACTCATGATGGTCAATTTTATGTGCCACCTGGACTGGACCATGAGGTGCCCAGACATTTGGTCAAACACTTCGCTGCGTGTGTCTGTGAGGATGTTTCTGGGTGAGAGTAAAGTTTGTACTAAATAAAGCAGATTGCCCTTCCCAGTGTGGGTGAGCCTCTCCTAATCAGTTGAAGGCCTGAGTAGAACAAAAAGGCTGTCCCTCCTGTGATTAAGAGAAAATTCCCAGGGCACCTGGGCTGGCTCAGTCAGTTAAGCATCCAACTTCAGCTCAGGTCATGATTTAATAGTTCCTGAGTCTGAGTCCCATGTCAGTCTCACCGCTGTCAGCGCAGAGCCCGCCTTGGATCCTCTGTCCCCCTCTCTTGCTACCCCTCCCCCACTCATGTTCTGTCTCTGTCTCTGTCTCTCTCTCAAAAAAACATAAAATAATTTTAAAACGTAAAACATGTTATTTAAACATAAAAAAATTAAAAAAAAAAAGAAAAACCTGATTGTTTTTTGAGCTGGGACATGGGACTTTGCTTTTTTGTTATTGTTTTCGTTTTATTTGTTGCTTTTGGGCTTCATCTGAAACATCAGCATTTCCTGGGTCTGGAGCCTGCCAACTTCAGGGCTGAAACAACATTGCTGGCTCTTCCCCAGGTCTCTAGCTCGCTGCCTGCAGATCCTGGGACTGGTCAGCTTCCATAGTTACATAATTTGTTATAATGCTTTATCGTAATAAATCTCTCTCAGTGTCTCTGTCTCTCTCTCTAATATATCATTGATATAAATATATTTTGGTTCACATACATACGCTTCTATCATTGGTTCTGTTTCTCTGGAGAACAGTGACTAACACAGATGTAAGTTAATTTTACCCAGACATTTCCTAAACAGCAGGCAATTCCAGTAACAGTTTGCCAAATACACTCATTTTGTAGATATCAGAAAGGTAGGCATAAATCTGAAGACATTGTAGTATCCGAGGATCAAAGGAGGAAAAAAAATACTCAGGAAAAAGGACAAAGTAAATATTCAAGTATGTTGCATGCTTTAAAAGATACCTCGTAAGCAAGGAGACCACCCTCCTGCTCAAATAGAGCTGTAAGTTAAACTTACCAATTAATAATAGTTCTGGCACAATGAGTTTAAGGTATGAAAAAAATGAGAAAAAGACATCTCTTAAATTTTGTCTTTAAATACAAATAGAATAAAAGTAATAGACTCTGCCTCACTGAGTGTGTTGATTATTGAGTCCTGTTCCAAGCCAGGCATTGTGTGTTTGATGTGGCTACGGAGATACGTGTGACATAGGCAGCAAAGGGAGAGAAAAAACATATACAGATATTATTACAGTGACACATACTTCTATTTTAAACAGTTCTCAAGCTTTTATTTTGTGCTTCCCATTGTGTCTGTCTACCTATACCTTCATCTTATACATAAAATATTTTTAGCAATTAATGGGCTTGCGGAAAGAGTGAAGTGTCCATCAGCATTTAGCATTTGTAAATTTTTAATGGCAAATTACAATTAATGGAAAGAAAAATATTATTGTTTTTGTTATCATGATTGTTTTCTTATTCCATTTTTATATGGTTAGTTTCTTGTTGTTGTCTTGAGAGAGAGAGAGAGAGAGAGAGAGAGAGAGAGAGAGAGAGAGAGAGAATCTCAAGCAGGCTCTGTGCTCAGCCTGCAGATCACTGCAGGGCTCGAAATGGGGCTCGATCCCATGATCCTGGGATTGTGACATGAGTTGACATCAAGAGTTGGATGTTCAACCGAATGAGGCACCGGGGTACCCCTGTGTGGTTCTCCTAAAAAATATATGTTAGGGGTGTCTGAGTGGCTTAGTCATTTGTGTGTCCCCCAACTGATTTCAACTCAGGTCACGATCTTGCAGTTGGTTAGATCAAGCTCTGTGTTGGGCTCTGTGCTCACAGCATAGAGCCTGCTTGGGATTCTCTCTTTCCTCTCTCTCTCTCTGCCCCTCCCCACTCATGCTCTCTGTCTCAAATATATAAACATATATATACTTGAACAATTTCCCTGTAGAGATTTATACCACAGTGATGGTTGGTAGTTATCTTCCTAAACATTCCTGCAACATTGAAGGTTGCAATTTTTATTTCTAAGCCTGTTCTCCGTGTTAATTAATAACAGTCCATTAATGTGGGGAAAAAGAGCTACAAGAAGTGACAACTTAAGTCTTATGGTCTCATCCAAAGACGGTTGTATTCAGCTTTATTTATTTCACACAAAACACGCAAATTTTTTGTCATAAAGCGTTTTCTGTTAAAACTATGTAATTCCCTCTGTTCTCTTCACGTCACAATTACATACAACTAAGAAACTGCTTTTGCTTTTCATTGCTAGAATATCACTCCAGCCCTTTAATTGGACAGCTCACAGAACTTGACTGATACATATTAGCTCTCAGCGTTGATTAATCCTTTCTGCCTTTCCCTCTCCTCAGAGCCAGAAATAATAATCTGCCCCAATTCTAAGTCTCAGAACAGAAAACATGATTGGCCCAGCTCAAGCAAAACATACAATTGTGGTTCAGTCACCAGGACCTCAGGATATAGGTTTGCATAGTAATATAAATAAATGGCGTGGGGGAAGGGGGAACAGGCAGGGACAGAGAGAGACTTCCTTACTGAGGCAGTACTTTTAGGAAAAGAAGTAACTGACATAAGAGTATGTAAGCAATGAGACCAGAACAAGCGATCACCTAGAATCCTGTTCTCCAATACCCTGTCCTGAGGAACTGATTTTCTTCTCCTTTGCAGCCAAAAGGGGCCAGTGTGCGATACATTTTTGATACGTCCATATTTTGTATTTAGTACTATGAAGTCGAAACACTCAGTGGGAGGGGTTGACATTTTGCAAATATTTAAAAATTTTATTTTAACGACATCCAATGCCTCTTAAAAAGACATAATACTATAAAAATTCTTTATAATTTACTGATTCCCCCCCCCAAAAAAAAAAAAAACCTAGTAAAATGTTTCATCAAAGCCCTGTAAGTAATGACAAGACCAGCCTGATGGTAGTTCATTGTTAAGATGCATTCACTCCTTCCCGGATCGAAATGTGTCACAGCTGGAGTCAATCTCCACTTTTCACAGAGGAGGAAATGGGCAGAGTTGATATAGAATGTCTCCAACCAGAGAACAGTGGAGAAGTGATTTGAACTCAGTCGAGTTTTCACCAGACCCTGTTCTCTAAAACACACTTTATGTAACTATGAAATTTAAAATGAATCACTATATTACTGAGACAGTTATTAGTCAAATCCAAAAGTTGTAAACGTTTCTCACTGTAAGGGGTAAAATAAATGTCAAAAAGATTAGAAAGTTAAATTTTATGAAAATGCATGTGAAAATCAAGCCCTGAATATGTATTATGGAGATATATGGAGATGTAAGCATAGTGATCAAATCTGTGAGGAAGGGGATAAGTTTCCACATTTAGAAGCAAAGGAAACTTTAAAAAGGACAAGAAGAACACATTTCATCCTCATAAACAATGAAAATCTGTAGTAGATGATAAACATGATGTTTCAGTGAACAGAAACAAATTAGGAATAGTTTTGCAATTAATGCAAAAATCCAAAGTTATCATTAACTCATAAATAATTTTCATAGGTTCAACTCATTGGTCCAAATGATCAGTATTTTTGTCTATCAAAGCAGGGACAAATAGAGCATACAAATTATAAGAGAAATACTCAAATTCCAATGTATAAGAGGACAATAGATTCAAAGTTTGTGAAGAGATGAATACAATAGATTTAAGTTATAGAAAAATTTTCCTTCCTTTTGATAATCCCAGCATTATGAAATTTAAATATTAATGCATTATTTTCACCATTTGTATCAGGAAATATTTCTAAGACATCCAAAGCTGCTAAAAAGGATAAAACGATACTCTTATGTATTTCTCATAGAAATACAAATGTAATGTCAGATATTATCAGTAACCATATAATATTCACAAGCTATCATATAGAAATTTCCGTTTGTGAGAATAGTCCCTAATAAGTCATTAGGAATAGGAAGAGTAGATATATCATGAAATGCTGAAAATAGTTTAGATATCCAGGCTTTGGTGGAATGTTAAGAAATCTAGATTATGCCAATTCAGAGGAATATTAGATATTTAATTTTTCGTATACAGTAACGTAGAGAATTTGTTGACATAACATTGAATACAGAGAACAGGCCTTAATGGTGTACATTTTGTATAAAAATACTCATGATATTATTTGTGTCAATAGTTATATATCAGGACATAGATGTAAATATGAGTGTAAGTGTGTGAGTGTGTGTGTACAGGGAGACAGAATCTAAAATGAACTTGACCACAGTTCCAGCTAATTTGTGCGAGTGACTTTTTTTACAGACTCTTCAAAACACCTTTATTAAGCATGGGTTACTTTTGGAGTGAGGGAGACAAAGTTAATAGCACAACAGAAATAACACATGCATAGGGGCATCTGGGTGGCTCAGTAGGTTAAGCCTCCAGGTTTGGCTCAGGTCATGATCTCACGGTTCATAGGTTCAAGACCCACATTGGGCTCTGGGCTGAGCCTGGAGCTCAGAGCTCGGAGCCTGGAACCTGCTTCAGATTCTGTGTCTCCCTCTTTCTCTGCCCCTCCCCCGCTCACTCTCTGTCTCTCTCTCTCTCTCTCTCTGTCTTTCAAAAATAAACATTAAAAAGATTTTTTTAAAAAGGAATAATATATGAAAAAGGTAATGTAATGAATTATCAAAAATCTAATGAAAAAGTATCAGCATTAAAAATATGTGAACTTGTATGTGGGATATTCAGAGCAAGAGTTTTGGGAAAACGCTCACATACAGCTACAACTATTTTCCATCATGTAGAAATGTACTTGCCAGACAATCCAGGGAGAGACCCATTTTTTAGTTTGCTTTTGTGAACCGCCTTCAATGGAGACACCCTCTTCAGGTTACAATTCAGAGATAAAAACCTGAGAATACTTTCCTGAGCTGCAAATTAAGTCCTGGGAGACTGTTAGGGAATAAAGTCGTCCAACTGCTCGTGCAATTCTACTCTTTCCTTGCATTCTTGCCCCCCCTGGCCATTTCAGAGTTATCCTTGTGGGAAGAGAAATGACAGTCATAATTGCCCCATTACAGGACAGCCTGTTTCCCGGAGGTCAAGAGCGATGTAACAGGCTGTTGAAAACATTGCCTTCCCTAGAGTCAAGAGGGTGGCCGGTGAATTCCAGGGGACCTACAAGATAATGGAATTTTTTCTCATATACTTTTCAAGTGGACAGCTATGTTCGAGTACATTCTTCTTCTACATTATGCTATATTGAAGGAATAATTCTGATAATATTGTAAGGTCTACGTGTTGTTGTTTTTTTCTTGCCTTAGAATTTATAAAGTAAAAAACAAGCCATTCTCCCGGAAATGTCACAGTCGCTGTGTTTTCTAGTTTTAAGTGACTTTACTAATTTAGTTTTGCTCGAGAAGCTAAGCTACATTTATTTTACAAGGCACAATTCAGTAGTCTATTAGTATGCATCTTGTATTTCATGGGCGAGTAAAATTAAATTTAAAATAGCATGTTTATAGGAACAGGAAGAAGTTAAAAAATAAAATTCTAGCATGAAAGGCAAAGCAAAGATCGTTCTTTCCTTTTTAGGGTATTTCAGAAAATTCTTATTTTATAAAGTCTTAACATAGTTTTTTTTGTCTTTTAAAGACTTTAGTGAACCTCCTTTTCTTTTCTCCTGCCCATTTCTAATCTATCATATCTCCTCATTCCCATTACCTTTATTAAATCACTTAACTGATCAATGGTCTCATCCATTACCCACATAACCATTAATTTCAGAATCTTGGCAACAGCCAGGACCAACTTAGCCTGTTCTCATCCAGCTCCTGAAAGTCTATTCTGTCACACAACTTCTCTGAAAGCTGAAAGAATATTTCATGTTTTTTCCTCTCATTTTTATGTGTTCTTTTGTATTTGTTAGCCGTAACTCTGTTTAATAGTTAAAAGTTCAAAAATACAAATCACTGTAGTTGTTTTGTTTCATATAAGGTAAAATAAATATATATTTTAGTGATGATAAAAGTTACTGTATTAACTTAATTCCATTAACAGCCCTTGTAAATTAGCATCAAGTGCTAAAATATATATTCAACATATATTCAAAAATGAATTAAAAATGTTTCTGTTGTCATGTTGCGATAAAGTCATTTCAAAAAAGGCACACAATCACTTTCAAAAATTTTAAGTATAGCATCTGAATGGGAAATTAGTATTTGTTCCACAGAAAGTTATGCCTGTTTAACTCTACTTCCATTGGCTTTAAAATATAATGAAAATCAGTAGCACCTGGGTGGCTCCTCAGTTAAGCGTCCGACTTCCACTCAGGTCACGATCTCATGGTTTGTAGGTTCAAGCCCTGCATCGGGCTCTGTGCCGACAGCTCAGAGTTTGGAACCTGCTTCAGATTCTGGGTCTCCCTCTCTTTTTGCCCCTCCCCTGCTTGTGCACTCTCTGTTTCTCTCTGTCTCTCTGTCTCGCTCTCAAAAATAAATAAACATTTAAAAAAATTAACATAATGAAACACAATCATTGCCATTACTATATGTTAAGGTCAAATTTATACACTGCTTCTGTTTGATGTATAGGAGTGAGTTTCTTCTAAACATCACCATTAACTGAGATATAAAACATGGGAGGAGGAAAGAAGAGTGATATTGAGAATATTGATTTCATTTTGGATTCAAGTTGGAGATTCCTCTCAGCTAAGTGAAGAGGACAGATCAATAAAGGGATGGATCTAGAACTCAGGAACAGACTCAGACGAGGTAGAAAGATGTATCTACCAGACTACATCAGCTGGAAGATGGTGGTCAGATCTGGGATACAGATGAGGGTGCACAGAAGTTACACACATCTGAGAACAGATCTTTTTCAACCATCACATCCTACAAGGACGACAGAGAGCAGTCAGTCAAGAAGGGAGGGTGGTTTTTGAGGTAGAAGAAGCACCAATGCTTAGGTGGCACCAAAGCCGAAGGATGGGAGACTTGAGAGGAGAGTGTCTATTGGATATCAGAGAGGTGGAAATAAAATAAGAACTGGAAATTTTCCATTGCGTTTGATAGTAAGAGGTCACTAGCAGCATTATTCTGATAAATTTAAGTGGATTAACAAAGGCAGAGAAGAGATTGGAATGGATTGAGAAAGGAATGCAGAGTTAAAAATTTTTTAATGTTCAAAAAGTAGACAAAGTTCCAGACTGATCCATCAAGAACCAGGCAGTTTTGCATGGAAAAACAGAGTTGAGAGAGGGCAGAGTTCAGGTCTGAAGACCTGATCTTTTCTATGCTCCCAGATAAAGAAGTCAGCAGAAAATAGGTGGAGTGGATACATTGTAGTTCAAGGATTCAGAACATCCTGTCACTCAAGCATATATATGCAACAAAAGTCACTCTTAGCCCAGAGGCTGGAGGCAGAAAAACCCAAGGTTAAATTGCAATGTTCAATAGGCACAAAATCACCAGTGTTTGTTCTCTACTAATTCAAGAAGAAACATTACTAAACCTAAGGGTACCTCTAAAGGTTGACCAAAAATTCTTCCAAAGGCTGACTGTTGGAATATGTTGCATAATATTTTGTAGACAGAAATCGTTTACAAGGAAGCATTACTTTAATAAAACTCTGTGCCAAGCTAGACCATACTGGATACCATTTGTGATGAATCCCCTTCCTCTTATTTAAAATTCTGCACCATGTTTCTGCAAACTATGCTGTTTCTTCCATCTTTTATTCTTCTAGGTTTTTAATTGTCACATCTTTTCATTAATCTTTCCTTGTCTCTTAGAGTTCTCATCACCAAGGTCTACAATAATGTCCCACTGGCTAAAATCCCTTCCTTTTATTTCTCACGCCAATAGTTATACTCATGTCATTGTTGTCCCCCCCCCACACACACACACAATGATGTACACATTTAATGCTTTCCAAAACTCAATGAGGCAGTGTTGTTTCTTGAATTATTGCCTCCATCGCTCTTTTCTTCCAGCAGCCATCATAGAAGTATATCCCCAACCTCAGACTTGCAGTTGGACCATCTAACTTACCTTGGTGAGTAAGTGTCCGTGTGCCAACTGTGACCAGAGGCTTTCAGAGCCCTGCATGTTCCAGCTCTCCAAGAGCTTCTTATGCTTTGGGCAGTGAGGCCTTCTTCCTCCTATCTTCTCGAAGGAGATGGTAACATGTCATGGAGTCAAGCCCTCCCACTCTCACATAAGCCTGGAAAAGTCTAGATTACTTTGCTTGAGCTGAGATAGCAGGATTGTTTGTTGCTACAGCGAAATCTATATAATGGAAATAAGTATTTTAACAGGAAAAAAAAAAGCCTCAGAGTTTGCATGAATTAGTAAATCGCCATTTGCTGTGTGACAAAGTCTTAGATCTTATGAAGAGCAGACATATCCTTTTTACTTAACATCACAGTGACATCTCAACTAAAGAAGGGTAATTCTTTGGAGAAGTCATTCCTAAATATACATGAAAAAAAGACCCATTTTCCTTCAAGGGGTTTCCTCTTTTCCAAAACCCAATAAGAACAAAAAAAGTCTCTCCATTTATTTTCCCACAAATATATTTATCTCATTGATGTCAATAATGTAAATGCTTTGCTTCTTCCATGACTTTATTTTATGTATATGAAATACTTATTAATCCTTTCATTTTTACTAATACTTACTAATCCTTTATTTTTATAGCCTGACACATAGTCCTTTCTAAATCAAGCTTAGAAATGCCTTCCTAAAATAAAACCAATAGCCTTGTTAAAAAAATAGGAGATCTGGAGGTGAGAGTCATTATATCATATCGCTTAAAAAAAAGTCCTTGCAAAAACATTTTAAAAGTTGAGAAAATATGATATCGACAGGCTTCGAGGTACCAGCCCATCTGAAACACTAAAGTGTCCTAGGATCCTAAGATAAATATTATCAAATCTCATTCATTTATTCGTTTAGTGATCTAATCAATCAGCTGAGATTGCCTTAACAAAGCACCTTAGACTGGGTGGCTTAAACAGCAGAAATTCATTTTCTCACAATGCTGGAGGCTAGAGACCTAAATCTAACAGCATGCTCCTGTTCTGGTAAGAGCCCTCTTCTGGGTTGTAGATTGAAGATGTCTGTCTTTGTCCTCCCATGGCAGAGAGACACAGAGACAGAAAGAGAAAGGGTGAGGGAGAGAGCAAGTTCTCTGGGATATCTTTTTTTTTTTTAATTTTTTCAATATATGAAATTTATTATCAAATTGGTTTCCATACAACACCCAGTGCTCATCCCAAAAGGTGCCTTCCTCAATACCCATCTCCCACTCTCCCCTCCCTCCCACCCCCCATCAACCCTCAGTTTGTTCTCAGTTTTTAAGAGTCTCTTATGCTTTGGCTCTCTCCCACTCTAACCTCTTTTTTTTTTTTCTCCTTCCCCTCCCCCATGGGTTTCTGTTAAGTTTCTCAGGATCCACATAAGAGTGAAAACATATGGTATCTGTCTTTCTCTGTATGGCTTATTTCACTTAGCTACCATCCACGTTGCTACAAAGGGCCATATTTCATTCTTTCTCATTGCCTTGTAGTACTCCACTGTGTATACAAACCACAATTTCTTTATCCATTCATCAGTTGATGGACATTTAGGCTCTTTCCATAATTTGGCTATTGTTGAAAGTGCTCCTATAAACATTGGGGTACAAGTACCCCTATGCATCAGCACTCCTGTATCCCTTGGGTAAATTCCTAGCAGTGCTATTGCTGGGTCATAGGGTAGATCTATTTTTAATTTTTTGAGGAACCTCCACACTGTTTCCAGAGCGGCTGCACCAATTTGCATTCCCACCAACAGTGCAAGAGGGTTCCTGTTTCTCCACATCCTCTCCAGCATCTATAGTCTCCTGTTTTGTTCATTTTAGCCACGCTGACTGGCGTGAGGTGATATCTGAGTGTGGTTTTGATTTGTATTTCCCTGATGAGGAGTGACGTTGAGCATCTTTTCATGTGCCTGTTGGCCATCCGGATGTCTTCTTTAGAGAAGTGTCTATTCATGTTTTCTGCCCATTTCTTCACTGGGTTATTTGTTTTTCGGGTGTGGAGTTTGGTGAGCTCTTTATAGATTTTGGATACTAGTCCTTTGTCTGATATGTCATTTGCAAATATCTTTTCCCATTCCGTTGTTTGTCTGGCATCTCTTTGTATAGGAGCATTAATCCCATCATGCAGTCCCCACCCTCATGACCTCATCCAAACCTGACTGTCTCCCTAAGGCCCCACCTCCAAGTACCATCACACTGGGGGTTACGGCTCCAACATTTTTCTGAGGAAGAAATAATTCAGTGCTATCAGCGCATTGCTATCAGTATGTATTATTAGCATGGTAAGTATTGCTGTCAGTACACAGCAAACATGTATTCATCATCTCTGCACCAGATACTTTGCTCACACTGGGTGTATATTGGTGAACAAAAGAGAGAGAAAAGAGATAAAGATATTGATCATTTGGAAGGGAGGTTATGAAACTTTGAAGACAGAAGCTTCAACATACGTCTAATAAGAGTTTCCGTGAGATAAAATAGAAATAACGAAGGAAAAAATAATACTTTTATTTTTTTATTTTGTTTAAATCCAGGTTAGTTAACATATAGTGTAATATTGATTTCATGAGTAGAATTTAGTGATTCATCACTTACGTATAAAACCCAGTGCTCATCTCAACAAGTGCCCTCCTTAATGTCTGTCACCCATTTAGCCCATTTCCTACCCACCTTCCCTCCAGCAACCCTCAGTTTGTTCTCTGTATTCAAGAGTCTCTTATGGTTTGCCTCCCTCTCTTTGCATTCTATTTTTCCTTTCCCCCATCTTAATCTGTTGTGTTTCTTAAATTCCACATATGAGTGAAATCATATAATATTTATCTTTCTCTGACTGACTTATTTCAGTTAGCATAATACACTCTAGTTCCAACCACATTGTTGCAAATAGCAAGATTTCATTCTTTTTGATTGCCGAGTAATACTCCATCATATATATATATATATATATATATATATATATATATATACCACATCTTCTTTAGCCATTCATCCTTTGGTGGACATTTGGGCTCTTTCCATACTTTGGCTATTGTCAGTGGCGCTGCTATAAACATTAGGGTTCATGTGCCCCTTCGAATCAGAATTTTGTATTCTTTGGGTAAATAGTAGTGCAGTTGCTGGATGGTAGGGTAGTTCTATTTCTAACTTTTTGAGGAGCCTCCATACTGTTTTCCAGAGTGGCTGTACCAGTTTGCATTCCCACCGGCAGTGCAAGAGGGTTCCCCTTTCTCCGCACCCTCGCCAACATCTATTGTTTCCTGAGTTGTTAATTTTAGCCACTCTGACAGGTGCGAGGTGGTGAAAAGAGGGCGATGTGGTACTCCTGATTCCACCAATAACAGATTAACATAATTTCCCTGGTGAATCTCATTGAGGAAAACTAGCAGAGCAAGAGAATACACCTTAGAAAGTCATCTTGAAGGCAGAAGACTAATAAAACAGTAAACAATGAGGTCAAGGGAGAAGTTCTGGGATTCTGAGAATGAACTCTGCATTCTGAAATGCTTTTCTCTGGGGATGTTTGACACAGACAGAGCAGGACTTTTGACAGGCTCTCAGATTCTTGGAAGCAGTGCTCGGAATCCAGATACTGGTGAGGCCAGGAGCGTGACCCTCTTACCATTTGCAGTCCTCTTACCAGCATTGCATGCCGGAAGCAAAGATAAATTAGATGTAAATCAGCATTTGCTCACCTTTCACACAAATAAATACAGTTTTGACCATCCCAGAAATTCTCCCTGTCTTATTTCGGTTGGAAAGCACTGCTCTGTATGCAAAACAAAACAGCACACAACACAACAACAACAACAACAACAAAACCCAAGTATATGCCAAAATGAGTACTTGAAGAAGAGATTTGCTATACGCCAAACCGTGAATAAATGAATGGTTACAGACCGAGAGAGAGTACGAAGGAGCTTCTGGGATAATTTTCGATTTAGATACTGGTTACAAGGTATTTCCCTTGACAAAATTCATAAATCTATGCGTTTATGTCTTGTTCATTTTTATACATAGGTATGTTATAACAAAATGGTTTAAAAATACAGTGCCCCAATCCTAACTCCGTTCTTTTTATATTGCATACCCAATAATGCATGGTTTTCTTCCTTAACCTGGACATTTTCCTTGTACTTGCTTGATAACACTTACTTATTTGTTAAAAACACACACACACACACACACAAAGTCCCTGTAAGAAAATGTGCCCAGACAACTCGGTTATACTTTGAGCAATTTTGTGTCTATTCCACTTTCCCAAAAACTGGCCTGGAAAATGAATTAAATGTTTTCTGTTGCGGTCCTTACCACCACAGTTCTTCACCAGACAGCACTGATGGCTTCATTCATCGCCCTCCACCATGTGGTTGGAACTTCCCATGTATATTGTTTTATTAAATCCTCCTGTGAAAGGAGTAGTATTCCCATTTTGGAAATAGAAGTACAGAGGTTGAGAAATAGCACCCTGTCCTCAAAATTGTATATGCGACAAACTCAGAATTAGAAATCAAGACCAACTAATTTCAAGTTCCTGGTCTTTCTACACGGTCTCCTGCGGTCCCCTTATAACAGAGGCAGAGACTCGTACTTTTCCTGGCAGGTGTGCAAAATTATTAAGTCTACCGGAAATGAGATGACAGAGGAGTCACATGAGGGTGAGCGTATCAGAGGGGGCGCACGTTCTCCATGAACTGGCTGCGATTACAGCTTATCGGAGTCATCTGATGGCATCTGGAAAGTCATATAATGAGACCACTTTGAATTCCCTTTGAAATCACCTTCAGAGTCTGAAGACTTGGCTTCTCATGAGCTAGCGCTCCTTTTGACAACTCTCTCTATTAGAAAAACTTTTCTTATGTTAAGGCTAAATACATTTTTTTCTCTGTGCATTATGCCCAATTGTTCCAATTCTTTCTGTTATGGGCATATTTAAAAAAAAAAAAAAGACTTGAGAGAACATCAAAAATTCAAAACCACGTTTTAAAAAATCTCTTGAATTTGCTCTCTTCTTGTTTCCTCCGATGACTTTTAATATGACCTGAGTTTTGAGTCACTTCATTGTCCTGATTGTTGCCCCCTGACTTCTTCAATTTGTTTATATCTCCTTCTACAGGATTTTCTGCTAGGTGCTTCCTAAAATGCAAAGTAGAGCAGGAGTACTTCATGTGTCTTTTTGCAAGCCTCAAGTTCCTTTCATTGCACCAGTGATTTCCAAAATAGAATAGAAAAGGGACAGGCTTGAGTGACAAGAGTGAACATGGTGGCTGGGTGGGTGTGGTGTTAAGCACGTGAAAAGAGAAAAAAACCAACGCTGACTCCATTTTGTTAAAGTCCGTGTACATCAACGATGCTCATAACCTCGTTTTCCTCCCCCTCCTTAAATAGGAGTAAGTCTGGTCTTATTTTCACCCACCTCTGTTTTTTTTTTTTTTCTTCTTCCTGATGATTAAACCCTATCTTCCCTACTAGAGTTTCAATATTTCCCTAATTTTCAGAATAAACCAAACTAGAGGAAGGAAATACTTAAGCAAATATAAGACTTAGAAGTCTAAGTCACTTCCCCACACATGCAGAATGCAGGTCGATTTAAACCCCCTCTTAAGGGCAGATCTTCCATGTTTCTGAGCCAAACCCCTGTCTGGCCAACTAGGGAGGCCCAGGACTCACAGCTCGCTCTCACCTGGAGCCAGGGCATGCTCCAGGCCACAATTTTCATCTTCATTTTCTCCATTCAGGTAACAGGGCTCTTCCTCCCTAAGATCTGGAGCTTATGTCCACATACAAGTCTTTGTCTTTGTTTCAGGCTTGTTATTCCAGCATGTTCTTTTGTATAACCTGCTCTGGATTTCCTTTTCTAGGAAGACAACCACGTTTTGGCCAGGTCCACAGCCCTGGAACTGAAACACTGAGTGCAGCTCTCCTCCCAGGGCAGGGAACTCATTACCTAGTTGTCCTGTGTCCCCAAAACTACCTTTCTGAGTTCTGAATATCTTCTGATTGCCTTTTCATGGATCGTTCACCCCTCTGGGAACATCTTGATATGTTTTCACTTACGAATGCTGATCATAAGCATGGGGTAGAATACTCTGGCGACATAGTCCATTTGCAGCCAAGCCTTATCTACTTTCTCAGTCCTTACCTAAGAGCTGAGGCCTTGGTCCCAACCTTGTGGTGTTTCATCTCTTTGTGACTGCACAGTCATGCCCTGTCAGTTCACTCTGAGATGTGATGGGTGTCATCTACAAACTGTCCTCTTCCTGGGATAGGATATCAGACACATAAAATATCTCTGAATTATTTTTTTTTAAAGCCTGAAGTGTTATTCTGAGCATATTACCAAGAAAAAATATACCGTGATAAGAATCAATAATGGCATGCCTTACCTGTCTGCACTTACCTTAAAGGAGACCAACTTTGTACACAGCTGCAGTAAAGAATGTGTGTTTTCAAAATAGTTCATCTTAAATTTCTGTACATTTGAATTCCATTATCGTGCATTCTGAAAAAATGAAAAAGCGTACTGTCTCCCATCTCTTCCAAAACACATCTATTGATTAGTCCAAACGCTTCATTGGAACCCTCAGACACTGCTGGTGGGAATGGACACAGTGCAGCTGCTTTGGAAGATGATTTGGCAGTGTCTCCAACAGCTAAACCCAGAATTACCATACGATCCAGCAATTCTACTTCTGTGAAACACATGTTTACACACAAAAAAACCTTGTGTATAAGTATCCACAGCAGCATTATTTATAATAGCTAAAAGCAGAGGCAATGCAAACATCTGTCAACCGGTGAATGAATGAATTAGTGAATGAATGAATGAATGAATGAATGAAGAATGAAGGAAGGAAATATGCCCTATCCATGCAATGGAATATTACTCATCTAAAAAGGAATGCATTATTGCCACATGCTCCAACATGGATAAACCTTGAGAACATCATGGTACGTGAAAGAAGCCAGATCCCCCCCAAAGAAAGACCCAAAAGACCCAGTATTGTAGGGGTCCATTTATATGAAATGTGCATAATAAACGAATTCACAGAAACACAAAGCATATTAATTTTCATCTAGGGAGAGGGGTGTAGGAGGGATGGGAGGGAAGACTAATAGTGTCGCTTTGGGTTTATGAAAATATTCTGGAATTAGTGGTGATGATTGCAAAACCTTGTAAATATACTAAAAACCGCTGAATTTTATACTTTAAAAAGGTGAGGTATATTTCAAAAAAAAAAAACACCAAACAGAATAGGAACAGGGTGCAATGCAGTAAATGGAGTATTTGGAAATATCATAAAGAAATTCACTAGATTAGAGAGTTTGAAAGATCACATACAAATTGAACCCTAAAGCCTTAAATCACAATGCACTAGACTTCTGTGATATCTTTTCTTTTCTTTTCTTTTCTTTTCTTTTCTTTTCTTTTCTTTTCTTTTCTTTTCTTTTCATTTCTTTTCTTTTCTTTTCATTTCTTTTCTTTTCTTTTCGTTTCTTTTCTTTTTTTTCTTTAGGATCATATTATTTCCTGAAACCTAAAAGTAGTTGCAGCTTCCTGGGGATTTCTAGAGCATTTCAGGACTCCCTCATTTGATATATAATTTTAAAATGTCAAGACGACCGTGGTTCCATTTATTCCTGTTGTATTTTTTCTTGCTGGATTTGAATTAGCATTTCAATCTATAGGAAGAAAATTATCTAAATTCATCTGTTTTCAGGGTGAAAACAAATAAAAGCTCAAAACGTAACCTCATCCCCTTATCCTAAAGGTAGAGACAGACCCTGAGGTCTGAATACGTTAGTGAGGCTTCTGCCCAGTGGTATAAAGTTAGCTTGTGGAATAAATGAGACTATGTGGTAAGAAGTTTCTCATTGAATCATCATGAATTATTAATTTGTCCATCAGAGTGGAGGGAATCTCTCCTATCTTTTGGAATGTAGACATTTCCTAAGTGACCTTATCCTAACTGTTAATTAAATATAATAGTCCAGATATACCAGGATGGGGTGCGGGTGCACACTCCAGCCGTTGTCTCCCTCTGACATGTCCTGTGACGTTCTCCCCTCAGTCGTTCTCTTGCCCATATCGGCCTCTTGTTTGTTTGTTTGTTTGTTTGTTTAAATTCAAGTTAGTTAACATACACTGTAATATTGGTTTCAGGAGTAGAACCCAGTGATTCATGTCTTACATGCAACACCCAGCGCTTATCCCAATAAGTGCCCTCCTTCATTATCTGAAGAATTTTTTTTTTTAATTTGTAAGTTTTTTTCCAAATTGTGTTTCTCTCTTACTAGGACATAAGTTCCCTTAGAGTGAGGATGTCCCCTCTTCACCTCTCTACTCCCAGCAACTTAGAACCGTGCCTGACACATTTCAGACCTTAATATACATGTATTGAATAACCGAATGAACTAGTCACTCTTATAAATAGAAGGCTAAAGATTGAGATTTTTAAAACTTATATTTGGACCAAGGATGCTTATTTTGTGTTATAAGTTGACTTGTTTCCACCTCAAAGGACAAGAAAAAACAAGGTACTTAGGTTAAGATTCAGGAAATTTCTGTTGGTCAGACTCCAAAATCACTAAAACCAGAAGTGGCTACTTAGAACCATGATGGACTATCTGTGCAAATGTTCATGTATAAATCAGAAATCTACCAGTATGCTTCTTGGTAGCTGATAAGATGATGTTTTCAAAGTCCTGTGACATCCTGTTCACTTGGTATATGTAGTTTGATTCTTTCCCATTCATGTGATAGACAATGAAGCTATTAGTTGCGCAAATCGAGCTTCATGATTTCAAACAAGAGTAAACCAAAAGTCACCTTATTAAAGCATTCTGTTATTCTCAGGGTTTTCCATAATGCATAGATGTCAGAATGCTAATTAGAGCTACTGTTTTCTTACTTTTAGTTGTCACAGCCATGGCAATTTCACCGCTTACGTGAGAGCAGCAGGCTGTACAATCTTTCTGTCAATTGTTTTTACAATTAGTGACAAATTGGATTATTTTTTGGCTGGAATTAATTTGTTCCCTAATCTGTTCCAACTGGACATGTTTTTATATAAATATCCAGCATCAATTATGTATTAGAAACAGATTGTTTTGCCCTGCAAACTTAGCCCTGAAATATCCCTTCAAAAATTGAGGTGCTGATTAAAACCTCAATATTGACCATAAATTGTGTCTTGAATTAATTGAGGAGCAACAGGAATCTCTCTTCCAAAAAACCATCCTGGCAATCCGCTGATGTTGGTGATTCTTAAAAAATAATGTTTTCCAGGGACTCCTGGGTGGCTCAGTTGGTTAAGTGTCAACTCTTAGTTTCTGCTAAGGTCATGGTCTCACAGTTTGTGAGTTTCAGCCCTGTGCTGGGCCCTATGCTGACAGCATGGAGCCTGCTTGGGATTCTGTCTCACCTCCCTTGTTTATATGCTCTGTCTCTCAAAAATAAATAAATAAAAATTTTTAAATGATGATAATATTTTCCATATGATGTTTTTTAAATGCAAAATTTCCAGAAGAGGTTGCATCTTGGTATAAGGTAGTAGCTTATAGAACATTTAACTGAAATGAGAGCTTCAGGTTCCAAGAATCGTTGCATAATGGTAGGAAAGATTGTCACTGTGAGTTTAGAAGTAGAAACACTGATACTACAATATTAGTTTGTTAGAGCTTTCAAAACAAAGTCCTCAAATTGGGTAGCTTAAAAACCAGAAATCTATTGTCTCACAGTCCTGAAGACTAAAAGTCCAAAATCAAGGTATTGGCAGGATTGGCTATTTCTGGGGCCTTTAATGGAAGAATGTGTTCTGGACCCCTCTCTCTGGCTTGTAGATGCCCATCTTTTGTCCTTGCCTCTCTATATCGTCTACTCTCTGTGTGTGTCTTTCTCCAAAGTTCTCCTTTCTATAAGGACATCGGTCCTATTGGATTAGGGACCTACCTAATCCAGTATGACCTCGTTTTAACTAACTGCATCTATAGTAATCCTATTTCCAAATGAAGTCACATTCTGAGTTGGTAGAGGTTAAGGATTCAATATATGAATTTATGAATTGTGGGGATACACAACTTGATCCATAACAACTACTACTACTACTAATCTTTTATACATTTAATATTGTGTTTGATCCTTTATGAGGTAGCTAATATCATTCCCATTTTGCAGATGAGGCTGAAAGAGTGATTTGCTAGCATTTGTTACCTACTGGGATTAGAGTTACTTCTGACCCCAAACTCATTGCTGGCTTTCCATTATTCCACTGGGTGCTTGTACTGAACTTGAGTAGGACAACCATTTTGACCAGGGCCCACTCTTGAACAACTCGAATACAATCTAAAAACAAAATGGTGAGTCCGTGATATATTGGATTATTTACTTTTAGAATTGTCATTTATCTGTTTCTCTGTAACCGCTCCAAAATCTAGAGGCTTAAAACAGCAACCATCTTATTATATCTCATGATTTGAAAGGCACTCCGAGGGCTGATTAGTCTGTTCCACATGACATCCACCCGGGTTCACTTAATAGTATTTAGCTGACAGTTGGTCTGGTCCTGAGGATCTGTGAAGTTTTCATCTGCAGGCCTAGGACCTGAATGGGGACAACTGTAAGTATGAGCTCAGACCTTTGCCTTCTAGTCTCCATGGTTCTGTTTAGTGTAGCAGGTAGTTGGACTTCTTCCACGATGACTCAGGCTCCCAGAGTGAGTGTTCTAAGAGATGGAGCAGAAGCCATAGGACTTGTGCCTTAGTCTCAAAAGTCATACAGTCTGACTTAGGCTACATTCAAGTTGTCAAAAGTGACCAGCTCAGAATTAAGGAGGGAGAGTTACAGAACTTCTTGGATGTGTATAAAGTTTACTTGGGAGCCATGTTTGAAGCCTTCCTATTAAAAAGCCAGAAGCATCTGGGGTTCCTGGGTGGCTCAGTCATTTAAGCATCTGACTCTTAATTTTGGCTGGGGTCATGACTTCATGGTTCTTGAGATCAAACCCTGAGTCAGGTCCTGACAGCATGGAATCTTCTTGGGATTCTCCCTCTCCCTTTCTCTGTTCTTCCCCTACTTGTGCTCTATCTCAAAATAAACTTAAATAAAAATTTTTTTTTAAAAGTTAGAAGCGTCTTAAAAACCACCTACTTCAGTTTTCAATCTTATTAAATACCAGCAAATGAAAGTTTTGATAGTCTTGTATAATAGCACAAATGTCACTACATTAAATTAAAATAATAATTATTTGTTAATGAATTCAGTGATATTTCTCTGGATCTTAGATTCTAGTGCCTATAATAATAGAATTAAGAAATAAGTGTTCATACATTCAGTTATTTTTATTTTAATGAATGAAAACTGATCTTACTTATTAGATTTCAGCCTTAAGGAACCCAGAATCCCCACCATCTTCTGAAAGCATAGAAGAAAAAATGATGAATTATTTAAATTCCCAAATCTTGGTTTTCATATATCAGAGGCCCTGAGAGATTATATGACTCATCCAAGATCATCTCTAGTCTAGAGAATAGACCTCATAACTCCACGATTGACTCTTCATCAAATTATGCTGCTCTCTGCTACTTCCCTAGTAAATTTTGTAGCAACATGATGTAATAATAGTGGTTATGTGTGGAGACAGGAGCCCAAGCACTTTGGTTTATCATCCTAGCTGTGATTATTGGAAAGTTACCTTATTGGAAAGTGCCTCAGTTTGTTCATTATTACATAAGGTGAATATTAGTCATATTTTAAAGGAGAGGTGAACATTTAAAGTAAGTACTTGAAAAGATCTTAAAGCAATGCCCAGGACATGCTAGGTGCTATATAAATATTTACTGTCATTATTAAACACTCACAAAAATACATAAATAATCATTGACACACTTTAATAAAAGCATCTTTCTTTTCTCCTTTATTTGATCTTAGAAAAAGCTTATAAATTACTTAATAATTATATACAACTTCAGTATGAAATGTATATATGTATATGTATACATATGTATATGTGTGTGTATATATATGTTTATATATATACACATATATATGTGTGTGTATATATGTGTATATATATACACATATATATACATTTCATACTGAGCTTGTGTGTGTGTGTTTGTATACACATATATATACATTTCATACTGAGGTTGTGTGTGTGTGTGTGTGTATGTGTATATACACATACATACATACATACCATTCATTTGGAATATCTTATATAAAATCTGAAACCTATACATGGACTTTAATTCTAAAAAAAGTTTTTTTTTTTAATTCTAGGCAAACTTTTCCTGAATTCTTATTTTATAGATACGGAAAATGATGCCCCCAAAGGGTAAGTAATTTATCCAAGTCTACACTGTGTGTAAGTAAGAAAAAGTATCCATTTCTCTTAATAAATCAGTGGTGTTTTATCCATAAGTATATTTCAAATTCAAGATTAAGCCCTAATTTCCTCAGTTTGCATTTAAGTGGAAACTTGCATGTCTAAATCTATTCCTTGATTTTCATGGTTATACTGAAATGCATAATATCTTGAGTAATTGGTAGGATGTGTGTTCCAGTGGGAGCATCAGTGGGAGGAAAGACATTCTACGTGTGGCATATATTGAGAGATGCCTGACAAAGCAAGTGATGCTTCAGTATATGATGATGCGCCCAGTGCCACACTAGCGTCTAACACATGTGCTGACCGAGATTGCCGATTGGTACGGTGTTGCTAGAACGGTGTTGTATGAATGTTTTGTCTTTCTGCAACTCATGCTGTGGAAACGAGAATTATTGAACTGTCAAATCCAACTGTTGAGTGAAATAATTGCCAAGAAACGGGAGCTGTGGGGAGAGCAGCAGTTCATTAAGACACGTCTTGCAGACTGAGTAAGCAGGGCGGCAGTGGTCGAGGATTTACACAGCCAGATAGTAGAATCTGTAGGCTAGAATCACTTTCTGCCCCTCCAGGAAGTGGGATCCCCAGTGCTCAATGAGGAAGAGAGAACCATTAACTATCGCCCACTGGTGTGTGTGGCCCAAGTGGGCCAGCTCCTCCCTGAAGCTGTTTGCGTTCCCTGCTGGGTAGGAAGGGTCCATCTGCATTACAGGGACACATTATCTTTACATCTGTGTTGGCTCTCAAAAGTACGCAGGTCTGTCAGTGAAGAAATAATTTCCGTCTAAAGCCCTTCAAGGTCTTCCCATTGGCCTGCATGACTTCAGTCTTAGCCTCTCAAGTCGTACCTTGACCCCATCTCTGTCTCCTCACTTGGACCCGCCGCAGCCACACTGGGCTCTGTTCCTTCAGATATCCCGTGTCCTCCTCGTTCTCCGTCTTTACACATCCTAGGCCTTTTGCCTGGAGCGCTCTTCCCATCCAGTGTCCATGACTCAAATTCTCATGCATTTTTTAGGGCTGAGCCTGCTTCTTCGGGAGGCCTTCCCTACATTCCAAAGTTAGGTAAATCCTCTGTTGCACATTCTCGTGGTTCCGCTATACTCGACAACTTCTTGTTGAGCCTGCATCTTTTACCTGACTCTCCTAGCTACATGAGGACATAAACTGTACCTCTATGTTCAATGTCATGAACCAAGCACCCAGCCCATTGTGTGCAGAGATTCAAGCCATTGGCTGCCAAAAAAAGAAAAGAAATGGTTTGCAGTTAAAAAAAAATTCTACTGAAATCTATCATAATTTATGTAAAAACGAATGAAGTCAAATACTCACCTTAAAGGTGACTTAGTGGCTTCTGAGATCAGAAACTGCGATTTGTTCGCTATTCATTCGATGCTGATGCGTTCATTGCACATTCAATACGTAGTTGTGCAACAAGTGGAGGCTGAATGACAGTGCTCAATACATTAGAAGTCTTACAGTGTTAAAAGGATGAATTGTTATCTAACACAGGAGATTCCTACTAATAAATATATACACTAAAATACACGAGTAAGGCAAAATTTTCTCTCATCCCTTGACACAGGGTAACTAAAGACTACTGGTAATAATTGTATTTCCTTCAAGTCATTTTTCTCTGTGAATAAGCATTTGTTTTTTTCTTCACTCCCTCCTTTCCTCCCTTCATCCTCCTTCCTTCCTTCCTTTCTTTTCTTTCTTTCTTTCTTTCTTTCTTTCTTTCTTTCTTTCTTTCTTTCTTTTTTTTTTCTTTCTTTCTTTCTTTCTTTCTTTCTTTCTTTCTAATTCTATCTCTTTCTTTCTTTTTTTCAGCTAAGATAATAGCATATATAATTTTACAACCTTTATCAATTCACATTATATTATGAACACTTCCTTTTTGTTACAACACCTTAATTAAAATTGGAAAAAATTTCAGGTTGGAGAATAGTATTTTGTTTATATATTTAAAAAAATTTTTTACATTTATTTATTTTTGAGAGAGAGACAGACAGAGCACAAGTTGGGGAAGGGCAGAGAGAGAAGGAGGCACAGAATCTGAAGCAGGCTCCAGGCTCGGAGCTGTCAGCACAGAGCGCGTTGTGGAGCTGGAACCCACAAATCGCGAGATCATGACCTGAGCTGAAGTTGGACGCTTAAACAACTGAGCCACCCAGGCACCTCTATTTTATTTATATTTTTAAAAGAGTATCTTTTAGAGATACATACTGAAATATTTACGGATGCAATGATATGATGTCTGGGATTTGCTTAAAGGTGGAGGGCCAGGTGGATATTAATGAAGAAAGATTGGCCATAGATACTTAATGGTTCATTGTACTACTTCCTGTAGTTTTCTCTATGTGTGTATTTTTTCATTAAAAAGCTTTAAGAAATCCTCATTTTAAAAAAAAAGATGAACTGGGTTGAAGATTCCAGTCTGACTCCCATCCCTATAACTATGACCACACACAAGTTGCTTAATTTCTCCAAGTCTCCATCTCTGTTTCTATGTATTCCTACCTTGTGAAGCAGATGAGACTGGTTATTTCATATCTGAGGATTATATTAATCTAGTCATTCTTGATAGATTTCTTTCATCTCTTTTTTCTGGATGTTGATAATTTGATGTATTGAGCTGTTCGAACTAAATGCATGAAAGTAAACCAGAAACCTGCCATCCTGTGATTTTCTATGGGCCGTAGTTTGCTGTAAGGCAGAACTCTCAGTCACTAGCATTTATATCCTGAATCACCGCAAGGCCCTCACTCAAAGCCCCTTTGCTTGTAAAGTGGAGTTCTAGAATCTGTTTTCTTGCCCATTGACATCAGGGTCCCAAAGAGATCTGTTGTTAACAAGAACATTAATTCATAATTGTGCAATGCAGTGATTACAGCGAGCTTACAATTAAGTCCTTAACATTGAAAAGTATGCTATGTAAGATTATGAACAATATTATGAGTATGTCAGTATTATTTGTCAGTGTGATGCTCAACATATAGTTTGGGTTTGAAATAAGAATATCAGGTTACCACACACATAAATCATTTGTTATAAAGTTGTGACTTCTACTGTGATATTTGATATTTTGTGGTATTTGAAGTTAAATTCTTCACTCTACAGCATGAAAAGAGTCAAGAGTAAACAGTAAGGGCCAGGGTTTGTCAATATTTGTTCCAGACAAAACCACATCATCAACATCAGAGTCACACAGGGTGCTTAATAAAATTTCAAACCTCTCCGTTTCCCCCCAAAAGTGTTAGACAAGAACCCCTCTTGTAGAGACTAGGGAGCTATATTTATACAAACCCTCCTCATGGGTCTTACAAAAAACAAAGTTTTGAAATTCACGGTCATAAAATTTGGCTGTGGACAGTATTTAGGAGCATAAGCAAACAGATTGTATTTTACACCATGATTCATATGGCCGTGTTTCTAAAGCACTGTAAATAACTAAAATAGTTTTATTAGTGATTCTGAACTGAAAATATTCTTTTGAAGAGATTTGCTTCTGTGGCAGAAGCAGTGTAGACATTTGTCTGGGCAAGGGGATGGTGCTAGGGACAGGGGCTTTCACTGGAGGGACTGGGGGACAGTTAGTAGCAGGACACGGGAGGGACTGGGGGACAGTTAGTAGGAGGATAATGAAGAGGCAAAGTGCACAGCAGAGTTTGCTGCTTCTGAGAGCCCCCAAGTTTAAAGTGCAATTAAGCGTTTTTGGAATATTTAGCCTATAGTTGTTAAAAATGCTGCCTTAACACAATTACACAATCACAGGACTGTGAGAGACCTCAGAACTCACCAAGTTCAACCCTTTATTGTTTTCGAATCAGCATCACAGCCTTGTTAGATTAAAGTATATCTGTTCAGATATTGAAAATTTGCCCAATTCAGCTCCATGTCCATAGTTCAGTGTATTTTATACAAGTATAAGGGGAGAGGGAGAGAGAGAGAGGAAGGGAGAGAAGACAGAGGGAGAGAGAAGGAGGAAAGAGAGAGGAGGGGGAGAGGGAAGGAGAAGGAGGGAAAGGGAGGGAGGGAAAGAGAGGGAGGAAGGAAGGAAGGGAGAGGGAGGGAGAGAGAAGGAGGAAAGAAGAGGGAGGAGGGAGGGAGGAGGAGGGAGGGGGAAGGAAGGTAATGGAGGGAGGGGGGGAAGGGGAAATAAAGAGACAGGGAGGGAGAAGGGAGGGAGGAAGAGAGAGGTTGAGAGAGAGGGAAGAGAGGGAGGAGGAAGATGGAGGGAGGGAGGAGGGAGAAAGGGAAGGAGGAGGGGGAGGGAGGGGAGGAAGGAGAGAGAGAGGAAGGAAGGGAGGAGGGAGAGACATAGAGGAAGGGGGAGGGAGGGAGAGAGATGAGAAGGAGGGAGAGAGGGGAGCAAGGCAGGCCTAATTTTCTTTGGGTGTTGCTATCTATAAAATCCTTTCTCTGCTTTGTAAATGCATATAGAAAATGATGAATTTTATAGAAAACCGGGAGTCACATCTGGCAAGCTATTTTTGATTTACTGAGCTAGGAATAGCGGCAAAAGCACTTCCTCTTACAGACTTGTGTAATCAATCATTTGTTGCTTTCCCTCGCGCATCAGCATGACTTTTACATTACTAAGCTTTTTCCCCCATTTTCCAGCATTAAAGGAGGTCACAGAGAAATTCAATTCAATTTTAAATTCAATAAAATGAAGAATATATTTATTGAGCAATACTTCTCTGCTGACCTGCTCCTTGGTGCTGCAGCCAAGCCCAAGGCGTCAACCCCCACAAGCTTCTGGTTTTACACGGAGTCAACCCCCTACCCAGAAACGTAAGAAATGATGGAATAACAGAATAGACTGCTCTAGAATTCAGGCTGAAGGGAACCAGATCAAGAGTTCAGAGTTGGGAGGGCCACTCAGTATTAGTAGGAAGATCCAGAGGAAGCTTCCTGGCAGAGACGGACTCATGAGCTGACTTAAGAGTTGATAGGCATTCAATAATTCTCCACCGTTTCCAGGGCAAAAAAGAAAAAAAAAAAGAGTTTGAAAATTGACGTGGACGCACATGTGCTGGGAACATTGAAGTGTAGCTCATTAGCTAGAGAACCCTTGAACGCTGGTTTTCCAATGTGCCAGCTCCCCAGGAGGAATGTGAGCCTGTGAACAGCAGGACTAGGAGGAGGGACAAGGAGGATAAACCTAACGTGAGCTCTCAGTCTTGCCCTTGCAGTAGCCAACACCATTATGTGAAAACTGTACTTGCATTCTTTGAGATTTGGTTTCTTTATAACGTTGGGAATAAGGGACCCTTTCTGGGAAGGCAGTAGTGACGATGTAGAGAGATTGATGCATTGTGAAGCATTTAATAAGCAGTAAAAAAAAAAAATAGGAACTTTCTTGGAGCCAAGTGTATACTCTGCCCATAATAATGGCTGAATATGTGTGATGTGGTTGATAGGGGGACAATACTGTGGGTAGTGGGACATCGTTACATATTTTTTTCCAACATGGTAGGTACTTGAAAACCATGAAAATGGGTAACATTATGCAAAGGGAATATGGAGATAGAAAATCCGACTAAGGATAGAAGGTATCACATTTATACAGTGGGGAGAGGAAGAGAACCTCACCAAGAAAGCAGAGAGTAAGTGGTCAGAAGTAGAGAACCATATGCCCCAAAGGGCAAAGGAATATTGAAAGCCAAGGAATAGAAGATACCAGAGAATGCAGAGTCATCAACAGAATCTAATGTTAGAGGAAACCTGAAATGATAAATCGTGAAGAATTTCCATTGGTTGGAGACCATCGCTGAGCATTGTAAGCACAGCCTAACATGCCTCGCTGGGGATACCAGTCAGACTACAGGAGGCCGAGGAGGTGGAGACACTGAGTCCCCATTGCCCTTGTAGACTCTGGCTGGCACTGGAAGAAGAGACAGGGCAGGCTATTGAGAAGGGAAGCTGTATTCAAGGTGGTCTGAGAGCCAGGAGGTTGAAACAGAGGTGTGAACCAAAAACATATCTTCATGGAGTTCCTGGGAAGCTCAGTGGATTGACTGTCTGACTTTGGCTCAGGTATGATCTCACAGTTTTGTGAGTTCGAGCCCCACATTGGGCTCTGCGCGGACAGATTGGAGCCTGCTTGGGATTCTCTCTCCCCATCTCTTTCTGCCCCTCCTCTGCTCTCCCTCAAAATAAATACATAAACTTAAAAAACAAAAACAAAGGCAGGTCTTCATGGACAGAACTGAGAATGTTTATAGTGAGTGGCGTGGAGAGTGAACTGGAATATTTACAATCTGCGTTAAGTGCCGTGGTGGGAAGAGCGTAGGGTCTTTACCACCAATCGCAGGAAACGGCAGAGTTTTCTGGATAAGTCGTGGCAGGGGGAGCACACAGGAAGAAAAATGGGGGAGGAAGAGAGCGAGGGAGCACATGTTCTGTGCTGGAATAGGTCTCAGCATAAAGCATGCTGTAGACACAGAGATCAGTTGTAAGTATAAACTCTGTGAAAATCATTTAATGCCTATATCATGTCCACAGCAAAATCAAGAAACAGAAAGGGAGAAAGGGAGGTATTTAAGTTTCAATGAGTACTAAATTTTGTTTTAATGTTTCAACCTAATTTTTTTCCTTGTGACTCAACTCAGGTAATAAAACAAACACAGCCATCCAGGGAATAATGATGATAGCGTTGCTTTGGGAAAAAATAAGTTTGGGCACAGTGTCCATCTAGTAATATATTATCTAGAAGTTACAAAGGGCTTGAAACCTACAAGAAATCTGTAGTCTCAATACCAAAACACACACACACACACACACACACTCCTAAAATGAAACAAGGAAGAGACCAAAGTAAAATAGACATCACATCTGTAACATCTGTCATACAAATTGCAAAACAACACTTCTGACCCTCCGTTTTCATTAACGGCCCAACTTCCTTTTTCAGAGGCAGTTCTGACATGGGACCTCAGGCAGGATTCCACTTGGTTTATCACAGCTGGTCCTCCATTCACTAACTTATATTCAAATTTCCTCACTTCCTGGCGTACCACGTTTTGCATTATGTTGATGTTCTCTCAGAAATAGTTGTTTTCCTAGATTCTAATGATGTCTATGCCAGCAGCTGTAAGCTTACTGAGAATACAGCAAATGTGTGTGCATAGTACACAATTCTTCCAATTAGGATTGCTGCTTCATTGGCAAGATCACTGTCAAGTAGTGTGACCACTGCGTTCCTTTTGAATCTGAATTCCATGTGAACGTAGATATTTAGGAGCTTATTAGAGAATTTTCATGGGAGTTGAAAGAGAAAATAGTTTCTGTGTTTGAGGGAAGCAAATCCGTCTGGATTGTAACATCCCTTCCTTAAACTACTCGAATAGTGGAGCAAACTAGTTAAGTGTGCTGGATAAGAATTGTAGCATCTTGGCAAGCTGTGTGAGCTTAGACAAGATTCTAAAGCCATCTGAGCCTTGGTCTTTCTATATGTAAAATGGGAATAAAGTATGTATCTCATATACTTCACTTACAGCTTAAGTGAACTGGTAGATGTCAATCACTCAACATAGTGACTGAGAGATCGTAACTTCTCAATGAAATGTAGCTACTCTAATTATCCAGTCCAGGACAAGTAAGATGTTCCAGCTTTCCTGATTCAATGCTGCACATTATAGACTCAGTCAGTGTTGTCAGATTTAAAATTTTCCCCGTTACAATTTATTTCAGTGGGTTTGAATACTGGCTTGGAACGAAACATACGTTGTTGGAACTTATGTGCCCATGTTCTGTGCCTGGATTCCGAATCCCTTTATTCCGTCAGAGACATATAACTTGTGTTTCTCTTCTTCCTTCCATACTGACTCCTCTATTGGGCCTTTGCGGATATGATGGGGGTCAGGTCTCAGTAGTCAGACGTGATGACAGTTATCAGTCAACCTGTGACAGGATGTTATATTTGTTTCGTGCATCTAGCCAGACGTGCTGACCATGTTACCCCTGGGATTTTCTGGTGAACGCTCTCCCAGTGCGTAGACATTTACCATCTCGGCTACCCTCGGTAGTTGTCTCCAAACTCTACGCGTGCAAATTCTCCACCGCCCCCCACCTCACACACACACACACCACCACCACCACTACAGACTGCTACCACTCCCACTGTGGCAAGAGAAGAAAAGCAGAAATCCAAGCAGCTTAGGATAAAGGTTCTCATTTGCCCATCCATAAATGGGATGAAAATCTGCATCATATACTGACACAGATCCCATTCAAGCCATCCAGAAAGACCAGCCCCCACAAGTTAACGCAAAATTTGGCAGTTTCTCAGGAGGGCTTCCTGTCATGTCTCATGAACCTGAGGCCATTCCCATCATCAAAAAGAAATCAGGGAGACTAAGAAGCCATTTTCCGTGTGCACCAGAGAGGGGGAACCCACTTGATGCCCCATTCTTTTTTTTTTTCAACGTTTATTTATTTTTGGGACAGAGAGAGACAGAGCATGAACGGGGGAGGGGCAGAGAGAGAGGGAGACACAGAATCAGAAACAGGCTCCAGGCTCTGAGCCATCAGCCCAGAGCCTGACGCGGGGCTCGAACTCGCGGACCGCGAGATCGTGACCTGGCTGAAGTCAGACGCTTAACCGACTGCGCCACCCAGGCGCCCCTAATGCCCCATTCTAATATAAACAAGAACAGGTGTTTATCCCATGACATGGATCCCAGATTTCTTTCTTCTGTAAGTTTTTGTTGGCACTTTCTTACCTAAAACTATGAAGAGATCTAAATGGGGACTTAAAAACTCTATATTTAAATGAAGGTAGAAGAGTTACTAAATGGATCCCAAGTCAGAGTGTCGCTTAATGGAGTCATTGTCTGGGGACTAATGTGCTTCTTTTCTCTGTCAACTGAGTTTTCCCAAGACTGCTTAACTTCAAGAATTTATGAATGTTTATTTTTGTGAAACTCAATGCCACAGAGGACTAGAAGGAAAAAGATGGAGTGGAAAAGATGTATATTAGATTTAGATCCTAAAATTACTGCACGTGTTGGCCGTGGTTACAAGATTGATATATGGAGACAATAATAGATACATCATGTAAGATATCACTTCACACATGTCAGAATGGCTGGAATAAAAAAGACAAGAAATAACATGTTGGCAAGCATGTGGAGAAAAGGGAATCTTCATGCACTGTTGGTGGGAATGACAATTGGTGCAGCCACTGTGGAAAACAGTGTGAAGGTTTCTCAAAAAGTTAACAATAGAAGTACTATAAGATCCAGTAATCCCACTACTGGGCATTTACCCAAAGCAAAACACTAATCTGAAAAGTTTCGTGAGCATCTACGTTTATTGTAGCATTATGTACAATAGCCAAGGTATGGAAGCGATCCATTGTCCATGAATTAATGAATGGATAAGGAAGAAATGGTGTATGTATACATGACAGAATATGACTCAGCCAAAATAAGGAAGAGACTTTGCATTTGCAACCATACAGATGGACCTAGAGTGTATTATGCTGAAAGAAATAAGTCAGGCAAAGAAACACAAACACCACATGATTTCATTTGTATGTGGAATCTTAAAAAACAAAACAAATGGGGCGCCTGGGTGGCGCAGTCGGTTAAGCGTCCGACTTCAGCCAGGTCACGATCTCACGGTCCGTGAGTTCGAGCCCCGTGTCGGGCTCTGGGCTGATGGCTCAGAGCCTGGAGCCTGTTTCCGATTCTGTGTCTCCCTCTCTCTCTGCCCCTCCCCCGTTCATGCTCTGTCTCTCTCTGTCCCAAAAATAAATAAACGTTGAAAACAAAACAAAACAAAACAAAACAAAACAAATGAACAACGAGGGGGAAAAAAATTTCCAAAACATAAATTTTCATGTTGGGTATAATTATTATATTTTTCCTAGTACCAAATGACACTGTTCTTGAATAAGCTTGTAAACCATTTTTTAAAATGCTTTTTAAGTTAGTCATTACTAACCTGAAATCTCTCAGCCTTCCCACAACATTCCTGCAACTATTGCCAGATAACATTATGAATAATGCATGCAAATTCAGCCCTTCAGAGAATGGTCTAGAATGGTGTGGATACTCTAACATGGTTCTGTGTTTATAATATGTGATAATTGACCTTTGGGGATCTGATAGTTACCCTTCGGGGGGTTTTGACGATTTATACTGTTTCTTAATGTTGTAATGTGAAGTCTTATTACACATGATATCATAGAAGCAGTAAACCCATTTTGAGGAGAACATAATTAGTTAAGACTTCTTCCCAAAGAAATTTCTCCCTTTTCAGCAATCAACATTGTAGACCTTCTAGAGTTCACCCTCTTGCTTACCTACCACAAATCTGTGTTTTCCCTCAGCTTGCTAACATCATCCAGGTGTTTTTCAATGATACACCCTCTTCTGTATGTAAATTAGGATTCTGTATAAAACAGTAGACAGCGGGGGCACCCAGGTGGCTCAGTAGATTAAGCGTCCTACTTCAGCTCAGATCTTGATCTCACAGTCCGTGGGTTTGAGCCCTTCGTCAGGCTCTGTGCTGACAGCTCAGAGCCTGGAGCCTGTTTCAGAATCTGTGTCTGTCTGTCTGTCTCTCTCTCTCTCTCTCTCTCTCTCTCTCTCTCTCTCTCTCCCCGCCCCCCCGCTCACACTCTGTCTCTGAAAAATTAATAAAGATAAAAAAGAAAAAAGTGACAGTGGGTCATGAGCCTAAGGCCATCATGGAGATCCTGCTGCACTTTGCATTAAATGATTTAGGCTTGGGTGTGTGATTCTGACCAATGAGAAACAAGGACAAAGCTGATAGGAAACTGCTAAAAGGAGCCCCTCACTCTTATTAAAGAGAAGAGTAGGAGACGATCCTCCTTTGTACTTGGCTGTTGTCCTATTCAGAGGCGAGACCCACACCTGCTGAAATCTGTGAAGGCTAAAGTCATCCACTAGAGGAGGGTAGATCTCCTCCGACAGGCAGGACCCAGGGTCTAGGAGACCTTTACATATTTTCTTATATGAGGTAAAACAAAAACAAAAACAAAAAACCTGCATTATTTAAACCAATTTCAGATGGGCTTTTATTATCCTTTAAAAATCCAATTCTTTGGCCTTTATAATTGAGTGGAAAGGCTCCCCAAATCGCCAACACTCAAGAGATTACATTTAGTTTGGCTGCCACAGAAAACAAATTGGACGATGGAAACGAAGATTCGCTGTAATTAGGAACTCAGAGCACACTTGGCAGATTCAGTAAAGCTAAGCCTTCTAAGTGTGTACGTCTCTTTGGTTTCAAGCTAAAAGTTGATTACCTATATTGTAGGTGATGGTAATAAATTCTTTATTTCTATTCATTAAACCAGGGTTCATTGTAACCCACCTCTAGCTCAATAGAGTGTATCAGAGATTAATGATTTCATTCACATGTGGAATTTGAGAAACAAAGCAGATGAACACAGGGGAAAGGAAGGAAAAATAAGATAAAAATAGGGAGGTAAACCATAAGAAACTCTTAAATACAGAGAACAAATAGGGTTGATGGAGGGAGGTGGGTAGGGGATGGGCTAAATGGGGGATGGGCATTAAGGAGGGCACTTGTTGGGATGGACACTGGGTGTTCTATGTAAGTGATGAATCACTGGGTTCTACTCCTGAAACCAATACTATACTGTGGTATTAACTTGGATTTAAATAAATAAATTCTCTTTTAAAAGCTAGGATTTAGCACTGTGAATCTGGATAGTAGGTTCCAAACATTCAGGAGCTAACAGTCAAGCTAGAAGGCATAGGAGCCATCCACTGGGCACAGTAATAACTCAGAGGGGTGTGGATACCCATAAACCTTGCAGAAGTACAGGGGTATCGATGACAAATGCAGAAGTCTGTGCAGGGGCTGTGGAGGGACCAGGCAGGAGACCATGGGAAGTGGGGAAGTGTCATTTGTAGTGTATGGAACGGAGGTGGAAAAATAAGAACGCTGTCATGGAACTTCCCATCACACAGGCTGGACTCACCCACCTGCCTCAGTCTTCTGCCCTCAGTTTACCCAGTTTTGTCACCTTTGCCACCAAATTGTCTTTTTCTCTTCCCCTTGGTTTCCACTGCAGAAAGCTTCCTAACTAGACTTGCTGCTTCCAGTCTGTCTTTCTGCTGATCCTCACGGTAGTGTTTTCTAAATACAGATTTAAGTTGCTTTTGTTCCTCCTCAAAACCTCCTATGAATCCCTACTTCCTGTAGGAAAGAACATAGAGACGAAAAGCCTTCTATTAAAGACCTTATAGTCTGGTAGGAAACTACAAAACACATACACACAAACATAAGTATAAGAAGTTCTTGAAGGGTTTAGGATAGAAGTTGGCTCTGAGTAGAAAGTAGCTTTGTGATTGACCAATACAAACTCTTTATGCATTAACTGCAATGAACTCTTTATTCATTAACCATCTCTCCCCAAAGTACCCTACACTCTGTCACCACACCTTTCCATAGGACACTTCTCCTCTCTGGAAAATTCTGTCCACCCAATTCATTCATTAATCTTTACATATTCCTCAAGCCTTACTTAGAGTTTATACACAGGGTTCTAAGCTCTTATAATATTCTTAAAATAGACTCAACAAGCCTCTTCCTATGTATCCCTGGACTAGACGGCCCTCGAGAGAACAGTGTGGTCTTTTTGTAAACATTTTGAATTCTCAGCCATGGACTTGTTTACATGGAACCAAAATTTACTTTTCTCTATTATTTTAAGTTGAATTGTGTAAAGGACCATTAAATACTTTTTCTTGTGTACAACAGTCATTTAAATGTTTGAAAGTATTATGACTCCCCTGTATTTTCTCTCTTCTAGGCCAGCTATCAATAACACATTTATTTGTTTCTCAAATAGCATTCTTTCTAGACTCTTAACCATTTTATTGTTGTTGCTGTAGGAATTCATTATGCAATTGGTAGCATTTCTTTTCTTTTTTTTAGTGTTTATTTATTTTTGACAGAGAGAGAGAGTGCAAGTGGGGGAGGAGCAGAGAGAGAGGGAGACAGAATCTGAAGCAGGCTGCAGGTTCTGTGCTGACATTGGTGAGCCCAATGTGAGGCTCAAACTCACGAACTGTGAGATCATGACCTGAGCTGAAGTCAGACACTTACAGACTGAGACCCTCAGATGCCCCCATTAACATTTGTTTCTAAAATAAAAATAGTGTCCTGAGAATATGTATAATTGGAATTCCAGAAGCAAAGGAAATCCGATGAAGTTGAAACAGTATTGTAAAGTGTTAATATAAGTTCTACAAATCCAAAGAATAGATACAAAGAAAACCACACCAACACATATTATGGTCAAAGAGAAAAATTTTCAAGTATCTAGAGCAAAAGGACATGTTGCTTTCAAGCGAGAAACATTAAGTATGGAACTTACTTCTCAATGAAATAATAGAATCAACAAGACAATTGAACAGCATCTTTACAGAACTGGAAAAAAAATCCTTGTCAATCTAGACTTCTGTGCCTAGTAAAGATATTCTTCAAATTTGAAGTAAAAAATAAAGATGTTTTCAGACATATGAAATTTATACATGAATGTTCACAGCACCATTATCCTAATAGCTGAAAAGTGGAAACAACCTAACTGTTCATTAACTGATGCATGGATGAAGAAACCATGACATAACCATGCAGTGGGATATTTATTATTCAGTCATACAAGCAATCGGATGATACAAAGCAATAAAAAGAAATGATACCTGTTCCAACTTGGATGAACCTTCAAATCATTTTTTGAAGTGAAAGAGAACAATGAGTAAAGACAGCATGTTGTTTGATTCTGTTTATATGAAATGAATAGGTGATAGAGACAAAAAGTGGATTATCTCTTGTGTAGGTTTGGGTTGGTGGGAATCTGGAGTCATTGCTAATGGGCACGGGCTTCTTTTTTGTTTATTTTTTTAATGTTTATTTATTATGGAGAGAGAGAGAGTGCACACGTGCATGAGTGAGTAGGGGAGGAGCAGAGAGAGAATCTGAAGCAGGCTCAAGGCCCTGAGCTGTCAGCACAGAGCCCAAAGTGGGGGCTCGAACTCACAAACCCGAAGATCATGACCTGAGCTGAAGACAGACACTCATCTAACCACCCAGGTGCCCTGGCAAAGGCTTCTTCTGGGGGCAATAAAAATGTCCTATAAATACACTGGGTGATAGATGCACAATTCAGTGAATATAGCACCCACCTGTACATGTTAAATTTATGAACTTCATAGGAATTGAATTATATCTCAACACAGCTATTAAACCCAAAAATAGAATGTGGAAGATACAGGACAAATTAAAAACAAATAGCAAGATGGAATATTTGAATACAAGCACATCAGTAATTATATTAACTATAAATTCGCTAAATAATCCAAATAACAAAGATTTTCAGACTGAATAATGAAGACAAGAAATAACTTTTAATAGACGTTTTTAAAAGACATTGAAATTAAAGAGAGGAAAAAGATACAGCTTGCAACACAAATTTAAAGAAAGTCAGGATTGATATGGTACTATATCAATATAAATATAATTTAAGTCATGAGGCATTTCTTGAGATTAATAGGGTTCAATACAAAGACAACGTTTATAATTGTGCATGATTCTATTAACTTACCCTCAAAATACATGAAGCAAAAATTGTAGTAATAAAATGAGAAATAACTAACTTACAGTCATCACTGGATATTTTAGCATGCAGTTCTCTATAACTGATAGATCAAGTAGACAAAAAAATTGACAAGAATATCAAATACAACATGATTAAACAATGTAACATAATTGACATGTATAAAATACCACAGAAATCATCTATAGAGAGCACTCTTTTTTCAAATACACATAGAAAATTTGTAAAAAATTCCTGAAGGCTGCCATAAACAGTCTCCATGAATATTATGAAATGGCATAGAATGTGTTCTTTCACCATGAAAGAATTATTTTAGAAGTCAAAACTTAAAAACCTGCTTAAAAATATAAGCAGTACCATCGTTATTTATTTATTTATTTATTTATTTATTATTTATTTATAATTGATATCCAAGTTAGCATATAATGCAACAGTTTCATTAGTAGATTCCTTAATGCCCCTTACCCATTTAGTCCATCCCCCCTCTCCCCAACCCCTCCAGTAACCCTCTCTTTGTTTTCTATATTTAAGTCTCCTATATTTTGCCCCCCTCATTTTTATATTATTTTTGTTTCCCTTCCCTTATATTCATCTGTTTTGTCTCTTAAAGTCCTCATATGAGTGAAGTCATATGATATTTGTCTTGCTCTGACGGACGATTTTCACTTAGCATAATACCCTCCAGTTCCATCTACATGGTTGCAAATGGCAAGATTTCATTCTTTTTGGTTGCCGAGTAATACTCCATTGTATATATACACCACATCTTCTTTATCCATTCATCCATCGATGGACATTTGGGCTCTTTCCATACTTTGGCTATTATTGATAGTGCTGCTATAAACATTAGGGTGCATGTGCCCCTTCAAAAGAGCACACCTATATCCCTTGGATAAATACCTAGTAGTGCAATTGCTGGGTTGTTGGGTAGTCCTATTTTTAATTTTTTGAGGAACGTCTACAGTGTTTTCCAGAAAGGCTGCACCAGTTTGCATTCCCACCAGCAGTGCCAAAGAGACCCTTTTCCTCTGCATCCTCACCAACATCTATTGTTGCCTGAGTTGTTAATGTTAGCCATTCTGACAGGTGTCAGGTGGTATCTCATTGTGGCTTTGATTTGCATTTCCCTGATGATGAGTGAAGTTGAGCATGTTTTCATGTGTCAGTTGGCCATCTGGATGTCTTCTTTGGAGAAGTGTCTATTCATGTCTTTTGTCCATTTCCTCACTGGACTGTTTTTTGGGTGTTGAGTTTGATAAGTTCTTTGTAGCAGTAACTTCTAAATAGTTCATGAAGCAAATAAGAAATCATAATGAAATACAGTAAATATTTTGGGTTGACCAAATAAAAATGCTAGGTATTGAAACTCTTAGGATGCAGCTAAAACTCTTCATGGAGGAATATTTTTCTGCCACAGATTATATATTTTAAAAAACCCTGAAGGTAAGTGATTTAATTTCCATTCTAAGAGTTAAGAACAGTGCAGCAAATTGAACACAAAGTCACTAATGACAGAAAGCAAATGTAAAAGAATCAACAAAGCTACAATATTGCCCTTTGAAAAGGTTATTAAAATAGATGAACTCCTGACACAGTAATCCAAAAAAGTGAGAAAGAATAAATTATATATATGTATGAAATACATATATATGTATTATACATATATGAACTTATATGTATGCATATTTATATATACATGTGTATGTATATATGTGTATTGTATGTATGAAATACATATCTATATGTATTATATATATACATGAAAATGTAAAGATATCACAGATTCTTAAATGTTTATAAGAGGATACTATAAACAAATACATGTTAGAATTTGAAAATAGAAATGAAATGAACAACTTTTTTGGATACCATTACTTACAAATATTAAGACAAGCACTGAAAAACATCTGACGTGAAGTCTTAGTTCCATTAAGGAATTAAATCTGCAATTTCAACCTTCTCATCAAGAAAACTTCAGATCCAGGTGACATTAATCATCAATTCTTCCAAATGATAGGAATAAATATTTATAGGAGGAATATTACCCAAACTCTTCCAGAGGATAAAAAAGACTAAGTAATCCCTCTGTCATTTTATGTGGAAAGTTGGATCCAAATCTGATAAGAACTTACAGTGTAAAGAAGAAAATCACCAGGCAATCCCTCTCACAGGGTTGTTATCATCGTAAACAAAGACTAGCAACCCAAATTCAGCAAAGCATGAAATGGATAATATGTCACATCTGAGGTAGATATATTCCAGAAACATAGTCTATTAGAAAAATATCTCTGTGCAAATCACCACACTCACTGAATAAAATAGAAAAATATAATTGTTTCAGTAGACTCAGAAAATCGTTGAAGAAACTTTATCACCCCTTCATTATTTCTAGAAAACTCTTTGCAAAATGGAAATAGAAGAAAAATGTTTCTTTCTGTTAAAAGGAATCTACAGAAATTATTATATTTTCTACGAAATATTGAAAGCTTCCAATCATGGGTCAGAAAAAAGAAAAGATCTGATAACACAATTTGTACTAATTATCACACTGGAGGTCCCTAGTCAGTGAAATAAAGGGAGAGTAAATGCATAGAGAGGTAAATATAAGAAAATAAGAAATAAAATCCTCAAGATTCACAATTTTAAATGTAGAAAATCCAAATCTATAAGTAAACTAGAATAAGTAAGTAAATATAGCAAGTGTATTGCATGCAGGGGCAATATTTAAGTATTCAATTTTATTTATATATAACAACGATATACATTTTTTAAATATATTTTTAAATATTTTAACAACTATAGCAGTAAAAACAGAAAATTTTTAAAGTTTTTATTTAGGGGCTCAGTTAATGAATCGTCTGACTCTTGATTTCAGCTCAGTCATGATCTCACAGTTTGTGTTGACAGTACAGAGCCTGCTTGGGATTCTCTCTCTCTCTCTCTCTCTCTCTCTCTCTCTCTCTCTTTTCTGTTACTCCCCCCACTTTCACTGTGTCATTCTCTTTCTCAAAATAAACAAATAAACTTTAAAAACAAACAAATAAATAAATTCCGGTTAGCACACAGTGTAATATTAGCTTCAGGTGTAAGGTGTGGTGATTCCGCATTTCACTACAACACCCAGTGCTCATCACAAGTGCATCCTTAAGCCCCATGACCTATTTAGCCGGGCCCGCCACCCTCCTCCCCTCTGGTGACCATCAGTTTGTTGTCTATAGTTAAGAGTCAAAACAGCAAATATCTAAGAAAAAATATAACAAAAGCTGACCCAAGGAACAGTAAAATTCAAAGTGTCATATTTTTTTAAATTTTTTAAAACAATATTCTAGAATGTCTTCCCAAATGCACCTCAGTTCAAACCAGGCACAATCAAATTCCTAGGCAACTTGTGCGTGTGGTATACGTGAATATTGAGAAAATAATTTTAAATTTTATTTGGAAAATATAAAGTCTAAGAGTAGTAAACAATTCTTAAAGAGAAAAAAACGGAGATGTGCAGTACTGAACATCAGGATTCCCAATAAAACTACAAGAGTTAACATCGTATTGTACTAGTACAGGGAGAGACAAACCAATGAAACAGGAGAGAATTCAGAAACTGCAGTAATAGGGCTGCATGCATGTAGACACTGCACATGGGACGAAAATGTCGCTCTTGAATGGTGATTAAAGGTCAGTCTCCCTGGTAAATTGTGTGGGGGTTAATGTGCTACCTGTGTTGAAACACATTAATCTTTTCCCAATATTTCACACTACACAGAAAAATCAATTCTAGGTGAATTGCAGATCTAAATGTCAAGGGTGAGTTAATCTTTTTGGAAGATAAAATAGGAAAACACACTCAATTCTTCAAATTAGGCACATATTTCTTCAGCAGGATGTAGGAAACACTAACCCTGAAGAAAAACTTTGGTAAATTGAGCCGCACTAAGAAATTGCATGACAAAGAGGAAAGCCACAGATCAGGGGGGAAAATATATTTGCCATTTATAGAATGAAGAACCCTTCCTGAGAGATAAGTTTAAAAATTCATCTAAATTAGTTTAAAACAACAACAACAAAACCTTCAGAAAGATGGATGAAAAGCTTCACACACACACAAAAAAATAATTTCAAATGGTTAAGGGGCAGGGACCCATGCATTTCAGCTTTCCCGAGACAGATCTGGTCCAGGTTCCTGGCATTGCTTCTGGTTACTCTCATTCTCAGAAGTGTCCTGATTCAGATAATAAATTACAGGATCACTCTGGTAGATTTAAAACAATGAAAAAAAAAGTGCTTACAACAGGACTTCTCAGCCCCCCACTCCCCCTCACTGAAATGTGGGAGTGTGCCTTCCTATCAAGAAGTATTACCTGTTTCTCCCATCCTGATGCACTTGAGACGGGGGCTGACAAATAAAAGGTAAAGAAGCCGCATTGAAGGAGTTGTAGTGAAAAGGCCCTACCAGTTCCTTCGAGGATGAGACACAAGAGAGCGGCCCCATTGACTGAGACCCGCACCCCAGCTGACCCACCAGATCATTATAGCATCAGCCCCAGGACCAAGCAGCAGACTTGGCTGCTGGCTGCATAGCTGTACTCATCTTGTGGAAGTTAACTCAGCTTCACCCAATATGGGTCTTTTTTTTTTTTTTTTTGTATGTCATGCTTCAATAAGAGTTTATTTTTGAAAATGTCATCCTGAAATCTTAGACTTCTCTTAAGGTCTAATCATTATGCTGTGACTGTTATTTCCATTATTTTAGATGCTGTCCTCATGTTATTCACACTAAAATTTATGTTATTTTATTTTTAAGTGTATTTATTTATTTTGAGAGAGAGAGAGAGAGAGAGAGAGAGAGTGAGCAGGGGAGGGGCAGAGAGAGAGGAGAGAAAGAATCCCCAGCAGGCTCCGCACTGTCAGCACAGAGTCTGACGTGAGGCTTGATCTCACGAACTGTAAGATCATGACCTGAGCCGAAATCAGGAGTTGGAAACTTAACCGACTGAGCCACCCAGGCGCCCCCTCACACCTTACTTGATTTCAAACAGCCGGCCTATCATCTCAGACTCTGCAGTTACTTTATGACGCTTGAGTTTTACCTGAGCTGCAACATAATGACAGTTTTATCCTCCATGTGGGAAAGCTTTTCTTTTCCGGCCCAAGTGTAATATATCCATGGTAATAATCATTTGCTTAGTTGTATTCTTTGGGCAATATTTTAACCTCCTGAGATACATTTTAATTTTTGTTTATCCTCAAAAATCAATCATCCCTGTTTTCTTTGCATTAGTAATTCTCTGAATATGTGAGTTCTGTCTCTCACATTGGGGTAATCTGGAAACCTCTTGCTGTTAATATGCTGAATGAAATGTTAGGTGATCAATACGTGTTTGTGCATTTATTGATAAGTTTAAATATTTATCATTTTACGCCTTGATTTATACACATACAATTCTAGGGAATGAATTGTTGTTAAATAAGTGCCCCCTAAAGCATGAGATTATTGTCTTTCTTGCTCCCCCAAGTAAGTAGCAATGACGAGCTTCAGATTTGGAGCCCAACTGAGGTGATTTAAAGCCTCCCTCTGCCCCTTGCTGTCTGCAGGACCCTGGGCAAGTTACTTAACCTCTCTGTGCCGAGGTGACTTCCTCTGTCAAAAGGGGATAGCGATAGCACCTACCTCACAGTGCTGTTGTGAAGCTTAATAGTCTGTTGCCTCCAGATCACTCAGTAGGATGGTGCCGCTCTGACAGTTCAGCCTTATCTGCAACCCACGCTCAGTAAATGCTAGATCGTTGCCATTTGGTGGACTCATTGGGATAAATGCAAAGCTACTGAAACCAAGAGATTCAATGATAACGGCGTCTTAAAAAAACATAAACTTGAATTCTCTTTCCTACATTTTTTTCCAAAGTGAGCGGTTCAATCTGGTCAGAATAGTCGGGGACCCAGGTTCTTTTCACCATATTGCTCTGCCACCTCGTGCCTTATTTTTGTCATCAAGGTCAAACAAGGTCACAGGCATGGCCATGTCCCAGCAGACCGGAGACAAGAGTGCATGGACAGCCTCATGCCTTAGAGCTCAGCTCATAATTCGAAGGCTTATACTATTTCCACCCAAATTCCATTGGTCAAAAAAATGTAGTTACATCACCACATCTAGCTGTGGAAGAGGCAGATACATGTTGTGTATTATTCTCTCACTCTGGAAGAGGGGGAGAGGGAATTCTGAGGAATTAAAGCAGCCTGGGTCATACTTGGTATCTGCAGTATAAGTTTGTCGCCCTCTGTAGTCATAATAGGTAGCATCGATCAGGTAAGAATTAATGTCCTTCTAAATAAGTGTTTTCCCGGATCACTAATATTAAGAAGGCTTCATATACACAAAAGGGATATAGGAGGGATGTGTCTGAGATCAAATGCAATTTGAATCAATCTATATACAGTAGGATTCTAAAAATTAAGAAAAAAAAACTTTTGCCATATAGAAAGATCTTATGTAACAGGTATTTAAGTAACAATTTAAACACAGTTTCCTCAAACTGATGTCACCTCAGACCTTTCTCCAAAATTTATTAATAAGGTCCTAAATTGGGACTTGGTATACTTTGGGGAATATTGCTCTCATTACTACAGAGCTCCCATCACCAATCCTTGTTGTTTAATTTTCAGCTTATTTGGGTATACTTTACTGGATTTTGTAAGACAGATTTTTTTAACTTATTGAAATATATTTGACACATAACAGTGTGTAAACTTAGGGTGTACTACATGTTGATTTGACGCACTTACCTATTATACGATTGCCATTGTGTACTTAATATTTAAAAATGCACGTATTTAATGTATACATTTTGATGTGAGTTGGTGTATGCTCTGCCCATACCATCACCAGAATCAAGGTAATCAACATATCTATCACCTCTATCACCTTCAAAAGATCTCTTATGTCCCCTTGGAATTTTTTTTACCCCTTTGGTGACAACACTTACTATGAGATTTACCCTCTTAAGTTTTCAAGGGTGCAACATTGTATGACTATATAGCACTGTGTCCTACAGCAGATCTCTAGAAGGCATTGATGCCTGGGACCTGTAACTCTGTATCCATGGAACAATGGCTCCTCAGCTCTTTGCTGCATTCTAGGCTTCTACCCATGGCAGCAGCAAACTCCCTGAAGGGAAATGCAGGTTCTCAAGCCTGCTGCTGAAGGAAGGATTGTGCTGGATTGCATTCCACCGGTAGTCAGAGCAAGAGCGTGTTTATTTCTGGTAGGTTCCCAGAGAACGTTGTTTCCAGCAGCTTTTGAGACAGACTTGAGCTGCTGGCACCCTCCCTCCGTTACAGCATAGAGGTCCCGCGGCTGTCATGCCATCGCTTCAGTAACGCAGATGAATTTGGGGGTGGGGGGCACTGTGGAGTCCGCTGGTGTCGCCGGCCACCGTGCCTTCTCCACCTGAATCTCCTCTCTGCCGACTATGTTCCCATGAAGACAAATCTAAAATCACGCGAGTTACAACAAACAGCTCAACTTTTCCTTCCAGCCTAAGTGCTCTGGGTGAAAATTGGCTTTTTACAGGGTACGAGGTTTCTACAGACACTTAAAACTCAATTTACAATATATAACCTATTTCTTTTTTTAATTTTTTAAATGTTTTATTTGTTTTTGAGACAGGGAGAGACAGAGCATGAACAGGGGAGGGTCAGAGAGAGGGAGACACAGAATCTGAAACAGGCTCCAGGCTCTGAGCTGTCAGCACAGAGCCCCACGTGGGGCTCGAACTGACGGACAGAGAGATCATGACCTGAGCCGAGGTCGGCCGCTTAACCGACTGAGCCACCCAGGCGCCCCAGATATGTAACCTATTTCTAAGAAATTTTACAAAAGCCATATGTCTACACGGTTAAGAGACTATCTTCACATCAGCTCATATTTAATGTGTCTAAAATAACATGATCAGTTGCAAGACATTTTATAAAAATGTTTACATTTGTTTTTGTTTTGAGACTATGAAATCCGTAAATTGGACTTTTGGTAAAATTATCTCCTTAAGCAGAGGGTTACTGGGGGGCGGGGGGAGGGGGGTGAGGGAGGGGGATGGGCTAAATGGGTAAGGGACACTGAGGAATCTACTCCTGAAATCATTGTTGCACTATAGGCTAACTAACTTGGATGTAAATTTAAAAAAATAAATAAATTTAAAAAATTATCTCCTTATGATAACATTTTAATAGATAAAGAGAAACTGGAATGGTAGCTATTGAGGCATGTGGCTGTTTTGATACTTCATATCCAAGTGTGGTACAACACATACCCTTATTTTCTTCTGCCCTGAAAAGATGCAGTGTTCTACTTTCCCCCCTCAGGAGACTTCTTAATATCCGCAGTTGAGGTAATTAATTGATGTTAAACAGTATCTAATCTAAGTCATATTGGTGATTAAAAAACTAAACTTTTTTTTTTTTAATTCCAAATGAATAAAAAGAGAAGAACATGGATGGAAACTAGTTCAGGGCTCTGAACAGGGAGCTGAGGTAGGGTATTTCCCATTTCTGATTTCCTGAAGTTATATTTGGAACTCAAATATGTACAGTGGCCTCAAAAAGTTCAGCAGCACTGTGACAATGGTGTGTGGGGGAGAAAGCTGATGTCATAGCTCCTTCCCTGCAACGCTGGAAGTGATTTAAGAGTAGCAGTTGGAAATCGTGGAGTTTGTAGTAAAGAAAACCGCCAAGGAATGTCCCGCGGAGGAGAGGAAGGGCAAGGCTGATGCCAGAGGCCCAGCACAGTGGCCTAGTAATAAAGCCACCAAAAGAGAGCACAGCCACCAACAGCAGCACTCACTTCGTCTCAAACAGCAACTGTTTCTTTTATAAGTGGCACACTTTCCTGAGCTGGACAGCCTTTGAATATAAATTTATATAACTGGTGACGTCACGGGGAGTCTTGCACCCCAAAGGTGAATGTTTATGACCAGGCTCATGTGCATCCCCCTTTTAAATCTTCCAGTGGGAATGTCTGAAACCCGTGGAGCCTCTCTCTGCTAAACACGAGAATTATTCATGCTTTCCTGAAATTCATCAGGAGTGGAAAAGCTGACCTCTTGAAAACTGAGCCGCAGCGGTAATTAATCAGTTTTGCAAAGCAATTAATTGATCTTGAATAAACGGATCCAGTGAGCAGATTTAGAGCTTTCCACCCCTGTGAGGGATCCCTGGATGTCCAGACGTGGGATTTTCCAGAGAAGCAACAGACGATCAGGTTGCTTCCTTTCTTTTTTCTATAGCTCCCAGGTCTGCAAAACTTGAGGGACAACTTGGTGATCACATGAGCACAAACTTCTCACCAAACTTTCATCTTCACTTTGGTTTGGACACCTGAAGGGTGCCCCACCCAGGGATAGGAAATCCTCGAAGAGAAAACATGTCAGAGTCCCCTTCTGCTTTTTTTCCCCTCACAGCTCGTCAGCTCGTGTGTGTGTGTGTGTGTGTGTGCACACGCATGTGTGTGGCATCCCTTTCCTGGAAACTCAGGGAAAATTTAGGAGGTGGAACACATACAAAAAGGGAAAATAATTGCTATAACAACCTAGTCTTACTAGGACATAAATATCCTAAAATTAGATTCCAGGTATCTATGTGTGTTTTTGAAATTATGTGTTAATCAATCTTTTTAAGTGTTGCTTACTTGTAAAGTGATGTTTACAAAACTACTAGCCAAATAAATAAATGATTTCCTAAGAGGCAAATCTGCCAACAAATTAGGGAAGTTAATTATCATACTTAAATATAATGACTAATAATGCACCAAAGGCTTTCTCTGAATTGAAAAAGATTGTTGTAGGAAAGTTTTTTTTTTTTTTTATTTTAATTTATTTTTGAGAGAGAGACACGGAGCATGAGCAGGGGAGGGGCAGAGACAGAGAGGGAGACACAGAATCAGAAGAAGGCTCCAGACTCAGCACAGAGCCTGACGCAGGGCTCGAACCCACAAACCATGAGATCGTGACCTGAGCCAAAGTCACATACTTAACCCACTGAGCTACTTAGGCGCCCCAGAAAGTTTATTTTAAAAAAGGAATGATCAGGGGCGCCTGGGTGGCGCAGTGGGTTAAGCGTCCGACTTCAGCCAGGTCACGATCTCACGGTCCGTGAGTTCGAGCCCCACGTCGGGCTCTGGGCTGATGGCTCAGAGCCTGGAGCCTGTTTCCGATTCTGTGTCTCCCTCTCTCTCTGCCCCTCCCCCGTTCATGCTCTGTCTCTCTCTGTCCCAAAAATAAATAAACGTTGAAAAAAAAAGGAAAGATCAGATGTTAAGGCTTTTCTTAACTGATAAAAATCCAAATACATTAAGATAACAGATTTCTGGCTTGTATCGCTTTTTAATGAAAGAAGCTTTACTCCTTCATTCAGACAATTAATCTCTGAAATCAGTGGCTGTGTCACAGCATCAGCTCTGGAATGCTCAGGTCACAAGATGGACTGCTCTCTTAAGACACAAAATTCACAGAGATGTAAAATACAACAGTGAATATGCATCTATTAAAAGTGCTTGACCTACAAAAAAGTTTATAACTCAGGAGAAAGCTGAGTCATTGACGCCTTGCATAATCTATGTTGGGACACGATGCTGTACATAATGCTGCAGCAACAAAACGTATAATTTCTATATCAATCACTTGCATATTCAAAAAAATATACACTTAGCTTCTCCACAGCTATTTATTTGGAATAATCACTCTAGTCGCTGGAGCAGCGCTCCCTGGGACACACATGAATATATGTCCCACAGAATGGAAGCATCATTTGATCCTTATTTAAAAACAATTACACAACTCTGAGACTCTGTGAGAAAGCAAACACTTGGATCCAGAGGCCTGCCTTTGAGCTATGGGATCTCCGACAAGAGCATAGCCTTCTTGAACCAAAAGTCTCTCATCTATAAAAATGGAATGACAATATCTATCTCACTGAACATTGAACATTTATGAGGATTACGTAGGAGGACATATATGCACCCACCTTTTAATTTTAAAATATTATATAAGGTAATACCAATGACTATTTCAGTTGTATTTAAAATAGCACCCACCTCCTTTCAAACCCCAATGTTCTATATAATGTGTCACAAATTACAATCTCTAACATTCTTTATGGATGGAATGATGGCAGTGAGCCAAGTGCGTGAAATATTAGTCAAATTTGGGAAGGAAATTATCCTGGCCATTCATATTGACTCTTGAGACTTTCTTTTTTTTTTTAATTTTTTTAATGTTTATTTTTGAGAGAGGGAGAGAGAGAGAATGGAGGAGGGGCAGAGAGGGGGACACAGAATGTGAAGCAGGCTCCAGGCTCCAAGCTGTCAGCACAGAGCCAGACCCAGGGCTCGAACCCATGAACCATGAGACCATGACCTGAGCTGAAGTCGGATGCTTAACCAACTGAGCCACCCAGGTGCCCCTGGTTCTTGAGACTTTCTATGGCCACCACCCGTTTGGGGAGACACAGCTGAAGATCAGACCAAACTCTTATTTTTTTTAATAGGAAATTTATTGTCAAATTGTTTTCCATACAACACCCAGTGCTCATCCCAACAGGTGCCCTCCTCAATGCCCATCACCCACTTTCCCCTTCCTCCCATCCCCCATCAACCCTCAGTTTATTCTCGGTTTTTTAGAGTCTCTTATGGTTTGCCTCCTTCCCTGTCTGTGTTCCCCCCCTCCCCCTCCCCCTCCCCCATGGTCTTCTTTCAAGTTTCTCAGGATCCACATAAGAGTAAAACCATATGGTATCTGTCTTTCTCTGTACGACTTATTTCACTTAGCATCACACTCTCCTGTTGTATCCACGTTGCTACAAAAGGCCATATTTCATTCTTTCTCATTGCCAAGTAGTATTCCATTGTGTATATAAACCACAGCTTCTTGATCCATTCATCAGTTGATGGATGTTTAGGCTCTTTCCATAGTTTGGCTACTGTTGAAAGTGCTGCTATAAACATTGGGGAACAAGTGCCCCTATGGATCAGCACTCCTGTATCCCTTGGGTAAATTCCTAGCAGATAAAGAACTCAGCAAACGCCACACCTGAAAAACAAATAATCCAGTGAAGAAATGGGCAGAAAACATGAATAGACACTTCTCTACAGAAGACATCCAGATGGCCAACAGGCACATGAAAAGATGCTCAACATCGCTCCTCATCAGGGAAATACAAATCAAAACCACACTCAGCTATCACCTCACGCCAGTCAGAGTGGCTAAAATGAACAAATCAGGAGACTATAGATGCTGGCAAGGATGTGGAGAAACGGGAACCCTCTTGCACTGTTGGTGGGAATGCAAACTGGTGCAGCTGCTGTGGGAAACAGGGTGGAGTTCCTCAAAAACTTAAAGATAGATCTACCCTATGATCAAACTCTTACTTTAGAATTTAGAGACAACAGCACCAGTGCAGTGCACCACCCTGCCCGGTGTCTTGTGTTAAGACCAATTGACAAAGACTGAATGAGGCCTTGAGGCTTCAGACAGAGGTATTTGTGCAGACATAGATCCACAAGTCCACAAGTCTCCTAGAACCTCCTTTGCCAACAGAACCACCGCTCCCTGCCCGAAGTAATTGATCTTCCTTTATAAAACTTGGCGGTGAATTCCCCTGGGGCATTTTCCTCATAGGAGGTAGTGAGTCTCCTCAGAATTACCGTTCACAAGAGTAAGCTCTGGTGTAGCCCAGACAGAAAAGCCTGAGCTGAGCTCCAGGAAGGAATGGTAGGAACACGCAGGCATTTCAGGACCTTGCCATATTTGTGTGAGACAAGGTTCTGGTACTCTTACTAAGAGTGTCCATTGGGTATGGTGGTTTTAGTTACTCATAATATTATCACTAAGTAGAAAGAATTCAGAACGATACAAACATTTTTTCTTCCATGGTTCAAATCATGCACCACTCACTCCAGTGTTTTATAAAGTTTCAAAGTGCTTGGAGCACCTGGGTGGCTCAGTTGGTTGAGCATCCAGCTCTTTTTTTTTTTTTTTAATGTTTATTTATGTTTTGAGAGAGACAGAGTGCAAGCAGGGGAGGGGCAGAGAGAGAAGGAGACAGAATCCAAAGCAGGCCTCAGAGCCTGAAGCCGGGATCCAACCCACGAACTGTGAGATCATGACCTGGGCCAAAGTTGGATGCTTAACCCGCTGAGCCACCTAGGAGCGCCAAGCATCTGGCTCTTGATTTGGGCTCAAGTCATGATCCCAGGGTCATGGGATTGAGCCCAGTGCTGGACCTAGTCTGGAACTTGCTTGGGATTCTCTCTCCCTCTGCCCCTCTCCCCTGCTTGCTCTCTCCCTCTCTCTAAAATACAATTTAAACAAAATTAAAAAAAAATCTTTCCCAAGCACTTAGTGATAAGTGTTTAGAAATTTTGTTTGAGGTTTATTCCTTAATAGTGAAAGGCTAAAAGCCATATGCCATTAGAGAAAGACTTTTATTCCTCTGCTGAAATAAAAATGGCTGAGTGAATAGACTGAAAACGTAATGCCTTCCTTTCTCAGCCAAGAATGTCAGAAATCCCATAGAAAATATTACTAAAGGTGTGAAAAACAATCATTAGAAAAAACATGCCATGTGAAATTAAAAAAAAAAATAATGTTTATTTTTGAGAGAGACAGAGCCTGAGTGGGGGAGGGAAAGAGAGAGAGGGAGACACAGAATCTGAAGCAGGTTCTGGGCTCTGAGCTGTCAACACAGAGCCTGACGCAGGGCCTGAACCCACAAACTGCCAAATCGTGACCTGAGCTGAAGTCAGACGCTTAACCGACTGAGCCACCCAGGTGCCCTCATGTGGCATTTTGGTGTAGAATTGGATGAACATACAGGAATTTGTAGCACCTCTTTGCTTGTGTATTTACTAGACTTTGATTCAGCAATGAGAATAAGAACATGTTTCATGTGCTTTAAGCCTGCCAGGTATATCCAGTCCAATGACACATCCCAGGTAGTGCACACACACCAGTTTCAGACCAGCATTGACTGAAGCAACTTACACACACAAGACACATAGCAAATGCAGAGTTCCCTGGTTTTGTCCATTTTACTGTCTTCCAATGAAATGAGGTCTAGCAAAGGTGGAGGTCACATATTTGCAAAAGGATCTAGTAATCTTGGGAGTGTGGAACTTCTATTTACTTAAAATTTCTGCTGAAAATATATATCAACCTATAAAAGTCCTCAAGTGTGCGTTTGAAGCTTTTAAAAAATTACCTTATATCATACACAGAAATTAACTTAAAGTGGAGCAGAGACCTAATTACAGGAGATAAAATTATAAAATTTTCAGAAAAAAAATGCAGGGAAAAATCTTAATGACTTTAGGTTCAGCAGTGATTTATTAGAGATAACTTCAAAAGTGCAATTATCAAAGAATATGAGTTACTGTATTTCTTTCAGATTAAACTTTTTTATTCTGAAAAAACACCATTAAGAACCTGAAAGGATAAATTACAGGCTGAGAAGATATTTGCAAATTGCATATCTTTTTAAAAGCTTGCATCCAGAATATGGCTCGGTAAGAAGACAGAAATGCATCTTTTTAATTGGCGAAAGAGCTGAATAGATATTGTACCAAAAAAAAAGGTATATACAAATAGCTAATAAGCACATGAGGAGATATTCAACCTCATAAGTCATATGACAATACCAATTGAAACTATAATGACTTAACCACTAAGTGGCTACAATCAAAAATATCAAATCAAAATCAAATCAAAAATATCAAATGTTATGGAGGATAGAGAGAAACGCTCTTCTTCTGCAGGTGAGAAGGGAGAATGGGGCACCCACTTTTTGAAAACAGCATGGAAGCTTCTTAAAAAGTTAAACAGCGTGGTCCAGCAACTTCCACACTAGGTATCTATTCAATAAAAATCAACATATATGTCCACTCGAAGACTGGTGTGAAAATATAGCAGAACTATTCAAAGTAGGCAACACTTGGAAACAATCTTAACTAATTTTAGAAGCTTTTAGGAGTACACAGTGACAAGAATTTTCAGTTTAGATGATTGCTTCTGGTCACTTTAATGATTGTCTGTTACACATCCCCTGAATAACTAGATAACATGCTTCCCCAAGGAAAATACAATCAGAGTTCAGCTAAATAGGGAAATATTTTGATCTATGGATCCCTAAGTAAAGATGAGGAAAGTTTCAGGCCTTCTGTCTTTTTGATCTTGGAAGTGCTCTCTTTACAAATTGGGAGACCATTTCCTTTCAGCAACCCAAGTACTTTTTTAATCTAATTTTTTAAACCTTCTTAGAGAATTATGTGATCTTTTATTATTGTATTTGCATATGGATGCAATGTTTACTGCATGGTAGGCACACGACAATATTTTTAATTACTATGCTTCTAACTAGACTCTAAGAAACTTGTGAGCAAGGATCTTTTTTTTTTTTAATGTTTATTCACTTATTTCAGAGGTGGGGGGTGGGGGGAAGAGAGAGAGACAGAGAGAAAGAATCCCAAGCAGGCTCCACACTGTCAACACAGAGCCCAATGCAGGGCTCAAACTCATGAACCATGAAATCGTAACCCAAGCCAAAATCAAGAGTTGGATGCTTAACCAACTGAGCCACCCAGGCACCCCATGAGCAGGGATCTTGTGTATACTGTTCACCCTGTTTACTCATCTCATGGAACAAAATAAATGTTCAAAGGTATGGGTTGATGAGTGTATGAATTAAAGGTAAATACTGATCTCAAATTTGAAAGAGTAGTTTAAGCCAATGGTATTGCATTAAAATAGCATTCTCCTATCAGTCTGTTTTTTTTTTTCTTTTTGTACTCCTCTTTACCTGAAATAATACAGTAGGTAAATACAGATCTATTTACACAAATAAGTGATTGTAGATGATGATGATAAATAAATGATAGATAGATAGATACATGATAGATAGATAGGGAGATAATACAGATACAGATAGAAAGTTCTTGTTGTCTGTTTTTCCTATGAGAATGTTTTGTCTTCTGAATGAATGGTAAAGGAAGAGAGGTCCATGGGACTTCAGTGATTTGAACATGACTCATGAATAACAACCAATCTTCTTTTTCCATTTAACCAAAGGAAATGTGAAGAGGTAAAATCTCTTTAAGAATAAAAGAACGATTACCGGTGAATAAAGTGTGACAGAAGTTACTTCAGAACATATAATATTCTTAAACATTGATAAAAATAGCTCTTTGATGAAGTCTGGATTATTAAAAAATAACCACCTTGAATCAGTCTAAGGGTTACTATATAATTTCCTGAATAATGCTCGTAAGGATAAATGTCTAGATGAGTATATTAAATATATATGGATGTGAAATATTTCAGGATTCAAAATTTATACTGTCTTTAAAACATATCATATTTATGACAGAATGTCATTCAAAGTATGCTGTTTCCAGTGAAGTGTCTGGAATCATTGATACAAATACTCAGAGTTTGATCCCAAAGAGTTATTTTTATAACAATAGAATACTATATTATAGAAACGCTAAATGAATATACACTATATATATGTGTGTGTATATATTTATAAAACTATGCACAATTATAATACAATACGTACATATAACTGCAATATTTTTCTTAGGAAATCTTCATTCTTCTGTCTCCTACCTTGGGACTCTAGGTTATTACATAATAACAGGAACAATCATAATTAACGGCTTAACATTTATTGACTGAGTGATTGCTGTATGCTAGGAACTATTACCTTTAAGTTCCAATCATAGGTCTTTGACAGTTATTGTTATTCATGTTACAAATGAGAAAGAAGCCAGAGTTGGTTCAGTAATTCACCCACAGTAAGAATGGAAGCTGAAATTTTAACTCACTGAGGCTGGTCCCAGGTTTTGTGCTTCAGCAAAGAAGAGATTTTTTTTTTTTAATAAAGAGCAAAATATTTAAAGAAAGGTAATGATAGTAATGTGACATCCAACTACCAGATTACTATTTTTTCAGACCCATCTAAGTATATATAGATTTTTATGAATTATTGGTAGTATAAAAATAAAATCCTTGCGGCGCCTGGGTGGCTCAGTCGGTTAAGCGTCTGACTTCAGCTCAGGTCATGATCTCCTGGTCCGTGAGTTCAAGCCCCGCATCGGGCTGTGTGCTGACAGCTCAGAGTCTGGAGCCTGCTTCAGATTCTCTGTCTCCCTCTCTCTCTGCCCCTCCCCTGCTCATGCTCTGTCTCTCTCTGTCTCAAAAATAAAACCATTAAAAAAAAATTTTTTTAATAAAATCCTTATCACCTCAGGATGGGGTTAGTAAGATGAGGGATATGTAGATATCTAAATCAGTCTTCTTGCCTCTTTTTTAAACGCATTTTATTACAACTAGTAAGATAACAATATAAATTTTATTTCATTGTGTGTAATATTAACATAGACTTTAACAGCATAATTTCATTGCTGCTTGGTCACATTGTAAGTTATCAAACTGTTTATTTTTTGAAAAATAAGATATGAGATAAAAAGTCAATTTTTGTTAGGTCTAATATGGAATAATCCAAATTAGCTCCTAAATATCCAACTTCTTATATCTCATTTCAGTTATATGTTCATAAGTCCTTTCTGAAATCCATTATTTATTTTGAATGAGAAACTTTGATAGTGTCCTTCTAAGGAAAAATTCTAAGAAGCTAAATAGAAATGGAAAAACTATTTTTTTCCAATTATGTTTTATTTAGTGCTTATTCTTTTAATATTATACAGTATTTTTTTTATTTTCCCCAAGAAAGTAAAAGAAATTCTAACAAATATATATTTGTATGTGAAATTGTAGTTTTCAAAACTGATAAAGAGGTCTTAACAAAATTCTAAGAAAATTTTATAGCACATTCTTTGATGTTATATTATTTTAATGTTGAATTATTTTGTGTTTAAGAAGTAACACACAGGGGCGCCTGGGTGGCTCGGTAGGTTGAACATCCGGCTTCGGCTCAGGTCATGATCTCACAGTTTGTGGGTTCAAGCCCTGCATCGGGCTCTGTGCTGACAGCTCAGAGCTTGGAGCCTGCTTTGAATTCTGTGTCTCCCTGTCTCTCTGCTCCTCCCCCACTCATGCTCTGTCTCTCTCCTTCAAAAATAAATAAAAACATTAAAAAAATTAAAAAAAGAAGTAACACCCAAAGACAGAGATTTCCTATGCAGAAAAGTTCTAAATACTTCATGTATCTGCTGCCCTCAAGGTGGAACATAACACCCCACTTCTTTAGAGTGGGCCATTCATAGAGAATTCCTTCCAAAGAGCACAACTATGGAAAGATGGGGTTGAGGGAAAGTAACGTTGTAGGAGAAACCTGGCAAACACTACTGGCTTACCCATGTGATGAAGGGTAACATCAAAAGATAGAAATCATGTTGCTAACACATTCCCTTGAGATATTATATCTATATAATATCTATAGATATATATCATATACCCTTGATAGTATATACAATAGTATATACCCTAATGAAAAAAAATAGACAAATTTCAGTTGAGAACATTCTACAAAATTTTTGACCAGTACTTCTGAAAGTCGTCAAGGTCATCAAAAACAAAGTCTGAAAAATTGTCACGGCTAAGAGGAGCCTTAAGAGAAATGGATGCTGTAGCACCCTGGAACAGGAAAGGTTAGGAGAAAAAAAACCAGTGATATCTAAATGAGTTAAAGACCTAAGTTAATAATAATGTGTTGATACCGGTTCATTAATTGTAACAAATGTAGCACACTAACATAAGCCACTAATAATAGGACAAGTTGTGTGCGGGACATATGGAAACGTTCTGTACAATCTTTGCGATTTTTCTGTAAATTTAAACTGCTCTAAAAAGTGAAAGTTATGTGTTTCCCTCACATTCTTGTATTTATAAATTTGGATCTCCAAACAATACTTCCTGCTGGTTGAACATCTTACTTTTGCACTTCACCTTATATTGTGAGTATTTTATCATGCCATCACATAGTCTCTAAAACACAATCTCAGTAACTGCTTGAGATTGAATTGGGCTCATGGATCATAGTTACTTTATTATTTAAAATGCTGTTAAACAAGAGAAAATTTCCTAATATTGATTCGCTTTAAGGGAAGGTAATGATTATTCTAGTACATAGATGCTTACCTAATCTACCATTATTTCTTCAGTACAGATTATGACAGTGGGTTACTATATCAAAGAGTAAGAACATTACTTAGATGTTGGACAGGCATCACCAAATTGCTCTCCAGAAGGTTTATTTGTCCATTTTCTCTTCCAGCTTATGAGCTTTGTGTCATTATTTTTCCTTCGCTTTTCATTTCTTTGATTATTAGTAATATTGCTATTTCTTTCCTGCATATATATTTTTTTTCTTTGTTTGTTTGTTTGTTTTTACTTCCCACATGGAAATCACCTAGACAAGTCTTTTGTCTTTTGGTTTTGTTTTGTTTTTAACTGGAAATTGACATATTTCTTTCGGGTTTTAATAATGCTTATATTAGAGACCCTAACTCTGAAATTCATGTTTATTTCTAACATTCTACATAAATACTTTTTTACCAAATTTATTTAGTATTACATTCGTAAGTAGTCAAATCTGACAGTGTTTTTCACTGTTATCATATCCACTAATTTTGTGTTGACCAAGTTGTTTTATCCAAAATTGTCATAAATATGCACTTGTAGTTTTCTGTTTCACCTATTCTGTGTTTGTCATTTTTTTCTTTTATTTTCTGCTGATTGATTTGGTTATTTGAAAGCTCTAAATTACATTTAGCTTTATTAAACACCTTGAGAGTAGAGACTATTGTTTTATGTAGTTTTATTTCCCTTTGCTCAGAGGATCCATAACAAGCTAAGCATGTAACAGTTTTTACTAACTGCTTGAATTAATGCTGAGTGGAGGGAAAGGTTAAGGAAGAAAATGGTAAACTTACATGGACAACTTTCTTCAGGCTATCATTCAAAATAATGGAACCATTTTTAGCGGGGAGAAGTCAGTGAAGTTCAAGAATTTAGATTATAGTTGTAAGAGAAGCAAAGGACTGAAGGATGTGAGGTGAGAGACTGGGAATACTAACTCATCTAGAACTTAGAAACTCCCTGATCTTGGTGAAGGACAGATTCTTGCCTCACGAATTTGCATCAAAGTCTCCATTGGCTCTTTTTCCTATGTACTCATTAGATTTAGCCATTTCATACATTTGTTGTTCCTACAGGACAGAATGGACAGAAATTTCTCCAGCACCATAAACTTCAAGTTCCTCTTTGTATGATTTTCAGCTACTGACCTACAACTCTAAAACTAGATTTCAAACTTGGAGCATCCTTCCAGCAGTAAATTTTGCTTTCTGGGACCTTCTCACATAGTATTTGTCTCTTTGATTTCATACTCCTCCTGCATAAGTAGCAGCCTAGTCCTAGAAAGCAGAATGTCTGCATGTTCATGCGCAGACTCCAATCTTATCATCTTCCTGTTAGAACTTACCATCCTAACTGAGGATCTCGTCTGTACTCCGATTAGTGGGAATTCTATTTGATTTTGGTAAATGACAAACTGCCATAAAATCTGATGTAGCGTTACATTTGATCTCCTTCTTCTCTTTTATTAATTTTTAGTCAGGAAGAAAAAGGAGAGAAAATCATATAAACTCAATTCACAAGTCCATATTAAATTCTGAAAATACTTAAAACAAATTGATGTAAGTAATTCAGTGCATATAAATGGAAATGATAGCAAATTTTGCAGAAAATTGGAATGTTATATGTATACATATATATGTATATATATATGGTATTTTAATTCTAAAACAAAATGTGTAATATCACAATGTTGACAAATTAAAATGTGAAAGGAATAACTTAAAATTTCATAGTTGAACAATCCAAGGAAACATTGTTATGAACATTATAGGAGCTCATTATAGGAGTCTTATTCTTATTAAAAGAAAGGACAACTCAAAATAAAATTTAGCACAGTTTTAGAAAATGAAAAAAAAATGTTACATAAGTTTACCCCAATTGTATTCTCTTCAATATGTCCCTTTGTGTCTAGAGTCTATTATTAATTTAAAAGTATAAGATAATAAATACCTCTGCTCAATATCCTGTTCTTTCTATTTTTAATGAATTAGAGTATTTTTAATACAGTATCATAAGCTGACACAAACTTTCATGTTCCCTGATATTGTCTATGACATTAAATATTCCATGTTGTCTAATCAAGTAGGTGAAGAAAATATTCCTTATTAATTCCTCCCCAAAAGAGTCACTTTCAGAGAAAAGAAAACCAAATCATCTTTGAGTATGTATTTGAGCTATATTTCTATGCTTTTCTTAAGATTAGCACTTGGCTACCCAGGTAACCTTGTATAACCTGATTATTTCCCATCACTGTTTTACTACCAGTTGGCATTTGTATAGAATGACTCTTTCTTTCAGCTTTGAAAGCTCTGCATATTAAACATGTCTATAAACATCAGTTTTGTTGGCAGAGAATGCCAGTCATACCACTCACCCTGTGATAAATTTCCAATTTTCTTTTAAAATTCAACTTAATAGTCTTCTCTTCTGGAAAATTCCCTTGTCATGTCTTCCTAACACATTTAATCACTTTCCCTCTTTACCACGCTCATGTTACAGATGCATCCAATGTTGTATTCATCAGACTGTATTGTATGTTATAACTTTATGCATATGTATCCTCTGTAAGACCACAAGCACCTTCATACTATGTCATTTTCCTCTACATATCCCTGAAGGTTAACCTACATTCTGTAAGAATGCTGGGCCTCACATCTTTCCCGTGAGTAAGACATCTTAGTATAAGAAATTGTAAATCAAAAGGTTCTTTCTTCATGAAAGAGGAAAAGCTAGCCTCTCCTCAAGAGAGACATCCCTATCCCAACCCTTCAGCTGGTCATCCTGAATCAATTTTTTCTTAAGTATGTTTAATAAATTAGGACATTTCCTAATCCAGTAGGTCGTAATTTTCAAGAGATTATCCTGATCCCTTCAGTAGGTTAACAAATTATCTCCAGAATTTATTTACAAGTTAACATGCATTCATAGAGATTTATTTCTGTACATGTTCTCTTCTATTTCTTTACACATGGTCATTCGATTTGACTAAGAAATTTTATTTGGATTAGATCAAGAAAAATTTTAGTCTTCAGACTGAATTTAAAAATCACCTTTCTCTTGATGATGAGTGATGTTGAGCATCTTTTCATGTGTCTGTTAGCCATCTAACACATGTCTGTTAGATGGCTAACAGACACATGGATGTCTTCTTTGGAAAAGTGTCTATTCATGTCTTCTTCCCATTTATGCACTGGAATATTTGTTTTTTTGGATGTTGAGTTTTGTAAGTTCTTTATAGAGTTTGGATACTAATCCTTTATCTGGTATGCCGTTTGCCAATATCTTCTCCCATTCCGTCGGTTGCCTTTTAGTTTTGCTGATTGTTTCCTTTGCTGTGCAGAAGTTTTTATCTTGATAAGGTTAGAGAAATACAAATAAAAACCACAATGAGATAGCACTTCACATCTGTCAGATGTCAGTTGTTAAAATTAACAATTCAGGAAACAACAGATGGTGGTGAGGATGCGGAGAAAGGGGAATATTTTTGTACTCTGGTAGGAATGCAAGCTGGTGCAGCAACTCTGGAAAACAGTATGGAGGTTCCTCAATAAATTAAAAATAGAACTACCCCATGACTCAGCAACTGCACAACTAGGCATATTTATCTAAAGGATACAAAAATACTGGACCAAAGGGGCACAGGCACCCCAATGTTTACAGCAGCACTCTCAACAATAACCAAAGTATAGAAAGAGCCCAGATGTCCACTGATAGATGAATGGATAAAGAAGATGTGGTAAATATATACAATGGAGTATGACTCAGCAATCAAAAGGAATGAAATCTTGCCATTTGCAACTATGTGGATGGAACTAGAGGGTATTATGCTAAGCGAAATTAGTCAGAGAAAGACAAATATATGACTTCACTTATATGAGGAATTTAAGATACAAACAGATGAACATAAGGGAAGGGAAGCAAAAATAAGATAAAAAGAGATAGAGGCAAACCATAAGAGACTCTTAAATACAGAGAACAAACTGAGGGTTGCTGGAGAAGGCATGGGTGGGAGGATGGGCTAAATGGGTGATGGGCATTAAGGAGGGCACTTGTTGGGATGAGCACTGGGTGTGTATGTAAGGGAGGAGTCACTGGGTTCTACTCCTGAAACCAATACTACACTGTATGTTAACTAATGTGAAATAAAAAAAAATAGTGTTTGTTTATTTTTAAGAGAGAGACAGAACATGAGTGGGGGAGGAGCAGAGAGAGGGAGACACAGAATCTGAAGCAGGCCCCAGGCTCTGAGCTGTCAGCACAAGAGTCTGACGCCAGGCTTGAACTCAGGAACAGTGAGATCATGACCTGGGCCAAAGTCGGACAGTGAACCAACTGAGCCACCCAGGCCACCCGAACTAATTTGTATTTAAATAATTTAATCTAAAAAAATAAATGACCTTGTTCTTTAAAAGCAAGTTTTTTTTAATGTGTATTTTTGAGAGAGAAAAAAAAAAACATGAGCGGGAGAGTATCAGAGAGAGAGGAGGACAGGGGATTGGAAGCAGCCTCTGAGCTGACAGCAGTGATCCCAATGTGGGGTTTGAACTCACAAACCATGAGATCATGACCTAAAGCTGAATTCAGACTCACAACCAACAGAGTCACTCAGGTGCCCCAGATATCCTTGTTCTTAATGGTGGCTTCTTATCAAATATAAACCTGGTACAAGGTATCTGTTTATTATACTGTGGTTTTTTTTCTCATTCTGATTGATAAAGTAATGGTCATGGAACATTGCAGAAGACTTACGAATTTAAAGACTCAGAAAAAAGGAAACATCCATAACTTCACGTAGACCAACCTTTTTTAGCAGTTTGGCGCCTTCATTTCTTAACTCATTTTTATGCACTTTATTTTTATTTGTAACCTATCAAATTCTCTCTTCGAGAACACTCAACATTATATCATAAATATTTCTAAAGATCTTCACAAATATAATTTCAAAGGCTTCATAATATTGGCTTCAACTGACATATAATTATTTCCTTAACCATTAAACATTTGGATGATTTTTTCCATTAATTTTGTTACATATAAAACAGAAAAGCACTTTCACATATAAGTTATATTGGCTTTCTGATTATTTATCTACTATAAATGGGAAATAGATCACACAAATAACCAACTTAATGATTAAGAAAGTTGTACTGGTTATATTCCGTCTTGTGATACTTTTATCTCCTTATAAAATCATTTGTATTGAATATTAAATTTAAAAGGTGTGCTCATTTTATGAGTATGAACACAACCTTATGAGTTTGATTTGCACTTACTTTATTCCTAGTGAAATGAAACTTTTAAATATGTATTTGTATATACTCTTGTGTTAAATGCACACACACACACACACACACACACACTATTGGGGCAATATAGTTTTAGTATCTCTATAGATTCTCTATATGTTTCAATTTCCTATCCTAGAGTTTGCAAACATTTACCCCAGAGAAACTATTTCTAAGAAGATTGCTTTTATGTAATTAATTGATCTCATCTATATTATGCTGATGATATGGAAGATGTTGGGTTCCATAATTTTTGCAGTGATGTTCCTGAACATATTTCCAAAATGAAATAGCAATGTTAGGAAATGGATTATAGTATGCTAACAACTAACTATAGTAGGCTCCTAACAAATATTTGATTGACTTATTGAAACAGCACAACGCTTCTTTCTGCAATTTAGTGAAATCATATGCCTGTGTTACAACCAGACTCTAACATTGTCTTACATATATGTCATAACAAAGGGGCCATAATCACTGCAGTGTATATTCTTACAAGCAACATAAGATAAATGTATTAATTACATTTTCCAATAAATTGAATTGGGCTAATATCTGTAAACTAAGATATGAGTAAAGGAACAAAGTATTAGAATGACATAATATGTTTCAGTGGACTATCTGTGGGTGAGTTTTTGCACCTAGTCTATGCACACAAAGGGTATATACTATGCTTCTTCTAATCCTGTATGTAAATATAGTATACAAAATATGTAAATATTGTATGCAGATATGTAAATATAGTATACCACATAAAATGACCTTGGAAGTATTTCTTCCTCCTCAGTTTTTTGGAAGAGTCTGAGAAGAACTGATTAATTCTTCTTTAAATGTTTGGTAGAATTCATGTGTGAAGTCATCTAGTACTAGGGTTGGGGGGAGGGATGTGTTTTTGACTGACTGAATCTCCTTGCTCATTATTGGTATGTTCAGATTTTCTGTTACTTCATGACTCAGTCTTGGTGAGTTTTGTTTTGTTTGGTTTGGTTTGGAATTTATCAATTTCTAAGTCATCTAATTTTAGTCTCTCATCCTTTTGATTTCTGTTATCAGTTGTAATGTTTCCTCATTTGTTTACAGTTTTATTAATTTGAGTCCTCTTTCTCTCCCTCCCTCTCTCTTTTTTTTTCTTTTTTTTTTTTTTTTTGGTCTAGCTAAAGGTTTGTCAGTTTTATTTCTTTTCGGAAGAATAGCTCTCACTTTTGTTGAGAGCTTTTCTATTGTTTTCCTGGTGTCCATTTACTTCTGTACTAATCTTTATTATTTCCTTGCTTCTGCAAACTTTTGGCTTAGTTTGTTCTTCATTTTCTAGTTCCTTGAGGTGTAAAGGTATGGTATTTATTTGATATGTTTATTTTTTCTAAATGAAGGCATTTGTTGTAATAAACTTCCTTCTTAGAACTGCTTCTGTTGTGTCCCATAAATTTTGGTATGTTGTGTTTTCATTTTGTTTGTCCCAAATTTTTTTTTAATTTCCTTTTTGTTTTCCTCTGTGATCTATTGATTGTTTACAAGTATGTTGTTTAATTTCTGTATATTTGTGAATTTCCAGCTTTCTTCTTCTGTTATTGAATTTCCAGCTTTCTTTCTTCTGTTATTGATTTCATACAGTTGTGACTGGAAAAGATACTTGATATGATTTCAGTCTCCTTAAACTTAAGACTTGTTGGGGCGCCTGGGTGGCTCAGTCGGTTAAGCGTCCAACTTCAGCTCAGGTCACGATCTCACGGTCCGTGAGTTCGAGCCCCGCCTCGGGCTCTGGGCTGATGGCTCAGAGCCTGGAGCCTGTTTCCGATTCTGTGTCTCCCTCTCTCTCTGCCCCTCCCCCATTCATGCTCTGTCTCTCTCTGTCTCAAAAATAAATAAACATTAAAAAAATTTTTAAAAAAACTTTAACAAAAAATTAAAAAAAAAAACTTAAGACTTGTTGTGTAATCTAGATAATATCCCAAAGAATAGTCCTTGTGCACTTGAGAAGAATGTATGTTCTCTTGCTGTTGGATGGAATTTTCTGTATATGCCAGTTAGGTGCATTTGGTCTAAAGTGTAGTTCAAGTCCATTATTTCCTTAGTGATTTTCTGTCTGAATAATCCATCCATTGTTAATAGTGGGGTATTGATGTTCCCTAATATTACTGCATTTCTATCTATTTTCAACCTCATATATACGCATTTTTTGAGGTCAGCATTACCTTGAGTGTAAAACCAGATAAGAACACTACAAGAAAAAAATTATCGGCCAATATCTCTCATGAGCATAGATGCAAAATCCTTAAGAAAATACTAGTAGACTCAATTTAAGAGGACATTAAAAGGATAATATGCGATGATCATGTAGGATTCCTGATTCCAACGCAGCGTTAGTCAATATATGCAAATCAATCAACGTGATACACCACATTAACAAAATGGAGGATAAAAATCATCATTGGTGTGCCTAGGTGGCTCAGTCAGCTAAGCGTCCAACTTTGGCGCAGGTCATGATCTCCTAGTTCATGAGTTCGAGCCCCGCGTTGGGCTCCATGCTGACAGTCCAGACCCTGGAGCCTGCTTCGGATTCTGTGTTTCCCTCTCTTTCTGCACCCACCCAACTCGTGCTCTGTCTCTCTCTCTCTCTCTCTCTCAAAAATAAATAATCATTTTAAAAAATGTTAAAAAAGTCATCTCAATAGATGCAGAAAAAGCATTTGACAAAATACAGCATCCTTTCATGATCAACAAACAAACAACAACAACAACAGCAAATTTGTTAAAAAGGAATGTATCTCACCATAATGAAGGTCATATATGGCCAACCCATAGGTAACCTCATATTCAACAGTGAAAAGTTAAAAGATTTTCCTCTGAGACAGGAACAAGACAAGAATGCCCACGTTCACCATTTCTATTGAGCATAGTACAGGAAGTTCTATCCATAGCAATTGGGAAAGATAATAAATAAATAAATAAATAAATAAATAAATAAATAAATAAAATGCATCTAAATTGGAAAAGAAGAAGTAAAATTATCTCTGTTTGAAAATGACATAGTCTTCTATATAGAAAACTCTAAAGACTCTAACAAAAATCTGTTAAAACTAATACATGAATTTAATAAAGTTTTAAGACACAAAAGTAACATACAAAAATCAGTTTATTCCTGTACTCTCACAAATAACTATCTTAAAGAAAAATTAAGAAAGTAATCCCATTTATAATTTCATCAAAAAAAGGAAAATATTTAACAATATTTTTATCCAAAGTGAACGACCTACACACTGAAAACTGTAAGAAATTGGTTGAAGAAGTCATAGAAGACACACATAAATAAAAACGTATCCCATGTTCTTAGAGTGAAACAAAGACTGAAAATGTACATACTACCCAAAGCAATTTACAGATTCAGTGCAATCACTATCAAAATTTCAATAGAATTTTTCACAAAAATAGAAAAAATATTCTAGAATTTGTGTGGAACCACAAAAGACTCTGAATAACCAAAGCAATCATGAGAAAGAATAACAAAGCTCATATGACTTTAAGCTATATCACAAAGTTACAGCATTTAAAACTGTATGTTATTATTAAAAACTGACACATAGACCAGTGGAACCAAATAGACCAGATATAAATCCAAGCATGTACAGTCAATCTATTTTTAACATGGATGTCAAGAACACAAAATGCGGAAATGATAATCTCTTCAATAAATGGTACTGGGAAAACTGGAGATCCACTTGTGAATGAAACTGGACTGCTACATTATACCACTTACAAAAATGAATTTGAAATGGATCAAAGACTTAAATGTAAGACCTGACACTGTAAACATCCTGGAAGAGAATTTAGAGAAATAGCTCCTTGACATTGGTGTTGGCAATGATTTCTTGGATAAGACACAAAAGTACAGGTGACAAAAGCTAAAATAAATAAATGGTACCATATCAAACTAAAAAGCTTCTGTACTGCAAAGGAAACAACCAGTAAATTGAAAAGACAAACTACAAAATGAGAGAAAATATTTGCAAACCATATATCTGACACACACACACACACACATATATCATATATACATATATATACATAATGTACATATACATATATATGATATATATATATATATCATACAAGTCAATAGCAAAAAAACAAATAATACAATTAAAAATGAGCAAAGGATAGACATTTTTCCAAAGAAGACATACAAATAGACAAGAACTATATGGAAAGGTGCTCAACATCAGTAATCATTAGGAAAATGCAAATCAAAGTCACAATAAGATATCTCCTCTCACCTGGTAGAATGGTTATTATCAAAAAGACAAAAGATAACAAATGTTAGTATGTGGAGAGAGGGAACCCTTATGAACTGTTGGTGGGAATATAAATTGGCACAGACATGATGAAAAACAGTATGGCAGTTCTTCAAAAAATTAAAAATAGAAATACCACGTGATTCAGCAAGTCTCCTTCTGGGTATATATAGGAAGGAAATTAAATCACTGTTTTGAGATCTTTGCACACCCATGTCAGTGCAGGATTAGTCACCATAGCTAAGGTATGGACTTAATTCTTCTTCAACAGATGAATGGAAAAAGACATGTGGTATATTATTTAAGAAAAGGAAATTCAGCCATTTGTGATAGCATGAATGAACTTGGGAGGTATTATGCTAAGTGAAATAAGCCAGACAGAGGAAGAACAATACAGTATGGTGTCACTTATTTATTAAATGTAAAAAACCCAACAACAAAAAAAAACGAAAACAAAAGAAAAAATTTTGTAGAAACCAAATAGCATGGTGGTTTCCAAGGACAAGAGAAGGGAGAAATGGGAAGATATAGGTCAAATGGTACACACTTTCAATTTTAAGAAGAATGAATTCAGATGATCCAATGTACAGCATGGAGAATATAATACAATTAATAATACAGTACTGTGTATATGACAGTTGCTGAGATGCAATCTTAAGCATTCTCTCCAAATTAAAAAAAAAGTTCACTATGTGAGGTGATGGATGAATTAATTATTTTGATCTCGGCACTCATTCTGTTTTATACATAAAATTATATTAGCCAAATATTCCTCAATAAAGTTGGGTAAAGTATACCATACATAATAAAAGTTTATATATATGAGTATTTATTTTTTTCATATTTATTTATTTTGAGAGAGACAAAAAGTGTAAATAGGGGAGGAACACAGATAGCAGGAGAGAGAGAATTCCTCACTCAGTACGGAGCCCAATGCAGGGCTGGATCTCCTGACCCTGAGTTGACAACCTTAGCCACAGTCAGGAGCCAGACGCTTAACCCACTGAGCCACCCAGGTGCCCCTATATATGAACATTTTAATTAATTGTTAGATCTTGTGGCTCTTCTTAGTGATCATCTCTCATGTTTATTCAGTGACTCTCAAATCTTAGACCTGTCCATTTTTTACGAATTATTTGGATTTTTTTGGTGTTGAGTTATGTAAGTTCTTTCTATATTTTGAATACTAACCCCTTATCAGATTTGTCATTTGCATGTATCTTTTTCCATTCAGTAGATTACCTTTTAGTTTCATTGATTGCTTCCTTTGCAGTAACAGAAGCTTTTTATTTTGATGTAGCCCCAAGAGTTTATTTTTGCTTTTGTTTCCTTTGCCTCAGGAGACATAGCTAGAAAAACATTGCTATGGCTGATGTCAAGAGAAATTGCTGCCTGTAGTCTTTTCATGGATTTTTATGGTTTCACATTTCACATTTAGGTCCTTACTTCATTTTGAGTTTATTTTTGTGTATGGTATAAGCAAGTGGTCCAGTTTCTTTCTTTCTTTTTGTTTATGGACACATAGCTGTCCAGTTTCCCCAACGCAGTTTGTTGAAGAGAGTTCTTCCCATTGCATTGCTTGCCTCCTTTGTTGAAGACTAATTGATTTAATAATTGTGGGTTTGTTTCTGGGCTCTCTATTCAATACCATGGATCTGTGTGTCTATTTTTGTGCCAGTACCATATTGTTTTGATTACTGCAGCTTTGTAAGATAACTTGAAGTCTGGAATTGTGATACCTCCAGTTTTGTTGTTTTCAAGATCACTTTGGCTATTCACAGTCTTTTGTGGTTCCATACAGATTTTAGGATTGTTTGTTCCAGCTGTGAAAAATTCTGTTGGTATTTTGATAGGTATTGCATTAAATCTGTAGATTGGGGCACTATAGACGTTTAAAAAAATTATGTTTATTTGTGTGTGAGAGAGAGAGTGACAGAGTGTGAGCATCAAAAGGGCAGAGAGAGAGGGAGGCACAGAATACAAAGCAGGCTCCAGGCTCTGAGCTGTCAGCACAGAGCCCAAGGTGGAGCTCGAACTCACAGACTATGAGATCATGACTTGGGTCCAAGTCGGACACTTAACCGAGTGAACCACTGAGGTGTCCCAGGTAGTATAGACATTTTAACATTTGTTCTTCTAATCCGTGAGCATGGAATGTCTTTCCATTTCTTTGTGTGGTCTTCATTTTCTTTCATTAGTATTTTATAGTTTTGCACAGTACAAGATTTCACCTCCTTGGTTAAGTTTATTCCTAGATATTTTATTATTTTTGGTGCAGTTGTAAATGGGATTTTTGTTTTAAATTTTATTTCTGCTACTTCGTTATTAGTGTATAGAAATGTAATGGATTTTTGTTTATTGCTTTTGTATCCTGTGACTTTACTGAATTCATATATCAGTGCTAGTAGTTTTTGGATGGGGAGTTTAGGGTCTTCTCTATGGACTATCACATCATCTGCAAATAGTGCAGGTTTTACTTCTTCCTTACAAGTTTGGATCCCTTTTATTTCTTTTTCTTGCCTGATTGCTATGGCTGGGATTTCCAGTACTACACTGAATAAAAGTGGTGAGAGTGGACATCCCCATCTTTTTCCAGATCTTAGGGGTAAAGCTCTTAGTTTCTCACCACTGAGTATTAGGTTACCTGTGGATTTTTACTATATGGTCATTAAATCTGTTGAGGTATATTTCCTATAAGCCAACTTTGTTGAGGGCTTTTATAATGAATGGATGTTATACTTTGTCAAATGCTTTTTCTGTACCTATTGAGATTGATAATATGTTTTTTTATCATTTCTCTTGTTGATGCAATGTATCACGTTGATCAATTTGTGAGTATTGAACCACCCTCGCAGTCCAGGAATAAATCCCACTTGATTGTGGTGAATGTTTTTTTTTAATGTGTTGTTGTATTTGGTCTGCTAATACTTTGTTGAGGATTTTTGCATCTGTGTTCATCAGAAATACTGACCTCTAGTGCTCTTTTTTTGTAGTGTCTTTTTTTTTTTTTTTTTGGTTTTGGTATCAGGGAATGCTTACCTCATGAAATGAATGTGAAAGTTTTCCTTCCTCTTCTATTTTTTTGGAATAGCATCAGAAGAATATGTATTAACTCTTTCTTAAGTGTTTAGTAGAATTCGCCTGTGAAGCCATCTGGTGCTGGACTTTTGTTTGTTGGGAGTTTTTGATTACTGATTCAATTTCCTATTACTGGTAATTGGTCTGTTCAAATTTTCTATTTCTTCTTGATTGATTTTTGGGAAGCTAAATGTTTCTAGAAAGTTACCCATTTCTTTTAAGTGGTCCAGTTTGTTAGCATATAGTTATTCATAATATTCTCTTATAATCCTTTGTTTCTGTGGTGTCAGTTTTTATTTCTCCTTGTTTATTTCTGATTTTGTTTGAGTCTTCTCTCTTTATGTCTCTGTCTCTGTCTCTGTCTCTCTGTCTCTCTCTCTTTTTTTTTTTCAGGGGCAGAGCAGATGATCTTTTCAAAGAAACAGCTCCTGGTTTCATTGAATGGTTCTTAATTTTGTTTGTTATTTTTCTAGCTCCATTAGGTATAATGTTAGGTTATTTGGGATTTTTCTTGCTTCTTAAGGTAGGACTGTACTGCAGTAAACTTTTCTCTTAGAACAGCTTTTGCTGCATAAAAAAGATTTTTAGACTACTGTGGTTTCATTTTCATTTGTCTCCATTTTTTAAAAATTTCCTCTTTGATTAAATCTAAATCATCTTGAGAAAATGGTTATCCAGCAAATTACCGAAAGGGAATACTTCTCAAGGTAGCATACTTTTTCTTCAGTGGCTCCACATGTAGAAATGAATTTCTCTACTCAGTGACAATTGTCTTTTTTGAAGCACTTGGCATACTGATCATTTTCCTAGAACATGGTGGGGACATTCAGTAAAATTTTTCTTCCTCATGACAGTCCATCCAAGTCATCTGCTTCTCCTCTTCAACAGTCATGATTTTTGGACGAAACATTACTTAGTGTCTGTTCCACAGTTGCTCCTATTTATAGATAAATCACCACCTCAATTGCTGTCTTCTTAATACATGTAGCTTATCTACATACTTCTTAAAATGGGAGATCCAAAACTAGAAACAATATCTCCTGTAATGCAACCATATAGACTGTTACATCCCTCAGGCAAGATACTTGTTATGGATTAAATGTTAATATCTCCCCAAAATACACATGTTGAAGCCCAACCATCAATGTGACTGTATTGAAGGCAGTGTCTTTATCAAGGTAATTAAGGTTAAATGAGGTCATAAGAGTAGGGCACTGATCCAATAGGATTGTGTCCTTATAACACGAGACAAGAGAGAGCTTGCTTCTCTCTGTCCCACATGTGAGAACATAGTAAAAAGACAGTATCTGTAAGCCAGGAAGAGCACACACCAGGAACCAAGTTGACTAACACCTTGATACTTGAACTTCCCAGTCTGCAGAACTGTGAAAAAAAAATAAGTTTCTGTTGTTTAAGCCACCCAGTCTATTATATTTTGGTATGGCAGTTGGAGCAGACTAAGACAATACTCTGGGTTTCATTTCACCTAAGGGATCCAAAGAATACACTCCATTTCCAGTAATAATATTATATAGTAATTTTATCAATTTAGCTATCATATGAAACCTTCAAGCCTGTGGCACACATGTTACCATTAAGCTGTGTCTGCTCTATACTAGATTGATATTTTCAACGAAGAGCTCTGTGAGCCCTCACCTATCGCCCTGCACATTGGTATTTCTTGTAGCTTTATGTTATCCACAGCTAATGAGCATCCTTTTGCTTTTCATCCAAGTCATCGGTAAACATGTTCAGTAAACTTGAGAACAGAGCTATCTGGAATGTGAGTAAAAAGTTCCCATCAGCTCGGCGCCGATTAACCAATTTCTTAATTATAAGTATCAAGAAGATTTTTGTGGTCTGTAGGCCTTCAAAATTGTGTGTGTTTTTAGCCAATTTTACTGTGTTTGATCAGGCTATGTCATGGAGAGATGCCGCTGTTCCTGTGATGAAGACATCACTCATCGTAGAATGCCCTTCCAGGGTTTCGCTATGGGTGTTAAAACATCTAAAGAATAAAACCAAAATGTGTTAACTCTTAAATTTCCACTGTCCAGAAAGTCCATGGCATGTAATAGGAACTCAGTAACTGGTTTTTAAACTAAACTATGTGTTGGACCTCTCTAGTGCTACTGCCGTAGCAAGCCCATTGGAAGAGTCACTATTTCGTGATGAAAGATAGTCATTAATAATAATCATAAAGTGGGCTAGTGGTAGAGGTGCCAATTCTAGTATAAGTAGTTTGAGTTTGCCGCTTTATTTCCCAGTCTAGCGAACATTCTAACAAATCTACGCTTTGGTGCTACCATGTTATTTACAGTTCAGTGAATTCATTAAATTTTTTTTTTTTAATTTTTTTTTTCAACGTTTATTTATTTTTGGGACAGAGAGAGACAGAGCATGAACGGGGGAGGGGCAGAGAGAGAGGGAGACACAGAATCGGAAGCAGGCTCCAGGCTCTGAGCCATCAGCCCAGAGCCCGACGCGGGGCTTGAACTCACGGGCGGTGAGATCGTGACCTGGCTGAAGTCGGACGCTTAACCGACTGCGCCACCCAGGCGCCCCTTCATTAAAATTTTTAAATAGAATTTGTATCCATTATTCTATGTCACATATTATTCGAAAAAGAGTTAAGATAGCTTATAAGAATCAAAACAACTCGGAAGGACATAACGTACATTTAAATGAAGAAAAATGACACAGAGAACAAAATAGGCAAAAGCAGTTGGAGCCAGGAATGAGGTCACACGAAATGCACACCTTGAAGTCTTATATGTTTGTTGGAGCTGGGCCACAATTTGCCTTCAGTGTTGGAGCAGTCACCAGAAACAGGGAAACAGGATTCACAAGGCAGTTCCTAACACCGGCACCAAATGTTTTCTGTCTCCGGTTTGGCCCCAGCCACGCATCCGGGTGGACAACACTGGCACAGGGCGTTCTCTTGTACCTCAGTTGCAGTTTTCATATCCAACCCATCACCCTGCCCGATAATTTTGTCCTCTGAATATCAATTGCAGTAGTCCCCACGCCTAAAACATCACTTTCCCACTTGGACCAATTCAGTAGCCTTGTAACTGGTCTCCCCCCACATCCATGCTTAGCCCCATAACTCTCAGTTTTCCACCTTGCAGCCACGCGACTTTTTATTTACTGCAAATTGAATTCTATTAGGTCCTCGCATAATGTCTTTTAGAAATTCTTTGTTGCCCTCAAGAGAAAGCTTCAGTGTGGCATACCCAGTCTTACATGCTTTGTCTCCCCCTCACCCAAATCACCGTACTATTTGTGTGGGGGTGGGGGGTGGTTAACTAAATGGGCCTTAGTTGAGCCCCAGGTAACCCTCAGCCTCCCAAATCAGGCCCTTTGCATTTGCTGTTCCATCTGATAGACTGTTTTTTTCATTTTGTCAACATTACGCATTTAGTGGTGTCCAGAAGTATTTCAGGTAAGAAGATATCAGAACGTTCATACATCATACATTTTAAAAACTTTTTAAGTGTATAAGATAATTTTTTTTTAATTTTTTTTTTCAACGTTTATTTATTTTTGGGACAGAGAGAGACAGAGCATGAACAGGGGAGGGGCAGAGAGAGAAGAGACACAGAATCGGAAACAGGCTCCAGGCTCCGAGCCATCAGCCCAGAGCCCGACGCGGGGCTCGAACTCACGGACCGCGAGATCGTGACCTGGCTGAAGTCGGACGCTCAACCGACTGCGCCACCCAGGCGCCCCTAAGATAATTTTTAATAACTCTGGAAATGAATTATATTGACTAGATTATCCAAATAATGCTGACTTTTCAGCTATTACTTTAACTATCTACCCTAACCTGAAAAAGCTTTTCTTTTTCCATAAACAAAATGAGTATTCTGCATTTACTATGTTTTACTTAGCGCAATAAAAATGTCATGGTTATATTTCACAAATATAAAATACCGAACATTTAAAATAATAGCATAGACTTAAAAATCTTAAGGACCCAAAAGCTGGTTTGGGGCATGAAGCAAATAAATCTGACATTCTATAAAAGTGAAATTTATTTAACACTTTTTCTATTGCTTATTCTATAGAGCTATAATTTAAACTTCCTATTTCACCTCTTCTTCTCACCTTTATGAAGTAATCATCTAAAGACGCTTTGGGGAGACAGACTATAAAGTCTTTGAGCTTCCTCTCAAATGACTCTATAAGGCCCAGGATAAATCTATTTCTAGCCACTAGGTTGGAAGGACATACAGGGCACAAGCGGATGGATACGGATATACACTGTATACTGCAGAGAATACTGTATGTTAAGAATAGTCTCCCTTCTAAAATTGTGTTTCTGAAATTACTTTATAAAATGCAGTGACAGGAATAAAACTACTTACAGTGTTTGTAACTCATTTGGCAATTAAAGAAAATGCACCATATCGTGACAATATGGTGTTTAGAAAGCACCCTAAAAGTTATGGTGGAAATGCCAACTTGGGAAACTTTTTTTTTTAAGAATGGAAAGGAAATGGTATTTCTTAAATCACAATCAAGCGTTAAGACAATTTTTCTCGAGATTTTAGAGTTTTATTAAGATATTTTATGCAATAAGAGAGTTTTCTTAAAAATTGGATCCCTGGTGAATTTATGCAATCCAAGTAATGTTATATCAGGCATTGTTACACAAGACCAGTTACATTTATTGTAGAAAATTGTGAAAAGCATGCATAAGTGTTGGAATTTGAAAGATGTGCTTATTGTATAAAAGGAAAGGAGGGAAGAGAAGGATACCAGTGACTTACTGCTACTCATAGAAAGCATTTGCATGCAAAAGGAACATCACAGCAAAGGCAAGATCTAGACTTTGACAGTTGTGGTTATTGATAATGACATGTGGTCAAGTTTCTATATATGATTAGAAGTCATTCTTCATCAAAATAAGAACATAAGCCATCATGTAATAGTAGGCGCTGGGTTTGCATTTGGAAGTAATAGGTAGACGTGGTGAAAACAAAAATTAAGCACTATGCAAACAGTGCACTACGCCTGGGTGGCTCAATCAGTTAAGCTTCTGACTTCAGCTCAGGTCATGATCTCATGGTTCATGGGTTCGAGCCCTGAGTCTGGGTCTGTACTGACAGCTCAGAGCCTGGAGCTGCTTAGGATTCTGTGTCTCCCTCTCTCTCTGCCCCTCCCCCACTCATGCTCTGTCTTTCTCTCTCTCAAAAATAAATAAACATTACAAATTTTTTAAGAAAAAACTATGCCAACAAACACTCCTGTGGTCTTCCACTATCTCCACAAGCTCCCCCAAAGTTAGCCATCTCTAAAGTTATGGCTTAAAACTTGTATTTGTATGTCTTAGTGCATTTTTATAGGATTATATTTATTGATTTTACTTAATCATCTCATGGGTGATATTTGTTTTTTTTTTTAACATTGGTTGGAGAAACACAATGCAAAATGAACAAAGCAAGTGCTCTGGGTGGATATGTGAGTATCGATCACACATTTTGCTACTTCATTGGAAGGAAAGAGCTTCCTGTCCTTTCATGGCCCAGAAAATGGTCTCGTTCATGTAAATCAAGAATTGGGAGAACAGGATTGAATAACGATCTTGGTCAGTTGTGCAGTACTGGCTTCCTCTGCTACTGTTTCTTGTTGCTATCCTACCCCTTAAGTCCCTATTCTCTTCAGAATTCCATTATTTTGACCAAGTTCAATATGTGTGACCAATATCAGCCCACACAGAGCTTCACAGAAATTTAAAATGACAGCAGAATATTTAAAAGTGAAGGTGGTTACAGTTGTTGTAGTTACACAAACATGTAGAAAGATTGAAAAAAAATAATATAAAAGAGGGAGAAGTATTTCTCTATCAAGATAGTAATATATGGATCGCTTTTCCGTTTCCAGAATGAAATATTATAAAATTATAGTTTCAGCATACATAGGCAAAATAACTGTGCTAATCCACAACTGTTTGGGTTTTCATAGGCTTTAACTGGTTTAGAGCACTTAGTGTAGACATCTCTAGCATCCAGGAATCAATAAAAGTACTGACTACCTAGCAGTGGTAGTTGGTGACTTCAAAGTCTATAAATAGAAATTAGCAGATCCCACTTTAAGGACAGGTAACCAAGCTGCCATAAAATGGAGAAGTTTCTCGTGCTTGGCATTTATAACACCTCATCATCTTCATCCTTGACGTCTAGTGCTCTTTATTTTAAACCATGGGTTTATCTGTTTCTTAATTGTTCTCTGCTCCACAGGGTCTCCAGGGAATGCTTGAATAATTGAAAACATTTCTCTCCCCAGTGGTTGAGCTTTGGTCACTGTGGGACTGAAACAGCTCGGTAAACTGAACTGATCACCACGTTCATGTAAAGGTGTCAGATTTTAAGATGGAATGGGATAGCATTGACACTGCAGCCTTCTTTCACTTAGTTAATTACTTTAAATCATTTTTATGCTGCAGTGTTTTGTACTCCAGTGCGAGTTATGATAGCACGGGCATTAAAACCTAACATGAATCTAATCTGTTGTTGTAGTAATAATTCTTTCTACCTCCCCAAATATGGAAACCATCACTGTAACCCTCTAAATAAGACTATGCAAGTAAAGTAGAGTATTTTTAAATGTACCATTGACAATGCATGATCATGGAGTGAAATTTTCAAGGGAACAGATAAATGAAATATTAGTAATCAGAATCAAGAGTCCAGTGATGGTATTCGTGTGTTAGGATTAAACACAAGAGGTAAAAGAGAAGTAGAACAAGACCAGAACAAGAGAAATGCCCTATCACATTTTCACGTGCACTTCCAGTCCCAAACATAATACCTTTGAGACGCTGTCAAGTCCAGTGCCCTGGTTAGAGATAACCAAGCTTTCAAATATTTACCTACCTTCTCTATGTAACAAAATGTTATAAAATTGAAATGTACTATAAAGTATGGAGTTAACTTGATAATGGGTAATGCACTTAACTAGGTAGAATCGTTTTACCTGTTTGAAGCTTTGGAGAAAATAATTCATTTGTGTGATTTTTTCTCTTGATTCTTTAACATATACAGTTACTGAGGCAAAGGTTAATAAGACATCTACATTATGGAAATATCTAATATGTTGTAAGAATTAGAAGCTGATTGTTTAAATCCAGAAAATCTATATCAGAATGCTTCAATTTCACTGATTTGTGGACAGTGAAATCCAAATAGAAAGTAATTACTATTAATAGAGAACAATAATAACAATAATACCAATGTTATAATAGCCATAACAATAATAAATTAGTCATATAATCTAAAAATCACAACTATTGGGGCGCCTGGGTGGCGCAGTCGGTTAAGCGTCCGACTTCAGCCAGGTCACGATCTCGCGGTCCGTGAGTTCGAGCCCCGCGTCGGGCTCTGGGCTGATGGCTCAGAGCCTGGAGCCTGTTTCTGATTCTGTGTCTCCCTCTCTCTCTGCCCCTCCCCCGTTCATGCTCTGTCTCTCTCTGTCCCAAAAAATAAATAAACGTTGAAAAAAAAAATTAAAAAAAAAATCACAACTATTATCCATACTAATAGAGAAATCAAGATACAATCCAAAGTTGAATGGTATTGAATTAACACAAAATAATAAGTTATAGTTCTTATATTTGTTTATTACTTTATAATTAAAATTAATTTTAAACAATTACAAAGTAACATCGGTAAAGAATTTATACAATATATAAAGACATTAGAAAATTTCTTTGAAATCACCTAAAACAGACTATTTCTGAGATAAAAATCAACACTTTGCTGAACATCCTTTCATAAATTTATGAATTATATATAAGGTATAATTCCAAGGGTGTATCATATGTGCTGTTCTTATAATGGACAATTACATTTTGTTGTTTAGCTCCCTTCCTACCTCTTCTGTTTGATACTTCCAACTTTCTACCCGCACGGTAACAAGGGTTAATAACCTGGTTATATACATATGTGTATATATATTATGTATATATAATGCATATACACACATACCGTATATATGTGTGTATATACATGCACAGCATATAATATAAATACATATATTCATATAAATGTACAAGTGTATATATATGTGTGTGCGTGTGTGTGTTTACATACATATACACACAGGCCTTTTTCAGCGTTTGTTTTCAGAATGTGTAATACCATTTACAGAAATGAGATATTATATATATATGTCTCTGAATCTTACCTTCCTCACTTTACAGAGTAGAAACCCCTCCACATCTTTCTAGCTCTTGCGTGATATTCCATGGTATGGATGTACCACAATTTATGCAGCCATTTATCTCCCTTCCTCCCTTTCTCCCTCCCTCCCTCCCTCCCTTCCTTCCTTCCTTCCTTCTCTTTGTTAACACTAAAAATGCTACAATTGATATCTTTCTATACACAGTCTGATGTATCAATGTACTTTTTCCACTAGGGTACTTCTATCAGATTTGGATTGCTACATCAAATTGTATATCACCTTCAAACTGATATAGATGTGGCCAGAATACTATTGAAAATGGTTGTAGGGGCGCCTCAGTGGCTCAGTCGGTTAAGTAGCCATCTTGGGCTCAGATCATGATCTCAGTGGTTCGTGAGTTCAAGCCCCACATCCGGCTCCGTGCTGCTAGCTTGAAGCCTGGTGTCCACTTCAGATTCTGCATCTCCCTCTCTCTCTGCCCCTCTCCCACTCACACTGTCTCTTTCAAGAATGAATAAACATTAAAAAAAATTTTAAAAAGAAAGAAAATGGTTGCAGCCATACTTAAATAAGAATCCTAGGGGCACCTGGGTGGCTCAGTTGGTTGAGCGTCTGACTCCGGCTCAGGTCATGATCTCACAGTTCGTGGGTTCGAGCCCCGTGTTGGGCTCTGTGCTGACAGCTCAGAGCCTAGATCCTGCTTCAGATTCTGTGTCTCCCTCTCTCTCTCTGCCCCTCCCCGACTCACACTGTATCTCACTCTTTTTCTCAGAAATAAACAAATGTAAAAAAAATTTAAAAAGAAAAAGAATCCTATATCTTTGTCAGTACAGAGTGTCAGTACTCTCTGATTTTTGTAGCACAAAGTGTTAGTATTCTTTAGTATTTATTCTGGTTGACAAACTTGGGAGCTTCTTGGGTAAAATGTGAAAGTGCCCCATGGGGGGCAAGGAGCAAGAGAATACAGAGGCACACCACCCCAGGATGGTAGGGGCCCAGGTTTAATAAGCAGGGAAACTTACTTAAGAAGCTTGTTTTCGGGGGCCACTAGACGAGTGGATCTCTCCACCTGCCCAGCAGAATCTTAAAATTTTATATAGTAGCCATAACAGGGTTCCATCCAGATGAACTTAGCAACACCTTACCCTCTCTACATTGTGTCCTTGGAAACAGTTCTCGCTTGGGAATGATGGGCATAGTGGACTTTCCAAGAACAGAGGAGGTGAGAAGCTTCCCCTTGCCCAGGGCCGGCTTGAGGGTCAGTCAGCACTCATGTCTATTCCATGAGCTACCCTAAATTTCTGTCTAACAACTAAGTATAAATGTATACTTTAAACTCTTATCTATTTGTTACGTATTTCTTTAGTTGAAGTATAATTAACATACCGTGTTAAATTAGTTTCAGGTGTACAATATCGTGGTTCAACAATCCTATAACGTTACTCAGTGCTCATTGTGACAAATGTATTCTCAATCCCCTTCACCTATTTCACCCATGCCCCCCTCCCCCCGCTGACCTCCTTTTTGGTGATTACCAGTTTGTTCTCCGTATTTATGAGTCTAGGTTTTTTAAAATTTGTTTCTTTTTTCATTGTTCATTTGTTTTGTTTCTTAAATTCCACACGAGTGAAATCAAGTAGTATTTGTCTTTCTCTGTCTGACTTATTTCACTTAGCATAATACACTCTCGGTCCATCTATGCTATAGCAAATGGAAAAATCCCATTTGTTTTTAAGGCTGAGTAATATATGGTATGTTTGTATACCGTACCTTCTTTTTTGACTCATTTATTGATGGGTAATTGGATCGCTTCTGTATCTTGGCTATTGTACATAATGCTGCAAGAAACATAGGGGTATGTGTGTCTTTTTGAATTCGCATTTTCATTTTCTTGGAGTAGTGACATTACTGGATCATATGGTATTTCCATTTCTAATTTTTTTGCGGACACTCCATACTATTTTCCACAGTGACTGCCCTGATTTGCATTCCCACCAAAAGCGTGCAAGTATTCCTTTTTCTCCACATCCTCTCTACCCTTGTATTTCTTTTCTTTTTGAGTCTAGCCATTGTGACAGGTGTGAAGTGATATCTCTTTGTGGTTTTGATTTGCATTTCCCTGATAATGAGTGATGTTGAGCACCTTTTCATGTACCTGTGGCCATCCATAGTTCTTCTGTAGAAAAATGTCTAATCAGGTCCTCTGCCCAATTTTAATTGGATTATTTGGGGGATTTTAGTGTTGAGTTGCCTAAGTTCTTTATATATTTTGCATATTAACCCTTTATCACATGTATCATTTGTAAATATCTTCTCCCATTCAGCAGGTTTCCTTGTTGCTTCATTGGTTTCTTTTGCTGTGTGAAAGCTCTCTATTTTGGTGTAGTCCCAATAGTTCATCTTTGTTTTTATTTCCATTGCCCTAGAAGACATATCTAGAAAAATTTCTTATGGCTGATAGCAAAGAAATTACTGCGTATAGTCATTCTAGGAGTATGTGTATGAAAGTGGTCATTTCATTCTTTACATGTCGCTGTCCAGTTTTCCCAGCATCATTTGTTGAAGAGACTCTTTTCCCCCATTCTATTTTCTTACCTCATTTGTCATATAGTAATTGATCATGTAAGTGTGGGTTTATTTCTGGTATTTCCATTCTGTTCTCTTGACTTAGTGTCTCTTTTTGTATCATTACCATACTGTTTTTATTACTTCAGCTTTGTAGTGTATCTTGGAATCTAAGTTGGGGAATCTCTAGCTTCATTCTTTTTTTTTTTTTTTAATTTTTTTTTCCAACATTTATTTATTTTTGGGACAGAGAGAGACATAGCATGAACGGGGGAGGGGCAGAGAGAGAGGGAGACACAGAATCGGAAACAGGCTCCAGGCTCCAAGCCATCAGCCCAGAGCCTGACGCGGGGCTGGAACTCACGGACAGCGAGATCGTGACCTGGCTGAAGTCGGACGCTTAACCGACTGCGCCACCCAGGCGCCCCTCTAGCTTCATTCTTCTATTTCAAGATTGCTTTGAATATTTGGGATCTTTTGTGGTACTGTATAAATTTTAGTGTTATCTGTTCTAATTCTGTGAAAAATGTTGTTATTTTGATAAGGTTTGCATTAAATCTGTGGATTGCTCTGGATAGCATAGACATTCTAATAATATATTTTCCTCCAATCTTTGGGCATAGAATGTCTTTCCATTTGTTTGTGTGGTCTTCAATTGCTTTCATCAGTGTTACAGTTTTCAGAATATAGGTCTTTCACCTCTTTGTTTAAGTTTATTCCTAGGTATTTTATTATTATTATCATTATTATTATTTATTATTATTTGGTGCAATTGTAGGTATAATTATTTTCTTAATTTCTCCTTCTGCTACTTCATTATTAGTTATAGAAATGCAGGGGGCGCCTGGGTGGTGCAGTCGGTTAAGCGTCCGACTTCGGCCAGGTCACGATCTCGAGGTCCGTGAGTTCGAGCCCTGCGTCAGGCTCTGGGCTGATGGCTCAGAGCCTGGAGCCTGTTTCCGATTCTGTGTCTCCCTCTCTCTCTGCCCCTCCCCTGTTCATGCTCTGTCTCTCTCTGTCCCAAAAATAAAACGTTGAAAAAAAATTAAAAAAAAAAAAGAAATGCAACAGATTTCTGTATATTAATTTTGTATCCCATGACTTTATTGAATTCATTTATCAGTTCTCGTAGTTTTTTGATGGACTCATTAGGTTTTTATATATATAATATCACATCTACAAATAGTGAAAGTTTTACTTCTTCTGTACCTATTTGGAAAACTTCTATTTCTTTTTCTTGTCTGATCACTGTGGCTATGACTTCCCACTACACTGAATAAAAGTGGTGAGAGTGAACATTCTTGTCTTCTTCCTGATCTTAGAGGGAAAATTCTCAGTTTTTCACCATTGAGTATAATGTTATTTATGGGTTTTCATATATAGTCTTTATTATGTTGATGTATGTTCCCTCTAACCCTACTTTATTGAGAGTTTTTATCATGAATGGATGTTATATATTGGCAGATATTTTTCTGTATCTATTGAGATGATCGTATGGTTTGTATCCTTTCTCTTGTTAATGCATTGTGTTGATTGATTTGCAAATATTGAACTACCCTTGCATCCCAGGAATAAATCCCACATGATTGTGGCGAAAGATTTTTTTAATGTATTATTGGATTCTGTTCGCTAATATTCAGAATTTTTGCATCTATGTTCATGAGAAATATTGGCCCTTGGCTTTGTTTTTGTGTAGTGTCTTTGTATGGTTTTGATATCAGAGTAATACTGCCCTTGTAGAATGCATTTGGAATCTTTACTTCCTTTTCTATTTTTTGGAATACTTTGAGAAAAATAGGAATTAAATCTTTTTATTTATTTATTTTTATTTTTAGGTGTTAACACTTTATTATTTATTTTTAATTTTATTTATTTATTTATTTAGAGAGAGAGAGCGAGAGAGAGAGAGAGAGAGAGAGCATGTGTGCAAGTGTGGAAGGGGCAAAGAGAGAGAGGTAGAGAGAGAATCCCAAGTGAGCTCCACACCACCAGTGCAGAGCCTGATGCAGGGCTCAAACTCACAAACCACAAGATCATGACCTGAGCCAAAGTTGGATGCTTAACCGACTGAGTACCCAGGTGCCCCAGGTGTTAATTGTTTTTAAATGCTTGGTAGAAATCACCTGTGAGGCCATCTGGTCCTGGACTTTTGTTTGCTGAGAGTTTTTGATTACTGATTCAGTTTCATTTCTGGTAACTGATCTGTTCAAATGTTCTATTTCTTTCTAGTTCAGTTTTGGAAGTTTTTATGTTTCTAGCAATTTATCCATTTCTTTTAGGTTGTCCATTTTGTCAGCATACAATTTTTCATGCCATTCTTCTATAATCCTTTCTATTTTTGTGGTGTTCATTGTTATTTCTCCTTCATTTCTGATTTTATTTGAGTTATCTCTCTTTTTCTAAGTTTGGGTAAAGGTTTATCAATTTTGTTGATCTTTTCGAAGAATTGGTTCCTGGTTTCATTGATCTATTGTTTTTTCAATTTCTATATCACTTATTTCTGCTCTAATATGTATTATTTCCTTCTGTCTTCTGGCTTGGATTTTTGTTTGTTCTTTTTCTAGCTCCTTTAGATAGAAGATTAGATTGTTTATTTGAGATTTTTATTGTTGCTTGAGTTAAGCCTGTATTGTGATGACTTTTTTTCTTGAAACAGCTTTTACTGCATTCCAAAGAGCTTGAACCATTGTGCTTTCATTTTCATTTGTGTCCATATATTATTTGTATTTCTTCTTTGATTTATTCATGGTTTATTAATGATTTCCTCTTTGATTTATTAAACAACCCGCTTAATATTTAGTACATGTTATTTTGCCTTCTCATATTTGTATTCTTCATAGATTTTTTTCTTGTGATGGAATTCTAGTTGCACATCATTGTGGTTAGAAAAGATGCACAGTATGTTTCCAATCTTTCTGAATCTACTGAGACTTGTTTTGTGAACTAACATCTGATCTATCCTGGAGAATGTTCCATGTGCACTGGAAAATAATATGTATTCCACCATTTTTGGATGGAGTGTTCTAAATATATCTGCTAGGTCCATCCAGTCCAATGTATCATTCAAAGCCACTGTTTCCTCATTAATTTTCTGTCTGGATGATTGATCCATTGATGTAAGTGGGGTGTTAAAGTGCCATACTATTACTGTATCACTGTCAGTTTCTCCCTTATGTCTATCGATAGTTGCTTTATATATCTGTGTGCTTCCATGTTGGGTACAAAGATATATACCATCACTATATCCTCTTACTGGATTGCTCCCTTTATCATTATGTAGTGTCTTTCTCTGTCTCTTGCTACAGTCTTTGTTTTAAAGGCTATTTTTTCCAATGTAGTTCTACTACCCCAGCTTTCTTTTCCCTTCCATTTGCCTGGTAAATGTTTTTCAGTCCCTTCACATTCAATCTATATGTGTCTTTAGATCTAAAGTGAGTCTCTTGAAAGCAGCATATTGATAGGTCTTGATTTTATATCCATTCAGATATGCTATGTCATTAGATTGGAGCATAAGTCCATTTACATTCAAGCAATTATTGATAGTTATGTACTTCTTTCCATTTCGTTACTTTTTAATATTGGTGTTTTTTTGTTTTGTTTTTGCTCTTTTCTCTTTCTTTCTTTTCTTGCTCTCTTCCCTTGTACTTTGATGACTTTCCTTAGTGTTATGCTTAGATTCCTTCCTCTTTAATTTTTGCATATCTATTACGGGGTTTTGACTTGTGGTACCAGTAGGTTCACAAGTGATATCTTATGTGTATAGCTATCTACATAAAGTTGAATGGTCATGTCAGTTTGAACTGATTCTAAAAGCACTACATTTTTGCTATACCCCATGTTTTATGTATATTGTCATATTTTACATCATTTTATTTTGTCAATCCTTGGCTGATTTTTATGTATATAATTGATTGTATTGCTTTTGTGTTTTGACTTTCATACTGGTTTTGTAAGTGAATCATCTATTACCTTTATTATATGTTTGCATTTACCTGTGATTTTTTTTCCTTTTATAATTTTTTTACTCAAAAAATGACCTTTTTTTCCACTCAAAATATTCCCTTTAATATTTCTTATAAGGCTGGTTTAGTAGTGACGAATTGCTTTAACTTATATTTGTCTGAGAAACTCTTTATCTGTCTTTCTATTCTGAGTGATAACCTTGCCAGGGAAAGTATTCTTGGTTGCAGGTTTGTTTGTTTGTTTGTTTGTTTGTTTGTTTTTCTTTCAGCATTCTGAATATATTTTGCCACTTCCTCCTGGCCTGCGAAGTTGCTGCATAAAAATCAGCTGATAGCCTTATGGGTTTTCCTCCAAATGTAACTGTTTTTTTTTTCTCTTGCTACTTTAAAATTCTCTTTATGACTACTTTTTTCCATTTTAATATTATGTGGTGCAGGCTTCCTTTCATTAATTTTGTTGGGGGCTCTCTGTGTCTCCTGAATCTGGAAGTCTGTGTCCTTCCCCAGACTAAGGAAGTTTCCAGCATTATTTCTTCAAATAAATTTTCTGCTCCTTTTCTCTCTCTCTTCTCTTATTGGGACTCTTATAATATGAATGTTATGCTCGATGATGTCACCAAGTTTCCCTAACCTAGTCTCATTTCTTATTAATCTTTTTTCTTTTTCCTGTTCATCTTGGTTGCTTTCCATCACCCTGTCTTCTGTATTGTCCATCTTTCCTTCTGCCTCTTCTAATCTAATCTGCTGTTGAGTCTCTGTAGTGTATTTTTTTAATTTCAGCTATTGAGTTCTTCATCTCTTTTTTTTTTCTTTTTATATTTTCTGTCTCTGGTTAAAGGTCTCTCTGAGATCCCCACTCTTTTCTCAAGTCCAGTATATTTTTGACCATTACTTTGAATTCTTTATCAGGCATATTGCCTATCTCCATTTCACTTAATTCTTTTACTGTGACTTTGTCCTGTCCTTTCATTTGGGACATATGCCTGTGTTTCCTCATTTTATCTAACTCTCTGTGTCTATTTCTATGCTTTAGAAAGGTCAGCTATGTCTCCTGACCTTGGCATTATGAAGAAGAGGTCCTACGGTTTTCTGGAACACAGTATCCCCTGTTCAACAGAACCAGGCACTCCTGGTGTACCCTACTTTTGTGTGCACCCTACTTTTGTGGCTGAACCTCCTGTGCCTTCAGTCCAACCTACTGTAGTGACCCACTTTGCCTGTTGTGGGTGAACTAGGCAGAGTTTGGTCCCTGCCCTGTTATGAGGCCTTTCTGGGGTTGCAGTGGCCTTGCAGTTGGCAGTGTCAGCAGTCAGACCAGATGCCTGCCCTCCTTCCATCTCCCAGGGCTACAGCTGCAGTGATTGGCAGAGTGCTGTCTTTGGGTTGCCATTCATAAGATTTGCCTGCTGGGACAGCAGGTGCACTGCCGTGTGTGGTTATCCTCCCCTTTGCCCAGGACAGGAGACATGACGGAGTGGCACCAGTCCCTGCTGGGGTTGCTTGCAGGTTGTGTTGGGCCAGATGCTGCTCTGGAGGAAAGCCTGCTCTGTGGTGTGGGTTGGATGGAGCAGATCCACAGGAAATGCAGGGGTGGGGCACACAGTGCTAGCAAGAGAGATGGACAATGTTCACGCTGCTTCCCCCAAGTGTTTGACTCTCTACGCTGCAGGAGGGGAAGAGATATGGTGCCTGTCCATTCTTTTGTTCTTGGAGAAGTCCCCTAAAGATCTCTATGCCTCCAGTGCATGTTTTGAGTTTAATAAATACATCTCCTGCACCTGTAGGTGCAGTTTAATAAACACATCTCCAGGAGCTGTTCAAACTGCTGTTTCTATGCCTTAGGTCAGTGGGTTGTTTATTATACTCTCTCTTTCAGGGCAGGAACTCAGGTTTCCATCACCCCTAGGCTCTCCCAGAACTAAGCCTGCTGATTTTTAAAGTACCTGGGGTTAAGCCCCACTCATTTTCAAAGCCAGATGGTAAGGGGACTCCTCTTGCCAGTTTGGGTTCCCGTTCTGTGTGGGGTCTGCTCCTCTCCCTTCTCTGTGCTTGTGGTGTCCTTCTGGTTGTGGTTAGTCTCACCAGGATGTTTGGTTCCCAAAGTGTGTCTGCCACTCCCACCCTTTTCATTGTGGCCTCCTGTCTATGATCAACTGTTTAAAGGGTCTCCTGCCAGGCGTGGTTGTTTTCAGAGTCAACTGCACATATGTAGCAGTTACGTCAATGTGTCTTTGGGACAGGGTGAGCTCTGGATTCTTCTTTGCCATCTTCCTAGAAGTCTATCTGTTATTTTAATTTGTATTTCCTCCAGAAAAGGAACATCTCACCATATATAATGGGCCATGTTGCTTACTCTTTTTTTTTTTGCTTACTCTTTTGATGTCTGTTATTAATCATTTTTCTTATTGCCCTGTTAGAACTATTAATTATAAGAAGTTATTAAATAGTATAGATAATAATTCTTTAAATGGCACATGTAATCATTTTTCTCAAACTTATACAGTTTCACTTTGTTTATAATATTTTGCTATCATAAACATTTGATATTTGCATAAACATATCTGTCTTTTTAATATCAGCCTTAGCTCAGTTGGAAGTTCTTTCTCAACCATGGGTGGTATGTTATTTTAAGCGATCTAAACACACCATTTACAGATGGATTTTGTCAGAATGGATTTAAAAAAAAAAAGGAGAAGAAGAAGAAAAGAAGACCCAACTACATATTGTATTGTCTTCAATAACCCATTGTAAATATAAAGACCCTGGCAGGTTAAAAGTAAAGAAATGAAGAAATATACCATGCTAACGCTAATCCAAAGAAAGCAGGGGTTGATATGCTGATATCAAACAAAACTGAATTCAGAACAAGGACACTTCTCAGGCATAATGAGGGGAGTTACATAATGAAGAGGGGCTGATTCTGTGAAAAGACATAAAAATCCTATATGTTATGTGTTTAACAACAAAGCATAAAAATACATGAGGCGAAAATTTATAGAACTGGAAGAAGAAATTGACAAATAAGCTATTAAAGTTGGAGCTTTCAGCATCTCTGCTGTCAACCAAAGGTCCAGCAGGAATAAGATCAGTAATGATAAAGATGACTCTGATCGGTGCTATCAGTCAACTTGACCTAACTGATATTCATAAAATACTCTATTCAATAATAGCATAATACACATTCTTCCCAGAATCACATGGAACATAAATGGAGATAAATCCCACATGACCATACTAATATGCAATATTAATATAGGGAACTGGGTGTGTGGAGTTGATGGGAATTGTCTATAATATGTTTGCCATTTTTCATCAATCTAAAGGTATTCTAAAATGTAAAAACTATATTAAAATTATATATGAGACTTTTAAAGTATATTTAAGATTTTTAATGTTCACATTTAGATACATTGCACATAGAAAAATCATAACTTTGGATTTAAAATTTCTTAAAAAATGCACAAAACGTAAAGTTACAATTTGAATTTGTTATTCAGGAAGAAGTGTAATTAAGTTACAAGATACAAAAAGTTATTTTTTTACATTAGCAACTACATTCTCTAGCAAAGAAGATAAATTTGTCTGTATCAGGTGTTAATTCTTAATTATTATTAAATATATGTCAACATTTAATCTAGTCTTTAATTATGAATGAAATGAATAATCTGAGAAAATCTTTGATACCTTACTGTATTTCTCAATTTTCTTTTGATGCTTTCCTCAACAGAAGAATTTAAAGATTAATATCAGTGTTCACTAATAGTAACAGGCCATTTCATGAATATCAAATGGAACTATGAAGAATGACGAAGGATTTAATGTTAACTGTTAAAATGCACTCAACAATAAGAAAAAAGTTATTGTGTAAAATGTCACCTAACGCTTCAAATTATTATTTGTTGCAAGCCATTAAGAAACCAGTCAATACACTGTTTTATATAATGGGAATATAAATATTTCATGACAAAACCCAGTGGTCTCCTGCTGACAAATGATAATGTCACTGCAGCACATCCTTAGAGTTAAGTTCAAGGGGGTATATGGCTGAGAGTTTACCTGATTTGAATATGAAGAGCTTTTAGTAAAGTTCACAGTCCTTCATGCAGAGAGCACAAATTAGTCCTACCCTCCTGCAAAAATAATGTAACATTTAGTACCCTGGGACAATATTTTATCTTTGAATACAACATAAGTCTGCTTAGAATACTTGGAGTATGTGACTTATTGAAAAATATCAATCTTTTCATGTTTTTACAATCCAGTACAAGAATTATGAATTGTTTCATAGATCAGACCCAAATTATTTTTATTCCCCGAGGGTAACCAACTTAGTGAATATTATCAAAAGATAATATTTCTTCTTCTGGGCCAGAAAGAAAAACACATGATCTTTTTATTTTTAGGCATTGCTTTACTGTCATTTATCTTTCATAAACAAAATTGCTGGCTTTCTGAAAATTTGTCAATTGCTTTGTTATTGTTGTGTAAAATTTGAAGAAATTGTGAGGCTTGAAAGCCTCATTTCATGTTTCGTGTTTGTTACGTGTTTGGTACCATTTAATTGCTGTGGATGTAGACCGATGGGTCTTAATGGCATGGAGTTCTCGCCGTCATTGTGCTCACTGCGTTCCATCTTGTACTACACTACTCCAGTCATGTATGTCTCCAAGCAGGGCGTTTTTATACATTCTGGAATCCTCCCCTCAAACACAGCATCTCGTAATTGTAGATATTTAATAATGATAAAAACTTGTACCTCTCAGCTATGTTTAACAGTGGCTATCACTCTTTCTTCTTTAGCTCTCTCTCTCTCTCTCTAGCCTCCATAGAGAGGCTTCTGAATTCTCCTTTCCCTCCCCACCTTCACCACCCCCCTTCCATTTCCCTTTCATCTTCTATGAATAAGACTTTTTGCTCTGTGCTGCAGAGCAGAGCTTCCCAGGAGCTCGATGGTGCCCTGTGCAAGGCTTATAGATATGTCAGAAAATAATAACCTGCAATTGGGATGGACAGGTGGAGCTTAGAGCTTCCAGACACTCTTTGGCCAGTCGCTTCCAGATTAAAGCAGGCTCATTGCTGGCTTCTCTGAGGAAGATGGGGATGGGATGGAATTAAACTCTACGGTCTTACAGGCCGCGAGTGCAGACTGCTCATCTACAAGGTACTGAAGACACCCACAAGGGTGTTGTACCACGTGGCTGGACAGCAGCCAGCTTCAGAGCATACGCTATCAATGACGTATGGAAGGGGCCTGTGGAATTTCTGAAGGAATTCTTCTTCCCCGGGTCCATGGAGCTTGCCACTCAGGTTAAGGTGCTGCTTGCTGAGGACCAGGGAACAGGGAAGCTGAGTGGGGCTCCTGACAGATCACGCTGGAGGTGGCCACTGCTGAGCCTTGTCTTCACATACACTGAACGCTTCTGTCCCCTGGCAGGTGATGTGCCTCCCTTTGGCTTGCCATTGCCAGTGGAATGGATGCTCCCACAATGCACTGTGCTCTGTAAGTCAAGGATCATTATTTTGAAGTACTTAACGTGAAAAACTTTGATGATGACCAAAATCCATACCCATTGTTACAAGAAAGTTCAACACAAGGTCATTAATTAAAGAAGACTTATAATTTTAAATAATTTCAACTTGGGAAATGTATTAGATGATTTGCATAAACAGCTCATATTTAAATTTTTAAATGTTTATTTATTATTTTTGAGAGACAGAGAGCGTGAGCGGGGGAAGGGCAAAGAGAGAGGGAGATACAGTATCTGAAGCAGGCTCCAGGCTCTCAGCTATTAGCACAGAGCCCGATGCAGGATTCGAACTCAGAAACCATGAGATCATGACCTGAGCCGAAGTTGGATGTTTAACTGACTGAGCCACCCAGGTGCCCCAACAGCTCATATTTTTATCACCAACCTTTGAAAAAAGTTTCTCATACATGAGAACCCACAAAAATGTGAACAGATCACAACTAAGAATTGTGAAAAATTAATTAAGCCATTCAAAGCATAAACCCTCACTTAAAAAAATAATGCTTACAAGAAGCTCAAGTATCTCCTTAAAAACTTGAAAAAAATATTTTGAAGTTGGATATTAATTCATCATTTGCTATTTTCCTTACAATTCTACAGCTAATTATTCTTTTTTTAAAAATATTCATTTATTTATTTTGAGAGAAAGCACACACACATGTGCATGTGCACATGAGTTGGGGAGGGCACAGATAGAGAATTCCAAGCAGGCTCCGCCCTCAGCTCAGAGCCTGACACGGGGCTCAATCCCTTGAACAATGAGATTATGACCTGAACTGAAATCAGGAGTGGGACACTTAACCGACTGAGCCACCCAGAGTGCCCTATAGCTAATTATTCTTACCATAATTTTTTAGTAGATTGAAGAGTTGGTTGGCCTTTCCACCAAACCCAATATGGTGGCCAGCCCTGCTTCAGACTCTAGATCAATCACAGATGCAGCATTAGGTCTGAAAGAACTCCACCTCCCATAAGTTAGGTGAACATTAACTGAAATGTCTGCAGGACAAATGTCTGAGGCTAGAAGCATCTAGGTGCTACAGAGATGCAGACACTTGATCAACTGCATTTATCTGAGAATCAGGAAAAGCTTGAGGATGACAGGAAAGAAATTACGGGAAAGAACAGAGACAAAAGAGAAAAAAAATAGCCTGCTTTAAATAGAACGGTATGCTGAAAACCATAGGAGCAGACCTTAGCTCTGTCCATTTCGTCATCTTGTATTTCCCCTCACCCCCAACCCTGATTTGTGTCCATCACTGATAAACTGAAAGTGCTTTTGGAAATTTATCAATAGCTTTTCGTTTCTAATGAGCAATCTTCAGGCTACATTTTGTTTGGTCTCTGGGACAGGTGACACAGTTAGTATTCTTCCTTTTCCCATGAAATCCATGACCGCATTTTCTCCCCGCGGTCCTCCTGGTCTGACCTGCCTCCATCCTCATGGGCTTGTCTTCTCCGCCCGCTCTGTTTCTCCAGGGTCAGTGCTAGGACGTCCCCACTTGCTGCCCTCCATACACCAACTTGAGCTATCTTGTCCCGTCCGTGCTGTGCAAGATGACAGGCTGCCTTCTACTGGTTCACACCTCTGATCCCAATCTCTCAGCAGAAACTTGGATCCATATATTCTATCGCTGGGCGGACATCCCCATTATGTAGCACACAAGGTGATCAAGTCTCAAATCCTTACATTTCCTAATTCCTGTACTGCAACACATAATCATCAACCCCAATAGAAATCCTGCAGACATCTCTCCTTCTCTTGACATCTAAACTGTATTTCCTTGCTCCAGCCCACCATGCATTCTTACCAGTGTTACCTCTGAAGGCTGTCTGCTTGTCTGTGCTGCTTCTTTTTAAGTCTAAAAGTGAGAAAAAGACAGTTTATGAAAATTCAATATACGGACTTACATTAGAGGGTGAGAACCCAGACCATATGATCGCTGGCCTATGTCTATCTACAGTACCTGGGTTTCTCATAGGAAATAGTGGGATTTACAGGGCACCTGAGTGGATTGGTGGGGTTGAGCACCTGACTCTTGATTTTGGCTCAGGTCATGATCTCACAGAAGTGAGACTGAGCCCCCTGTCGGGCTCTGCCCTGAGTGTGGAGCCTGCTTAAGATTCTCATTCTCTCTCTCTCTCTCTCTCTCTCTCTCTCTCTCTCTCCTTCTCTCTCCTTCTCTCTCCCTTTGCCCCTCCCCAACTTACATGCACTCTCTCTCAAATAAACAAACAAACAAAAATAAATAAATAAATAATAAATAAATAAAATAGTAAAGTTTACATAATCTCAAAGGGTTAATAACGATTTCTTAACTCACGGATTTCCTCTCAGTATTCCTCTCAGACACGCTACAAGATGCCTTCAATGTGGTCAGTTTTACAAAAATAAGTTCTTTAAATCCTAAAATATTTGTAGTTTTTTTGTAATGGAAAGGGGAAAGCCTATTAAAATCTTTTGTGGGACACAAGGTTTGCTGTTTATCTAAGGCAACTTACTTAAAAAGAGTTGGAAAACTTTTTTCAAAATGCAGTGTTTCAAATTGCTGACTTATTTGGTAAATGCCAGTCGGGTATTACGTAGCAAATTTTTAAAATATGTTTTTGTAGCAGGTATTTAGACACAACTAATTTGTCCCTTTAAAGTATAGGTGACATTTTAGCACTTAAAAAATAACCATTATTTGAACAGTTAAACAGCTCATGTTACAGAAATACTGTTTTGAAAATGGATGCTTGAGAGTGTTTTTTTGATCATCGTGTGGGATTTTGTCTGAAAAAATTGTGCATGGGTCTCCTGTGAACCAAGTGCACTCACTTGAAAAACTCAAGACTATAATATTCTAATAAATAGTCCCCATATATTTTAAACCTATTAATAAAATAAGACTTTTGGATTAGAGTATAATTTAATAAAAAGTTTCAACACATACACCTCGAATGATTCATGGATTGGACTGAAAAGTGAATATAGTGGCTGGATCAAAACAGCACAGTGAGCTTCTTTCATTTGGTTCTGTGTATCTTTTTGGTGTCTTTTCACCCATGATAGCCACTAAAAGCAGTACAAAAACAAACCAAAATTATAACTAAATATTCAGACATCTGTATCATAAAGTATTAAGGCAAAATTTCAAAGCTGAAAAGCACATTTGATTACATTGCCCTCACAAAAATATCAATAAATAAAAATATGCAGTAATATAAAGCACATAATGTTATTAGATTTTCTTAACAGATTCATAAAAATAATATTTTAGGGAAAATTAAAAGATCTTGTCAAAATAAAATGTAGTTGACATATTCTTTATTTCTTACTTTTTAATTTCCATATTCGCATGGTGCAGTGTCCAATATATGTTGGGGTGAAAATAATACAAATAATTTCTGCATTATATGAATACATATTGGAGTGTATACTCATTTTTATTGTACTAATAGAATGGTGCAGAAGAATTTGGATATCACTATCATCTCTGTGAAATGTTGGCAGTCCTTTGTAAGATTGGGTGCCTTTCGGCTTCTTTCCCTAGAATCTAGCTCACAAAGTCCTAGCTTGCTCTATACATACAGAATAAGCAACCTCAGAATGGACATAAAGTCTACCATTAGAACACACAACCACTCCTCAACACATTTTTATATCCTGTCTGATCCTCAAATTTCTCTCCCCGTTTGATTTGCTCCTTCTCTGTCTTACCAGGGTATCGCTTATTTGATATGGATTCTACTCCAACCAAGACATTCTGTCTGCTTTTATGCTTGTGAGAGAAATGTCTGGATTTCTTTGGTTTTGTACTTGTTTTTTCTCCAGTTACAAAGCAAGCTTCACTTTTCTCCACCAATCCAGGTACCTTAAATTGGATGTTAAAGTAATCTATATTACATGCATAGTTTTAATTTTCTCAGGGTATATTTTATCCTCACTTATTTGTGGCTTTCCTAAAAGATCTCTCAAGTAGAAGCTTACATTTATAAAGAACGATTAAATATTCTACTTTTTGTGCGGTACATATCCCTCCCCATAAAATTCCCTATGAGGAACTTAGTTATCAATTTAGTTTGTGGCTGTGCCCAGTATTTCACACAAACAGTAAGGGGGCAGTAGATGTTATCAATCTCTCTAATAACATTACATAGAAGTGCAACAAATTTAATGTAGCATTCATGTGCAACAGATAAAATGTACTCCTGTTTTTAATCTATATTCATTAGGTATTGTAACGATTTTAAAGGCCACATAAACTAGCATCACTACACCCATAAGAACAAACTTTCACTTGAATGTTGTTCTTGAGGAAACTTGCAGGTGAAGCAAAGCTTTTTTCCCCCTATAATTTGAAAATGGTGTTTTAATGTTTACAAAAACAACACAGATCAGTCTTAGAAAAGTTTGAAAGTGCAGAAAAATATGCAAAAGAGGATACAAATTACCGCTGATCCCACAGCCTCCAAATAACCATTAATAATGTCTTATTTAATATACATCTGATTTTACATGCAAAATTATATCACATAATTTTGTATACTTTCTTACTTTCAACACCACATTTTTTGTATTCTTTTAGAATAAAATAAAAATACAGAAATAATCAGATTTCAACAGTATGTCTGGAAACGGTAGTAACAGCACTTTCATAAATAATTTATCTCTAATCCCTACATTGCTCTAAGAGGTGTGCTTGGCAAACACTTACTGCACAAGACTGTTATGAACGGTCGGAAAAGCAGGCAGGTTTGCGAGCAGAATCATCTTGAAAGTGAAGTCATTATGCTCCATGTTATTTTTGTTAAAAATGCTATGCAAAATATATTCAGTCACAGCCAAGGATATTTTCAAGGGAAGGCAGTTGGATCGGGTATGACTAAATACATACAACTCGATCTTCTTAGGTGCTAAAAAAGGAAGGAAGAAAAAAGAAAACAGGAGAGAGAATGTTCAGTTTATGACTTTAGCTCAACCAACAGGGCTGCTTATGATTAATAATGGGGACGCAAGTAACTCTAGTATACATCAAATGAGTTATTTGAAGTACCAGAGGGCTATATAACTAGATGTCTACCTTTACGTCCTTTCCTTAGACTTTCTCTCCTAACCAAGCAAATACTTCTATTTTTCATTATTTTTTAAATTATTTTTTAATTATTTTCAATATTTCTTTTTGAGACAGAGAGACAGAGCATCACGAGTGAGGGAGGGGCAGAGAGAGAGGGAGACACAGACTCTGAAGCAGGCTCCAGGCTCTGAGCTGTCAGCAGAGAGCCTTATGCAGGGCTTGAACTCACAAACCGTGAGATCATGGCCAAAGTCTATGCTTAACTGACTGAGCCACCCGGGCGCCCCTCTTCTATTTTTTTTTAAATGAGAGGAATAAATGTTACTAATCTGACTTTTGTGGCATTTGTGTTAAATGACTCAGTCAATACTAATATTTCTACAAAAGTGCAAATGTACATACTTTTTCTTTCTTTAATTTTTCTTTCATGACGTTTCAGCTTAGGTCAGAGCCAAGGGAAAGATCATTGGTATAAACCAAACACTTGACTCTTCTCTCAAATATAGATGAGAAGTGGGATGGTCAGAAGAGCACAGCCTTTAGGCCAGAAAAATGTTGCTTGGAATCCCGCCAAAGCTGTGTGATCTTGGGCTCTAAGATTTAATTTTCTCATCTCTAAAACAGAGCTAGTTATACCTAAATTGAAAGCTAGTTTTAAGAACTAAAAATTACTCTCCTTTTCCACCTCCTCCTCCTCCCCTTCCTCCTCCCCCTCCTCCTTCTTCTTTTAGTTTTGAGAGAGAGAGAGAGAGAGTATGAGCAGGGGAGGGACAGAGAGAGAGGGAGACAGAGGATCTCTGAAGCAGGCTCTGTGGAGACAGTGGAGAGCCGGGCCCGGGGCTCGAACTCACAAACTCACAAACTATGAAATCATGACCTGAGCCAAAGGCAGACTCCCAACCTCCTGAGCAACCCAGGCGCCCCTTAAAATTACACTTCCATCAGTAGTTCCTTAGTAAAGGGCAGTTACAACTACCGCTATTGAATTGTCCAAAGCAAAGTTAAACATAAAAATACCGAATGTGTATTTTATAAATGTGTCCAGTGTAGATGTTTAAACTAGAAACCTCAATCTAATGTTCACTTTTAAAACTCTGAATCATTTTGTAAAAGGCTGGTTTTCCAAGTAACTTCATTAATTCTCCAAGTCTTTGTATAGTCCAGTTAAGCACAGTGGCCTGTGGCTTTGTCGTTAGAAGAAATACAGTCTTCGCTGTTAACAAACAAGGTAGGGGAGACACTCAAAGCCCCATTTTGTGTCACTTGCCAATTTATTTTCCACGTATTTATTTCGTATTTAATATGCCAGGCTGTTTATAGAGTCTGGCTTATTCAAACTTCTGCACCTCCTGGGCTACCAGTCCCTTTCATGATTCCTATCTCTGGGCTACACATTACTCCTAATGCACACTCCCCTCTTCCCTCTGTCTGGAATGCCCCTCCATTTCTTAAGTAATGAAAACCCATCCGTGTTTTATAGTCAAGCTCAAATATTTGCTTTTCCAATGCTTTTCTTGGTCCTTCCTAGCCCGGAATTTGTAGTCAAAAGAAGGGATAACACTGGGGTAGATTGATGTTTAATATAACCCTATTCCTGCCTTGAAGGAGATCACATCAGGTTTCCACCACTAACATGGGGTTTACAACATAGATCTCTTTACTCAGTTACGTAGGTGTGTTGATGTACAGCTGTCTGTTTTGGGGATCCTTTCATTGTAAGGAACAAATGCCATACTGGATAAAACATTCTTTCATCCCCTCCTGATACCATGATTCATAGTAAATGTTCTAGAAATACATGATGGAGGAATGAGTGAATGAGGAAAAGACTGCCAGGTCCTACTTGGTGACCTCTTTCAATTACAGTGACTCTAGAGAAGAATGAGGAACATAAAACAAGGAAAGTAATCTTTTTGGTGTAATGAGGATTCTGTGGTCCTGGAAGAGAGATAATTTATCAGCATTAAAGTCACGCACAATGTCAATCAGTTTCACGGAGAGACCATGTGAGGTAGACAGATGACAAAAGATTAATCAAGCAACTGCTATAGGGCAAGATTAGTGTGCTGATTTCAAGCAAGGTTGACAGACAGATAAAAAGGTAAAGCAGTGCATTCCATGAGGCACAAGGGTGTTACTCCTGTTGCTGGAAAGTGATGGCAGGAAAATATATGAAAATAAAAAACTATCAGTTAATTGGGGAAAACTATTCACACCTTGAAAAAAAACTAAGCCCTGCCAAGAAATGATTTAGCTAATAAATACATAAATAAATTTATTAAATTGTTGGCATTATTCTGGATAGTGTGCTGGCTTCTTATAAAACAGAATGCCATGGCATGCGTTTGAGTGATCACCAGTGGCTGAAAACAAAAATAAGGTATAAAAAATTTCAGCTATTTTTGGAGAACTGAAGTTCAGGTTGATAGTGTAAGTAAATTTTCCTTGATCCTGGGAGCCAGCTTTATCAGTATTGGAGAGAAATTATGAGTTAGTTCCATATCATATAACGGCAACCCACTAAGGCTTCTACCTATATTTTTAAAAATCATCATGATGTCATGGATTTAACAGTGATGTGTTGTAATATAATTCAGGTATTATCCCTTTTGATATCCACTCAAGATATGATAGAAGGTAGGTTAGAATGAACTCTGTAGTGCTGGATTTGAGTTGGAGCAATCAGTGTGTGAACTCACGGTTAGCTTAATACATGCATAGATGGATAGATAAAGAAGCAATTACAGATAGGTATAGATACATGGGTTAGTGTACTGGCTATGTCCTATGTGAGAACCTGTAAGCAGTGACATCCCAGTAACAGTGAGCAAACATCATCAAGATTTTGGTTCTTAAACATCATTCTCCAATTAAAGGAAACAGGACTTCTTTTTAATATTTTTTTTTAACGTTTATTCATTTTGAGAGACAGAGACAGAGCATGAGCGGGGAAGGGGCAGAGACAGGGAGACACAGAACCTGAAGCAGGCTCCAGGCTCCAGGTTCTGAGCTTTCAGCACATAGCCCAATGAGGGGCTCGAACTCACAAACTGCAAGATCATGACCTGAGCTGAAGTCGGACGCTCAACTGACTGAGCCACCCAGGTGCCCCAAAACAGGACTTCTTGAAACATGTATCGTGCAATCACTGAGACAGGAAATAGACAAGATGATCCTGGGTCAAACTACGTGACTCACTCCCAAGGAATAGAATATGGGATGGAAAAAAAAAGGTAACTTGAGTGAAGAAACCTTGCAAACATACTTTAATCAACTGATGAAGTTTATCACAAGCAGTATCAGTGGGAAAAGTATGGATCCCCTTATATGAGATGAAAAGAGGGACACTTAACCTCTGTGGTATGCTTGTCAACAATCCATAACCCCAGTCTAATCATGTGAAAAGCATCAGACAAATCCAAACTGAGGGAGAGTCTATAAAACGCCTGAAAGTACTCATCAGACTCTCAAGGTCATGAAAAACAAAGAAGATGAAACTCACAGAATAGAAGAGACCAAGGAGATACGACAACTGAATGCAATCAAGTATACAGAACTAGATGCTGAAACAGGAAAACTCATTAGTGGGAAAACTGGTAAAATCCAAATAAAGTCTGGGGTCAGTTAAGAGAAACATGCTGGTGCTGGTTTCTTAGTTTTGATGAATGGACCAGAGGGATACAAGATGGTAACATTAAGGGAAACTACCTGAGGGATGTAGGGAAACTGAGGTATCTTGGAAACACTTCTGCACATCGAATAATCCAAAATGAAATTTACTTTTAAAAAAATCTGACTTGATTTCCTAATATATAAAGGGGCCAATGAGGCTTCTATCTGTGGTTTTTAAATTATCATGATAATGTCAATGGATTTAACAGTGATGTGTGTATCTCAGGCATTATTCTTTTTGACACCTAAGTTTTCCCATTTTCAGCCAATGTGAATATCCTCCAGTTGGTTCCTGATCACTTTTGACATGATCTCAGTACTTAAGCTTCCTTGCTTTCTGTAATGATGCTGTGTTCCAGGGACATCTTGTGTAATTCTTTCCCTGGGCTGGGAATAAGTCATTTTTCCAAGGAGCATGTATGTCTTTTAGTGGAAAATGGTACTAGGTTCTACAGATGGTGTACATGGGGATGCTGATTTTTAATAGATTGTTACTCCTTTTTTAAAATTTTCTTTTTAATGTTTATTTATTTTTGACACAGAGAGAGAGACAGAGCATGAGTTGGGGGGTGGGGGGTGCAGAGAGAGGGAGACACAGAATCCAAAGCAGGCTCCAGGCTCTGAGCTGTCAGCACAGAGCCCGATGCAGACCATGAGATCATGGACCGAACTCACGGACCATGAGATCATGACCAGAGCCGAAGTCAGAGGCTTAACTGAGCCCCCCAGGCACCCCTTTTTAAATTTATTTTTTAGAGAGAGAGGAAAAGGAGGGGCAGAGAGAGAGGGAGAGAATTCCAAGCAGGCTCTGCACTGTCAGCATGGAGCCTGACATGGGGCTTGATGTCACGAACTGTGACATCATGACCCGAGCCAAAATCAAGAGTCATTTAACCAAATGAGCCACGCAGCTGCCTCAGTTAATTGTTATTTCTAATGCATTAGTGTGTAGAGCTGAGAAAATACATACTTTATGGAAAATACAAGATAAAATAAACCATAATGCAACTGCCAATTCAAACGGAGAACCACCAGGGTTTTTTTTACTTATCCTCTGATTTTAAACATGTATCACTTTTCTTTAATGCTTTCCCAAGTATACAAGCATAAGCATTTATTTGCTTTATGCAACTATATATAAATAGAATAGCAGTATGATACGAGCATCAACAATATGATTAGTGAAGGCAGGGTAAGCTGTTTTTTGCAATTATTTTTGTCTCCAGGAGATATCCCACTGGAGAGGATAAGCCAGAATTATCTGTTTTAAAATAAATTGAAATAATGCAACTCTGAGTAGATTTATCTGCTTCTTTCTCTCCATCCTGATTTTCTGTCCCTAGAGGAAGTACCCCTCATTTTAGATAAATGCTAGCGTGCCACACACTTGTCTCCATTTTACTTTTTCTCATAAAATATATCCACAGTGATTACTCCACGGTGGTATATAAAAGTTCTCCTCTTTCCTTGAATAACCGTTCAGCACCCCATTGTATGGATATACCATAGCTTAGTATGATAGCCTCCCCTCGATAGACATTTGGGCTGTTTGTGTTTTGCTCTGATAAACAGTACTGTAATAAAAAGCTTTGTACATGCAACTTTTGTAATTCCGCTCGTGTGTATTCAGGGTAGACAACTGAAAATAGGACTTGAGGGTCAGACGGTAAATTTTACTGTTGCTGTTTGGTTCACATAGTTCTTTTTCACCTAGACTTTCTCTCCAGCTGCCAAATTTCTCTCCCTGCCTCAGGCTTCCACACTAATGAGAATTTTTAATCTAAAATGTAAATCTGGTCATTTCCTCCCTTTGCTTCTAGACTTCTGTGATTTCTCCGTCTTGACACAATGGAGATGAACCTTTTGAATGTGTCACTTTGACAGGCATTCCTTCCTTGTTTTGCTTTCTAGGCTCACTTCCCGCATGTCCCCTGATATAACCTATCCAGTCACAGCAAACTTTCAGAACTCACCAGGAAGACATATGCCCTCTCATGTGTTGCACATCATTGTTTCTCTCCCTGTTAATCTCTACACATCCATAAACATTCGGTTCATATTCTCTGCCTCTGTGAGTTCTTCCTAAATTTCCCCCAAATCAAAATTAGATTTCCCATTTTGCCTCTGTGGCGCTCTTTGCCTCCCTCTGTTGGAACCTTGGTGACATTTTTTGGCAACTCTTTCCCAATTACAATTTCCTATGATGCGGATGTGCCAAAACTGTGCTGAAAAGTAATGTCCAGGGTAACGCAGCCAGGAAGCAAACAGCCTGTCATCTGAACCTAGTTATTATTTCTCTAAGAGTCTGAGGTCTTTTAAGTAGACTGAACATGGGGATTTTTCTAGTTGACTTTTCAGCTTCCAGACCTCTCATTGTGCTTTAGGCTCATGGACTCAGTAGATTTTAATGGAGACAGTGTGGTCTCTGACATCAGACAGACCCGAGTCTTATCCCTAACACTTGGCTTTAACATTTACTAAGAGTAAGAGTCTTTAACCTTTAGGGGCACCTGGATATCTGACTCTTGGTTTTAGCTCAGGTCATGATCCCAGAGTTATGGGATGGAGGCCTCCATCAGGCTGCACACTGGGCTCCTCTGTCCTCCTCACTGCTTGTACTCTCTCTCTCTCTCTCTCTCTCAAATAAAAAACAAAATACATGAAAAAAAAGAATTTTTAACTTTTAGATGAGTTCCTTAGTCAATACACCTCAAATTTTCTATAGATCATGTCATAGATAGATAGATAGATAGATAGATAGACATAGATATATGTATGTCACCTTTATATATATACATATGCATACACCATGGCAGGTGATATATACAGCATGTTTTTGAAGGTTCATAAACATCAGGAATCTTCCAACAATAGCAGGAATTTTGCTTTGCTCCCCTGTATTTCTAAGCACGTAGACAGTAAACATACATGGTCGGTAGTCAATACACAACTGTGTGTGTGTGTGAATCATCTGTTGCAAAGCCCATTCCTGAGCTAAGGTGCCCTTCGTCCCAAGTTGCACTTTGCAGCGGATGCCAGTACTAACCTTCTGATTTCTGCCCCTCCTTTTTAGAGCATTCAGGTTTCAAACTTGGGGATATTCCTGACCTTAAATATGTGCCGCACTCCTCGTGCTCCCAAGCAGCTGGCAAGTGTGTCCCGTCAGCTCTGCTGAGCAGCGTCCCTCTCCCTTGCTCATCCTCTGTCTTTCCTACTGTCCCCCTGCACCCCAGCCCCAACGCACCTGACTTTCTGAAAGGGCAGTCTCTAAAGTAGCCTCAGCTCATGCCTTTCCTGGTCTATAGCAACAAACCACCCTCTCACTCCCACTCCCAAACAGGGTCCCTTTCTAAAAGTGTCATACCTGATGACACTATTACTGATTATACTATAGGTGATGAGTTCAAATAAATAACAAAAGTCAGTGTAATTGTAAAATATATATAAACATATATATAATATATATCCATACACACACACACATATGTATATGAGGCAGTTCCCCACAGACAAGGTTCAATATCCCAAGCACCTCATTTGGAATGCCCCATAAATGGTCCAACCTGACTTTATGTTCTTACCAACCTCTCCCCTCCCAAGTTTGCACCTAAAACAGCTCAACACAGTGTGCTTTACACCCTCAGATTCTTGGGTACCGCTTTTTCTGCCATTAAGCTATATCCATCTCTCTGTATGTATCTCTTCTCATTGGAAAATCTGCAGAAAGCCTCCCGATACAGTCCTGTGCTCCTTGCTTCCCTGACTCTGTGTTCTGTGCGCTCATATCCTGACGCCGCGTGAGTGTTTTGACCATAGGTTGTGGCTCGTTCGTCTGTGGATTCTCCACAGCACCAGGCTCTTCCCCGCAGTGGAACCGCCTGCCCAAATGCTGGCCAAGTTGACTTCACAGGGTCAGAGATTCGGGAATTTGTGAGGAATCTTAGACATCTTCCAGTATGATACCTTCATTTAATATATTAGGAAATAGCAGTTCTGAAAAATCGTGAAACTATTTCGTTGAAACAGCACGAAAGCGATAAAATCAAGTGTGCATATACACTTTGGTTTTGGTATTCCCAGCTGGTAATAATCCTCCGAATTTTTCACTGTGATGGAGCAGGATCTTTTACCTCAGCCTTTGCCAGTGCTCCAAAGAGAGTGCGTTCCCTATAGTAGGAGGTATATCCCATGTCATAATTGTAAAATGGGTCAGAGGACCAGACCCCCAGGACTGAAAAGTGAAGGTGTGGACTCTGCTGTTATTAGCCACATTTTAATTCCTCATTAGTTTCTCTTGAGCTCTGTTGATGATCATTGTTATTCATGAAGACACAAAAGGTGCCCCAGCCTCTCCTTCCCTTCCTTGCTCACCGGCTCCAAAAGTCTTTCCCATTTGGTGCGTCTGAAAGACAGGCATGGCACAATGAGATGTGTATACATCTATGTCTATACAGAGAGTTAGAGATACACAGAGAAAGATAATTTAGATTTAGAAAGTAAAATAGAGGTTCTTATTAACTGGGAAAATAGAAATAAAGAAAGAAACCTGGATTATTATCTTGGAAAAATACAATTAGGTTATCTGTGGTCCTATTAGCCAAGGCATCATCACCGTGGTTAGGTGAACAAGAAACATCGTCCTGCATCTATTACGTCATATGAGAGCTCAAATCTTTCCAATTGCAGAAGAATAAAAGTTGCGAATTCCCTCTGTGCGTCAAGTAGAACTTCCCTGGGTACACAACCAGGTGATGAGTTTCATGCCTCGGTGGGTTTTGAAATTTTAATTTAACTTAAATCCAACTTGAATTTTATGTGGCCTATTTTATTATCTTGTAAGAGAAACAGAATGATCTTATTTACAGCCTTGGTTTTTACACTGACAGAAAAAAACAAAAACATTTCAACTCCCACTTGACTTGCAAGCCTCAAGTCTTATAAACCGAAATGACAAATGTATGATTTGTGTAATCCAGTTACTCACAATTAGATTGTTCTTTGGGTTTTGTTTTGTTTTGTTTTTTTGTCATAACACTCTGTGGTGAAAAGTTAACAACAACACAAAAAGATGTGACATTACAAGTAAAACTCAGAACTTAAAAAAACAAAAAACAAACAAACAAAAACACTGAAAAAAGCACTGCGAAGTTTTAGAAGGGATTACAAAATGTCCTCCACAAACGGCAAACAGAGGTCATTGGTGGTATCTTATAGGAGACTGGAAGGGGTAAATGTAGCGCATATTGGAAAAAAAAAAAAAGCCTAACAAGGTGGGGGCCTTGCAAGAATTCCCCTTAATCAAATCCACTCTGCTCTTTTCCCAAATGTCCCCCTAGGTAAACGTGGGCCCTTGCTGTATTCTTTGGTAAAATGTAACCGGAAACACTACCTCAGGCTCCCTAACGTTTAAGGAGAATCCGTCCCCCTGTAAGGATGGCTCAGAAGCCTGGTGTGAACTGAGGTGACCCCACCTTCCGGGCTCTCAAACTGTTCAACCAAGAGCACCCAAAGAACTGTGCAGATTTCAAATAGTATGTCTCACAGTTTAATGAATTAGGGGATGGTAGCTACTGTCTGGATCAGGAGACCTCAGGCCTTGCAGAGGAAATCAGACACCTGTCCTTCATTGCCACCAAAGCCTCTGTCTCTCCCTCTGTCTCTCTGTCTCTGTCTCTCTCAGGGTGCAGTATAGACTCCATCCAGCACAGCCTGGGAAATGAACTCTTGCAGGTGACCCTGGGGACGAAGGGACACAGGAGCTCTAAAACTTTCTAGGATGATCAATGTTCTTGTACCCAGTCAACCCAACCATTGACAACATCAACCCAGGGCTTGGTCTTCTGGGGGTTGACATGGAGTGGAGCGAATATTCCAGCGCCCAGGCTAAGAAGAGATGTGCCTGAAACACACCCCACTTTTCCATCAGACACTGTTGCCCTCTTCCCCTGCACCGTCCTTCCCCTGCCCCCATCAGCCCCGGGCTGTGTCTGCCCTGCTCCCCAAGTGGGCGGCAGCACGGAGGGAAAGTGACCTCCAGAGCCTCTGCAGGAAGGAAAGGGGGCTTCCCTCACAGTCCCTGCTCCGCACCGCACACACTCTTCCCCCTGGACCTTCCAGAGGCCAGACTGGAGGCCCCACTGGGCGTGCATTTCTCAGGCTCGTGCCCATCACTTTGTCACCCTAAACTTTGCTATTTAAATGAACTTTTCCTCCCTCCTGTCTTTGCCCCGGGGGGCTCTCCCGCAGCCTCGCCTCCTCCAGTACCTCCCTCCTCGGTCCCAGCCCGCTGGGCCTTGTGTCCTCCTCCCCCTCCCCGCGCCCCTTCACCTCCCGCAGTCCTGGCTGGGCTCTCCAGATTCCCGGGCCGCTGGCTGGTGAGAAATCTCGGCTGCAGCCAGGACCGGAGTCCCCCGCGCGCGGCCCGCTGGCAGCAGAGGGCGAGGCTGCGAGAAGGGCGAGGGCTGTCGGGGAGGGAGGCCGGCCGTCCTCCCCGCGAGCCTGCGGGCATGCTGCAGGGGGCCAGGGGCCGGGGGCGCTGCTAAGTGCCGGAGCCCCTGCTCCGGGCTGGCGGACCCGGGCCAGCGGCCCCCCCCCACCGCGCCCCACTCCCGCCGAGCGCGGCCGAGCAGCGCAGAGAGGGGCGTAGGGGGTGCCCCTCCCCGGAGCAGGTGCCTAGGCGAGCGGGGAGAAGACGAGAGGGGGGAGTGGGCGCGCGGCGCGCGGGGAGGGGCGCGCCGGGAGCAGGGGGCGCGCGGGGAGGGGCGCGGGCCGCGGCGCAGTGCCGGTGTGTGCGCGCGAAGGCGAGCGGCGGGCCGGGCGCGAGGGAGGCGAGGACAGGGCGCATGTCTGGTCCCCGCGAGCAGCCGCCAGACGCGCCACCACCATCTTCTGCATGTGCAACCTTAGCAGCCGGACGGGAAACCGCTCTCGGGGCTATGGAGACTGCGGGAAAAACCTGGCGGCTCGCGATGGGCTGCTGAAGGGGCGCAGTGGGGGACCGCCAACCGCCGCCCGCACCTCTCTCCTTTTTCCTCTTTTCTTTTTTTTTTTTTTTTTTTTTTTTTTGGTCGTTTTTAATTTTAGCGCCATCGTGGTCAATGCCTGTGTGAACAGCCTTTAGGAAGAGTGCGAGAGAAAGAGAGAGCGCGCACCGGGGAGAGGAGAAAAGAAGATGAGGATTATTTGCAGGCAGATTGTCTTGTTGTTTTCTGGATTTTGGGGACTCGCCATGGGAGCCTTTCCGAGCAGCGTGCAGATAGGTGAGCTGTGCCTTGGTGGGGCGTGCATGTGGGTGTCTGGGGCAGGCATCCGAAAGTGAGTTCGGCGAGTTGCCGGGGAGCCGTTCGGGGATTCGGGCGAGCCCGCCTCTCCCTTCCCCTCGCCCCGGTGCAGGCTCACTGGGGATATACACACCCTGCTCACCCGTTCCTCCGCGCCCGCGCTCTCACTGCCACCTTGGGCTCGCGTCGCTTAAGTAGGCTTGGAATAAGTTGCGGGGGGGAAGCCCTCCGTGGGTTTGATTACATGCAGTGTGGTCTTTCTTTTCACCCCTTTCCCTGGAGCGCTAAGGGGTGTCGAGTTTGGCGGGGGTAGTATCCTTATTATTATTATTATTATTATTATTATTATTATTAATGTTGTAAAGACCCTTCTGCCCCTGCTGGACTCCGCAGCTTTCTGGCTGTTCCGGGAAGACCCTGTTTGAGCAGAAAGCGTTTGCACCCGCACCCCGCCGCCTCTGCTCGCTGCCGGTTAACCCATTCCAAAGTTAGGTCGCTTTCCTTCCCGAAGCCTTCTGTCCCTCTATTTTGTTTTCCTCTTGCCTCTTTGGCCCTTACGCCTCCAACTCGACTCGACCCTGTCGCCAGGGACCCTCCCCATGCCTGGCTCTTCGTGCTCTTCTCCGCTCCTGTCTTTTAATGGGACGCAGCTATTGAATTTCTTCCAGCTGAGCCCAGCCTCAACACTGCACCACGTCCCCGGGTCTGTGCACTAGACGGAGCTCAGGAGGCTGAGTCCACGAGCTGCAGGAAGACAAAGTTCATTTCTCCTTCCCGACTCCCCGCGTCCCTTTATTTCCGCGTTTTTAATGCAGATCCTCTCTTGGGTGCCTCCGCTTGCCTCTTGGAGAGAGATGCCCCCAGCTTGGCTGATGTAGCAAGGTGCTGGGAATCATGGGGAGGGCAAGAGACAGAAAGGAAAACACACTCCGTGGGCCCAGAGGTCATTGTGCTGTGACAGATTGGGGCACGAAAGAGCTGAGCTGTCCTAAAGACCAAGATCCCAAGCGTGTACCTTGGGGACAAAGGGCAGTCCCGAGACTGGAAGCTGTCTTCCTAATGGTGTGTGTGTTGCTGAATGACAGTGGATTTGACAGGGCTCCGGGTGGGGACTGCATTTCCAAGAGGAAACGTTGAATGTGCTTTTCCTGCTGTTTTTATTAGGTGGTCTCTTCATCCGAAACACAGATCAGGAATACACGGCCTTTCGATTAGCAATCTTTCTTCACAACACTAGCCCCAATGCGTCCGAAGCTCCTTTTAATCTGGTACCTCATGTGGACAACATCGAGACAGCCAACAGTTTTGCCGTGACAAATGCTTGTAAGTAAAACATAAGTTGTGGATAAATTAGACAATTACAGTGAGGCCACACGGTGCCCCCTCCCCTGTATCATTATTATTTTACAAATTGTTTTTGAAAGAAACGCAAGATTGCTACAGTTGGCTGTTTCCAGAGCAAATCAGAGTTAAAAACAAGATTTAGTCTTGGGGATATGCAGCCGGTCTTTCTTTCTTTCTTCTTTGCTTCTTTCTTCTTCTTCTTCCTCTACTTCTCCCCCCCCCCGCCCCCCCCCCCATTTCTTGTCTGGATAATTCAAGTTGATTTCTCCTTCACCATTCCGGTGTTATTCCTATTACCTGAATGTCAAGTTAGGGAAAATTGTACCCAATCTAGTTTTTTATTCTGTTCCCCTGTTTTTTCTTATTTGCTTTTCGCTTGAGTAAGCCCATGTCTTGCTTTTAAAGAAGACACAAGCTGTCTTACCCTGGCAAAGGCAAAGGCAGCTTTGTTAAGAGTGAGAAAGAGAGGAGCTGTGATGTGCAGGAAATATATTCTAGATGGTTGGTTGACGCTGCAGATGATCTGGTGATGTCACTTGAGGCTGCCCTACTCTTATATTCTGGGTTGTAAATGTCTCTTACTATCGCGTGATGCATATATCCTGTGGATATACCTCCATGAATCCTTAGCTCGATGCCAAATCATGTTAGTCTACACTCCACCTGAATTCACGAACCGGCCCAGCCTGATCTATTATCCCGCACGATGAAACTCAACGGGTGACCTCACCTAATGCTGTAGTGAAACGCTGGCACAGTGCTCCCCCACCAAAGTGCTGTATAACTTAATGCAAAAAAAGATAATCAATTGTGTACTAATTTGAAACTCTCTAACATACGATCAGCCACCAGAGCATTTATACAGCATTTTCCCTCTTGAAGGAAATATATGTTTCAAATATCTCCTCAGCTTTTACATTCTCATTTACCCTGTTCAAAATTTTGGGGCTTCAGATGATGGTTACAGATTATGTAAGATAGATAGGAAGAGTTCCTTTGTAGTTTTGCATAGCAGTAATAAAATGTTTAATTTGAATTGTATTTTTATTATTGTATCAAGTGGAGTATATTTTGATTTTAAAAGTCCTGTCAGTACAAGAAAGTATACTGAACAAGGAAGTGATATTGAAAACAAATGGTTTTTAAATATTTGGAGGATATCTACTTCATTAATTTAATTGTTTTATTTCATATTATTTTGCCATTGACTCATCTAACAGTTACCAGGATTGCTTTTCTGTAAATTTGGGCATCCAACTATTACTTTATTTTAGTTGGTTTCATAAGGAGGTGCAAGCACTTGACATATTTGTAAACTGCCACAACTGTGCTATTTTTCAGGGATTCTGTAGATGCTATGAGCACTATTGAATTAGGAAAAATCGTTTGTCATATTTAGTGATACAATCAATATTATAGCAGGAGGACGTTACTTTTAAGCAGAAACATACGTGAATTAGACCCGTGTTTGTGGATAGTTATATTTGCAGATTTTATCAGCTGTTAGTTTTGTGTTTGAAGTTTTGAAAGGAATGTCAACATTTCAAATAGTTCTAAAGTATTCTGCTCAGTGCCTGAATATTCTTTATTTTTTTAATTATTTTTGCTTGTCTGTCCTGAGATTCTATCAACAAAACATTACTAAGTTTAAAAATAAGTCATGGTCCAAATATATTCGACAGAGCTTTCTCGACAGTAAACTCCTATTTAAATATTAATCCTTATTACTAAATTTTGAAAGGCTTTCTAAAAAGTGTCAGATATATTAGTTTTACTGTGTTTTGCTTTTACAAATTAAGTTGTTAAGTATTCTGAAGTTTGTATTGTGACTTCCAGCTGTAGAAACCATAAAGCGCTGATCCTTTCTTACCTCATATCATTTGTTAATCTCCTTCAGGATAATTCTAATTAGCATTATTTTTTTAATGTAATGAAAGTATTATATAAAGTATTACTGGTAAAGTACCTATAAACATGACGGATTGCCAAGATGCTGCACACAGAATGAAAAATTAGAAGATCAAAAATAGAGAAAATATGCTATTTTTTAACATGTTAGGATTGAGAAAACTAGGTAAACTTTAAGACTGCTGATGTTGAATCCGAGTGTGATACAATGTTAATGATAATATTTTTCAATAATCACAAATAATTGATTTTGTGTGCGTTTAACATAGTTTTTTCAAACAACATAAATTGTAAATGAGGAAGAAACATTTTCTAGTGAAGAAAAGGACGTATTATGATTATTTTTTTTTGACAAATGAGTGTGCCAAATGTCCTTAAGGCAAATCTAAGCAGAATTTCGGGGGGAAAAAATCAACTGTCACAGACTGTGGGTCAGGGGATTGGTGTTTGTTGTGTGGACTCACTGAGAATACATACATGTGTGATTTTCCGGTCTAATTAAAGGTGAAGCGTAAGCAGTAAGTATGAGGCAGCCTCATCTATCAAGCTCTCTGCCTTTGGGTACAAAAGGATAAAATAGTATTCTGGAAAATTAACATGGAACTTATTCCTCAGAGTGATACAGACTGGATTTTTAAATTTTTCATTTTAGATTAAATATAAAGATATAATATATGACCGGCTAGGTTTATTTTCAATGTGATTTTCCTGTACTGGATCCTTGTAAAACTGCACCGTCCAGCCTGTCTGTGAATAAGGGCCATTACACAGGATAAGTATACGTGAAAGGCACAAAACGCAGGTTAAAGAATAAAGAATATTGGTCATCTACTGGACAGATACAATTTCATGCTGCTGCTTCTGCCTCAGAACTAGGACTTCTAAGAATACTTTGGGAAATCTAAACATTCTGTATACACAGTTTACATACGATGTTAGTCTAGACCTGATTAACTCAAACTTACCACTTTGGGTACAAATACCAAGTTCCTGAGCGGGGAGGGGGGAAATTTCGGCTTAGGTTTTCTTTTGTCTTTAATAATATTTGTGTAAGATTCATATTGTTTTCCTTTCAAACTGTTCACATTGTCGGAAAGTCACACTTGGCTCAGTATAAACCTGAAATTATAGGAAATACAGATAATATAAAATGATGACCTATTTCAGTAATGATAAAAAGTAGGCATAATAAATGACCCAAGTATTCAAATTCCAAAATGTAATTAAAAGTAAATCTTTCTTTGTTGTGATTTATCTAAGTATGGGGTATACCAAAATGGTATTTTATAAATAAATTCAACATGGCGGTGCTCCCTAATAAAATGCCATACAGTTGACTGATAGTAGCTATCCTTACAAACAGACATGCTATTTAAATTGGATATGTCCTTTGCAAAACATTTGGGATCGTCTGAAAGCACGCTGTTTTCTTATATTTTCAATAGTTAACAGACATATTTTGTTTTAGAGGATGCTGTGTGTTAAATTTGACCGTAAGTAATAACCAAAATGGTAAAGTAGTCTATCACCAAATTTTTAAAAGCTAAAAATATCTGAGCCATTACAGTTATTAGCCTAATCCACTTGCATTGGAAACCCTTCCTTTAGTAAGACAGTACCTATGGCACGTAATCCACAAATACTCCGTTTCTGAAATGACTCACTTTTCAGATGGGCCGTCGGAAATGCATAATAAAACAGATCAAGTACAGATCAAGTACTATATTGTTGCTGTGGTGAAATAATAAAATAATCTTATGATATATATCCAACTTGTTTAACTTGGACAGGAAGGACCATTCAGGTAATACTTCTTTTTTTTTTTTCTTTTGATGAGGTGTTAATCTTACTCTCCTTTTCTGTCTAAAGTCTTTTTGGTGGTTTAAAAAATGGTGGATTGGAAAGTTGTAACAATCCCAAGTAGAATGAATATTATACCCTAGTAATGGTGGAAAAATTGTTCTTTTGAGAGTTAAATAATCGTTCTCTTTGTGGCCTGTTTATTTGTCAACTCTAAGTATTCAGGATGAGTGGTACTTGTAAAAGTAGGTTTCTATGTAAAATATACTTGTTTAGTTAATCTAAATATTTTGGAAATGTGACACTATACCAGTTGACACTTACAGGCCTTTCCACTTACATATGGTCCTTAATAAAAACTCACTGAATTTAAGGGTACTAAATAATACTATCTCTTCGCTCTAATTCAACAATGCTTAAATACCGTACATTTTCCATTTTAGGGGCATGAAGCCCTAAAAAGCCATTCTAAGAGTTTACATTGGGCCAATATAATATCTTAAACATGCTAAAAATAAAAGTCTGGTAGTTTGACCTGCAGAGTTGTTATTAGAGGAATATAGGAATTAAATGCTGTTTGACTTTTGATTATTTTTACAGAAATGAACAATGTGACTACTGTGACCTCCATGAGATTTCTCTATTTTGAATTGATACCGAATTCTATGTTGATCTGGAATGATTCTTTGATAATCTTTCTCTCTTCCTCTTAATTTTCTATCCTGAGAATGATGAAAGTCCTATTCATATAGTTTGTCCCTTTCTTGAGGGATAGGATGGTCCGTAATTTGCATTGCTGTACTTCAAAATTTTCACGGGATTAAGCTTTCATAAAACTATTAGAAAAATTCCTTAAACTTTTTTTTTCCCACCCAGATCATTCCAAATGTTATTGATTTCCCAAAGAGGAAAATATTGACTTTGCAGCGTTAGGAAATATGTGTGTATCTTATTCACAGAATTTTATTATTGCTGAGGAATAAATGTAGTGAAGAATAAATGAATAAATGTAGTATTTTAAGAATACTAAAGAAAGAATAGAAGAATAAATGTAGTACACCTTACATTTTATGATGACACATAGTTTTTAAACTGCTTTCATATACATGATTTCGTTTGCCCTCAAGCTTGTCTTAAAGAGAAACACTCTCGGGGCGCCTGGGTGGTGCAGTTGGTTAAGTGTCCGACTTCAGCCAGGTCACGATCTCACGGTCCGTGAGTTCGAGCCCCGCGTCGGGCTCTGGGCTGATGGCTCAGAGCCTGGAGCCTGTTTGCGATTCTGTGTCTCCCTCTCTCTCTGCCCCTCCCCCATTCATGCTCTGTCTCTCTCTGTCCCCAAAAAAATAAATAAACGTTGAAAAAAAAATTAAAAAAAAAGAGAAACACTCTCAGAAGATAGTCATTAATTTGGTGGGTAAGCCAGCTTTGGCTCAAAGGAGTCCCCGGACTTGTCAAACACCAGGTAGCTAATAGGCTACAGGTGAGGGTTTGAACGCTGGTTTTCTAACTACTGTCCTAAGTTATTTTATGAGGAGTCTATTGGGTGTGAAAAATACATCTATATTGAGATTACTTATGTTAAGAAAGAAAAAAGAATTGCCATTTATCTTTTCTTCTCATTTACTTGCAGTGTTTTGAAGAAAATAGGGCAAGACATTTCTGGGCAACTTCTTCATTAATCATATGACAGTGAGTGATTTAGCAAAGGCTGAAGTCATATTATGTAATGAATTTTTCCATCCATTCACTGGATTAGGTAATGAATGTAACCATTTATTCATTAAGCCTATTTATCAAGGGCAACTGTATTTAAGACGCTGTGCTTGCAGTGAGGGTACGGGAACATGTAGGGTTGGGTACTGCCCTCAAGGAGCTGAGAGCCCTGTGGGAAAGACAGAAAAGTTGGGCATTACAGTACAGTCGAACTCAATGCCATGATGGAAAAACAGCGCTACACAGAGATGAACACGAGAATAACACCAAACTCAGCGTGATATCTCAGGTGAGGAGCCTGCAGATCTATGTCTTAAAGGTCTCATTGAGTCATTTGAAAAAGAGGAAGGAAGGGAGCCAAGCCTGGCCTCAAGGAACAGCACAGGACAAGGCCCTCAGGTGTGGGAGAGGCAGGTGTCTTTGAGCCACTGAATACGGTTTAGTCTGGCCGGTGGTATTGAGTGTGAGGGAAAGGACAGGTCTGCTAGGGGAGAAGATTTCTTGACCCACCGAGGATCTTGTTGATGTTTTGATTTTGTCGATGGATAAAAAAGGGGGCCGTTAAATGACTTAAACACAACGGTGACATCATCAGATGTATATTTTATAAAGAATAGGCTGGTCACAAGAAAGTGAATGAATCGGAAGGGAATATCATGGAAGAAAAAGCCCAAGTCACTTGAGTCTTGAAGGAATACAGTTTAGGATGATACATGCTTGAATGAAAGTAGAAGCACTGACTACTGAGAAGAGCACACAGATCCCAGAATACGGAACTGTGGACCGAAGCTCATGCTGGGTTAGGTGTCTTTGTCAGGGAGTGGAAAGGAGGCGTGGTGAGAATGAAAGATGAGCCCTCAGATTTCTAGCCTGGGCACACAGTTGGGTTCTGGGACCATCCACTAGGACAGGACACGGAAGAGAAGGAGCAGACCTGAATGGCGAAGGTGAGGTTACGGAAGTACCGATTTTGAGGGTTTAAGAGACATCCAAAACGGAGCTGTGCTGTAGATGGTTCGACTTGTGTTGTTGGAGCTGCAGGGCTCAGTGGGAACTGGAGACAGGCATTTGGTGATGATTGAAGCCAGGGAGGTGGTGAGATCACCCAGAGAGAGCAGGAGCGGTGACAAGACGCTGAGGAAAAAACCCTAGGAAATACCTTTACTGGAGGGGCAGGGAGGACAATGGGTCAGAAGGTTCAGAGGGAAATGGGACAAGAATAATTTCACGGGAGTCAAGAGGTGAGGACAATTTCAAGTAAATAGTGAAAAACCTTATCAAAGGCTGCAGAATTTAAAGAATGAATTGCAGGGTTAACTGATCTTAAGCATCAGGCTTTTCTTCTCTTCAGAGTGTTCTTTTATATTTTGACTAGATTAAAAAAAAAGCCTTCATTAACCCCACGTGGATTCTATTAATAGTACTCTTTCGTAGATAGTGGCCTAGAATATTCTTATCTTTTTCTCAGAGGTAGGGAGAAAGTCTTCCTTGACTTTTACCCAGATGGGCTTGAATTTGCATCGTGCTGGTGGGTAAGTCACTTAACACTTCAGAACCTCAGTTTCTTAATCCAATAACCCAGGGAAAAAACACCTTCCGTACGTGAATTTTATGAATATTAGAAAAGTGTTTGGAAAACAGAACATTCATTCATAACACAATTAAATGTAGTTGTGTGAACATTTTCTGTGTCATATGGAGCATTTATTTCCGAGCCTAACTTCACATTGTAAGAGTTACATTTTCTGTTGAGATTTTGGGAAGTAATTTATATTTTGAATGAATATATTTTGTAGACATTTCCTAGGAATATTTTTTTTTACCTCCCGCTGAATGGCTAATTTTAATTTACATATAAAAGTCTAAATACCTATTTTTCAAAATTATTTCCAGGTCCTAACAGGATAATTTTATCTGGAATCTATGGACCATTCAGAGAGAGGATTAGTTCATGGATGGATGAAAGAGGTTGATAAATTCTCCTAAGTATATGCAAAATTTTATGTTTTTAAGCACTGTGTGTGTGTGTGTGTGTGTGTGTGTGTGTTGTGTGTTTACACAGAGACAGTCTAAACTTTTTGGATGACTTCTCAGTGAATCCCCACCACAAAAAAAAGGGTCCAAGACCACAGGTCTAAAAGAGCTACGCATAAATTAGAAACAGACAAACAGTACTTCATTCCCTACCTTCATCAGTTTAGAAGCCAGTTGGATTTTATCCTTGAAACTAACCAGGAATCTTTCCATCAAATCCATCTCCGTTAGCTTCTTTCTTGACGTAGAAAACAATCAGTGTCTCCCTGGCTGGAAAAATGCTTGGCTTGGTCCTCAGCCTCTCAAACTGCCATCCCATTATTTTTATTCCTTCTCTTACTATCAGAGGTTCTGCGCATTCCACATCAGCTCTTTCTATTTTTATCATGATTTATCTTTTCCCTTACTATCACCACTCCTGGAACACTGTGTTCTTGAAGGTCATCAGTGACTTACAAATTAGCAAATCCAATTGTTATTCCTTGGTCTTCATTGTCTCTTAAGAGTCTTCGAGATTTGCACTGCTGAAGACTTCCTGCTCTTTGAAACTCATTCCTCCCCTGGTAACAGTAGCTACTCCAACAGGGGGCTGACTACCTGACCAAGGTCTTGTGTTAGTTGCCTCAGTTCTTACACAGCTGCAAGAAGCAGGCCTTATTATTTCCATCATTTTATTCGTGGAGAAACTGAAAATTTGTAGTGAAGAAAATTTGCCTCACCGTAATGTTTTCGGGGTATCAGATATGGAAGTCCAGTTTTACTGGCCATTCATACTATGGCAGCTTGGGAAGCACAGTATCCATGAGATACCCATCACTTGGTGTGACAGCAGCTAGGTAACTCTCACTTTAAATAGAAACCTGTTTTTCTTAAAGCTACCTCTTTGCTTTAACAACTTTGATTCACCCCAGCCATTGCATGTTGCATTCTACAGTGGACGTCGATTCTTGGATGGATTTGCCATGCAGCACAGAAATGAGAGAGTTCTCGTTCTAATTGATGACACCCCCATCCCTTTATAAAGTCCATGTCACAAGTACTGCCAGGTATAAAAAATGACAAAATGACTCTTTTAAATGTTATGCAAACAGTGTCTGGTTACTTCATCAGTTGACCAACCTACAGTCAAACCTTGGACTGAGAATAACCTGTTCCGTGAGTGTTCTGCAAGACAAGCAAACATTTCTAATACATTTTAACTTGATAAATGAGCCATGTCTTGCAATACAAGTAGTACGTGATGCCGAATGTCACATGAGCCAATGGTTCTTGAAATTTGCTTTGATATACAAGTGCTTTGGATTACAAGCATGTTTCCAGAACAAATATGCTCACAAAGCAAGGTTTACTGTATTTTATATTCTTTTATAGGAGTGTCATTTGATTTCAGAATAACTACTCCCATTCAAAACATATTTTCCCAAGTTCTTCCCTTTCATATTTGTTTAGCTCTCAGACATTTTCTTTCAGGTTTTCTTGGACGTGTTATTAGATTCCAAAGAAACATAGTGTTGACAGTCTTAAAGAACATCACCCAAGTCAAAATTGCTGTCTGGAGAGCATCATCACTTGTCTCTGTCTTAATAAAACTACTAGTATCATCAATAAAAAGTTATCTTAGAAATGAATGGTTGGGGCGCCTGGGTGGCGCAGTCGGTTAAGCGTCCGACTTCAGCCAGGTCACGATCTCATGGTCCTTGAGTTCGAGCCCCGCGTCGGGCTCTGGGCTGATGGCTCGGAGCCTGGAGCCTGTTTCCGATCTTGTCTCCCTCTCTCTCTGCCCCTCCCCTGTTCATGCTCTGTCTCTCTCTGTCCCAAAAATAAATAAACGTTGAAAAAAAAAATTTAAAAAAAGAAATGAATGGTAACAAAATGTGAGATTTAGTACTTTCCTTGAGTAGATGACTGTGCTTCTCCAGATGTAGGAGAAATCACACAATCAGTTATAGGTAGCATTGGCTTACTTTTGTTGCTTACATGCCTCCAAATTAAGCAGCTTTTCGTCAGGAACTTTACATATATTATGCCCTGTGTTCTATGTTTCATATTTTTGTCTTTTAAGTAACATGTACTTATGAAAATTTCAAATAATTCAGAAATCTTAAAAAGTCCAAGTATTCCGTAATCCTACCACTAATCACAGTGCAGACCTAGATAGGGAGACAAAGAGAACTAAAGGCATACGACGCTAATATATGTCTAGAAATAAAAGCATTTAATAAAACTGATGACATTCTCTGCTTACATTTTTTTGAGGGTTTATTTCACATACCATAACAAGTTTTCTGTCTGTACATAAGAGTGGTCCCATTTTCTTTTATTACCGCGGAGTATGTCTTTCTGCCTTTACTATGGTGGGTCAACATTTAGGTTGTTTCCACATTTTTGAGAGTACAAACAAAATATCTGAAAAACTATTTGTGTACCTGTGTGAGTATTGTAGAGCTAATTCCTGGTGATGAAATTTATCAAATATTGTGAGTTTTTGCTTTTAATGGATACTGTCATTTTCTTGTCCTCAAAAACAAAACGTTACTTAAATTTACAATCGCCAAAATGTGAGGATGATTGTTTTTATATGACCTGCCAACACTAAGCTGTTAAGTATCCTGAATCTTCACTTGTCCTGATGGGTGCAAATGACATCTAATTGCTCCTTTAATTTGCATATTTATTATTAATAGCGAGGCTGAGAATATTTTCATATATTTATAAGACCTCTGGCCTTCTCTTGTGTTCTTCTCCTTTGCCAAACATCTTCTTCATGGGAGTGTTTTATGTACTATAGAAATTAACCCTTTGTTGTCTGTGTTACAGATTATTTTTCTCCTGTGCCTTTGGCTTCTAGCTTTATATATGATGTCTTTTATCACTCAGACACATTAAATTTTTATGTAGTCAGATCTGTGAGTTATTTTCTTTATGGCTTCTCTTTTTTCATTTTTGTTTTGGTTTGGTTCGGTTTGGTGTTTTTGGTTATACTCATAAGGGTATTCCTAACCTTAAACCTGTAAAAATATTATCCTACATTTTACTCATACCTTTATGATTTTAAATGTTATATTCATAACACCCACTTTTGGAATTTCTTCTGTCCATTAGGGCCTTTTTTTTTCTGCGCTATTTATTGAATGAGTTATTCTTCCACGGCTGCTTTGCACTGACACATTTGTGCACATCTCCTGCTCTTTCCCGACTGAATTCGAGCTTGGACGGGAGTTCTGCATTTTCTCGCTCTCAACGTTCTCCTGTTTGTTGTTGTTCTCCTTTCTCCCCTGTGGGTTCCTGGTGGTCACACTACTCATTTTGATAGGTTTATCATCTCCTTTCCTGCTCCTCTTCCTGTCACTCACCATCTGACGAATGTACATCTCCAAAGTGCACTGTGAATACCGTCACCTTTCTCCATTTCTGCCCCGCTGTTCTGTCCCCTTCAATGGTGCTTTTTCTCATAATTTCATAATTGATCTCCTGCTTCTGCTTTTTACCTCTCTCCATCCACTTTACATACTGCACCCAGTGATGGTCTTCTGACTTTCTAACTCACAGACCGCCTCTTTCTTACCTCAAACCTTCCAGAGGCTTTATATTGTCTTAGGATAGAATTGCAACTCTGGCATGGCCCTGCATGATGTGAGTTTCGTCCACTTCTTTGACTTGTGTATCGTGCCAGAGTCCGCTTGGTCTTCTTTTTGGTTCCCTGACATGCTTTAACCTTTTCTTTTCTCAATGTCTTGTACTTGATGTCCCCCTTTTTTTTGGAATCCTCCCAATCCAGTTATTTGCTTGACTAGCTTTTTTTCTGAACCTTCAGGACTCAAGTCAAAATTAGCACTTCAGAGAAGTCTTCCTGACCCACCCCTCTAGAGTAAACTCTTTCCTTCCCAAATTCTAGTTACTCTCTGTTGTATTACCAACCCTCTACTTTTATCACAATTACTGTCAGTTACTGTTTCCATTCATTTACTTCTTTATCTTCTATCTCCATCACTTGAATATAAACTACCAAAGCCAAGTGCTTCATCTGCCTTGTTAAAAGATATATCCTCCTAACCTTGCACAATGCCTGGCACAAAGTGAGAGTCAATAAATGTCTTTGAATAAATGAATGAGCATTATGTGATGAATTTTCCCTTCACTCATCTTTGGGGCATCCTTAGGATAGCTAGGACTATTTTGTATGTTATCTTAGTGAAAATCAAGCTGAGGATATGAAAGCAATGAGGTATCCAAAATAAATGTTATATATTTTCTTTATCTGAAGCATGTTTTTGTTGTTAAATTTGTTTCCATTAGATTCAAGTATGGGGTGGGCTAAGTAAGGAGGCTAAGTAAGTCCTATAAGGAGGAAAGTGGGACATTTAATGCAAATTAACAGACATCGTGCTGGCCAGATAGCACTTTGATAAATGTGCATCTGGTAGAAGAGAACTTCTAGGTGCTTATACCATGTGGTGTCTGCGGACAAAATAACTAGAAAATGCTGATACAATCCACTTTCAGAGTACAAGAAAGCCCGTTTGGGAAGCCAGGTGAACTAATAAGCACACTCAGGAGAATCCCATCTGTTCAGACACTGACTGCTTGTTCGCACTTCTTAAAGTTCATGAAACTAGAAAACTTGTAAAAACAGTAGGCTGGAGTCAACTGTATGATGCTGTTTCTGCCCGTTCTTGATGACCTCTCTTGCACCTTCAGTAGTAAATTTCACAATCGGCTGGTTTCTATATCCATTCATCCCTCCCTTTTTGAAACTAGCCCACCCTTGGTGAAATTACTTAATTTTCAACTGCATACACAGTCTTTCCCAGGCAATTCTGAAAGGCTCTTCACCCCTTCTCTGATCCAAAGATTTGGAATCAAGATATTGTTTTTCTTCTGAAAAATGTGTGTGCTTCTTCCTTTCCTAGTGGAAAGCTTATAAGTCAAAATGTTTGTCTTTTTCCTCTGATAAACAGGGAGTTCAGTTTCACTTTCACTGCTCAGTAACATTGCTCCGCATTTTAAACATTTTGCTTTGTTTTTATATCCTTGATTTTTCTAAAATCATATATATGATATAAATAATATATCACAGGTGTGTATTAAATATGGTATGAGCCTGTTTCAGATAAACATACCTTGTAAGACTATGTGCATCATTTTAGTAGAGAAGCATAAAGACACGGTTGCTGTCCATTAAAAGTCTAGATATATCCCATTCGACACAGGTGTTGGTCAGCTTTTGCTTGAATGGTTACATTTTCTGCTTAGGACCTTCTGTATTTTGGTATGTCTTGGAAAATGATTTATAGTAGATCAGTAGGTAGGTAGGCAGGGAGGTAGGTAGGTAGGTGACCTGTCGACTTCAGCAGACTGCTGGTTCCTTGAGCACAAGGATGATGGCCATTAGTACTCTGCTCTGAGGGCCTGGCACCATGCCTGGAACATTGCTGTTCCATACTCAATAATTGTTTGCTGACTAATTGTGAGAGGAAGGAAAGGAGAAAGAGCTGATTTCTTGTTTGCATATTTATAACAACTAATTCTTAGCAGAATTGAATAACACAAGTCTAGCTTTTCTATATGACTCAAACCCTTCACATTTTTAAAAAACATATCACATGTCCCCTTTGTACTTTCCCAAGCTAAATATCATTTCCTTATATAACTTGGTTTCTAAGGCCTTTAACATCTGAGTTCTGGCATTTTGAATATCCTCTGGTTTTATCATAATTTCATTAAAATATATTGACCTGAATTAACCCCATACTCTATTATGATCTATCCATAACTAAACTCCACATGTTTTTTAAATTTTCTTTTAATGTTTATTTATTTTTGAGAGAGAGCGAGAGAGAGAGACAAACTGTGAACCAGGCAAGGGGTAGAGAGAGAGGGAGACACAGAATCTGAAGCAGGCTCCGGGTTCTGAGCTGTTAGCACAGGACGCAAGGCTCGAACTCACAAACCACAAGATCATGACCTGAGCCAGAGTTGGGTGCTTAACCAACTGAGCCACCCAGGTGCCCCTAAAGTCCACATTTTTGGTATTCATGGTCATGATCTCAAGAGTTTTCCATAAGAGATTATTAATTCCAGCTATTTAGACATTTTACATATGAAGTGTAGCCCCAAATTTGTTAGTTGCAACACTCTTCATGTTAAGTTCATGATCAATTAGAATCTAACGTTCTGCTTTTTTTTTCCACATGCATTTCTATCAACCTCGGTCTATAAATGCATTTTTAAAAATTCTAAATGATAGATTTTAGAGGTATATTCCTAAATTTCCAAAGAAGTTAGGGAACATCAAGACCATCTTGAATCTTGAATTAAGATAAACTGAATTAGTTAATTAACTGAATTAATTAACTAAATTAGTTAGCTATAAACTATTTTAAATTCTGTGTGACTCTTTATAATTATCCATATTGATGATTAAAATTAAGAGCAGGCTGTGATACATAATCAATATAGGGTGGCACTGGGTCATGAACCAATACCGTTAAGTGCGTGTAGTCAAAGAAATGTGAATTCTCTTAAAATAATTCATTTAGACAAATCTATCCATATTGTTCACACAGATTGTCATTTTACTTCACTTGTGCTTTTTAAACATTAAATGCACGTTGCAACAAACACACACACAAATGTTAAGAAAAGACTTCATGCATCTATTGGATAAGGGAGAATACAGCGTGTACACATAAAGACAAGATACATCATTGAGATTGAAAAGAATTGACAAAAGATATATAATAGATGATTCACATTGGAATAAATAATTCTAGTAAATAAAATATAAAATATATTTAATCAGAGAAAACCAAATTAAAGTGAGTTATACAGTTTTACATAATAAATTACCTCATTTTGTTGGTAAAGATGAAGAGAGTTTTAAATCATTCAAAGTGGCTGGGGCATTTAATTGTATTTTTTTAATGTTAATTTATTTATTTTTGAGACAGAGAGAGACATGCCTGCAAGTAAGGGAGGGGGAGAGAGAGGGAGAGAGAGAATTCCTAGCAGGCTCTGTGCTGTCTCTATCCCAACTCCATGTGGGCCTCTGTCCCACGAACCTTGAGACTGTGACCTGAGCTGAAATCAAGATTTGGATGCTTAACTGACTGAGCCACCCAGGCACCCCTCAAGGTGACTGGGGCATTTTAAATTGATATAATTTGAAAACCAGTTTGTCACAATTTTTCCAAAAACTCTAAAAATTGTGAATCATTTGAATTCATGAATATGGGAAAATCTCTAGTCCTGAAATGCTCCTGAAAGCCTTACATAGTAATATTTAGTTGAGAAATGGTTAAATTAATTGAAGTCCAGGAAGACTGTCTAAAGAGGAATGTCAATTATGAGAGTCCTCTGTCTGACCTGAGCCGAGGTTCTGAGTTCAAGAATTCTTCTCTCTTTATATAGAGACACTACTTTTTTTCTTTCTTTATGTTTTTTTGTTTTCTTACAGAAACGCCAGAGTCATAGTAGGAAAAAAATAAAATAAAAGCATTCTAGTCAGATGTAAAACAAAGATGTCCTCCAAGTGTAATAATAACTTATTTATGGAGCTAATAGAGGTAGCTGGATGATGTTTTAAAAGCATCAATCGCGTAGAGGAGCATAGATCTACTGGACCTGGCTGATAGCCAGGTTAAGATAGGTACAGACTATGTCCTGGGGGAGCGTACCTCCACACTCTGTGCAGATATGTGGAAATTCTGCTCGTGGAAGGATATGGGAAATCACTGTTTCTGCCCCAACCCCTTCCCTATACCCTTCCTCTTTTCCTCTCATCCTTCCAAGAACAGAGCACATTGTGGGAAGATGCAGAAATTATGTGATCGTCCGCTTGGGTCTTGAATGATGCGTCAGATTTGGCCACGCTCTATTAAAGATACAGAAGTGTTCCAGGCAGACAAAAGAGCATCACGGGAAGAAGGGTAAAGGTGTAGGGGCAACTTTGGGGAGTTGTAATGAGGCAGGAAAGTGGAGGCAGGGATGGGGGTTTGGGGTCCATAGAGTAGAAGATTGAGGAGGGGTGCAGACAGCACTGGAGAGGGAGGGAGGAGCCTTGCATGTTGCCTGGTAAGCTAGAAGGACTTTGGTTTTTATTCTGGGCCAGAAGACAGCAAAAACCCTTTTAAGTAGTTTATAACAGAACTATATGTTTTAGAAAGAATTCTAGCACCACTGTTGATCATGTATATAGCAAAACACAGTTCCTTTCCCATACCACACACACTAAGACACCATTTCCTAGACAGGAAATGCTGTATTGCTACTTGAGCTGCTGTTTGTAGAACCCATTATTGTATGTAATTCTCGCCGTTTTCCATCGAGAACTGTTACTTCCAGCAAAAAATACTCAGCTTATCATCTCAACCGTGTAGCTTAAGACTGCAAACCAGGTCTTTTATGATAATAGGCAGGTTGGAAAAGAGCTGGTATTTCTGGGAAGAAAAAAAAATGAACAAATAAGCATCATTTATAATATGTATAAAGGCAATTCAATCTCCTTAAAGATTAGTATAGTTGCTGATGGAAAAGTACATTTTCCATTACGAATTAAACTTCAGACTACCCCCCCCTTTGTTATTGTTCTTCTTGTGTTACTGTTCTTGGTAGAAGTTTATTATTTAATTTAGTTGCCCAAATAACCATGTGTCCCAAAATTATCACTTGCCACTCAGTCACGTAATACAGAGTAGTAAGAACTGGTTCTTAAAAAGTGACTTGAGGGGCGCCTGGGTGGCTCAGTCGGTTAAGCATCCGACTTCAGCTCATGTCATGATCTCGCTGTTCGTGGGTTCAAGCCCTGTGTCAGACTATGTGCTGACCGCGAGGAGCCTGGAGCCTGCTTCGGATTCTGTGTCTCCCTCTCTCTCTGCCCCTCCCCCACTCACTCTCTGTCTCTCCCTGTGTCAAAAATAAATAAACGTTAAAAGAAATTTTTTAAGCAAGTTGAACAATTGTAAGACTACAATAATAATTAGTACAAGTGACGCCACATATGTGGATATACATATAAATGAATATGTATGTGTATACAGATACACATACAGAGCTTACCAAATGAAAAAAAATACAGTGCAAAAGTAGCATGTATAATTTGTAAGATAATGTTTTTTTCATTGCCTTCAAAATAGTGAATAACAAACTTTCAGGTACATATTTTTGTCCGTTACTATTTATAATATTTTTTTGAAAATGAAATATAGAAAAAATAAAAATACAGTGTGTGTACATATATGTCTATCTGTATACACACACTCACACACACTGTATTTGAGGATAACTGTAAATAATTTTCTATTGTGTTATATATATAGATAGCATATACATTAGAATGTCTTGTATGCATATTTAATAAACACATGCCCTTGGCATTTGATTCTTACTGTTGTCACAAAATTTGGTAATGATTATATGTTACAAAAACCTAAGTGACTGCAAATAAGCCTCATTTTATAGAAGTGATAAAATCACAGATTAAAAACCCAAGTGTGGATATTTTATTCACATACAACTCTTGCTGAATTTTTTTTTTTGATTTTCAAAAGAGCAATGTCTTCACCACCCTTACAATTTATGCTTTGTTTTATTTCAAAGGGAAATTTTTCATTTAGTGTTAGGAATATTCTAGTACTGTTAAACCATTGGACTGCATCCAATGTGCTATTAGGCAGAATGGTATATAACTATCAAACAACAGGATTTAGAGACTTTTAATAGAATTGTGAGTGGAAAAAAAACAGGCTGTCTTTTGATTACAATTTCATGAGAATCACGACATGTAGAAGACGTTGAAAAAGACAATGCCAAAATGTTGTTAGCGACTGTTTTTCTTTCGTGTTATTATATAGAACTATTATTTTTAATTTATTTCTCTGAGTTTTTTTTACATATTTGCAAAAAGTATACATTTGCACTTCTCTGGTTAACAATATTTAAATCAGGAAAATGCAGTGATGTTTCCACCACGTATTGAGTTTGTCTTCCTCTGTCCAGATGAGCAGATAATCCAGGGAGATCTTTAGACATTTTAGCTAGTAGCAAGACTTGTCAGAATATCACATCAAAAAAAAAAGGGGGGGAGGGCGGTGCCTGGGTGGCTCAGTCAGTTGAGCATCCAAATTCCATTCAGGTCATGATTTCACGGTTTGTGGGTTGGAGCCCCACACCGGGCTCTGTGCTGACAGCTCGGAGCTTGGAGCCTGCTTCGGATTCTTTGTCTTTCTCTCGCTCTGCCCCTCCCCTGCTCATGCTCTGTCTCTCTATCCCTCAAAAATGAAAAAAATGTTTAAAAAATTTAATGAAAAAATACCACGTCCACTCAGCATTTTCTGTGTTTGATCTCTCTGCTTACACACCTTTTGATTATTGGGGTCACTATAAGCATGTTTCACTGACAATCGAAATATGTAACTTACCAAATTCGATTGCATGTATTATGTTCACTTCCGTAGAGAGGCCAGTAGCTGCATGTGTGAGCTGATGTCTCTTGGATACCTGGTCACTTTCTCTGGTCAGTCTGTCTGAGCACCCTAGGCCGGTTTGGGCTCCAGTTTGCTGTGGTCCCATGGCATCCTGAGTTTACCTTGCCATGTTATATGATCACTGTCCCCCTGGAATGTGAGCTCCTGTGTTCTCAGATGCCAGTGTATTTATGAACAGATCCATAGCACAATGCCTGGCACATGAAAGCTCCAAATTGATACCCACTGAATGTATGGATTTGAGAATGGAGGGGGTTTGTTTTTAATGTTAATGTCAGTGTAGTTAACAGAGTGATATGTTAGTTTCAGGTGTGCAATATAGTGATTCAACAATTCCGTGTATTACCCAGAGCTCAGCAAGATAAGTGTACTCATTTTTTTAATTCTCGTATAGTTAATATACAGTGTTAAGAGAATGGAGGCACTTTTTTAAAAAAAATTTTTAACGTTTAATCATTTTTGAGAGACAGAGAGCATGAACGGGAAGGGACAGAGAGAGGGAGACACAGAATCTGAAACAGGCTCCAGGCTCTGAACTGTCAGCTCAGACCCCGACACGGGGTTCAAACTCACAAACTCCGAGATCCTGACCTGAGCCGAAGTCAGATGCTCAGCCAACTGAGCCACCCAGGCGCCCCACGAATGGAGGCATTTTTAATTGATGGTTGTAGATAGTAGATATTAATTCAATATTTTGAGCATCCACTTAAGGAATTACAGCAGACTCTGTGTGAGGAACTATGGGGACTGTAAAAAATTGAAAAACAATTTCCTTATGGACTAGTCCATATGAGTAGGTAACTGGTGAAGGGTTGTAAAGATGATTGCTCATTAAAACACATTGCCTTCAGGGTCTCGAGGGGAAGAGCCCCATAATGAGAGTCTCCAAGTGAGAATGGACACTCGTACAAGTTGCCCTCCATTATCCTCCTGAGTTCCTATTCTGCATGAGGATTGCTTCACCTGAATGACTGATGATGCTGACTGCCTGCCCATGGACAGGGATGTCACAGCTCCCCATTTAAAATTCTGATCTGAGCAACAACCATTCATTCTCGTTTCTATCCCTAACCTTGTTCTTTACCCACTAGACCTACTAAAATCCTCTTCACTTGTTCTCAGTTTCAAAGGCAGTTTTTGTGTGTCTAGTGTGCCAAGTAATATTCCACTCTGGGACACAGGCCTCTTTGGTTATAAATAGCACACAGTCCAGTGATGACCACAGAAAATCTCAGTGCAGTGTGACAGATGCTATGATTACATGGGAGCCCTGCCTGCATGAGTGTATCTATAATGTACCTCAAAAGACATTTTCTCTTTTCTCTCCTCATGGGCCGGAAGGACAGTTTGACCAACTCTTATAGGGCCAAGATAAGAAACTAAAGCAAAGGGCTCTATTACCCAGACTTACTTGATTAGTGAGATCAGATTGGATCAATTTACCTAGATGCTGGAATTCATATGGAAAGAATAAATCCAAGTTCTTTGTCTACCTCAGGCGTACTCAAAACCTATGAATCTGAATCACCCAAATTGTCTCAAGAGACATCATGCCCCTTATCACTGCTGTATTCTATATCCTTCAGCCTCCGGTGTGTTTGCTACCTAGTTATTCTGCCCTTGTTAATATGCAGCTTTTTTTAATTTTAATTTTTATTTTTATTTATTTTTGGGACAGAGAGAGACAGAGCATGAATGGGGGAGGGGCAGAGAGAGAGGGAGACACAGAATCGGAAATGGACTCCAGGCTCTGAGCCATCAGCCCAGAGCCTGACGCGGGGTTCGAAGTCACGGACCGCGAGATCGTGACCTGGCTGAAGTCGGACGCTTAACCGACTGCGCCACCCAGGCGCCCCAATATGCAGCTTTTTAAGTGGTACATGTCCCCTTAATCGAATGTTTATTTGACTACCGTCTTGCCTCCTTCATTGTGTCACACATATTGTTGGAAACAAATATTAGATGTGATATTGGACTTTGAAAAACGTATAGTCTTCTGGAAAGGCAGAAGTAATTTAATATGAAGCAAGGAAGTAAGTAGATATTAAATTAGAAGTGACTGTGTATCATACAATCTCCAAAGAAGGAATATCAGAAGACCCCAGACTTTATAAACATTAACTTTGGTCAGGTGGCATTTAATCTTGTCATAAAAGGGAAGGAGACAAAAGGGGAGGAAATAAAAGAGGGTTGGACGGAGCATAAGCGATCATGCCAACCTGGAAGAGTGCGGGATGGCACAGTAAAGTATCTCGCTGGATCTGAATGGAGACAAGAGTGGAGGGAAGCAGGGAGGGGGAGCCGGTTATAAATTCAGGACTTTAGAAGCCAAGTGAAGACTGACAACAGGGTAGGTGTAGGCAGGGGACTGGTATTAGGAAAAGAGGAATACTGGGACCATTATTCAGGCATGCGTACGCAGGATCGACCTAAGAAGGTGGACACAAGAACGTAAAATGAGTCCAGTTAAAGGCTCCCTCAGCAGTCATCATCCCTCATTATTCTGGGGTTTCTCGAGTCTAGTTTTCACTGACTTCTCATCTTCTCTCTTCATAAGATCTCCGGACATGTATCTTTATTTCTGCCTCTTACTTTCCAGCCTCTGCTGTTTCACTTGTATTCGGTTTGAGAGACCACAGCACCATTCTGAACATCTTTCCACCTTCTTTCCATCTGTAGAAACACTTGCATCCTTCCAAATCTAGTTCATCGGTGTAGAATTATAAGAGTATGGGCTCTGGAGCTCCGTCTGGATTCAATTCCCATTTTGTTGCTCACGAACTATGTGAATTTTCGAAACGTTAATCAACTTCATTGAGTTTCAGGGTTCTAAATTATAAATCAAGGAGGGGAAAAAAACCACCTTCCCATGTTTTTAATTAGAAACATGTAAAACAGTGCATTAAAATACATTCTGTAAAGTGTTAAGGTCCTCTAAGTATCAGTGTAATCCCAGTCCTCTTTGAAATAACACTATGCATCATTCTCCCAGCCTTGTGTGTACAAAAGGAAATGAACCGACGTGAAGGAAAAGGGGTCTCCAGGATCATGACTTAGAAAATGGTAGAGGGCGGTGCTATTGAGCAGCATATGAAATGAAAGTGCAATACAAGGCCCAGAGCAATTTTATGATTTTATTTTGGAGCTAATCCAGTTAGAAATTTATGGAGTTCTATACACACTTGAATATTCAAGTAGCTGTAGAAAGATCTGGCATAACGATATGGGTTTGTAAATTATCCGCATATAGGTGACAGTTAAAGCCATAAACAAGAAGGAGATTGTTGAAATTCCAGTTAGCATTAAAGAAGATCAGGATTCCTGGGGAAGATAACAACACGAGAAGAAACATACAAACTGTGACTCTTTGGTCCACAAAGCTTTAAAGTAATTAATTTGTTTCCTAACTAAAAATCAGTAGATTGCACATCAAGTTTTGGATTTCTGGCTTCTCTGGAAAATTACAAAATCCTTACTACGATGAATCGGAATTTCCTAATGTCAATAATTGGCTGGAGTTTGGTAAGTGGCCCCCAGTTAAATAAGGTCTGTTCTCTCTAGTGGGGTGTTAGAAACCCCAAGACCTAATTCCTATAATTTTATTTCCTGTCTAGAATCTGTAGACATTTGGCCCCTGAGAGAAAGAACAAGGAGCAGTTTCTCAGAAGCCACCAAGAATACACATCTGGGGCATGCGCTCCGGACGAGGGTACACCTCCGGGGTGGGGGTTGGGCATGCTCCAGACAAGGGTACACATCTGGGGCGGGGTGGGGGGGCACGCTCCAGACAAGGGTGCACATCCGGGTGTGTGCTCCAGGCAAGGGTACACATCCAGGGCGAGGAATGGTCCAGACAAGGGTACACGTGGGGGAGGGGGGGGCGCTCCAGACAAGGGTGGGAAGTAAGAACTCACGTGTGTTTACAGGGCAGACTTTTCAGCTTAAAGATCATGTGCTCCGACAATGTCTCCAGCCCCTCAGCTCCTTGAGGGTGGTTCTCATGTGGGGTGCTTTCTTGTGTTCTCTGGATTATGAGAGACGTTGGTTGCACCAGTGCCCGGGAATGGTTAAATGACCACAGTGAATGTGTGCAATTGAAATAGAGGAACTTCATTTACTCTTCCATTTACACGCATTTCTGTTTGAAAATGACCTTCAACTCAAAATTCCTTTTGTAAAAATGTTTTTGAATGACCACGCATTTTTACAATGACCAATATTGCCATTTCTTTGAAGTTTTATAGCTCGGTGCTTAGTGTTCTTGGGTGAACAAGGTTTCTGCCAGTCCCTAGACACCAGGACCGAAGGCTGGTTTCCGAACATTTCCGAGTCTGTTTCTGGATCTGCAGGGCGGGGACAGGAGTAGCAATGTGAAGAGCTGGCTTTGAGTCTTGAGGGAGATCTTGCCTGCAAAGTGCCTACGTGGGGCCCGCGCATGCGTGAAGCCAGCTGTGACTGTGGCCACTTTGCTCTTTGAAGCTAGGACGTGGGCTCAAACCCAAGCCTTCTGAGTCCACATCCCATGCTGTTTCCCCCTGTGTCACCAAAGACAACCTACACATCACACATTGCCACTTTTTAGCATCTCTGATTCTGACAGCCTCCAAATTCCCTCGGCTTTCCCGTATGGGCTTTATTATATAATACATGGGAAATTACCTTCTGGAATGGCTGCTTGATAATACTGAATAATACTGAATATAAAACATTGTCATTTATATTCTAGGTTTTGGGGGACTGTCAGAAACGTTTTTGAAAATTCATTAGGAGAAAGTACAATCTGTAGAGCTTGCACTGACATTTTATTAAATGATTTGGGGGTGTGTAATTTTGGGGTGGACTTTGACAAATATAGATACCTTCGTCTACATACCTATGATAATAAAACCTCATGCATGCTTAGTAGTTCACAGTATTTCAAAAATGAGGCATTAAGAACTTAAATGATATATAGTCAGGGATTCTGACAAGTGTGTTGACAGTTAAAAGTACAACTTGAATCTTTTTTCAAAATATCCACAATCAAGTACAGGAGTCATAAATTTAAATATTCTCTAAAACAATGATATTTGAGAGTTCAAAAATAAATTATCTTTAATTTTATTTGGAAGACAAAATTGAACTGGGGAAATAACCTCTCCGTAGGAAATTAACTGCTTAAAAGTAAAATAAATTGTCAGTTTTTCAATTAGAACCATTTAAAGGAAGTTTAGTATAGATACACAATTTGTGATTCTGAAGCAAAAGCCTGTATTTGAAGGGGAGAAGCAGTGTAATCATCTGTCATGGTGCTGATAAGTGATGGTTCCACAATACGTGTCAAGACTGTGCATTAAAAATTTCATTGGTTTGGGGTACCTGGGTGGCTCAGTCGGTTGAGCATCTGACTTCAACTCGGGTCATGATCTCTTCTCTCTTTGCCTCTCCCCTGCTCATGATCTGTCTCTCTCTGAAAAATAAGTAAACATGAAGAAATTTATACATATATGTATATATATATATATATATATATATATACACACATATATATATACACACACATATATATATATACACACACACACACATATGTTTATACATATATATACTTGTATGTATGTATAGTATGTATATACATACTATATACATATATATATATATATACACACACACACACATATGTATATACATATATATACTTAAAGTATCATTGGTTTTACTTTAAGAGAGAAAGCTAGGTAAAATTGTGGAACTTACATTTAAGAAAAAAATTTTTTAATGTTTATTTTGAGAGAGAGAGTGGGGGAGGGGCAGAGAGAGAGGAAGAGAGAGAGAGAATCCCAAGCAGGCTCCTCACTGTCAGCACAGAGCCCTACGTGGGGCTCAGTCCCACGAACCGTGAGATCATGACCTGAGCCAAAATCAAGAGTCAGACACTCAACCAACTGAGCCACCCAGGTGCCCTGGGAATTACATTTTTGGCAAAGGAAAAGGCTATAAAGGACATTGTAAAATTTCTGTGGGAATCGCAAGGGCAGCCTTTTGCTGGATTCAGGCCATTTCACAGATCATTAGCATCATGAGAGAAAGCTCCCTTCTCGCCTGCCTGGCCCATGGCAGTGCTCCCATCAGAGCCTCCCCACCAAGTGGTCCCCTTGAGTGACCCCCACCATCATTGCACCTGAAATTGTGTTAGTGGCTTGAGGGTGGACTTTGGCTTTGCCTTTGATCAATCATGAACAAATGCTTACATTTTTACTTATAGTTTAGATATCACAGGAAAGTAACCCTATTTATTTAAACTGCTCTCCATAAACTCAAATCTTGAAAACAAAACAAAACAAAAACATAGCCTATCCCCAAGGTGGGTTAGAAAGAAGGTGTAGACAAAGATGTTTATAGCGCTGGCATGGAACTTTGCCAGCAGGCCTCAGAGTGAAGTGTCCACACTAACCCACAGGCGCCTCTGCCTCGCGTGTGCAGGTGCGGAAAAACTCTAAACACTGGCTCTTAACTCGCAAGTATATTTGCAATCTATTAAATGCAAAACAGACAGTTTCAGAATACACACAGAGCAGCTTCCAAAGAAAATAAAATAAAACACAAATGCCTACCTCCCTTTTTATCAGTTCAGTTGTTATTAGATGCCCCCCTCATGCAATGTCTAATAGTGTAAAATTTCATGTTTATTAAAGGCAGGTAATGTACATGAAATGTACATTTTAAAGCAATTTGGACACAATTTCTGAAAGTGTGGAGGAGTAGAATTTTCTGTGTCCTGTATAATTTCTTGCTCTTTTCATTCTGTCCCTCTAGAATACTTTGCCATTTTTTCATTTTGTTCAAGATGAGCCTCTTTTACACTTTCAAGTGACTTTTTTTTATTCAGAGTCTCATTTCCTTTTGTTACCCCACCTGACACTCCTACTGAATCGAAACCTCCTGTACTTTTATCCTTTCCCTTTCTCCTTAGGCACAGTGCAGAGGTGGCCTCTACATTGTGAGGGCTAACATGGGAAAGAGTGCCCCCTCCACTTTCCCTAGCGCCCCCAGGCTTCCCTAGCCTGTAGTCAATAAAGTCTAGCTTCATTTAGTACTCACCATATGGTGATGCTTCCTCACTGTTGTGACAATGTCATTGTAAACATATGCCTTGGAAAAGGATGCTTATTTAATCCATGAACTCTTTGTGAAGAGAAATCTTAAAACAATGACATAGGATTATAGTATCTCTCTCCACAATGGTTTGTTTCAAGTAAACCACCCAGATGCTCAGTTCTAAGTACTCTTGGCTGGAATTGAATCAGCGCCTTATGTCCGTTGTGACCGTCAAGTCACCTGATTCCCCTCAGTCTGCTGTGTTTGGATTTGATCACACAGTCATTCAGTTTCTTGACTTTTTCAGTTGGTATTAGTAGAACAGTGGCCTCGGCATGTATCTGTAAAAAAAGGATGGTGTGTTGTTGTTGTTGTTGTTTTTATCTAAAATCTCAAGTATAGAGATAGAGAAGAATTTAGAACATTTAGAAGATTGAACTTTGTGAAATGCTGTTTAATTTTGATATTTGTACTCCACATTATCGTTGAGAATAATAATCATTTGAAAATATTTCCTGTGAAACTAGATAATCTTAGTGGTACAAGGTATGAAGAAGAGGTTGGTTGCTCTTAACACTAGAAATGGAAATACATAATTAATTTTAGTACATTTTATGACATTGACAATAGAACACTATGCCTGTCACCTTCAAACAATCCTTTTGCTTACAACGGTATCATATAAAATTTTATTGAAATATTATTTCAGTTTTTTATAAAAATGCTTTTAGGGGCACCTGGGTGGCTCAATCAGTTAAGCGTCTGACTGTGACTGTGACTCAGGTCATGATCTCACAGTTTGTGAGTTTGAGCTCCACGTTGGGCTCTGTGCTGACAGTGCAGAGCCTGCCTGGGATTCCCTCTCTCTCTCCCTCTCTTTCTCTCTCCCAAAAATAAATAAACATTCTTAAAAAATGCTTTTAAATTGGATTGACTTTCTCTGGGGACTAAGAATCTCTGGATATTGTGCACATTATGTGATAATGAATCATCTCAAAAAACATTTCCATTTCTTAACACAATTATTCATAAATATTTACTGACTGTCCAATGCATCATATTATACTAGGCACTATATAGGATCAAAGAAAAGCCAGATAAATGCTCAGCCCTCATGAAGTTGAAGTCTAGAAGGAGGAATCCATGTAAATAGATGACGTTTCTATGAGATGGTGGTGAACACTACAGTATACTTTGCGGGTTCTAAGGACAGAAAAGTTTCTACTTAGGAAGATATGACTTTGCGTCTTAAACCTAGGCAGATATTTTAATAGCTTACATTTGGCAGTCACTATAGCTATTGTTACTCTAGAAAGTAGGTTTAAAAAATGCAGTTTGAATGTGAGGATTCTTAAAATTTAACCCCTATAAGAATGATGACGGAGGATATCTGAGATTCTGAATGCTTCTAATGGTGTATTTTTGCTGCCATTATGTCATGTAAATTTGAACTGATTTCACCGAGTGACCTGATAGGTGGTATAGGTTGCTTTTTCCTGAAAGGAGTAGAGTAGTTCTTGTACTGAGTTACGCCAAGAGTGAACCTGTGCAGTTCTGCCCCCAGAGCAATCCTCAAGCTGGGTATTGGAACACCACTGGGAGCCGAGCGGTATTGGCAGTGATCGGTGTGACACGAAAAGCAGCAGGAGATCATGCTGATAAGAACAGTGAGGGATGTGGGGGAAGAGACAGATCAGAAACCTTGTGATCCCTGAGGGCTCAGGGCCTGGGTTACCACAGACATACCCGGGAAACAGAGTGTATTCAGCTACTGGGTATCTGCTGAACACCTGTTGTTCTAAATCATACTCTTTTATTCCATGAATAATACACAGTCATTTTTCAACATATGTGGTAAGTTCAGAGGAATGATGCTACCAAATACTTTTTCTCGTCAGGAATCTACACCTTAGGAGGTATTTTTTTTTCTCCATGTTGTATTGGTACACATTATCTGTACTCCTTTTTATTTATTTTTTTAATTTACTTTTTTAAAAAATTTAAATCCAAGTTAGGTAACATATAGTGTGATAATAATTTCAGGAATAGAATTTAGTGATTCATCACTTAGGTATAAAACACCCAGGGCTCCTCCCAACAAGTACTCTCCTTAATGCCCATCACCCATCTAGCCCATCCCCCAACCAATACCCTGCCAGCAACCCTCAGTTTGTTCTCTGTATTTAAGAGTCTCTTAGGGTTTGCCTCCCTCTCTGTTTTTATCTTGTTTTTCCTTCGCCTCCCCTATGTTCATCTGTTAGGTTTCTTAAATTACACATATGAGTGAAATTATACAATATTTGTCTTTCTCTGACTGGCTAATTTTGCTTAGCATAATACATTCTAGTTCCATCCATGTTGTTGCAAATGGCAAGATTTCATTCTTTTTGATTGCCAAGTAATACTTCATTGTATATATAGTCCACATCTTTATCCATTCATCCATTGATGGGCGTTTGGGCTCTTTCCATACTTTGGCTATCGTCGATAGCACTGCTATAAACATTGGGGTGCATGTGCCCCTTTGAAATAGCATTCCTGTATCCTTTAGATAAATACCTAGTAGTGCAATTACTGGGTTGTAGGGTAGTTCTACTTTTAATTTTTTGAGGAACCTCCAGACTGTTTTCCAGACTGGCTGCACCAGTGTGCATTCCCACCAGCACTGCAAGAGAGATCCTCTTTCTCCCCATCCTCCCCAACATCTCTTGTTGCCTGAGTTGTTAATGTTAGCCATTCTGACAGGGGTGAGGTGGTATCTCATTGTGGTTTTGATTTGTATTTCCCTGATGATGAGTGATGTTGAGCATTTTTTCATGTGTCAGTTGGCTATCTGGATGTTTTCTTTGGAGAAGTGTCTATTCATGTCTTTTGCCCATTTCTTCACTGGATTATTTGCTTTTTGGATGTTGAGTTTGATAAGTTCTTTATAGGTTTTGGATACTAACTCTTTATCTGATATGATATTTACAAATATCTTCTCCCATTCTGTCGGTTGCCTTTTAGGTTTGCTGCTTGTTTCCTTTGCCATGCAGAAGTTTTTTTATCTTGATGGAGGTCCCAGTAGTTCATTTTTGCTTTTGTTTCCCTTGCCTTTGGAGACATGTCAAGTAAGAAGTTGCTGCAGCTGAGGTCAAAGAGGTTGTTGCCTGTTTTCTCCTCTAGGATTTTGATGGCTTCCTGTCTTATATTTAGGTCTTTCATCCATTTTGAGTTTATTTTTGTGTATGGTATAAGAAAATTCTGTATCCCTTTTTAAATAGTATCTTTGATTATTTACCCTGTCTTCTTACTAAAATCACTTAATTCTGCATTTACCCTGTGATTTCAAAGTTTCTTCATTGATTTCTGACTTCACACTTTCACCTCTGTTAGATACCATTTTTTAACATTAAAAAAATATTTTTAAGTTTTTAAATTTATTTTGAGAGAGAGCAAGCACGAGCACAGTAGGGGCAGAGAGAGGCAGGGGAGAGAGAAAATCCGGAGCTGTGCTCCAGGACTCGATGCGGTACTCGAGCTCATGAACTGTGAGATCATGACCTGAGCCGAAATCAAGAGTTGGATACTTAACTGACTGAACCACCCAGGTGCCCCTCCCCCTTTTTTAACATTAAAAAAAATGTTTATTTTTGAGAAGTAGAGAGAGAAAGAACCTCCATTAGATACCTTAAGTTCACTGTTCTTTCACTGTATCTCTGTCCCTGAGGGGATCACTTTCTGTCTTTCTGCATCTTTCCGTGAATTATTAAAACTCACTGTCTTCTCTTTCTTTCTGTGATGTTCCTGGGATAACATTCATTGTTCCTTTCCCTTCTCTGTCACCTCTTACCTTTGTTATTAGTGAGGTGGCCCACGTATCCTTTTCCATGACCTGTTCACAGTTTTCAAATCGGTAACCTAGTGGTTAATCAGTGAATATTTACATAAATACTCAACATTTCACCAGCATGTCTGTATTTTCTCTTAAAACAATAAACCAGCAAGAAATGGAATGAATAGCCATAAATAAAGCAGGAAATACACCCTGTCTACCTCTTCCTTGGGAAGCGAATACTTCCGAACTCGCTTTAATTCTGCAGGGAGGAGTGGGTGTGTGTGCTGTGCCAGACCTAACTTAGTGCCCATTCCGTCCTCACCCCAGACTTGTGCATTCCAAGTGCACTCATTCGCTTTGAAAGAAAAGTTAAAAAAAAAAAAAAGTTTACTAAGGGGACGAGTAACTGGACAAGCGCAAACTGTGTTTCAGAATTCTGTTTAAGTGCAGGTTATTAGTGTTATGGATGAAATTTACTTATGGCAGTTTGTGAAGAGTACTTAGACCAGGGACCCGAGGCTTCTCGCCCCGTGAAGCTTTCAGCTTTGTGTTGTGTGTCTCATTTAGGGTCAGACTCAGCCGTTTCTGTGCCTTCTAGTAGATAGGAAATGAAATCATGTCATATGGAAAAATTCAAAGACTCTTAGAAAAGTTGAGGAGACCTTAAACATCCAATGTAATATTTTACTTCAACATGGTACTGTATATTTTTAATTTGCAGTGATAATGCCATCATCATAGTATTCACATTTAAACTATAAGTGTGATAATCATAGGCTGTTAAACTGAAAAGAGCCTATTAAATGAGGTACTTCCTGTCACCAGGAAAGTTAAATGGCTCTCCTAAGATCACACGATGTGCTTTGGACACAGGTGGGGACATTCATCCATGTTTCCTTAATTTGAGGCCAAACTTCTGCTGTTCCATAGTAGCTTTGCTAATATAAAGTTAGCAAAGGATTGGGGTGCCTGGGTGGCTCAGTCATTTAAGTGTCCAATTTTGGGTCAGGTCATGATTTCACAGTTCATGAGTTTAAGCCCCGCATCGGGCTCTGTGCTGACAGCCTGGAGCCTGGAGCCTGCTTCAGATTCTTTGTCTCCCTCTCTCCCTGCCCCTCCCCTTCTCTCTCTCTCTCTCTCAATAAATAAATAAGTAACTAAACAAGCATTAACAAAAATTTTTTTTTAAATTTTTTTTTTCAACGTTTATTTATTTTTGGGACAGAGAGAGACAGAGCATGAACGGGGGAGGGGCAGAGAGAGAGAGGGAGACACAGAATCAGAAACAGGCTCCAGGCTCCGAGCCATCAGCCCAGAGCCTGACGCGGGGCTCGAACTCCCGGACCGCGAGATTGTGACCTGGCTGAAGTCGGACGCTTAACTGACTGCGCCACCCAGGCACCCCAACAAAATTTTTTAAAGAAAACAAAGGATCATAGAATTTGAAGAAAACAATCAAGATTATGTTTTCCACACCTTTCAGTTTACAAATTTGCATCTTAATTTTCACTCAAATACAAAAAAGAACATGAGTACACATATCCTGTGTTCTCATACTGCCCACGTCTCGTGCAGCATGTGTGACCATTTGCTTAATTCCGTTACCACTTACTTCCGGTATTAAAAATGTGTAGCAATTCATGAATAGTTTTTAAAAATCATTAGAATTATTATAGTAGGTGATTAACAAAGAATTTAGGTAGATAATTATTATTTTGAGAGCATCAACATTTATATTAATCAATAACTTCGTTCTAGCTTTTCAGAAATAATCAAAGGTTTATTTCTGACCAAGAGTCTGATGCAGACGTTTCCCTAACATTCAGAAAGGGAAAGTGAAGAAAAGACATTTTCTTACTGAAGAAGTTGGGCATGTCAGAACAATTTCAAACCCACAAAAATGAACAAAAAAAATAAATGTTTCCTTGTGTTCTGTAAATGCCTTAACAACACGTTTACACTTGTTGCTTCATTTTGAGAAATCTTTTTAATTACCACGGTAATGTGCCTGTAGCAGGCAATTTGAAAAATACAGTTATAACAAACAAAACAATTAAAATCACATTAATCCTACTACCAAGTAATAATAATATACATACTGGTTTCACGTATTTTAAAAATATTTATAATATTTATTGTGTTGTTTCAGGTTAACATTATATTATAGGCATTCTCCCAATGAATATTTTTCAATAGTACTACTTTAATGACCATATAATAATTTAGTTTATGGATGATAATTTATTTAACAATTTTGTTTTTAAATGTTTTACTTTTTCTACTGTTCAACAATTATAAGTAACAATTGGATCATATTTCCACTTATTTCCATTGGATATGTTTCCAGAAGAATAATTACTGGATGAAAGAGCAGGCATATTTTAGTTTATTTAAATTATTTTTTTTTATTGCACCACCTGGGTGGCTCAGTGGGTTAAGCATCCGACTCTGATTTCGGCTCAGGTCATGATCTCACAGTTTGTGAGTTCAAGACCTGCATTGGGCTCCACGCTGACAGCACAGAGCCTACTTGGGATCTTCTCTCTCCCCCAGCTGGTCTCCCCCTCTCTCTGTCCTTTCCCTGCTGTCTCTCTCTCTCAAAATAAATAAATGAACAAACTTAAAAAATTATTTTTTGTAAGGAAGTAGAGTTGATGTAAATGTTACATTGATTTCAGGCATACAACATAGTAATTGGGCAACTCTGTACTTAGGCTGTGCTCATAGGTGTGGCACCATTTGCCCCCAGACGACACTATCACAACACCACTGACTATATTCCCCATGCCGTGCCTTTTATCCCCAAGACTTATTCATTCCATCACTGGAACCCTGTACCTCCCTCTCCTCTTAACCCATTTTGCCCACCCTCCAACCATCAGTTTCTTCTTTGTGTTTAAGGGTCTGATTCTGCTTTTTGTTTATTCATTTGCTTTGTTTTTTTAGATTCCACACATAAGAGAAAAACATATGGTATTTTTTTGTCTCTCTGATTTATTTTACTTAGCATCATACCTTCTAGTTCCATCCATGTTGTTGCGGATGACAAGATCTCATTCTTTTTTTTATGGCTGAATAATAATCCATTGTATATATACCACATCTCCTTTATCCATTTGTCAATTGATGAACACTTGGGCTGCTAACACATCCTAGCTGTTGTAAATAATGCTGCAGTAAACATAGGAGTGCAAATATCTTTCCAAATTAGTGTTTTTGTTTTCTTTGGGTAAATACCCAGTAGAGGAATTACTGGATTATGTGGTATTTCTGTTTTTAGCTTTTTGAGAAACCTCCATACTGTTGGAACAGACGCACTGTAAAGGCTCTTGATATATACTGCAAAATTGCTTTCTAAATAGACATACATGGCTATCATTAGTGTGTGGTTATCCCTTTTTCATCACAATGCATATTAATTTTCATTTATTTTTTTTCAATTAGTTGACTAGTGATAGCTAATTATTTTCATTTTGTTTTGTTTTCTTTGTAATGTATTTCTTAAAATTACATGTCTTTTGCTTAATTTTTACTTTTAATTTAACATGTAAAAATAAATTAGATTAAATTGATGTTTTGAAGCTTCAAACAGAATGTTTTATGGCATTATTCTTATCCTAATTATTATTTTTATGGCAAATCACTATGTTTAGAATCATGGAACATTGCTTTACAAGGTTTTAATAAGCACTTAGGAAAGTTTGTGAGAGTGTTTATCCAATATCTGTCATGATGATATTGAAGAAAATAAAAGTAAAATAAAATAGAACTTTGATTCATCATTCAAGTCTAGAACTTTATTAGCACTTAATAAGTAAGTGATATAAGAATAACTATTCCAGGGATGCCTGGGTGGTTCACTCGGTTGAGCATCCAACTTCAATTAGAGTCATGATCTCAAGGTCTGAGTTTGAGCCCCGCATTGGGCCCTGTGCTGACAGATCAGAGCCTGGAGCCTGTTTCTGATTCTGTGTTTCCCTCTCTCTCTGCCCCTCCCCCACTTGCACTCTGTCTCTCTCAAAAATAGACATTACAAAAAATGTTTTAAGAAAATAATTATTTCATATGTTTAATACAATTCTGCAATTAGCTACCATACTAACTTTTTACCTGAGAGTTACAGAATTCAAATCTAGTAGTTTAATCTAAATTGTTCTATTTTATTAGCCTTTTTCTCTTTACTCACCTTAGCCATTATTCTCTCTTCTGACTTACTGCCCAGCTCAGTCTGGTCACTGATAGTCCTTATAGTACTTACTTGAGCAGAAAAGTGAGAAGAATTTTTCTTTAAATTTTTAAAAATTTTCATTTATTTTTGAGAGAGAGAGAGAGAGAGAGAAACACAGAGTGAGTGGTGGACCATCAGAGAGAGAGGGAGACACAGAATCGGAAGCAGGCTCCAGGTTCTGAGCTGTCAGCACAGAGCCAGACACGGGGCTTGAACTCATAAACGATGAGGTCATGACCTGAGCCGAAGTCAGATGCTCAACTGACTGAGCTGAAGTTGGATGCACCTCCCAGGTGCCCCAGAGAAGAATTTTTCTGCTTAATGACTGAACTGAGACTAGTATAGAGAGCATTTAACGGCAACAGAGTTGGTAGGTAAGGCATCTCTAATTTGTTTTTTTTTTAATCTCCAAAGAATCCTTGAATAATATCTCACAAACATATGGGCTACGGTATAATATCATCCTGTGTCACTACCAGTTGGTCATGTGATTCCCGAGGGCCCCATGGTGATGGCATTCTCCAGTTTCAATTCCAGCCTGTATAAAGTTAGTCACCTGTCCATCCTTCAGTACCTAGTGTCAGGAAAAAAGTTCTTCCATCCATGTTGTGTTACTAGGCCACAAGGCAGTGTTGCCTGTAGTCTCTTTATTTCGGGACACAAAGCAGCTCTTCACATCCTTCTGTGCTTCCACAGGGACCCACATTTGAGGGGGGAGTGGTGGCAGTCAAACTGAGAACACAACTCCGTCAAACAAAGTCCCCCATCTGCTCCTGATGGGAACCCATTATTCATGAATCAACCTTGTACACTCCAACTCTGTTAAATATCATAGTGACTTATTATCCGTGTAGTTGGGTCACAGCCAATAGCCCTTGAAAAGTTAAAGGTGACCTTTTGTCCTAAGTAGGGGCCTAAATCTTGACATTCATGTAAAAGCTTCAAAGGTATTTAACAAGTATGTACTATCAACTTCTCAATGTTTATTCAAAAATTTCCCAGAAGCCCTCTGTGCTTGCTTACCCACCCACTAAAGTTCCAGGGGAAAACAAAAACAAAAACAAAAACAGACGTGTCTAAGTTGATCAAGACCATCTATCTTAGATCTTGAGGTCAGGCTTTCTGTTGGACTTCTATTAATGCTTGCTAAGTTTGTATGATATCGTTGAATAAGACACATCTAGCTTCATATCTTAAGTCTATTTTGACTTCTGGTGCAAAGCCACACATTCTACAACTATTCAGTTATTTCGAATTAAAGTACAGCATTTTCTGTTTCTTCCTATGAGTTTTGTTTTGGATATAGGTCTTGTTCAATACCATATGTATGATACATTCACCATTCCATCTGCTTATTCTAAAAATGTTGTGGCAACCATTAGGATAGTGATGTCAGTGTTGAATAGGACCATGAAGAAGAGAAGAGCCTGTAGGATTCTTTAAAACATCTTCCTTTTGGGAAGGAAAGGTTGACTATACCACCGGCACTTCTATGTACTGTGATTAAACCAGTGATAAAGCTCTTGTCTCTTCTGTTTTGATTCCATGTTTCCTTATGATTTCTTCAGGGATTTTAAAGAAACGCTGCCATGCACTCCACTGAGGTGCTGAGACACTAAGTTCTCCTCATTTACCTGGTCTCCTCTGGTGGTATTGGTGGGATTCAGCCTCATGATAGTGCAAGTTCTAATGGTGGTTGTGGAAGTGGAAGTCGTGGTACTTCTCACAGTATGTTACATGCAACTATTCCTGCAACAGCTCAACTGAGTTACCTGTACGGTTGTATCAGATGAAAAAAGTAAGTATGTGGAAAGTTCTGCATATCAAGATTTTCAAAGGAAATCACCGAGCACCTGGTTTTAAAACTACTCATGTATTTCAAGGGAAGAAAAAGAGAATATAATGAAAAGAAGAGATTCTTGAGAGATGTTTTTGGAGAAAGTGACTGCCATGCTATGAGATCCAATGTCCCTCTTTGCTACCTCAGAGCCACATCAAGCTTGGTGATCTGTGATGGTTGAGTCTACCTTGTTATCCTTTCACAAGATCAAAATCTTAGTCGCATAATTGAAAAGGATATTTCCAGGAAATTTGGTAAGAGCACATTGGGATAAAATAATCCTAAGATAAAGAAATTTTATTGATTCTGCCTCTTGGAAACTGGTAGCCCACACTCCTGAATCCTAATAGTTACAGGCATTCGTTTGCCTAGGCAAAGAGAAAGGGATCTGGCCTTCGCCCTTTGTATGTGTCCTAGTGAATTGATAGCAAGGTGTGGTCTGCGAGAAGCAGGTCACTGTACATCCTCGAGGCCCCCGGTAGATGTGAGGCCTCGGCGAAAGCACTGCTGGCCCACAGGGGAAACAGACTCCCAGCTGCAGACCTACACCCCACCTCCAGGCAGAGAATTTCAGGTGCATGAGGACTGACCTGGAAGCAACGTGGCTTTGCTGCTTTTGTTTGCAAATTCTGCTTCCTAATCAGGGAGGGCTGTGGGAAGGCAGAGCTGAGCCAGAAGAGATACAGAGAAAAAAGAGGTGAAGAAATAAACCTTGTAGCTGCAGCAAAGAGAGTTTGCACAAGTGCAGTTAGAAAGGCTTGTGTGATATAACTCGCTCGGGCAGGTTGCTTGTGCCCAAAGTGAAGAATGACAAGATACAGAAGTGCCCACTGGCAGGGGAGTCAAGTGATTTAGAAAGAGACCTGCAGAAGTGATGGCCCAGAATCAGCCATGCATTACCACGAGCCCCACTTCACGCTCCTCTGAGCATCTGAGTAACTGAAGGGAGCTCCCAGTTCACAGAATAAGAAGATTGCAACAGCATCCATATGAATAGGACAGGAGAATGAAAGACAACATTATTTCGGGCCAATGGACAGGAATGGATGGAAATGCCTAGATGCAGAAATGAAGAGCATAAGAAAACAAAAGCAACAGAGAATCCCGTGGAGATGCTGTGGAATTTCTCTTAAAAATGGCAAAAAGGAATATAGCATGAAAAAGAGCAGGAAGGAATATGCATTTAAATGTATATCCTAAGAAAATAGTGGGGAAACGGAAGCAGGTTTTTGAACCAAAAGAAAAATTAAAGCGACCATGGGTTCTATGAAATGAATTGTAGGAATAAAAAAAGAAGTAACCTCAAAAGATTAGATGTAGCTGGCAAAACTGAGTACAGCATTTGATGAGAAAAATGAAATTATTTCAAAATCTAAAATTAGCAATGCCAGTGAGTAGAATTAGTATTTTTAAAAAGCTGAGTGAAATATCAGGAAGTTAGGGTGAATAAAGTAGCATTTTCAGCAAATATTATCGCTACTGAACATAGTGTTGGTCAGATTATACAAATAATTACCGTTTCTGGACACAGGAAAATTGGAGCAGAAAAAAAATGCAAAAATGAGTCAAAGAAAGCTTTCTAGAATAACGTTCCCATGAAGCTCTGTACAGGAAGAACTTGTTATGTGTTCAGAAAATGGATTTCAATAAACAGAAAGCTTTATCAAATACTTAATCTTGGTGGGAAGCAGGTTATTAAAAATCTGGAGGCAATATCATTATTTAAATAATGATTCATGAAGCTCTAATGGTTATTGTTGAGAAATGGAGGTGATTGCATTCTTGAAATAAAGTAGAAAAATAATATTACATGGAATGTAATTCACTGTTACAAAAAACCAATACGTTACTAAAAAATAAGGACACTAGAGTGTGAGGGCAAAAATAGACCCCTGAGAATGGCTGAAATGGATGCGTTGAGAAAACTATACTATTTTGAGCTAGAAGGTGACCACCATTTTCTCTTCACATCCTCAGTGGGGAAAAGGCTAAAGAAAGAGAAGTCCTATGACAAATGATAGACTATAAAGAACATATTAAGGAAATTGAAGAAATAAAAAATATATACAATAAGATGAAAAAAATTGGACATTTTTATTCTTGTCATAAATATCATTTGATATCCTCAATGATTAAAAAGTGTTTCTTATTTTAAGCCCTAAAGAAGACAAATGATCTTTTTAATTTAAAGTTTATTTATTTTCAGAGAGAGAGAGAGAGAAAGAGAACGTGAGCAGGGGATAGGCAGAGACAGAGACAGAGAGAAGAATCCCGAGCAGGCTTCAGCACAGAGCCCAATGCGGGGCTTGATCCCACGAATCATGAGATCATGACCTGAGCCAAAACCAAGGGTGGACAAACAGTCTTCTTAAAGAGAGTTTAAAATCAAATATTTGCAAAGGTGTGAGGGAAAGCAAAAAAAAAGAGCCAGGAGAGGAGGGAGGGGAGAGGAAGACAGACTAGAGACAGAGAAAGAGGGAGGGTAGAAAGGGAAAAACTGCAGTTAACAGAAGCCAGCATCGATGCACGACTTGTCTAAGTTTTCGGCCAGACCTGATTGCTCATTTAATCTTTTCAACACCGCTGTGAGGAGGAACTAATATTATTGCCCTTGTACAGGCAGTGGCATCCGGAGCTGAGGGCTTCGTGCAGGGTGTCCCAGCCCCCATCTTCACTGCTCTGCTCACACCCCAGTGCTCATCAAAGTTGATGCCAATGCAGTAAAACATTAAATAGTACAAGAATGTTCTCTTGCTCCTTACAACTGTATAGATTCTAAGTAACAAAGAAGTTCTAAATCTTCAGACATCACACATATTATTGATATAAAGTAAAAACTGTAAGATAGATCAGAAAGAAATCAATATAAATGCATTGGTAGTTAATAGACCAGACTAGATCAGGCAGGTAAGAAATAAAGCTACAAAGTGTTGATAAATATAATTAATTCTTGGGGCGCCTGGGTGGCTCAGTCAGTTAAGCCTCCGACCTCGGCTCACATCATGATCTGGTGGTTTGTGAGTTCTAGCCCCACGTCAGGCTCTGTGCTGACAGTTCAGAGCCTGGAACCTGCTTCGGATTCTGTGTCTCCCTCTCTCTCTGCCCCTCCCTTGCTCACTCTCTGTCTCTCTCTGTCTCTCAATAATAAATAAATGTTAAAAAAAATTTTTTTTAAATATATAATTAATTCTTCAGTTGATCTCAGCTAAATATCCCTGAGAATGTTTCAGGGTTTTCATTTATAAAGTCTTGGAGTATTTCAGTGTAGAACTTAAAATCTTTTGGAAAATAATGTGTTACTAAAATTATTTTATCCAGTTCTTGACCTTAGGTTATATCTTAATAATATTTATTATCATTCCATTGGCCTGAAAATTCTTCCATTTGACAGACAAGGTGAAAGATAGAAATCAAGCATTTCAGTTCTCTTTTTATTATACATTACCATTGGCCCATGAATGTGACCTGTTTTCCTTGTCTAATATCTAACAATAGCCTATGCAAAAGCAATATGCCTATTCATTACAAATTGGCCAAATCCAAAGCATGGTAAACTTTTAGCCTCATGAGATTTCAGACATCGGTTCTATCAGACACTTATAGTGGAAATTTAAATTGGTTTAATCTTTCTGGAAGCAATCTTATTATATTTATCAAAAACTTTTAAGTATTCATAATCATTGTCCTGTAAGTTAATAAATTACTTCTAACACAGAAGTAGATTTCAGTATTATTTATAAAATTGAAAATTCAAATACATCCTAAAGGTAGAAATATAGCAACATGATTACTGAAATAATAAACCACTCATACAGTTGACTCAAATGAAGACCTTAAAAGGAGGATGCTAATAATTTTGAATTATCTAAGAAAATAGGAGAGAAGACATTAAGATAAAAAATCAGAATGTCAAAACCATGTATATAAGGTGAGCTCAGCCACAGAAACAATTACATGAAGAGAAGACATTTAGGAAAAAAAAATGCCACAATCTTGTATTCACTGAATCTTTCTGAGTTTTGGGAGAATGAATGAATGATGCTTCATTCAATTGTTCAACCTTTACAAGTGTTCCAAACTTGTAATTTCAAAATGGTGGAAATATTTCCTTTTACTTGTTTTTCTCAAGTTTCTCCCCTTTGGGGGAATTATCCATTCTTCTTTTTCGTGATGGAAGCCTTGGAAAGTACAGACTTCAAAAAGGGTGCGTTTTCAGAAGAGAAGGACTTTCGGATGAAAGAAAGCAGGTTGCCTTGTTTCCCTGCCACGGAGTTCCTAGAACCTACTCTCTGAGCAGTGTCCTGGGTATGGAAAAGAGGACACTAGTTACGACAGGGTTCAAGATTTGAACATTTTATTATGTAGCCACCAAAGGGATGTGAAAAACATGTTTGCATTGTTGAAAAGGTCTTGACCACAAAATAAATCTCTTAAACATCAAGACGAGAAAAACTGAAAATCTGACCATGGAGTTTCAACTTTTAGTACAGAGTAATCCCTGGAGAGGGTGGAGAGGCACTCTGAAACAATTATGAATTCATGGACTTTGCCTCTGAAATTTTGATCCAGTTGGTCTGAGGCAGGGCTCAGGAATTAAAATTCTTATGAGTATTCCAAGGCAGTTTATTCAGACGGCTGTGAAACACAGTGACTTTAAACTTTCAGATGACAGCCTGGCTTTCCCTCTAGAAATCTCAGAAAAAGAAGATCATTCATGAATATTCTCACCAAAATTAGATGGTCTGTGAGAAATAGACAGTCTTCAGCAGGCCTCTTTTACCACAAAACCGTATCAGTCAGATAAGGTAGACCTAGTCTATTAAAATAGACGGGTGTTTGAGTGAGCATTTTGCTGTGTAATCACTTGAAATCAGAAATGTATAAGAAATCCAAATCTTGGGGCACTTGGGTGGCTCAGTGGGTAGAGTGTCCTACTCTTGATTTCAGCTCAGGTCATGATCCCAGAGTCGTGAGATTGAGCCCCGCATCGGGCTCTGTGCTGAGTGTGGAGCCTGCTTGGGATTCTCTCTTTGCCCCTCCCTTGTTCTCCCACTCCCTTTTAACAACAGCAACAACAACAACAAAGAAATCCAAATATTATGACTTTTATGTTTAAAAATGAAATTTCAGGCAGATCAGCACATCATAATGGAATTTTCTTATGAATTTTCAATCAACTGATTAAATACAGGTAGAAAAGAGTAATTCCAATTGACTTTGGTAAACACAGAAATTCACAAAAGATGTATTTTCATGCCTGATTAATAGTCAGTGAAAATACTCTTCTGAAATGACAATCAATATGAACACTTTGTTGCAAATACCATTTTCCTCAAATAATGTCATGCCTTGATTTGGAACCATCGTCTTGGCAACACAGAGCTTCGGTGACTGAACAGAAGCATGTGTGCACATATGTCCTTAATCTGTGGTCCCCCAGCCTGCATCACAGTTATCTGAAGTATGCATGAAAATTGGGGCGCCTCGGTGGCTACGTTGGTTGAGCGTCCACCTTTGGTCAGGTCATGATCTTGTGGTTCGTGAGTTCGAGCCCCGTGTCGCACTCTGTGCAGACAGCTTGGAACCTGGATCCTGATGCAGATTCTGTGTCTCCCTCTCTCTCTACCCCTCCCCAACTCGTGCTCTGTGTCTCTCAAAAATAAAAAAAAATTACAAAAAAAATTTTTTTTGAAATATGCATGAAAATACACAGATACATAGATTTAGAGACTCTGGTGAGGAATTGGAAAGCTGGAGGGAGAAACACACAAGAATCTCTTTTTTTAGGAAAATGTCCATAAATTTTGATGAACAGTCATGTTGGAGGACCACTGTTCTGAATGTAAATGGCTGGGATGTTCTTCCCCAATAAAGACCTATACTGTGGCTTTGTTAAATACCGAAGAGAGCGTCTCAGATACACCCAGCAGGTTTATGACACTTTGATAACACTCCACATTGTTTCCATGTCACATCAGTGTTTTCTTCTGGACACTTCTGTTTGGGGATGCATTGATTTGGCTCAGTAGATAGTAACAATTTTAGTAGCCTGTTGTCATTTATCACTCCCCTATCAGCTTCACTGTGATGAGAATTGCTTCAATGCCAAAAGAATGAATAATGCTTGTCCCTGAGCTAATTAATGGGACTCCTGTCACTTTATGTCCAGTATAGTAATTAAATATTGCTGATGAAACAGGTCCAAATTTCACACGCAGTGTGTGGGCCATTTTACAGACCTTTAACTTAATTTGGAGCCTTAGAGAACATCGATGCCAGACTTGTGTGTTCCACAGAGGAGGTGGTTCACTTTCTTAGGTTAATTTTCTTGGTATTTAAAAGTTATTATCAGGCATAAGGACTCCTGTTCTAGAAGGGCCACTAAGACAGTTATTGAAAAACGCTGTGCCCCTAAAAAGGGATTAGATTTGAATGATATTTCTACAGAAATAGTTGCATTCTTATTGCATTGAGAAGAGGAATCCATGATTTTTTAATCAACAAATAATGAACATATGAACCATAATCAGGTTGTGACTCACTCACAGTTGAAGGATAGAAGGATAGCAGAGGGTACACCTGGGAAAATCTCAGCAGGTCCTCTGTCAGGTTATCTAATCTAAGTGGGAAGCAGTCCTCACAAGGACTTAAAGCCTGTCTAGAAGTTTCTATTTAATATAGGCTTCCAGTGTAACTAGGACTATGACACCCACTGTAACTCTGATTTTGTCAATAGATGTTCCTTTCTTTGTGTTAATCTAATTGAGAAGAGGAATAGACCAGATACCTGACACTTTTAGGAAACTTGGTTCTCAAGATTATGTGAAGCTAAAAACTAGAGATTTCTGCCTCCTCATTTTGGAGAAGTTTTAGCCTTCTTCCTCTAGGAAAGTAGGTGGTTTTTTTGTGGGTTTTTGTTTTGTTTTGTTTTGTTTTGTTTTTGTTTTGTTTTTTTTTATGACAGGACGGGGTCATGTTCTTTCATTCATACATGTATCAAGAGTGCCTATCAATCTGGTATGGTGCTATGTTGATGACCAATGAGGTCATAGTTGAATGTTTGTGAGGGAGTGTTTTCCAGAAAAATCTTCTCCCCGGGTGAACCTGGTAGGGTCCTTGTGAGGATAGAACTGCACCCAGTGGGGAATCTGGGTGGCTCAGTCAGTTGAGCATCCCGTCTTGGTTTTGGCTCAGGTCATGATCTCGAGGTTCGTGATTTCAAGCCCTGTGTTGGGCTCTGCGCTGACAGCATGGAGCCTACTTGGGATTCTGTCTCCCTCTCTCTGCCCTTCCCCTGCTTGCTCCCTATCTCTCTGTATCAAACGTAAATAAATAAACATTAAAGAAAGAAATGCACCCAGGAAGTGAGACTATTTGGGTAGACAAAGAAAAGGAAGCCTGCAGTCAAGAAGAACATCGTAGAAGGAATTCACATGGAAGTCTTAAAGAATGAGCGAAACCAGGTGGGTTGGAAAGGTGATGTGGGCTTCGCTTTTCTACCCTTTTCACTTGTTCATTTCCATTTTGTGGAGAAAACTATGGCCTGAAAACAGTGAAAACACTAATGTTAAATGTAGTATTCATAGTGTTAACTTACCCCGTCTGCTCCTCCAGGCTTCTGAGCGTTCAGTAAAGAGGAGGATGCTTCCATTGTTAGTCTGGTGAGATCACACACAGCCACAACCCCAGGAGAATGTCCCCATCCAGGGTTTGGTCCCACGCAGGAATGAGAAAGAAGCTGCAGTAACATAACACACTTCTTACAACGACGGAGAAAGACCTCCGGGGAAGGGACAGATCTGAGTACCTAGTGAGTCCCTGAACAGCAAGGCTCAGGACACCTCCATGCAAGCTCAGGACCACTGCTCTTTGTCCTGGTCCTTTGTCCCACTCTCCCAAAGCCCTCTTCAACTCCTCCTCTGTCCTCTCCAAGGGAGAACTGCCTAGATGAGTCAGAGTCCTACCCCTAATTTCCATGTACTTAACTGGCGTCTGGATTTTTCTTTCTAATGTCATTAATAAAAGGGTTGCCTGCTTTACGGTGGCGAGCAGCAGGGGGGTTCATACAGCTGAAACTTTGTAGTGTTTTGTTTCGTTTTGTTTTTAGTTGCCACCAGGTATCAGTCACTCCACGTAATTCTCCAGGTACTCAGTCCCCAGCGTTACCAACACTCTCTTTTCCCTTTCCATATAGTATTTTTTTTAAATAATCGAATTACAATTTCTCTTTGATGCATACAACTATTATTCTTATCTTAATACGATAGGTTTCTTCTCTTGATTCTTTGGACATCACCACTTAATGGACATAACTGTGTCAATAACACTGTGACAAAGGAACTATTTCTGCGTCACTACCATTTTTCAGAGTTACATCGACCCTATTTGTACAGTAAGAGGTGATTTTTCTGATACTTTCAGATTTTTTATTTCCCTCAAAATCATAGTACCTCCAATTCAGGCGGGTATTGAGATCCCCCATTGCAATTAGTTTATCAGAAATAGGTGTGTGTTTACTGTTTTGCAGTGGTGTTTTCTTTTAAAAACAATACTATGTGTTTTATATGCATAATCATCCCAAGAGGAAGCCACTTTGATTTACCAGAGAAAAGCTGATATTCTGGACTCAACTGGCAAATCAAAGAGTGTCCGTTATACGATGCGTACTTACTAATTCAGTAATGAACCCAGACAGATGAATGTATGCTGAGGGTCCATGATAACTAAATGAAATGGTTTAGAGTCCTGAGTATACACTGACACTTGGTCTGTACATTTAAGAAGGGGGGGGGGGGCTGTCGCTCCAGGGAGCAAAACAGTATATTTTAATGAAGTGTAGGCTTTAAACCCCAAAGGCTAATAGAGGCCCTAGAAAATGTGGAGAGAGCCAAGGAAACAACATTGGTGCTTCTGTAGTTGATTCCAGAATAAATAAGTCTATGCTGAAGAAATAATTATTGTTAATTGATACAATTGTAAGCTTCCCACACCCTGTTTATCTGTAATAATCAAGCTTTGTGAAAGTTACTCATACTATTCAGAAACATTATTACAAATATTGGGACAATTTTTTTTTCTATTCCTCCACTAACAAAGGAAATAGCATGATTCTTAGATGTATTATCGGTCTTCCTTTGATTTGTCCTTAGTATTATTGGCTGAGAACTGCTAGGCTTAACGCTAGAGATGATTACAAAACCTGGGTAGGTTCAGGGGCTGATCTATGACATTATAACGCTCAAAGACATTGCTAAGGCCACTAACCAGTCTTTCTAAATCCCTTGGAAAATCAACTCAAATGTGCCTCACAGTATTCTTGTTGCTGTGACGCTTTTCAGGTTCAAAATCATCCACCCATAGCGTTGCCTAGATGGCTCAGTCAGCTGAGTGTCTGCCTTCAGGTCATGATCTTGTGGTCCATGAATTTGAACCCCACATCGGGCTCTGTGCTGACAGCTCGGAGCCTGGAGCCTGGAGCCTGCTTCTGATTCTCTGTCTTCCTCTCTCTCTGCCCCTCCCCTGCTCATGTTCTTTCTCTCTCTCTCTCTCAAAAATAAATGAACATTAAAAACTTTTTAAAAATGTCAGCCTCTCACTAATAGTAACCAGCAGTCTTTCTCATTTTCATCTGATCATGCTAGTATATTTAACTATCATGTTACCAGAGACATAAGTTCCATAACCATATACTGCTCAGCAGTTTGTCATGGAGACACAGCAGTCTGAAATCAAGCCAAAGGAACAGCACAGGACTTCGTTTTTATGTAGAACTTTGAAGCTAAAGGGCACTACAGGCCTTGTAAAAAAACAAAAACAAAACAAAAAACAAACCTACGAGAGTTATGTAGAAATAAATAGCACGTGAACAGATAGAAATAAATAGATTCTAATACTATAAGGATGAAATCTTAAAAATTGGTTTTATTTTCCTAGGAGAGATTATCTAGTACATTTTCATTGCAGCTTAATTGATGTGGTCAATCAATCTGACATGACCTCTTTCTTGGGAACTGGTAAGAGTCAGGAGTCTTTACACTTTGACTTTGACAATTTGCATGACTAAGTTGATACTTCAGAATTAAGTAGAACCTTGTTCCATTATTCCTTTCTGCTTTTCAACCGTTCATCTTTAAGTGTATCTATTTGTGGGGCACCTGGGTGGCTCAGTCGGTTAGGCGTCCGACTTCAGCTCAGGTCACGATCTCGCGGTCTGTGGGTTTGAGCCCCACGTCGGGCTCTGGGCTGATGGCTCAGAGCCTGGAGCCTGCTTCAGATTCTGTGTCTCCCTCTCTCTCTGCCCCTCCCCCGTTCATGCTCTGTCTCTCTCTGTCTCAAAAGTAAATAAAACGTTAAAAAAATTTTTTTTAAGTATCTATTTGTTACAACTTCAATATATTCTTGCAACATTCCAGTAAATAGTAATTCTTATTTCCAGAAAATCAGCATATGGAATTCAGTCAACAACCATTTTATCTTTCATTAGAACAATGGAGTGTTACCACCCAATTCACTCAGTGGCTACGCGAACTGAGAAAGAGAATTAGGGAATATATATCTCATGTTCAGTACAGAAAAGAAGGCTCTCTTCTTCAGGAAAGAGGAAATTGTTCTTTGAATATTTATGTCCTTCTCAACACTTAGCAAGTTTCTCCTGGATTTATTTCTGTATTTGAAGAGCAAAACAGTTCCTTTATCTGTATACAGTTGGTAAATACTGGCGTTTTATCATATGAAGTCATTTCATAGTCATTCTGTTCTGGAAAATCTGTGTTTCGATGGTGTCCTGAATTTCAAAAGAGTATCTTATCACATCGCATCATATCGTATCATAATCCTAACACTTTGCTGTGTTTCGAACAGCCACAGAGTAGAGGCCGGTGACAAGCAAGAAACAGTGGGTTATAGGACATGGAGAAAAGGTAGATTTTGTTCTTAGAAATATTAGAATCTATGTATTGTCTGCTGTTCTAAAACTCTTCCTCTATAGGGAACTTTTGCCTCCAAGGGTTATAACTAAAAGCAGCAGTTACAGAGTAAATGGGCAAACACTGGCATTTATACTATTTGATGGAGGAACAAATCTCAAGACATATTAGATTTTCTGACCAAAGTTTAGCCTAAATCTTGCATTCTTTTTATTAACTGTGCAAGCAGTAATTTATTTAAGAGTCTACATCAAAGTATCCTATCTGAAAAGGAATTTTAGTTGTATATGCAAAGTTAGAGGAACTTCAACATGAAAAGGAAAAATATTTAAAGAAAATACAGGGGCGCCTGGGTGGCGCAGTCGGTTAAGCGTCCGACTTCAGCCAGGTCACGATCTCCCGGTCCGTGAGTTCGAGCCCCGCGTCGGGCTCTGGGCTGATGGCTCGGAGCCTGGAGCCTGTTTCCGATTCTGTGTCTCCCTCTCTCTCTGCCCCTCCCCCGTTCATGCTCTGTCTCGCTCTGTCCCAAAAATAAATAAAAAACGTTGAAAAAAAAATTAAAAAAAAAAAAAAAGAAAATACAGATGGAAGCATTTGTTTGTAATCAAAAATAATTTTAGATTTTATTATAGCTTTTAAGGTAGTCAATTTATCATTGAATAAACTCAGTTTTAAATATTATTTTTAGAGAAAATACTAATTAGCATATTTCATAAATACAGTGGAATTTAAAAAAAACTACTAATATGAATATCATATAGTCTCAACTTAAAAAATGTTTGAGTATCTGGTCCTTCCTAGTTTCCAAGTGATCAGTGATAATACTGGAGTATGCATAGAAATGATATGATATATGTATTTCAACGTTCAAACTATGTGGCAGACATTATCATCATGTCGCAGAAAGATTAGGCATATTAAATAATTTACATACACATTGGTAGAAACCTTCAACGTAGCATTGACAGAAATGTTCCCAGTGATGACAACATTTTTTAACCTTCAGAGGAAAATTAGCAAACATAGTGTTATAATGTACAGAATGTATATTCTATTTTTTCTGAAAATATGTTGAATTTATTATTTTTAGTGGTGGCTTTGGGGAATAGAAATGTTTTGAGAATTATACTTACTGCTGTGTGTGTGTATCTAGAATCCTGAAGCATTTATGTAGAGGGAAAATACTGACTTTGGACTAAGTTGTCCTTTGTAAAAAAGCATCATGAGTTTTCACAGAGGGGTACCATTAACACAATAAGATATTTTAGTAAATTACAAATAGTTGAGCTGAGTAAATATTTGGGTACTTTTTTTAGGTTTAAGGCACGCTTAGAGGGATGAAATATCTCTCTAGAGGAGTTTGATACTTGCCATGAGTTTATAGGATAAAAACGATGACTGGATTTTTATTTTTCATCCTGAATAGATTTTTTTTTCTTTTAACATTCATAGTCTACAATTCAAGAATGTGGTTCAGAATAACATGCACCTAATCTTTAAACACAGTATTTTAAATGATCTTGTATGTATATAATGATCTATTGTATTAGAATGGAGCAGTCTCGAAAAAGGAAAGAAAAGTTCACTATTGTAGATAAAAAGATAGACATGAGATTAGTGGGACCACCTTGTGGAGGTCTGTGAATTCAATATAAGTAATTTCATGCAGAAAGAAATGAGGGTGAGAAGGAAAAATTATTCATAAATGAAACAACAGGTCAAATTATGTTGGCAGTGGCATTTAACATTGTCTGTACAAGAAGAAATTTATAGTGATATAGGACTCAGATTGAAAAAGAGTTAGATCATCATTGAATTTTGGGGAATAGTTTCTAAAAGATGTTTCCTGTGGAAAGGTAGCACAATGTGATGAACTTACAATTTTCTCTTTAAATGTGAATTGAAAAGATAGGTAGGTAGGTCATCAAAACTGCTGTTGAAATGGAATTCTGCCATGTCAACATGTTGAGACTGAATTCATATGCTAATCTCTTCTCCCAAAAGCCTTATAAAATGATATTCAGATAGTAAAAAGACATAACTCCACATTGATGAAGACAGTGGGAAGAGGCCATCAGTGGATGCTAGAATGTTCACAGAAACAAAGCTTAGAGGGAGCCAGTGAACTTGGCCGTCCTCCAAGGAGATTCATGAAACAAAAATATCTGAGGCTCCAGAATAGTCATTGGTTCCTTCCCCAACCTGTGTGACGGTGCTGGGGACTGTTTACCCAAATGTCATTGACGTCACCCTCCAGGCGTTTCCTTGTGGGCACGTCCTAAGCCATCACCATTGAGGCTGTGTCCACTACTCATTTTTGAAGATGCCTCCCCATCTTCAGCAGTGAGCATTTGACCCAACCCTAAACAATCAGATGTGATGACATCTGGAGAGACCTTTGGGAGAGGTTTTTCTAATTTACGGTAAAGAGAATATTAGGAGAAATGACCCTTCCTCTTCACCATGTCCCTTGTATCTCTTTAGGATACATGGTATTGCCATGGCAGTTTGTGACTAATGGGCAGGTCTGTGAGCCTCTGCGCCTAAATAGCATCATCAAAATTATTGAATTAACCCGGGAATAACATATGTCCATCTATAGATGTTCTACACTGTTAAAGCCGCTTTAAATATTCTGTTTCTTGAGGCTTAAAGACTCCTAAGAGACAGACAGCCTCACGTAAAGCCTGTCAATTGACATGTTCCTACCCTGCCCACCGAGTCCCAGACACATTTTTATTGCCCAGTTCTAAAATATGAACAGGTAGGACAAAATTCAGCAGACTTTTGAGAAAAGCCTGTAACACAGGATTGTAAGAATATCGGAAAAATTACCACAGAAGCAAAAGATCAAATTCTGTGCAAAGAACAGACATTTAAAAGCTAAAATCTCTAATTAGAATCCTCAGAAAATTCATTGCCTCTAGGAACTCATTTAAATTAAGAGACTGAAAACACAAACAACTAAATACAGTATGTAATACGTCCATCTTCTTTGGATTCTTATCCAAATGGTCTTTTGAGGGAAAAAATCATTTTGAGATAAATAAGAAAACATGAATATGTGCTAGGTATTAGATGAAATTGGGGAATTAATTGAATTGAGGAATTAATTAATTAATTGGGGAATTAATTAATTGGGCAAGATAAGGGCATCATATCACATGATGAAAATTTCCATATTTTAAAGAAATTAATGCTTAACTCCTTATGCAAACTGATGTATAAATTGATGACAGGACATTTTGTCTGGACTATGCTTTCCAATATAATGTAGCTGAGACAGGGTGAGAAAGAAGAGGAAAAGATAAGTAGTATAGTAAATTCTTGATAACTATTAAATTGGGTGATGGAATATGGGAGTTACAATAATATTTTTTTAATGTAGTTGCTTCTAGGGAAAGTGGCTGAGGAGGTTAAGAAAAGAGATGAGTTTCTTGTCATTTTAGGGCTTTCTATACTATTCGATTTTTTTAAATCATATATTTCTATGAAAAAGAAATCTTAATGAATTCATTGTTCCAGCACAGCCATTAAGGAAATGGGGACTTGAGGTAATGAGATTTCCAACCATGTAAAGTGTGTGTGTGTGTGTGTGTGTGTGTGTGTGTGTGTATGTGTATGCCAAATGAATGTTAAATATATGAACTCAATCTAGTGACAGGGGTAAAAGAATGTGATGTGTCAAGCTAGGCAAGATGTAACAAAACAGATGAGGTTTTATTTGAGACCCAAAGAAATAAACGATCATGTACCTATTGGCTAGAAATTGATGAGAAATTTGGTAATCAAATATCTTATCTTCTCTAACCATTATGAAGTATCAGTTATGGATGAGAAAACAGAGTCAGGTTAAGTAACTGGTCCAAGTTCACAGAACTCTACATATCAAAACTAGTAGTCAGACCCACCTCTGCCTATCTCCCAACCTCTTGCGTTTCCTACTCCTAAAATAATCAAGGGGAGAAATAAAGAAATGGCGAGTGGCATTTCATGGGAAGAAAGGTATGGACACGGATGCAGTGATGGAAATGTACCTGTGGGCTGCTGGGGAGGGGGAGGGGCTGGAGGTGAGAATGCCAGCAGACCAAGGTGGAGGGTTCAGGTTAGGGAGGGAAGAGGATGAAGCCATTTATTTTTTTTTTTATTATTTATTTTTGAGACAGGGAGAGATAGAGCATGAACAGGGGAGGGTCAGAGAGAGGGAGACACAGAATCTGAAACAGGCTCCAGGCTCTGAGCTGTCAGCACAGAGCCCGACACGGGGCTTGAACTCCCAGACCGCGAGATCATGACCTGAGCCAAAGTTGGCCGCTTAACCGACCGAGCCACCCACGTGCCCCTGAAGCCATTTATTTTTGAGAGAGAGACACACACACAGAGTGTTAGTGGGGGGAGGGGCAGAGAGAGAATCTGAAGCAGGTCCCAGGCTCCGAGCTGTCAGCACAAAGCCTGAGGTGGAACTTGAACTCACAAACCCCGAGATCATGACCTGAGTCGAATTTGGACACTTAACCAACTGAGCCACCCAGGCGCCCCTGAAGGAAAATATTACATAGCAAAGCTAATGCTATATAACCAAAGGATCCTTTGTAGGAAGACATTGATAAAAGGAGATGTTATGGAAGAAAAGACAGTCATTAAGAAGCAGATCTGAGGACTTCCAGGCTGAGACTCAGATTCTCCCAGAGTCACTGGGAGAAACAATGGAAGGGCCTCCGGTGTTCTTAAACTCCAGATGAGGTGACTACTTTAGTGGCACTCACGGTCTCTTTCACATGCAACTGCCTGCTGCTTTACAGCTAAGGCACGGGAAGCAAAATATATAATAAAGTAGTATCAAACACTAGTGAACGAAAGTAGTTTTGCCAAAACTGTTTACATACCAGATAATTTAAAATATTCTTACCTTTTTTTAAGTTTATTGATTTATTTTGAGAGAGAGAGAGAGAGAGAGAGCGCATGAGCAGGGGAGGGGCAGAGAGAGAGGGAGAGAGAGAATACTAAGCAGGCTCCATGCACAGTGCAGAGCCCAATGCAGAACTCGAACTCATGAACCATGAGATCTGACCTGAGCTGAAATCAAGAGTTGGATGTTTAACCAACTGAGCCACCCAAGCGCCCCCCCAAATTATCCTTATACCTTGATAAAGAAACATTGAGGGGCGCCTGGCCAGCTCAGTCAGTAGAGCATGTGACTCTTGACCTCACAGTTGTAAATCCAAGCCCCACATTGCATGTGGAGATTACTTAAAAATAAAATCTTAAAAAAAGAAAGAATGAATGAATAAATGAATACCAGTAATTATTATAAACTCATGCCTTTGACAATGAAAATTTTTAAAAGAATTAACTGTCTGTAAAAACATAAACTCTTCATATCAAATTCATCAATTGACTCAGCCAATTTTTTTTAAGGGTTTAATTTTTTTTTTTTTTTTTTTTTTTTTTGGGACAGAGAGAGACAGAACATGAACAGGCGAGGGGCAGAGAGAGAGGGAGACACAGAATCGGAAACAGGCTCCAGGCTCTGAGCCATCAGCCCAGAGCCCGACGCAGGGCTCGAACTCACGGACCGCGAGATCGTGACCTGGCTGAAGTCGGACGCTTAACTGACTGCGCCACCCAGGCACCCCGGGTTTAATTTTTTTTTAATGTTTATTTATTTTTGAGACAGAGAGAGACAGAGCATGAACAGGGGAGGGGCAGAGAGAGAGGGAGACACAGAATCTGAAGCAGGCTCCAGGCTCTGAGCTGTCAGCACAGAGCCCGACGCGGGGCTCAAACTCACGGACCGTGAGATCATGACCTGAGCGGAAGTCGGACGCTTAACCGAGCAAGCCACCCAGGCGCCCCTCAGCCAATTTTTAATAAAGAGAAGTTTATGCATTCCAAGCACATAGTTTTCCATTTCAAAAATTACTTGGTTAAGAAAATTCATTGTAAACCTCTCTACATGCGTTGTATCTATTCAACATTGAGATCTCATGTTAATTACCAGTAATGGGATTCTTTAAGTTCCTCTATTTTTTCAACAAATATTTATTGCAAATCTGTGTTCCAGGCACTAGGACTATCCAGATAAATAAGGCACAGTCATTACACTCAAGGAACCCTAGTTTCTCTTGGAAAATCCACATGTAAACATGTTTTAAAGTGATACTTCCTGCAGTAGATGTCTGTAGCATGACATTAAAGCAGGGAGGTGATTGGACTCACCATGCTAAAGTACTCATTTGTCTTTGCTAGTAGGTTAGAGGAAAAATAACAGTTTTGGAACCAGACACACCAGGTGGTTAATTTGGGCCCTTACTTCTTATAAAACCATGATAATATTTACCTTGCAAGGTTATTAGGAAATGCTGTATGTGTCACTAACAGTACAGAGCATATCAGGGAGTCCATGCTTATTCCACACTCAGCAAATAACATATTGAGTTATGTTGATGCATGTGTGATGAGCTAGTGTGATGAGCATGTGTGATGAGCATGTGTGATGAGCTAGTCAAGATGTTGAAGAAACCATAGAGAATCAGGCAACCAAGATGTTGGTTTCATGGAGTCTAGATTCTAGTAACATGAGTGGTTAGGAAAGGTCTCTTGTTTGAAGTCCATTTTCAGCCGAAATGTGAATGACTGGGAGTCAGACAATGAAGATTAGGAAAGAGAAACTCTACACCAGAGATCCTGGGATCAAAATGAGCTCATTGATTTTGACCTTGGATGGAACCCAATGTTTCCAGCCAGAGGACAGGGTGGCAAGCAGAGGAGAAAATGGTACAAGATGAGATCCAAGAGGTAGGAGCATGTAGGAACTTTCAAAACCAGAGCGAGGAGTTGTGGTTTGTACCCCAAGTTGGGATATAAGCCAGAAAACAGCATTTTTTTATGGATGAATTAAAATGAAAACCTTAGTTAATGTTATATGCATTTTGTAGCTTTGGTACCCATGGCCGCTAATATTATCTGGCACTTTCTTCTTTGGAAGAACCACCGGACTTTTCTATTTGTAAAATAACCTGCTAAAACAAGCAATTAACAAGCTTATTTTGTGAAACTAGTGTGATTCAATTAGCCCTCTGAAAAAGGCAGCAATATTCTGGACAGTCTTCAGAAAAGAAATCATTGCAGAACCAAGCAGTTAAATCAGATAAGGTGTCAAAGGATCTCAAATACAATTATTTTGTGAGTTGAGAAATAAGCTTAATTTTAATCTTTTTTTTTAAATATTCACCCCACAACAGAATCAATCGGGTGATTTTCATTTTGTTTAATGATGCCCCAAGGATCCCAATGTTTGATTCCTCTTCAAAAAGGATAAGCAATTATACGAAGCGCTTTCAATTAATTTATTCAAATTTAAACTGGCACTATTTGAGAGATAATTTGGAAATATTTGGGAGATAATTCAAAAGGAATTAATTTGAGGTAATGACAAAGTACCTGCCAATAATGTAATTTACCAAATAATTTAAACTTTTATCTAGCAACTTCCAAAAACAAAAATACAGTCTGGGTTTTATGAAGAGAAATTTTAAAAATTTTGTCATCTTTTTCATTGGTTAGAATTAAGGCAAAAAAATTGATTTTATGAGAGGCAAATTATAATATAGCCAATTTATTCCCTTCTTAGTCCTTTTCTCAATATCAAAAAGCACTATCTTGGTATTATTATAGAATTATGATTTTTTTTGTACTTTAATATTTATCTCTTCCTTCCTAATGCATCAGTCTCAGAGATGGATGCATGGCTCTAGTAATCTTTTGTTTTCACGTTAAATAAACGATCCCACCGGGAGGAGGAGTGGGTGCTAACCTTTGCAGAGTGATTTGTCAGTATTTAGAAAGAAGGCCTCTTGGCCTCCTGTGAGTCATGAACTTTTCTGGAAATGTATTCCTTCAGCTTAGGGAATGAATCACTGAGAATTCTTTTATATGTTTGAATTGGTGAAATATTTCAGTTTGAATTATTTATCTGAATACTTCGGAAGTTCCTTAGTGGCACAAAAGGAATAAAAGATCTGATTATGGAATAATAATCATGTCTAACCGTTACGGTCCTTACGGTGTTCCAAACATCATTTTAAGGGTTTCACACATAGAAACTCAAGACCCACAACTACCTTCTAAGGTCATTTTTATTACCCTTTGAAATACATTCCACCTTCTGAGAGCTTCAAAGACTTGTCCTAATTATGCACATATTAAATGGCGAGCCATGATTTCGAGCTAGCCATGCTGGCCCTGATTCCAGGTCTTTAACCATCACTCCATATTGGACGTGGCTTGGCCACAGAGAGCAGCAGTGGTGATGACCAGGTGGGACCCACCATAAGGAGTCTGGGCACAGGACAAGGCCCTGGGAGCTGGAAATGGAAGGCGCCCAGAGAGGAGGAAGCACAGCGTGAAAGGATCTGGCTGAGTATAGTATCTCAGCAAATCATTAATTAACTCCTGTTCTTCATAGAGCCAAAATAAAATAGATAATGTTCTGCTAATATCTCGATACTTACTGGAATTTTAAAAACTCCCCTTTGGGAAGCAGTGTATGTCACAACGAGCCCATGAGCATTCAGACAAAATTAGGAACCTGTTACTACATCACTTCTATTTGTGAGATACTTCCTGCAATGGATTCAAGGCTGCTGAAACATTTTCACGGAGAGAAAACACACCAAGCTTGTTCTCCGTGCCATTTATCGAAGAACATTGATGCTTGCTGGCATGCAGGTGTGTGATGGATGGGTGCTGTTGGCCAAAAAGAGTCTTAGTCACAGCCGTCACTTGGATAAGAAATAACAACTAGTGATCAGTCAAGTGAAATTCAGTTATTCATCAAAACCTGCCGCCTTTCCATCTTGTTTTTGAATCTGTGCTATTTTAATGTGATGCACTGTTTTAATGAGGTGAATTGATAGCTGTGAATGGATGAGGCTGTGGACTAGAATAACTTTAGACCATGACTTGAGAGTTTTTAAAATGTGGGCACTAAACATGACGTAGCATTGACCATTGTTTCTCTCCCTCGAGGGACCAAGGAATGAAAGCAAGCATTTTAGTCAAATATACATCTCAGAGAACAATGAATTTCCATCAATTGTACCTTATTTGCCACTAATCCATTCAAAGAATACTTACTAAATATTTTTATGTACCAACTACTATGTTAGTGCTAAAATATATTTCCATAAATTTTTATCATGTTCTTTCCCAGATGTCTGTGGGGAACAGGGGAGAAAGACGACCAGAAATAAAATTATATTTTTACCAGAGATTCAATGATTCATATTTTATGCAGATTTTAACCTGAGTGTATTCCTTTGTGGTTTCTGAATTGAGTGGTTTCAAGCCAGATGTACTGGAAAACCTAATCTTTTTTTTTTGTTTAATATATGAAATAATGCATCTGTCTAGTTGAGGCAGGGTTTGGTACAGAGTGAGCTCTCAGTAAATGTTTGCTGTTATTTTTTGTTGGTATTTTTCCAATTGTATAATTAAAATACTGAAGAGAATTCCTTAATATCTGATATGTGTTGTTTTAATCACTTTGGAACTAGTTATTCATGAAAGAATAGCTACGTTGCCTATCATAAATGTTGTGGTTACCTTACTTAAATTACCTAAAATTAAATTAAATTTTTTTAACTTCTTAACCTTATCATCTTTCTGCCTTACATGAAACTATTTAATTTCCTCCTTTGTTTGCTTTTGCTTCTGAACATCTCGTTTGACTTAAAACAAAAATCATGCTTTCTTGGGCCTTGCTTAAACCATCAAATTCCTGAGCATCTTCCTGAATTAATTATCTGCTGTCTCCACTGCATATTGAAAAACATGGTCTCAAGATCATTCAGTCTCTTTGTTTATGTGAGAGCACGAAGCAAAAGCCACGAAGTGTTTCCTACAGCGAGCTTCTCTAGCTTTAGGGCTAATACTTTCAAAGCCACATAACATAACTGCACATATTAAGAGCCACTTTGAATACACATAACACAGACAAGGTAATTCGACTTCATGGTTGTTTTTTTTTTTTCTATTAAGCAAAGCCCCAAAACCTATGTATTTTGTGTTGGATTTTATTTGCTCCCATCAAAGAAACAAATTTGATGGCAAAGTACCACTTATGAAAATAGGCTCTATTTTTCTTCTCTGGACTTCATATTCCATAGAGGGGATGGTATAAACCACCATGGTGATAAACACAGACAGAGCTGATAACTGGAAAAGGCAGTCGTGTAGGAGGTGAAGCTTAAGGGATGACGGAATAGACTAATTCATATCATTTAAAGCAAGAGATGGCCTCTTGTGATTTTTGTTTGTTCTTTAATTAGTTTTAAATGTTTGTTCATTTTGAGAAAGAGAGCAGGGGAAGAGCAGAGAGAGGGAGAGAGAGAATCCCAAGCAGGCCCTGCATAGTCAGCACAGAGCCCAACACAGGGTTTGAACTCAGGAACCACAAGATTGTGACCTGTGCTGAAACTAAGAGTCAGATGCTTAACTGACTGAGCCACCCAGGTGCCCCCTTATTATTTTTAATTACACAAATAGTCTTTTTAAAATCTGAAAAATATTAAAGGAGAATTAAAAGTCTCTTTTTTTTATTTTTTAAAATTTATTATTATTTTTTTAAGTTAAGTCCAAATTAGTTAGCACCTACTGCAACAATGATTTCAGGAGTAGATTCCTTAATGCCCCTTATCCATTTAGCCCATCCCCCCTCCCACACCCCCTCCAGTAACCCTCTGTTTGTTCACTATATTTAAGAGTCTCTTCTGCCTTGTCCCCTCCCTGTTTTTATATTATTTTTGTTTCTCTTCCCTTATGTTCATCTGTTTTGTCTCTTAAAGTCTCTTTTGAGCTCTACCTCATTCTGGTTTTGTGGGGCCACCACACACCTTGTTTTAATTTTCAAGTAAAAAGGAGTTTATGAACAACCTCAGTAAAACTATAGCTCCCATAAAAATGCATATTTAAAAAATGTTTTTAATGTTTATTTATTTTTGAGACAGAGTGTGAACAGAGGAGGGGCAGAGAGAGAGGGAGACACAGAATCTGAAATAGGCTCCAGGCTCTGAGCTGTCGGCACGGAGCCCGACGCAGGGCTCGGACCCATCAACCGTGAGATCATGACCTGAGCTGAAGTCAGACGCTTAACCAACTGAGCACCCAAGCGACCCTTTAATCAACAGTTTTTGTCTATCTCATTGATCATTTTTCCCCATTTTTTTTTGCTAGGCAATGTGGTTAAAAGGTGAACAAGACATGAAATCTTAATCCCAACACCTTTTCTCAGCTTCATTCATCTGTTTCTAACCTTTGACTGGAAATCGCCAACTAGGTGTCCCAGGCACCACAGTGTCCAAAAAAAGTTAGGCCACCTTAATTTGCTGTTTTTCTTAGAATGTGTACTTTTCAGTCATGTATGCCAGAAAACCTGGAGTCATTTTTATGTTTCCCACACTTGCTACATTTATCAGTCACCAAATCCTAAGTATTCCTGCTATGATACCTGACAGTTTTTCTCTTGTTCTCTCTCGTCTTTTCCACTCTTACAGGTTATATCCTAATTTAGACCATCATCTTCTGTCCAGACTATTACAATAATCTTTTTATGTATATCAGCTTTACAGTAATTTCTCTGGACCTCGGTCTATTCTCCACACCAGAGTTAAAATATCTACTTATATATATTATTATATATGTATACATAATTATATAAATAATAATACATATATAATAATTACACAGTAGAACAGATCAATGAAATCAGGAGATGGTCTTTGAAAAGATCAACAAAATTGATAAACTTTTACCCAAAGTCATCAAAAAAAAAAATAGAGAAAGAAAGAATTCAAACAAAATCACGAATGAAAGAGGAGAAGTAACAACCAACATAACAAAATTCAATTGTAAGAGATTATTATGAAAGACTATATGACAACAAATTGGACAACTTGGAGCAAATGGATAAATTCCTAGAAATATATAAAACTGAAGCAGAAAAACATAGAAAATTGAACAGACTGATTACCAGCAAGGAGACTGAATCAGTAATCAGAAAACCCCCAACAAACAAAAGTCGTGGAGTGGACAACTTCACAGGGAAATTTTCCTAAACATTTGAAGAGTTAATACTTCTCAAACTATTCCAAAAAATAGAAGAGGAAGGAAAACTTCCAAATTGATTCTATGAGGCCAGCATTACTCGAATGCCAAAACCAGATGAAGACTCCACTAAAAAGAGAGCTACAGGCCAGTGTCTCTGATGAACATAGATGCAAAAATCCACAGCAAAATACAATAAACAGAACCCAGCAATACATGTAAAAAAATGTTGACCATGATCAAATGGCATTTATTTCTGGAATGGAAGAGTGGTTCAATAAAAGCCCTCATCTAAGTAGGGTTAGAGGGAACATATCTCAACATAAGAATCCACAGTGAACGTCATACTCAAGGCGGGGGGGGGGGGGGGATTGAGAGCCTTCCTCCTAAGGTCAGCAACAAGAGAATGATGTTCACTCTCACCACTTCTATTCAGCATAGTACTGGAAGTTCTAGTCACAACAATCAGACAAGAAAAAGAAATAAAAGGTATCCATATTGCTAAGGAAGAAGTCAAAATATCGCTATTTGCAGATAACATGACAGAATATGTAGAAAACCCGAAAGACTCCACCAAAAAACTACTAGAACTGGTAAATGATTTCAGTAAAGTTGCAGGATAAAAATCAATGTGCAGAAATCTGTTGCATTTCTTTATACTAATAATGAAACAGCAATAAAGAAAATTAAGAAGACAATCCCATTTGCAATTCATGAAAAATGATAAGCTACCTAAGAATAAAACCTAGCCAAAGGGGTGGAAGACCTATACCCTGAAAACTGTAAAACTGTGATGAAAGAAAATGAAGACCTACACACAAAGGAATGGAAAGATTCCATGCTCATGGATGGGAAGAACAAATATTGGTAAAACATCTATACTACCCAAAGCAATCTACAGACTCAGCACAATCTCTATCAAAATACCAACAGTATTTTCACAGAACTAGAAGAAGTAATTTAAAATTTGTATGGAACCACTAAAGACCTTGAATAGATAAAGCAGCCTTGAAAAAGAACAAAGCTGGAGGCATCACAATTCCAGACTTCAAGTTACATTACAAAGCTATAGTAACCAAAACAGTACGGTACTGGCACAAAAATAGGCACATAGACCAATAGAACAGAATATAGAACCCATAAATAAACCCATAATTGTACGGTCAATTAATCTTGACAAAGCAGGAAAGAATATCCAGTGGGAAGAATGTCTTTTCAACAAATGGCATTGGGAAAACTAGACAGCAACATGCAAAAGAATGAAACTGGACTGCTTTCTTACATGATACACACAAATAAATTCAAAATGGATTAAAGACTTAAATGAGACCTGAAACCATAAAAATTCTAGAAGAGAACACAGGCAATAACTTCTCTGACACCAGCCATAGCAACATTTTTCTAGAGGTCTCCTGAGGAAAGGGAAACAAAAGCAAAAATAAACTTTTGGGACTATATCAAAACAAAAAGTTTCTACACAGCAAAGAAAACCATCACCAAAATTTAAAGGTAACCTATCAGCAACATCACTCATCATCAGGGAATGCAAATCAAAACTACAGTGAGATATCACCTCATACCTGTCAGAATGGCTCAAATAAAAAACACAAGAAACAAGTGTTGGCAAGGATGTGGAGAAAAGGGAACCCACTTACAATGTTGGTGGGAAACCAAATTGGTGCAGCCCACGTATGGAGGGTCCTCAAAAAGTTAAAAATAGAACTACTCTACTATCCACTATTTGCACTACTGGTATTTACCCCAAAAAATACAAAAAGAGGAATTCGAAGAGATACATGAGTCCCTATGTTTATTGCAGCATTATTTACAATAGCCAAGATACGAAAGCAACTCAAGTGTCCATCGATAGATGAGTGGACAAACAAGATGTGGTATTTATATACGATGGAATATTATTCATCCATAAAAAGAATGAAATCTTGCCTTTGGCGATGATGTGGATGGATCTAGAGAGTATAATGCTAAGCAAGATAAGTCAGAGAAAAACAAATACTATATGATGTCACTCATATGTGGAATTTAAGACACAAAGCGAACAAGCAAAGGAAAAATTAAGAAGAGAGAGAAAGACAAACTAAGAACCAGACTCTTAACTACAGAGAGCACACTGATGGTCACCAGAGGGGAGGTGGGTGGGGGGTGAGTGAAATAGATGATGGGGATTAAGGATGAACTTGTTGTGATGAGCACAGTAATGTTTGGAAATGCTGAATCACTGTATTGTGCACCTGCATCTAACCTAACACTGTATGTTAAGCACACTGGAATTAAAATAAAATCAAAAAACAATTACAGATATAGATAGATAGATAGATAGATAGATAGATAGATAGATAGATAGAGATAGAGATAGAGATATGCATACATATATATATGCATACATACATATATATATAATATATAGTCATGTATGGATAATGTGGCTTTTATGAATACCAGGACTAACCACAGTGCATTGTACTTCATGGTTTACTCATTGGTCTCCCCAATTATATTCCTTTATCAAACTTGTAGATCAGAGACTTTTCACATGTATGTAGTCTTCTCTGTATCAGGTACCCACCAGGCTGCCTGCTCAAATTAAGTAGATACTAAGTTTGTGAGTGAGTAAACGTTCTGTTTCAAAATGTGTTGTATGACACATGATTCTGTAGTGTCAGTCTTCACTGATTCTTAGAGAATCAGTGGGGCCAAAGGTGTACATTTTGTAAAGTTGTTTCTGTAGGCTGCTGATCCTGGAGGAGTGTATCTGTTTTATGTATTTTACATAGATGTCTGCGTTTCCATACCCAATGGGAGAATTGGGGAAAAAAACACCATATGGACTTGCAAGCCATCTTTATATTAGATGGGTATAATAAATATAAAGCAGAATAAAAGTTTAAGATAATCTCAAGAACAAAAAAAGTGAGTAATTAGAATGTACCATTTATTGGTAAATTTGCTTCTAGACTCTGGGCAAGTGACCAAGAACCTTAAGATGTATTATGCCCGTGTGTTCAATTAGAGCAGGCACATAAAATCCTTCTGTTGTTTCCTTTGGTGTTGATTTATTTTAAGGTAATTTAATTCCCATGGATACTTTACTGTAATCTTTAAAAATATCTTACATTTTCAGACTGTCGTAAAGTTCATTGATTGCCTCTGCATATATTGCCTCGTTTTAAACAAGTTGAGACCCTGTGCATTATCATAAGTGAGGAACGGTGTATACAGAAAGGTTTGTCTAAGACCACCAGGGCGAAGAAGTGTTAGATGATCTAGATCAACTCCAAGGTTAGTTGTAGTTCTATTAAATAATTTCAGCATCTCAACAGTTAAAAGGGCATCCAGCAATGTAATTGTGATGATAAAACCTTCAGTTCTAAATACCTTTGTGTGTTACACACATTAGAGTTATTTAGTATAAATCTCTGACAACTTCAGCTGAAACTCAGAAAAGCTGAATTAGTAATAACTAGAATGTCCTTTTCTTATGACAGCTACCAGTCCCATCAGTACCTTCTATTCTAAATAGACCAACATAGCTGGGATCAAAGCCAATGCCTTCTGTATTTGTTTTCTTCTTCTGCCATGACAGATTGCCACAAGTTCAGTGGCTTAGAAAGCAAAAACTCATTATCTTACACTTCTGGAGATCAGAAGTCTGGTAGGCATCTCCCTAGGCTAACAGTCACTTGTCAGGAGGGCTTCATCCCTCCCTGGAAGGGACGTTCCTTTCCCTGTCCTTTTCCAGCTTTGAGAGGCCACCCGCATTCCTTGCCTTGTGGTTCCCCTCTTCCAAGTTCAAAGATACTAACTGTCCATCTCTTCCATAGTGTCCTCTCCCTCTGTGGCCACATCTAGTAAAGGGTCGTCTTGTTGATGGCTTTGTGTGATTAGGTTAGGCCCGCCTGGGTAGCACAAGATAATCTACCTCAGAGTCTTTAACATTCACCGTTTCTGCAAAGTCGCTTTTGTGCTGTAAGATAACATCCCAGTTTCCAAGGATCAAAACATAAACATGTTGTTGGAACCCTTTTGTTTGTTTGTTTGTTTGTTTGTTTGCCTACCATGCCTTCTAATCAAAATAGAGAAATGGTTTGGGGAAGGATGAGAAGGAGTTAAAAACAGTGTATAAAGCAGGTAATGAACAGATAATCTGTTCTATTTTTTTTAACTTTGATAATAGATTAAATGAGCTTCAAAAAAGAATTTAAATAATTTTGTAATTAATTATATAGTCACTGTCATTTCAGGGGAAGAAAAGATGGACAAGATAAATCATTGGAATATCACCTACTTTTAGGGAAATGTCTATCAATGTTAGTAAAGTTCTATTCCATTATTCCAACTGATATTTAGGGGCTCAGTTGTACCTATATACCCCCAGACTCCACCCACCGCAGATGCTGACTGACTCTGGAGGCTTTTGATGGGGTTCGGAATTCTGCTTTTTAACAAACACATCAGGTGATTCTGATGACTACGTCCATTTACTGGCGCACTTGAGAAAGTGCTGCTGTAGTGTTGATTTCTTCACTACTGGAGCCAAAACAGCTGAATCACTCTAACTGGAATGGGAAGCTATTGCCCTGGAGAACATATATTATTCAAAAGTGACATTTAGCATGAGATAGCACAAAATAGAATTTTAAGCTAATGTAAATAGAATGGGGCTTGTGAAAAATAGAATTTTTTGATCATTTACTACAACTTTTCTGTCATTTAAAGATTGTATACAATTAGAATGAGTTGTATAATCATAAATTTTGCCCTTTATTCCAAAGATGGTTATTGACTGTTCACTCTACACATAAAACCGAGCCAAGTGCTGTGGGAGGATCACACGAGAATTTTCAGCAGCCACACCTTTACAAAGTATATCCGATCTTACTCATTCTGCATCGATTCAAGGAGAAAGGCACTTCTTTACATTAATGGAAAAATGAAGTTAATATAGCTCATAAGTTACTAAACCTAGTATTTGTTTTAATATTACTATATTTGGTTTACTATAAATATAATATAAATTGAAGGACCCTTTCTAATGCTAAATCCCAACTATGAAACTTTTCCAAGTGGACAAGACCAGTGATCCCAGCAGATATAGTTTGACTTCTTAACTTGGAATTCAGAACAACTTTCTGATGCAGGGCTCAATATTGATCTGTAATGGCAATGATAATGGTATCCTCAAAGTCAAATCGTTGGTTTTATTTTGTTTTACTGGATTATCACTTTTTATTTTAACCAGAGTTGCAGTCATCCTCATGAGTTAGTTCACCTACAAGTACTATAACAATATATGTTGGGGCACCTGGGAGGCTCAGTTGGTTAAGCATCCAACCTCAGGTCATGATCTCACAGTTCATGGGTTCGAGCCTTACGTCAGGCTCTGTGCTGACAGCTCGGACGGAGCCTGGAGCCTGCTTCGGATTCTTTGTCTCCCTCTCTTTCTCTCCCTCCTCTGCTCACGCTCACTGTCTCTCTCTCAATATGTTTATGTTAAATAAACATAAAAAAAGAAACAATACATGTAAATTAATTAAATGATTCATTATTAGGAAAATTAAATTACTTTTTCTAATTTTTGACTCTTTTCATTGATACAGAATCCTTTTTTCTACTATGTTTTACTTACCAGTTTTTCCATACACACACGTAGTATAGATATGTTATTTATTAAATACCAGAATTTATTCAACACTTTATTTTTTGAAAAGGTCACATTATTTCCTTATAGCCAAATGAGCTTTCTTAGTTGGAAATGAATTGGATAGTTCCCTCAAGTTCCCTATATTCTAATATACCCCTTAGAATAATTCTAAACTTGTATGTGGCTGGAAGGACCTGTACCATCTAAGTCCTACTCAGCTCTCCAGTCTTGCTGCTTGCCACTGAGCTCCACCCACCCAAGTTCTAGCTCATATAATTCAGGTGGTGAAGCCACGTTCTCTGTACCTTCTCTGGACCTGTGTGCATCTTTTCTAAGCCAACAACAAGCGACTCTTTCTCCATATCTTGCCTGGACACCTACCACGTTATTTTCAGTCCTCAAATATTTCCTGATGGAAGCCTTCTGTGACACACAACATCCAGGTGAGGGCCTCGCCTACATTTTCCCATGACGTCACCGTAACTTACCATCTCATCCATTTCATACTAGGCACTTGCTTATGTCATCCCTCCACCATGAGCTTGTTGAAGGTGGCCCCCAGGAATAAATTAACCAAAAGAAATACTGTCCTATATGCTGAAACTATAGAGGCAACTGAGACTAGAGGCCTGACTCCCAGTAGCTCACCATATAATGGAACAAAGTAATTATCAACACAGATTGAAGTGTAATAATAAGGAAGGTGACATTAAGAGCAAACTGGGCATATGTAAATCAGTGGGTACAGAGATGTGTTCCCTGACCATCACATTGAAGTTGACAGAATGTAAAACAAGAAGGAGATAGAAAAAAGAGGAATGTTTTCTTCTATATGAAAGATAGCAGTTGTACCACTCACTCCTCCTTTCTGTAGGATTTGGAAAGGGCTTCTGTCCATTCTCTAGGGGTGTTAGGAATCATAACAAGATAGCATCTCATAATTTACTGCTCTCATTCACCGCACATTCACCGCACAAGAGATGACTCTATTTTGAAGTTCCCCATTTTATTTAAAAATAAACTTGGGGGCACCTGGGAAGCTCAGTTGGTTAAGCGTCTGACTCCTGGTTTCAGTTCAGGTCATGATCTCATGGTTCATGAGTTTGAGCCCCAAATCAGGCTCTGAGCTGCCTGCTTGGGATTCTCTGTCTTCCTCTCTCTCACTCTCTCCCTGCCCCTTCCCCATGCTCTCTCTCTCTCTCTCTGTCTTAAAATAAATAAACTTTAAAAAATAAAAAATAAATTAAATAAAAACAAAGTTAGACACAACTTCTGTTTAATTAAAGATAGAAAGATATTCAAAGTGCATGAAGTATTATTATATTCAGAATTTTTATCACTGATGAGACAATTCCTTGAAGTTATCCACATCAAATTACCAGATCAATTAAATATAGTTTTAAAGGCTAACCACTTTAAATTGGAGATTTATATCTAATATTTTAAAATTTAAGGGGACTTTAATGTGTTTCTGGATTTTTTTAAATCTACTGAGAATCAAAGAAAGGAATTTTTGACAACGATCTACATATACAATCAATTTTATGTTACACTTTATATGTGAAGGGTAATGTGTTACTTACCTGAAAAATGTATAAAGCATGGAGAATGTGAAAATATATGTGGAAGTGGAGAATTAGCTCTTTAAGTATTTCCTCTAATAGTGAAATACTCTACCAACATATTGTAGTCAGGTTTATGGAATGTGTATATATTTTGATAACCTGTAAATTCCATGGCATGTTAATGTTTTACCAGGGAGTAAATCAATTCTATAATTAATTTTAGCAATGTTGGGTTAGGATGAATTTAGCAAAGTAGTTGATAGATGCGTATGAGTATGTAGAAGGGGAGAGGTCAGTTTTCACATTTATTTAAACTAGTCCAGCCTGTGTCTCCATAGCTTTCTAGCTGCTTGATGATTTAGAAACCCATCTGCCCAGGATGATTTTTGTATTGACTTAGTTGAAAGGAAAAGGATAGAGCAGACCCCCTCTGAGGATAATAGTAACACTGGCCAAATATAAGCTGTATTATAATTCGGTCGTGGACAAAAATGATGAATTTCTATGCAGTTGGACCACATGGCTTCCATATGACTTCAAATTTGAAATTGTCTGCATAAACAGTGAACCCCATTATTCTAGCATTTCCATTAAGTTGCATCTTATACCTGAGATGCCTCAGTACATTATCATTGTTATTACTTTTGCACATTTAAGATGTGCATTGAAAGAAAAAGCTACTTTCCGAGTTTAGAAAAGGGACATTGAAAGAAGAAAATGAAAGTTGACTTCGCTATCCCTGTCTGGCAACATAAAACAAACTTATTACTCCATGAAAAATAAAACAAATGCCGATTCAGGGAGGAAACTCAGTTGTAAAAATCAAAACCTCTGTAGCACAAGGCCCTCATCTTACAGATGAAAGTGTTAACCTTCTCTTCCTAATCCTCAGAGACTTGTAAAGAATTGAAGATATAAGTACCTATGTAAAAAAGGAAATTGCTGCGTGGAGACCATTTTTAAAGTACTAAAAGAGCTCCTTGGGGGACATGTTCTTATAGTAGCTGACAGGCAGAGGGTTCACGTTCTTTTCAAGATTTTCATTATAGCTGTAACTCAGGAAATCTAGTCAATTAATGGCACAGGCTTTGGGTTGGTTTCTACTTTCAAGTAATTAGGTATGAATTGATGGAAACGTGGGGCAAATTCCCATGAGTCATTGCTTCCCTGTTGTGTTGTTGCTGTCTTTGTAAAAAGCTACCTGCCATTTATTTATATGAAAAAGAAAAAAACCCAAAAAATTTTTGTGTGATTCTCATGACCCAGTTTAATTCTTAAAAGAAATCTGCACATTTTAAATTCCATAAAAATGTAATTACTTGAGTCATCTCCTTATTGACGTGGTCAAAGAGTAATGGTTCTAATACTTAGGATTCAGAGCACAATCTCTTGACCAGTAAGTAGATTCAACTAATCTCTACAGTTTCTGTTGCTTAGTTTTTAAGAAAAAACTTTGAAGTAACATAACTTGACACTTAAAAATTCTATCTCAGGGGTCATACTCTTCCCCAATTGGAATTCGATTTTTCTCTTTGAACTATTTTCTTAAGAACAAGGATTATCAAACAGTAGAGTCAATACCCAATTAGTTTCAGTGTTTCCTAGAATCCTGAACTCAGAAAACGTGTCTCTGTAATGTTTAATTGCCTATAATAGTTGAATGGCTTATCATGTACTGTCTTTTATCCTTTTTGAATCTAAAGACCTCTCTTTTTAAATTTGGGATCAAAGTTTTGGGGAAATATGAGTATTTACATATTATGATATTAATACTATTTCAATTATCCAATTTAAAAAATGAGAAATTTAGACATATTCCAGATAACTCATTTGTTTCTAGGCTGATGTAGTGATTCTAAGGACATAATACCAGTATATATACAAAACCTGATCAGTACACTTCGATCCCCTCACATCAGTCTCCTCACATGTATAAATTTATTAATTTATTCAATAAGTATGAAATGAACACCAATGAACCAAGGAAAATATGTCAGGCATAAGGGATGTATTCTTAAATAAAATATAGAATGTTCTTTTAAAACCATAATGTATCATAAGAATATTAAATATTGGAAAGAGTAAAAGGAAGTAGGCGAGTGCTTTTACTACTGATGGATGTAAAAATTGTTACAACCACTGTATAAGGAAATTTGGTAGTACACAACATAATTAACAATATATGCCATGTTCCCTATGAACCATCTCTTGGGGTCCACCCCAGAAAAATACCTGCACAAGTACACAGAAGGCAGTTTCAGTATTTCACTGCAGAATTGTTTGTAGAGAAAATGGAGAGACAAACCAAATGTCCTTCCATCAATAATGGCCAAACAAATCATTTCATACTCATACATTGTAATACTTTGCAACAATATCAAAGTATAACAAAAGTTTCTGTTGGCTTATAGGATATATTAATTAGATAGCTTATATGTTTAAAATATTTATAAAAAATAAATCAAGGTATCTACAGGTTGTATGTATACATACATGCATAGGAGGAAATTAAATAATGTTTCCACAAACTGATGGTCATAGTTCCCTGTAAAGAAAGAATGGGGCCTGTGGATAATGGTAAAAGTGGACCTTAGCACTATTTCTCACATGATAATATAATATTTGTGAAATTAAAAATAAATAGTAAGGGGTACCTGGGTAGCGCAGTTGGTTGAGCATCCCACTTTGGCTCAGGTCATGATCTCATGGTTGGTGAGTTCAAGCCCCCTATCAGCCTCACTGCTGTCAGTGCAGAACCTCCTTTGGGTCCTCTGTCCCCCTCTCTCTCTGCCCCTCGCATGCATGTACTCTCTCTCAAAAATAAACATTGAAAACAATAGTAAAAATAAAGTTGAGTGTGATGAATGTAACTATGGAAGCATGCTTGTTTAATGTCATTGAAGACCAGGAAGTGACTAATTTTGGATAGCATTAGAGCAGAGAAATAGTTCACATTATTGGGGTCAACAGATATTTGTTAAGTTGATATACAACCTGGTGTGTGTTACCTTCCAGAATATGTTACCAATCTGTATCTTCATTACAGTTTTCATGGAGATAGGATAGAGGGGTTTTTTTTAATTTTTTTAATGTTTATTTTATTTTTGACAGGGAGAGACAGAGCATGAACGGGGGAGGGGCAGAGAGAGAGGGAGACACAGAATCCGAAGCAGGCTCCATGCTCTGAGCTGTCAGCACAGAGCCTGATGCAGGGCTCGAATTTACAGACCGCGAGACCCAAGCCAAAGTCGGACGCTTAACCAACTCAGCCACCCAGGTGCCCCAGGATAGAGGGTTTTTGAAGTCTTTCCCAGAGCAGAACTTCTCACATTGCCTTTCAGACACTGCTCACCCCAAAGTCTCACAGTGACCAGCTGCTAGACATGTCTTTATCTCCCCTCCCAGCCCCTGCTGCTTCCTCTCTGACATCCTCCTTTCTGGTCCTGTGAACCTCACACAGCCATCTCTTACCAAAAGCTTCTTGCTGTCACCACAATCTGTCTATCACAGTGTCATCTGGGAGTTCAAGTAGCCCTGTCCTTTAGTCTGCTTTTCTAATGAGGAAAAGCTCTCCCTGGAATTCTGACTACTGAAACTCTTGACCTTATTATGCATTGTATCTGCAAAACATCGTACCAGGTGTCCTGACTACAAAGTGAGTCAGATACAATCCCATCTTCAGAGGCTTCATGTCTAGGAGAGGGGAACAGACAGGTTGACCAGTAGTGTACTAACACTGTGTAAATGTAGTGATAGGAGTAGGCATCGACCACACAGGGGTATGGTTAAATTTAAGTGGCAAGGATGGAAAAAGTTTCATAGAGGAGGTGATGTTAAATTTAATTTTTTGTTTGAGTATAGTCGACACACAAAGTTATATTAATTTCAGGTGCACGACATAGTGGTTCAACTTCTCTATATATTATGCTTTACTCATTGTTAGTGTATCTGCCATACGTCACCATACAACGCTATTAAAATATCACTGTATTTTCTATGCTGTGTCTTCTATTCTCATGAAGTATTCATTCCGTATGTGAAAGCCTGTATCTCCTGCTTCCCTTATCCATTTTGTCCATCCCCCACCCGTCTTCCATCTGGTAACCATTAATCTGTTCTCTGTATATACAGGTCTGATTCTGATTTTTCTTTGTTTATTCATTTGCTTTTTTAGACTCCACCTATGAGTAAAATCATACGGTGTTTGGCTTTCTCAGTCTGACTTATTTAACTTAGCATAGTTCCCTCTAGCTCTGTCCATGTTGTCACAAAAGCACAATCTCATTCTTTTTAAAGGCTGCTTATGTTCCATTGTGTATATATACCCATCTTCTCTATCCATTCATCTGTGGTGGATCCTTGGGTTGCTTCCATATCTTGGCTATTGTAAATAATGATGCAGTACACATAGGAATGCATCTATCTTTCTGACTTGGTGTTTTCATTTTCTTTGGGTTAATACTCAGTAGTAACTATTTTTAATTTTTTTTTTTTGAGGAATCTCCATACTGTTTTCCACAGTAGTTGTACCAGTTTGCATTCCACCAGGAATGCACAAAGATTCCTTTTTCTCCACATCCTCACCAACACTTATTACTTCTTCTCTTTTTTATTTTAGCCATTCTGACAGGTGTGAGGTGGTATCTCCTCATGGTTTTGATTTGTATTTCCCTGATGATGAGTGATATTGAGCATCTTTTCATGTGTCTGTTGGCCATCTGGATGTCTTCCTTTGAAAAATGTCTATTCAGGTCCTCTGCCCATTTTTAATCTAGTTGTTTGGTTTTTTGGTGTTGAGTTGTATAAGTTCTTTATATACTTTGGACATTAATCCTTTATGAAAAGATACGTCATTTGTAAATATCTTTTCCAATTCAGTAGGTTGCCCTTTTGTTTTGTTGATGGTTTCCTTCACTGTGCAAAAGCTTTTTATTTTGATGTAGTCCCAATAGTTTTATTTTTGCTTTTGTTTCCCTTGCCTCAGGACACATGTCTAGAAAAATGTTGCTGTGGCCAATGTCAAAGATATTACTGCTCATGTTTTCTTCTAGGGTTTTTATGGTTTCTAGTCTCAAATTTAGGTCTTTTATCTATTTTGAGTTTATTTTTGTGTATGATCTTTGTTCATTCTTTTGCATGTTGCTGTCCTGTTTTCCCAACACCATTTGTTGAAGAGATTGTCTTTTCACCCATTGTATTTTCTTGCCTCATTTGTCATGCACTAATTGATCACATAAGGGCAGTTTTACTCCTGGGCTCTATTCTGTTCCGTGGATCTGTGTGTCTATTTTTGTGCCAGTACCATACTGGTCTTATTACTGCAACTTTGTAATGTATCTCAAAATTCAGAATTGTGATACCTTCAGTTTTGTTTTTCTTTCTCAAGATTGCTTTGGGTATTGGAGGTCTGTTGTTGGTATCATACAAATTTTAGTATTATTTGTTCCAGTTCTATGAAAAGTGTTGTTGGTATTTTGATAGGGATTGAATAAATATGTTGCTTTGGCTAGTAGAGACATTTTAATATTTGTTCTTCCAATCCATGAGCATGGAATATCTTTCTATTTGTTTGTATTATCTTCAAATTCTTTCATCAGTGTTTATAGTTTTGAGTGCAGACCTGTTACCTCCTTGGCTAAGTTTATTCCTAAGTATTTTTATTCTCTGGTATAATTCTAATTGGAATAATTTTCTTAATTTCTCTTTCTGCCTTTTTGTTATTAGTGTATAGAAACACTACTTATTTCTGGGTATTAATTTTGTATCCTATGGCTTTACTGAATTCATTTATCAGTTCTAGTCATTTTGGGGGGAATATTTAGCATTTTCTGTATGTAGTGTCATATTATCTGCAAATAGTGACAGTTTAACTTCTTTACCAATATGGATTCCTTTATTTCTTTTCCTTGTTTGATTGCTGTGGCTAGGACTTCCAGCCCTATGTTGAATAAAAGTGGTGAGAGTTGACATCCTTGTCTTGTTCCTGACCTTAGACAAAAAGCTGTTAGTTTTTCCCCATTGAGTGTGATGGTAGCAAGGGTTTTATTATATGTCCTTTATTATGTTGAAGTATGTTCCCTCAACCCACTTTGTTGACAGTTTTTGTCACGAACAGATGCTGAATTTTGTCAAATGCTTTTTCTGCCTCTATTGAGAAGATCATATGATTTTTTTATCAGAGAAGATGACATTTTAAGTGCTTATTTTAAAAGAGCAAGTAATGCTTTTTCTGGGCCCTGAAGGATGAGCTAAATGATTTAGCTCAAAGAATATATTTTAAAAACAAGAGAAATGTTTAAATACTTTAGTATTGCTAGAGAAAAGAAGTCTTGGGGAGAAATGAATTTTCCCCCTTTGCATATCTGCTGTTGAATACTTGGTTATTACGTATGAATATAAATAAATTGCATAGGTCACATGTTTTTAATGAGCAAAACATGCTTTCAGTTTTCAAAATTCAGTTACTCTAGCCATATAATTTATAAAGCACCAAAGAAGCTCAGTATAATGTTACTGGTAAATAAATATATGTGAAAAAATCATTGAGTTAAGATAAAATTATTGCTTTCACTATTTGCAAATGAGTGGCAATTGAGTGATCCAGTCTTTCTAATTTGTATTTGTCTTTAGAATAGTTGTGAGGTTAATAATTAAGCTAAAAAACCTTAAGGACAACATGCTTTGTAGCAATCCGTGTAACTCTGTGGTATGCCCTCTGGTGAATTACAGAGAAGGATGAAGCGATAACTACAGTCAAGCAATGTACTCTTGATATTTGTAATGTTAACCGGGCAAGTGGTTAAATGGGCAAAGGGAAATGGAGGTGGCATTCTCCTAATTTTTTTGTACCAGGAAACATTCCCGATGAACTTCACGACCAGTTAATAAAATACCATCAGATGAAGAAGATGCCAAAACCAGGAAGTAACTGACACAGTAGAACTAGCAGTTTTTTCAAAAGGAATTTACAAATTTAAACACAGAAGCATTTGATCCAAGTAGTCCGTCCCTAAACTAAAACAAAGGAGAACTTCGATTTAGAACCCAGAGAACATGCTGGATGGTATAACTGTCTTTTCATGTAATCTAGTTCACCACCCATCAGAGTCCTTGGCTGCCATACCCTGTTTTCCCTTTGAACTTAAAAAAATAGCACAGCCATGCAGGGATTTCACTCTGAAAAGAAGATCCCATTTGAACTGAGACCTGCATGAGAGGAAGGAACTAGCACACAAAGATGTACAGAAAGAATTGTAGATTCAGGAATCTGCTGTTGCAAAGGTGACCGTGGCCAGTATGCATGAGCAGTAGGGATATTACTAACCGGTCAGGTCCCAGAGGCAGGTAGACCATGGAAGTAATTGCACTCGTGGTGAGGAGCCTGGATTTGTTTTACTCCATCACCTGTTTGCACCTCCCATAAGCCTATCTGTATGTTTCTTGACTGCAGAGACCATCTCGTCTCCTGGTATGTCACCAATGGTCCATGCTGCCCCTAGTGTAAATTAGACACTAAATAAATATTTATTGGATGAAATAATTGATGAACAACCTCTTTGATTTGATTTGGTACTTCCATATGTAATTCTTTTTCAAGCATGCACTTTAGAAAATATTGTAGTGTGTACAGCAAGCTCTTTTGAAGCCAGGATTTGGCTCACTGACAATAATAAGAAAGTCCTCTATGAGTATATGTAAAATTCAGGTGGGGGCCCAATTGTGCCCACTATTTTAAGCAAATCTGTCTCAGCTTTGATTACGATGTCTCTCTTCTCAGGGGAGCAGTAATGGGCTTTGCCCATTATCTTGATCATTAGTGAGCAAGCCTTTCATAAGATTAAAGACAGGGATAATAGTTGAAAATGGTTCTTGCTTGTTTTATTCACTTTAATTCTATATTTAATTGGGAAAGCTAATGCTTTTCTTTCAGCTTTCTATTTATAATAGTTGCCTCGTGAATGCAGTATGGTTTTTGACACTTCATGTAAGCAGAACTGAATTTGTACTCTACATTTGTTTAAGCAACTCTCATAACCTGCTGCTGCATGAAAACGTTCTGTGTGTGGTCTCCAGAATTCACCTCTGAATTTCAGCTTGTGAAATTAATTTCTTCTGAGTGTTTTTCCACAGAAGCTTCTCATTGAAATTGCCATTGAGACTGGTATCAGTGAAGCATATCGAGAAAGTATGGCTAGATGAGACTCTGAATAAGCCATTCCAGGATAATTTTCTCAAATATCTTCAGGCTAAAAGCATTCTATTTGCAGAAATAAATAAAAAGGAGCTAATATTTAATCATGAAGGATAAGATGGAAGGTTTTGGGGGAATGGAGGGGTCACAAGTGAGCAGAAAAATGTAGTTAATTTTCCCACTTGAAGAGATTCCAACCCTGAGTCATCAGAATGCCTTGGAGAATATTTAAAAAAAAAAAGGGGAGGGGGGAGATTTGGAGGTTCTACTAAGGAAATTCCAATTCAGCTGATCTATTAGTCACAGTTCTCCAAAGAAACAGAACCAAATGAATGTGTATTTATATATAGAGAAAAAGATTTATTTTAAGGAATAAGCTCACATGATTTTGGAGGCTAGCAAATCCAAAATCTGCAGGGCGGACCAGCAGGCTGGAGACCCAGCGAAGAACCATATTGCAGTTAATTTTCAAAGGGTGTCTGCTGGCAGAAGTCCTTCTTCACTGAGGGAAGTCAGTCTTTGTTCTATTAAGGCTTCAACTGATTGGACGAGGCCCACTTTATTCAAAGTCCGTTGATTTAAATGTTAATCTTTTTCAAAAAGAAGACACCCTCACAGAAACATCCAGAATAATTTTATCCACCATATGGCATCTGTGGCCCAGCCAAGCTGACACATAAAATTAAGTATCACGAACCCATCCCGTGTCAATGTGGCATCTCGATGCAACCCTAAGTCATAGTTAAACTTTGAATAAAGACAATCACATCATACTTCTGCCTAACATGGTACAGCTATCCTGCATACAACTGAAAATGACTAACACTCTCCCAAGAAATAATGCAAAGTTCTTGAGTGATATTTACTCCTTTCTTGACATCCTACAATGTACACAGTTGGGTGTAAAGTTAATAGTACTTAAATGCTATGATAAGAAGTCTGTGTATCTCATGTTATATAATAGGATGTGAGAAGACAGAAAACAAAGATAGTATATGTAAATGTAAACACAGACACAAATATATTTATAAGAAAATAAAGAAAGTACTTAAATGACAACTACTTGTTTCTATAACTAGCCATGTGGCCATAGCTGGTGTTTTACTGCAACACACACTTCCGGTGGTCATGGTTCTTTACCTGATGGCGTAACCCAAACCTTCCTTCCTGAGACATAGATATCTGGGGACTGTGTGATACAACCATTCAAGTTTCATAGGCGCTTCTAACTAAAGGCAGATTTCTTCTCGACTTCAGTGCTGTTTCCAATATATTAAAAAGGAAATACCATCACTGGCAAGAACCAGTGAACAGATTGGAGTGTTCCATTCCTCATCTCTTTCCAGGTTAGAATCCCTCAGTGGTCAAAACAGGACATTTCTTTGAGATCTCTAATTTTAGCGACAAGTACAGGTAGAACCAAAGTTTTATTTACTTTAAGTAATAGTGCTTTTTAATGACTTTCTCTTGAGTAAAATGGGTAATATTAGGATCATATGCTGCTCTTTTCACCTTTTGATCCTGGTCTCACTAGAAACTCCAGGGGTTGCCTGGTGGTTCACTCAGTTAGGCGTCCGACTTCAGCTCAGGTTATGATCTCGTGGTCCATTGAGTTCAAGCCCCACAACGGGCTCTGTGCTGACAGCTTGGAGGCTGGATCCTGCTTCTCCCTCTCTCTCTGCCCTTCCCCTGCTCATGCTCTGTTTCTGTCTCCCTCTCAAAAATAAATAAACATTAAAAATTTAGAAAAAAAGAAACTCCAGTATAATCAATGTGTTCAGAAGGCAGTAGGTAAGATCTAGCTACTTAGTAGTGGGATTGAAGCAGATAGCAAAAGCTCACTTCTTGGATAGAGTTATGGTGAGCCCTGTTCCCACTGACATTTCCAGCTTTGAGCATTACCTGATCCTGTACTCAGAAAACAGTCATGATCACCTTTTTTTCTATCTCACACTTTTATTTTAACTCAGTGCCATAGTTGGCTCAGATGATTAATTAACCAATGCTACAACTCAGAGAAGAGCGAAGCTTGGTATCCTGACACTAGTCTCTAGGAAATGAGTGTCACCTTCTCAGTAATGAATGATTTGGACCAGTGATGTAGTTGTCTTGAGCAAAAATTGTATGCTTAAACTGATGATCCATGCACCTGCTGTGAGGAATGACAAAACCTTCACCCCTCATATGAAAATATCCCAGGAGCCATCCATTATCTTTGATAGGTCAAATATATCCTATTCAGAGGGGGAAAAAAATCTATCACCTAATATTAATTGTACCCCTGAAATCCATGAGCCATTTATAATAATGGTAGGTCCTGGATTTTTTCCAGTCTTAGAACTCTAAGGAAATAAATTAATAAGCTAAAATTAAAACATTTAAGATAGAGTAAGTATAAGAAATAAGAAAATCCCTATTTTTTTCTATGTACATTAAAATGTATATTAATTTTTTAGGCATATCATTCAATGATATGTAATAACATTTATATGTTAAATTTGTATGGCCCTTGATATTTTGCAAATGAATCAGACAGCTCCTAAACTGATAAGGCATAGGCTAATATTAATTAATTGTTTCCTCTGCTCATATTCATAATTAATGTGAAACAGCACATAATTAGTATCTTGAGCACTTTAAAAATGTATACTTTGAATGGAAAATGTGTGACAAAGAGAAAATGCACCCAAACTTGGGATTAAGCTTAAAACCAATTGATTCTGAATCAATTATGAAATATTTTCATCAGTTTTTATATATAAAATGTGATTCATGGAACATTTGTTACTATTTTCTACTATTTCTCTGATACAAAAAGTAAAATAAAAAAAGAATCCTTGCTTGATTCCCACCATCTTTATCACGTAATACATGATACATCGATCAATGATTGGAGCATAATTTTGGACAATGCAGGGTTGCTCAGTACAATATTCTTATGAAAAAAGCAGGGCAGGGAATAACTAAAGTCTTCAAGACCAAAGGAAAGAATGAAAAGGGAGAAAGCAGAAGATATAGAAGAAATGGAAATAAGTGCATATTCTTGGAATGGAAGTTTGCTACCCAGAATGTTTCAAGGGAAACCTAGTGTCAGAAGTATGATCCATTTTGTGTTTCACAATACTCTTAGCTTAAGAATTTTACTGATAGTTTACAGACGGGAAGCATGGTGGTTGCATGATTTGTATCATTACACCAGGGATCAGTTACAACTTGCACAATCCTGATGTTCTAAGTCTCAGTCATTTATTTGAGTGAAGGAGTTTCCTTTCATTTCAAATGCTATAATATAATTATATGAAGACTCTGTTGGCTTAGACCACACTGATAGAGAAAATAAAACAAAGCACAAAGACAAAACAAAACAAAACACCACCTTAGGTGATTTCCTTTTCTGAGTAAAAATAAGGTAAATAAATGTAAGATGGAAACAAAAGTCTATATTCCTCAATCTGATATCAAAGAAGAAAGAAAAAAATTTGGCTTACTTAAACCCTGCCTATTCTAAAGGTGGGCACACTGGAAATAGCATTAACATTTTTAAGATTGTTAATATTGTTTAAATTGATGCATGCTTATTTTTTAATGCAGTAGAAAATAATGCATCACTGATATTCTCATAAGGAAAGTTTATTTTTTGAGAAAATTCTCTATCTTAGTAACTTATAAAGATTGCTTAATATTTGGTGTATGCTTTGTTATCCATAAGTCATTTAAAGATTTGGAATTTTGAATAACTATTTGCATAGATTCATCTTGTGAGTAAAAAAAATAATATGAATGATGTCCTCTCTGAAAAAAAAAAGGACAATATTCCTTGTATGTCTGAGTGGCAGCACTTATGGTTAGGTGACACATCTCTGTATTGATTATCTGCCAACCAGATTGTTTTAAGTCTGTGGTTTTGTCGCCAAAATGGAGGCTACAAAAGAAGGAAGGAAGGAAAGGAGGAAGGGAGGGAGGGAGGGAAGGAGGGAAAGAATGAAGGAAGGGAGGGAGAAAGGAATGAAGGAGGGAAGGAAGGAAGAAGGAGGAAGAGAGGGAGGGAAGGAAGAAGGAGGAAGGGAGGGATAGACGAAGGAAGGAAAAGAGGGAGGGAGGAAGAGAGAAAAATGAAAAGAAAAAAGAAAAAACAGTAAAGAGGAGTTCCCCTTCTTTACTCAGCCAGAATGTTGAAATATGTATCAGCCTCTCTATCCTCAGAAATGTGATGGCACTTCATTAACATGAGGTTTGCAGCCAAAGCTCTGATTTTCAAAATAAAATATAAACATGAAATGAATTCGTGATCAAACTTACCAAGCCCCTGGCTTGAAATCACTGCCCAATTGGCTCTGTGATAGCACCAAAATATTATGTTAAATCCTATGGACTTGACATTTTGACCATCACCACTGTCAAATACCAGCACTTTCCTGTCACCCAACCAAATAGAAGAGTTGTAGTTAAGTAGGGCGTACACAGGGACAAGCAAGTGACAAGTTGGTCTGCTAATAATTCTTAATTACATAACAGAGAAAAGTCACATATGGAACATGACTTGTACCTGATCATAAAAATTTCAAGGGGTTAGACTGGATCCAGGATGGAAGTGAGGGCGTGGTAAGAGAAGGGGCATCCGCTGTGTGAGGCGGGGCATCCGCTCTGTGAGGCGGGGCAAGCGCTCTGTGAGGCGGGGCATCCGGTCTGTGAGGCGGGGCATCCGGTCTGTGAGGCGGGGCATGCGCTGTGTGAAGCAGGCGGCGGGAAACACGGTGTGCGTCGGCAGAGTTAGGAAAGACAGGGCCGGTTGCCCCATGTTACAGGTGTCACTGCGGAACGGCATGTCTGTGGGTCGGCAGGGCCAGACTGTGAAACTTCTTGGGAGTGAAATGAGGAATATGCAACTCTGGAATAATAGACAATAAGGGGTTTTCACTCAGAAAAGTCACAGAAGCTGAATTTTTTTAAAAAAATAATAGGGCAATGGAATGAATCTTGGGCAGAAAGCAGTAAGAAAAAAGATACTCAAATCTGAGAAGTTAAGTTGAACCTGTAGTAGAAAAGGGCAGGAAAGGGGGCGCCTGGGTGGCGCGGTCGGTTAAGCGTCCGACTTCAGCCAGGTCACCATCTCGCGGTCCGTGAGTTCGAGCCCCGCGTCAGGCTCTGGGCTGATGGCTCAGAGCCTGGAGCCTGTTTCCGATTCTGTGTCTCCCTCTCTCTCTGCCCCTCCCCCGTTCATGCTCTGTCTCTCTCTGTCCCAAAAATAAATAAACGTTGAAAAAAAAATTAAAAAAAAAAAAAAAAGAAAAGGGCAGGAAAGCCAAAGCAAAGTGGTGGCAGAAGAAATGGGGAGAACGAGAGACAGAAAGATGGATTTGAGATGCACTGTGAGGAGGCTGTTGATGAGAATTGGCATTTTTTTGCTATCCTCCATGGACAAGGCATTGTGAAGTGCTGTGGCATTAATATTCACATAAGATCTAGATTTGGGTCCCACAGATCTTAGAGTTTAGTAGAGAAGGTAACAAATGTAATTCGATGTCTACTGTTTGCAGTATTAATCTGTTTAATTAATCTAATTAAAGTGTTCGGCTCTTCTGTGTGCCCCAATACTCCCTCGTTTCGTTGTGCTTCCGTTTATAGCACTTCAGATAAAGTGAGTTGCTTGTAAATTGAAAGTTTGTGGCAACTCTGTGATCAGCAAGTTTATTAGCTCCATTTTTTCCAGTATTTCCTCAGTTTGTGTCTCTGTGTTGCATTTTGGTAATTCGTGCAATATTTCAGACTTCACTGTTATTTTTTTATTAATTTTTTACATGTTTATTCATTTTTGAGAGACAGAGCATGAGCTGGGAAGAGGCAGAGAGAGGGAGACACAGAATCTGAAGCAGGCTCCAGGCCCTGAGCTGTCAGCACAGAGCCTGACGCAAGGCTCTAACTCACAAATTGCGAGATCCTCACCTGAGCCAAAGTCGGACGCTCAAGTGACTGAGCCACCCAGGAACCCCTTTATTTTTATTATTATTATATTTGTTGTGATGATCGGTGATCAGTGACCTTTGGTGTTACTATAGTAATTTTGGGGGGTGCCACAAACCACACCCACATAAGATGGCAAACTCAGCACGTAAAGGCTGTGTGTGTTCCGACTGTTCCACCAACCTGCTGTTTGCCCATTTCTCTCCCTCTCCTTGAGTGCCTCTATTCTCCTTGAGTGTCTCCTTGAGACACAACAGAATTGAAATGGGACCAATTAATACACTTCAGTGGCCTCTAAGTGTTCAAGTGCAAGGAAGAATCACATGTCCCACTTTCAGTCAGAAGCTAGAGATGATGAAACTCTGTGAGGAGCACATGTGGGAAGCTGAGATGGGCCAAAAGCTAGGCTTCTTGCCACCAAAAGTTAGCCAAGTTGTAAGTACAGTGAGAAAGTTCTTGATGGAAATTAAAATGGTACTCTGGTGAACTCACACATGATGGGAAAGTGAAACAGCCTTCTTGCTGATATGGAGAAAGTTCTAGTGGTCTGGATAGAAGAAGAACCAGCCACAACATTCCCTTCAGTCAAAGCCTAACCCAGAGCAAGGCCCTAACTCTTCAGTTACGTGAGGACCGAGAGAGAAGAAGTTGCAGAAGAAAAGTGTGAAGCGAGCAGAGGCTGGTTTGTGAGGTTTAAGGAAAGGAGCCATCTTTGCAACATAAAAGTGAAGGTGAAGCAGCAAATGCTGATGTAGAGCCTACGGTGAGTTGTTATTCAAAAAGCCCAGCTAAGGGAACTAATGAAGGGGACTACGCTAGACAAAAGAGTTTTGATGTAGATGGAACAGCCTTCTTTAAGGAGAAGATGCCTTCTAGAACTCTCCTAGCTAGAGAGAAGTCAATGCCTGGCCTCAGAGCTTCACAGGACAGGCTGACTTTCTTGTTGGGGTCTAGTGTAGCTGGTGACTTTAACGTGAAGCCCGTGCTAGTTTGCCATTCTGAAAATCTTAAGGTCCTTAAGAATTATGCTCAGTCTCTGCCCGCGCTCTATAAGTGCAGCAACAAAGTCTGGATGACAGCACATCTGTTTACAACACGAATAATACTGAATATTTTAAGTCCACTGTTGAGACCTACTGTTCAGAAGAAAATCCCTTTCAAAATATTGATGCTCATTGACAATGCACCTGGTCACCCAAGAGCCTTGATGGAGATGTTCAATGATATTAATGTTGTTGTCATGGCTGCTAACACATCCATTCTGCAGCCCATGAGTCGAGAAGTAATTTCGACTTCTCAAGTCTTATGGTTTCAGAAATACATTGTGTAAGGCTATAGCTGCCATAGGCATTGATTCCTCTGATGTGCCTGGGAAAAGTAAATAGAAAACCTTCTGGAAAGGATTCATATGTCCAGATGCCAGTAAAAACATTCATCATTCACGGGAAGAGGTCAAAATATCATTAACACAATTTTGGAAGAAGTGATTCCAACCCTCATGGATAGCTTCGAGGGATTCAAGACCTTGGTGCAGGAAGTCACTGCAGAGGTGGTGGGAACAGCAAGAGAAGTAGAATCAGAAGTGGGGCCTGAAGAAGGAACAGAATTGCTGCAATCTCGTGGTAAAACTTGGATGGAGGAGGAGCTACTTTTCCTGGATGAGGACCTGCTTCTCAATGATGAGTTGGAATCTACTTCTGGTTAAGATGCTGTGAGGATTGTTGAAATGATAACAAAGGATTTACGAATAGATTACACATACTTGATTGATAAAGCAGTGGCAGGGTTTGAGGCGACTGACTCCAATTTTGAGAGAGGTTCTACTGTGGATAAAATGCTATCAAACAGCATTGCATGCTGCAGGGAGTTCGTTCATGACAGGAAGAGTGGATCAGTGCTACATACTTCATTGTCGTCTTATTATTTTTTAATGTTTATTTATTTTTGACAGAGAGAGAGAGATAGAGGGGCAGAGAGAGGGAGACACAGAATCTGAAGCAGGCTCCAGGTTCTGAGCCATCAGCACAGAGCCCGACGTGGGGCTCAAACTCCTGGACCGTGAGATCATGACCTGAGTCTAAATCAAGGGTCACTCATTTAACCAGTTGAGCCAGCCCAGCACCCCCTGCCCCCCTTTTTTTTATGTAATACTGGTACACACTTAATAGAATGCATATAGGATAAACATAACATATAGCACTGGGAAACCACAACATTCATTTGACTCGCTTTATTGCCATATCCAGTTTATCATGGTGGTCTGGAACTGAACCCACAACATCTCTGAGGTATGACTGTATTACTGGAGAGACAGTACTAGGGGAGTGTCTCCTGAGCCAGAAACAAGAGAGGCAGTGTGCAGAAGGGGAAATGTTATCCAGGTTTCCAAATATTTGCAGACCTTGACACATCAGAATGACTTGGTGATCAATTCCATATGGGACACTTAGCAATTGAAGAAGAATCAGTGGTAACTAAGTTTCCAAACCTGGAGAATGACTGAACTCAGGAAATAAAGACTTCTTGGAGGGTGGAGTAGTTCTCAGGGGTGATAGTGATTTCTGTTACAGCCACAAGGCAGGTGAGAGATGCCATGCTAAAGCAAGTTTGTGGGTATTGAGAGGGCTCAGAGTCAGGCAGAGACATGCAAAGACATTCTCAAACTCCGGGTACTGTCACTGTCACTGATGGACCTAAATTCCCCCTTAAACTGCGGTAGAGCATAGCTGATCCTTAATGTTTCTACCTATGTATATAAAGTCATCTTTGTCTATTTGGTAGTTCTCTTAACCTTCTCTTCATTTTCTTCAGCAGCATCAATGGGTGCATTTGTTTTTAAACAAATGAAGTTTTTAAAAAAATTTTTTTTAATGTTTATTTTTGAGAGAGACAGACACAGAATGCGAGTGGGTTGGGGCAGAGAGAGAGGGAGGCACAGAATCCAAAGCAAGCTCCAGGCTCCGAGCTGTCAGCACAGAGCCTGATGTGGGGCTCGAACTCATGAGCTGTGAGATCATGACCCGAGCTGAAGTCGGATGCTCAACCGACTGAGCCACCCAGGTGCCCCAACAAATGAAGTTTTTAATCACCATCCAAGAATGATTTCATATGTAGTGGTAAGTAGAGTACAAACCTTATGAAGAAACTAGGTACTTTCCTTAGGTTTACTTCCATCTCACGGTTTGTGGGTTTGAGCCCCACATTGGGCTTCTTGCTGACAGCATGGAACCTGTTTGGGATTCTCTCTCCCTCTTTCTCTGGGATTCTCTCTCTATCCCTATCTCTCTGCCCTTCCCCCATGTTCACTGGTGCACTCTCTCTCTCTCTCAAAAATAAATAACCTTAAGAACAAGATATATGTATATCATGATAACTGGCACATTTAAGAAATCTTTAGGGTCCAGAAGAATGAGAAAAATATAATGAAAGTAAAGTAGAGTAGGAAACAAATCCATACGTTCAAGAATATGCATTAGGCCATGACTGTACAGCACAGCAGGATTCTGTTAAGTGCTGGGGACACAATGGTCAATGAAATAGAAAGTTATGTTCTCATGGTGCTTATGTTTCATTTGTTATTCCTTCAACACAGTTGTGGTCTACACATCTGCTATGAGAAAGGCATTCTGTTAGCCTAGTAGACAGTAACCACATGACACACGTGATATATCATTAGCAAAGATGGCGGCCATAGGAAGAAGAAGGCTCAGATGCTGTTTCTATCGGGGAAGTCTGACCTAGTCCAGGTGATCAGGGAAGCTGTTTCCAATGAGGGGACATGCAAGCTGACACCCGAAGAATCACTTATCCAGTAGACTAACTGTGGCAAGGATATTTTAGGCAGATGAACGTCAAGTGACCAAGAATGAGAGAGTGCATTAGGTAAGGAGACAGTGAACAGAGGTTTAGATTTTCTCTTATAAGTTGCATTCAACAAAATGCAACATGATTTGCCATTTTAAGCTGATAAATGTATTTTATGACGAAGATGTTGAGTGTTTTAGCAGTTACTCGCGATTCTGGTTATTTGGGGGAGGGCACAAAGAGATTGGGTTAATTTGGAGACATCTGAATTGAGGAGGAATGTATGAAATAATACTTCTACTATCGTTTAAGAGACAACAAAAATGCTTTCATGGCTTTCCCTGAGCCCCAATCTGCTGCTTGTTCTCCCCTGCAAAAACTCAAGGCTTTGCCCCCTATGAAAAAGTAAATGCCCCAGGAAAGTATGGGATTTGTAGACTTCCTTCCTGAACCCACTTATGATGTAGAACTTGGTGTCTCAAGTCTACTGTGACACCACAGGATCATGAATTAAACTGAATTTTGTTCTATAAAGAAGCCTCTAAAATTTTGTATCACAATTATTTTCCTTTTTTTATCCTGAGAGAGACAGAAAGCACGAGTGGGGGAGGGGCAGAAAGAGAGGGAGAGAGAGAATCGCAAGCAGGCTCCGCGCTGCCAGCGCAGAGCCCTGCGTAGTGCTCGAACTCACCAAACCGTGAGATCACAACCTGAGCCAAAATCGAGTCGGATGCTTCACTGACTGAGCCAGCCAGGCGCCCCTATATCACAATTATTTCCTTAAGTATGTTTAAAGTTGTATTGCCAAGGTATTGCCCTATAATTTACAAAAGTAAATCATAACAGATGCCAAAAGAATATCACCTTCAAGAGCAAGGTTTTTCAAAAACATTGAACCAGAACACTTAGTTTTCTAATTCAAAATATTGGTCTGGGTGGATTTTTATTATGATTTTATTCTCTCTCCTTTTCCTAAGTGGCCAGCCAGTTCTATGCTATAAGGCTTTCATGCCCTCAACCCCAAACTTTGTGCTTCAAGGTATAGCCTCTCTAGCAACTAACTTTTGCAGAGTCAGACCTTACCAGGTTGTGACTGTAGACTCCTGAGAAGCACGATTATTCCTTAACTTTGGAGCTTAGCCTGTCCTCACTGAAGAGCCATCGCGCTTCTGAGCTACCCGTCTGTAATTAGCTTTCATCCTTACACCTAGGCTAACCCCCCTATCTAGAGCAGCCTTCTGCTGGCCCTGGCAGAAGAATCATTTCACTGGCGTTTTCCCTTGGTGCCTAGCCTTCTATCTTTTTTTCTTCAAAGTCAGAGAGAGGGAGTGGAAGATTGAGAGAGAGGGAAGAAATAATGTCTCCGTGCCCCCTTGATCCCATGATTTTTCTGCCCTATCAGAGTATCCCCTGATTTCCATGGCAACCCCATTGCTCCTGCCCTGCGAAAGTTTACAGTTAGCTTCCCCTTATAGTTAATAGGGTCAACATTATTTTTCTTCACTTGACTCACATTCACTTGCTGAGAGAAGCTTCTCCTTTTTTCCTTTACCTTTTTTTAAGAATCTCACAATTTTTGGACCACTTTAACATTTGACTGATCTGCAGTGCTTATGTGGTAAAATGTGCCCTGTGTGGGTTAATGCAGTAAGTAGCAGTCTGTCACTTGTATCCTCATGGAAATTAATAAACAGTGACGGGGTTACTCTTAATAGAGTTGGGGAGAAAGGGTCTGAATAGGGATGCGGACATAGGGCATTCCTAAAGCAAAGGTACAAAGTAAGAGACTAGGGATGAGCAAAAAGCTTACTCCACAATATTCTCACTATTTTTGTGATCAAGATATTTAAAATAACAGAAATATGTATCTTGGATAAAAAGATACGTGAATGCTTTATCCCAGGACTTTGAGAATATTCACCCGCCCACTACGGGTTATCACTTTCCTGCCGAGGCCCAGGATTGATCCAGGTGACCTTTATCAGAGATGTAAAAAAAATTCACATCCCAGATCCCAGTCATTTTTAATAAAGGCAAAGTTATTAAAGAATCATAATCAACTTCAAGATTAAATATTTAAACTGTGGGTTAATTAATTTTCCCATCCATCTTCCTCTTTCTCTCTGTGAGCATGTGTTTCATTTTAAGTTTTTATTTCCTCATGTTTGAAATGAGGATGCTGAACTTGCCTTTGAATCCTGAGGTGTGTTTGGAGATAAGTCAGAACGAGACTCTTAAGACGCCATGTGGATGGGGGTAGGTGTAAGAGTGTGCAAGGAATCATTGTGACCCTTCTCTTCTACACAAATAACTGATTGTATCAATTTTCTTCAATATTAAGGACTTTTTTAAAATCAGGGCATGAAATATAAATAGACGCTTTTCCTGGGAGCATCATGATGTCACCAAGTGTTAGTCCTGCCCTTGAACAGCCAAGGGCAGGGAATAGGAGGTCAGGATGCTAGGTGGTAGATCCCTGAGGGGAATAAGCAAAATCAGATGCTTCCTGGACAGTTTGTACTGACTCATGAGTAAACAGGGAGCAAAGACAAAGATGACAGGAACATTGCCCACTCCTTGTGTTTGCAGAGTTTTTATTTCTCTAGTTAGTCAGTAGGTTCGCTAGCCAGTTAGCGCTTTAGCGTCTGTCTAGCCTGCTGTGTAGCATGGGCAGGCACGATTGGGGCTACAGATTTTTGTAAGTAATTTACAACAGCCCCGTTAGACCGTTGTGTGCCTCCTGAGGGTGACAAAATTGAACAATCAAAAATCAATAAGTAAAATAAGCTTCCCGGGAGTGATGTTTAAATATAGACGATAAAAATAATACAGAATAAGACATTTCTTGCGAAGACATAAGAAATATAGTCTATGCCCTTTTTATATGTGAGCCAGAAAGAGAAATTAAATGTTCGTCTGCAAGCCAAACTTGAATTCTGCAAGGATGTTTGGATAATAAACAGTTCGCTTGATTTAATTAAGCATTTTAAAACATTGTGTCTCAATTTCAGCATCTGTAAAATGAAGAAAGTAAGGGAATCGCAGCAAAGGACTACTTAGATGATTAAATGAATTGTTATTTTTTACTGAAACATATTTCAGAATTCCAGCACATCATGTTAGATAATATATAAATACATGTTGCTGGATTATAAAACCACACATTAGAATATCTAAAATCAACACAAACTGAGTTACCAGGTACCTTAGTGCTGACCTCATTGGAAGATACACCATCCCGGAGATGTAAGAGAACTTAGAGAATTTAGGGAATGTTTAAATTTGATGGTGTTGATGATACTGACGATGATGATAGTCATGTATTGAGTACCTCTCTTGTGGGTGGATGTGTGCCCTGAACATCATATCTGTAATCACTTATTCTGAAAACAAACAAACAAAACAGAACAAAACCGCTGCACTACAGGTGGCATTTGTTGAGTGATTTCTAGGCCTAAAGCACCATTGTAAACATGATTATTGGAAATACTTCACCCTCGAGGCACCCCGTGCTATTGGAGAGATATGACAAGGACTGGGTCAAGTTAAACATTCAGTGAAACATTTCAGGTTGCTCTAAACTTCTGTAGCCCCATCCCTTTGACTGGAGAGTAGTACTGTTTTCAGTCATAATAGCATAAGATCAACCCAGAAAAAAAATCTACCTTAACATGTCCCTTTGAAATCGAAATCAAAAGGATAGAATATCATACCCATTTAACTGCTAAGCTCAAAAGAGCCATTTGTCAGCCTAAGCTTTTACATATTTTGGTTAACTCATTATTTCAATTTTAAGTTTTAGCCCCAAGAGATACAGAATTCTGGAACTAGAGGCTTTGCATTCTATAAGTCAGCACCCACATGGCAATCGTCCAAGAATGCAACGGTCTCATCTGTAACACATCAAGAGTAATTTCTCATTTATGAAATAATGCAAATATTTAATATAAATAACTAAGCCCATTTATACTATTCTTTCTTTCAGCTAAACAATGTAGTCTTGAGAATTACTGAAATATAAATATACATGAAACATGTGAAAGAAAATTACAGCATTTTTAGCGTATCCTGTGCTTCTTGGCAAAAAAATAACAAAACCTAGCTGAGATTCTGGATTCTGGATTCGGTCATTATCTGCCTCAGACTTCACCGAGAGCATGGATTTCAAAGCTGCAGCGATTTCCGTGCCATTTTATGTTATTAATATTAATGGGTTGGGTTTTTAAAAATATTTTAAATCAGCCAGTGATTACAAGTCATAACTAAGTAAAATAAAGGACCAGAATCGAATCAAGTCGTCATTTGAAAAAAGAAAAGAATAAAAATACAACTAATCCTAAAGTTTGCTACTTACTCTCCTGCAAAGTATATGTATAATACACACATACACTTTAATAATACATATGTACATACAATAATACATAACATACATATAAGCTACTTGTGTATGTGGAATATGAAAATATTATTTATGACTATATTCTTGCATCTGATCAGTACTCAGTTTGTCAACAGAATGGAAGATGATATCTGGCCAAGGGAAAAGAAAACACTGCTTGGGGTTTAGAATTTCTAAAAATAGCTATTTACAAGAAAACACTACATCAGTGGTTTTGATTTTTAAAATAGAGCCAATGGGGTGCCTGGGTGGCGCAGTCGGTTAAGCGTCCGACTTCAGCCAGGTCACGATCTCGCGGTCCGTGAGTTCGAGCCCCGCGTCAGGCTCTGGGCTGATGGCTCAGAGCCTGAAGCCTGTTTCCGATTCTGTGTCTCCTTCTCTCTCTGCCCCTCCCCCGTTCATGCTCTGTCTCTTTCTGTCCCAAAAATAAAAATAAACGCTGAAAAAAAAATTTTTTTTTAATAAATAAATAAATAAATAAAAAATAAAATAGAGCCAAAAAATTTTTTTAAGGCAGAGGTTTTTTTTGGTTTGTTTGTTTTTGGTTTTAATTTGAGAAAGAGAGAACATGTGCATGTACATGATTGAGTGGGGAAGGGGCAAAGGGGGAGACAGAGAGAGAGAGAGGGAGAGAGAGAGAGTCAGTCTTAAGCTGGCTCCACACTCAGCTTAATGAAACCCAATGCAGGACTCAAGCCCATGACTCTGGGATCATGACCTCAGCTGAAATCAAGAGTTGGACACTCAACCAACTAAGCCACCCAGGTGCCCCTAGAGCAAAATTTTTTTTTAATTTTTTTTTTAACTTTTATTTTTGAGACAGAGAGAGACAGAGCATGTACTGGGGAGGGGCAGAGAGAGAGGGAGACACAGAATCCAAAACAGGCTCCAGGCTCCGAGCTGTCAGCACAGAGCCCAACGCGGGGCTCCAACTCACGGACCGCGAGATGGTGACCTGAGCCCAAGTCGGCCGCTCAACCGACTGAGCCACCCAGGCGCCCCTAGAGCAAAATTTTTGATTGTTTCATTGTAGAGCGGTCTATATATTTTTAAACTCTAGAACTTAGACAGGATGTAAATATTCCTAGAGACATGATTTCCCAGAAGGCTGGAAAATCTGGCATTTCTTCCTGTGTGTTCACTCTTTATCTTGTGAAGACTCTGCAGGTATTCTTTTTAGCATGGTATTTACACTCTTCTGTTTTATCATTGCTGGCTTACCTGTTTGCTCATTGTAAACCCTAACACAGTACATAGTATTTCCTTCCTTCCTTTCCACTTCCTTCCCTCCTTCCCATTTCCTTCCTCCCTTCTCTCCTCTCTCTCTCTCTCTTCCTCCTTCGCTTCCTTCCTTCCTTCCTTCCTTCCCTTCCTCCCTCCCTCCAGAAGCATGTTTTTGCAGACCTCTAACCCAGACCTCCAGTGTCTTGTTTCTAACTGCTCTAAAATACTTTTTGTTGTACATTAATTACTTCTTGCCCATCCCCTCTCCTATTGGAGGACTAGGCTTGTCCAATGTCCAAATGCAGTGTCCTACAATCTAAGAATCTAAAATTTAGCTGCCTGTATAAAACAACTTTACTCAGAAGATATTTTTTTGAGAGCCCACTTTGTACCAAATAGTCTTCAAGATGCTCAAGAGACAGCATGGACAAGACAGACAGAAACCCTTATCTCCTGATGTTGAGATTTGATTAGGTTGCTTAAAGGAGCCAAACTTTGACCCTAGCCTTATTTGTGTTGTCCATGCTGTTTATTTCTGAGATCAACTTAGAGCACTTTAAAATTAAGTTGTAGCATCTATGTACTTTGGAAACTACTTTGATCTTTATGTTCCATCAAATTAGTAAAACTGAGTAATTATGTTAACCATTTCCTAAATTGAGTGTTGTAATCCTAGAAGTCAATAAGATACTCTGTGTGTGTGTGTGTATTTAAAAACACCTTTATGTAGGAATTTGTTTTTTTTACTTCTAAGTGTGTAACATTCAGTAAGTTATTTACCTTGTACTAAATTTAGTTTTCATATCTAAAACTGTGGATGGTAGGTTCCATTTAACAGTGTTACTGTGATTATTAGAAATATCGTATGAAAAATGGCCATTAACCGTCTACTTACTATGTCACAAAAGTCTAAACAGGTGTGAAATTTAGGGACTAAAGTTAATTTGCCCAAGGGTGTGTGGCTAGGACGTAGCAGATCTGAACCCAACATCTTGCTTCATGACACCTTTTCTCCAACGGTCAAACTGTGATGACTGGTGTATATTTACATGCTAAAATGCTGTCTCTTCATTTAATTTGGACTGAAATATCTTTCAAATTTTTTACCCATTTCCCACCTGTGTGTTACCTCGCAGAACACTGTATTCGGTACCTTACAATTTTTTTGTTTTGTTTTGCTTTGTTTTGTTTTTAACAGACCTGGTATATCTGCCATTTGTTTTCTAGCCGTTCTCTTCTCTGCTGTGACAGTGTCTACCCTCATTGTTCCATCATTCTTGCTTGGTCCGTGGCATGGCTCCATGGCCAACATCGGTCTGTGGAATGGCTCCATGGCCAACGACAGTCCAGGGAATGACTCCATGGCTAACGTCACTGCTGGTCATCAGCATTGGCGTCTTCCCTCTTCTTGTTGAGCTTCTTATGTTTTTATCCTCATGCGAGGGGGAAAACAGATGTCTTTTCTTGTCATGATTCTCCCATTTTTCTTACCTAAATTTGGAAAGAGTGGCCTTACCTGAACAATGCCAATTAATCAGTGTTTCTTTCCCAATCTGTAGCGAAGCAATCTATGACTGTGTTTGAAGCATGATCTTAAAGTCCTCTAATCTTTATAGTTACATTTGTTTGTTTTTATTTCCCATCAAAGAATGGCTGTTTCTTTGACAGGAAATGAGAATTTAGTTTAGATTTTTTTAATGTATTTTTTGGCTAGGAGCCATTCCTTAATCCTGATGATTTTGGAAACCAAATTCTCAAGGCCTGAAGTATTCAAACTGATTTTGCTCAGCCAGTAACTTGTGAACCCTTTTTTTTTTCATTTCTAATTTTATTTAAATCCAAGCTAGTTAATACATAGTGTAACAATGGTTTTAGGAGTAGAATTTAGTGATTCATCACTTACATACAACATTAGCACTCATCCCAACAAGTGCCCTCCTTGGTGCCTATCACCCATCTAGCCCATCCCCCACCCTCCTCCCTCCATCAACCCTCAGTTCTCTGTATTCAAGAGTCTCTTGTGGTTTGTCTCCATCTCTGTTTTTGTCTTATTTTTGCTTCCTTTCCCCTATATACATCTGTTTTATTTCCTAAATTCCACATATGAGTGAAATCATATGATATTCATCTTTCTCTGACTAATTTCTTTTAGAATAATATCCTCCAGTTCCATCCACGTAGTTGCAAATGGCAGGATTTCATTCTTTTTGATCATCGAGTAATATCCCATTGTATATATATACCACATCTTCTTTATCCATCCATCCATCGATGGACATTTGGGCTCTTTCCATAATTTAGCTATTGTCGATAGTGCTGCTATAAACATTGGGGTGCATGTGTCCCTGTGAATCAGCACTCCTGTATTCTTTGGGTAAATACCTAGTAGTGTTATTGCTGGATCCTGGACAGTTCTATTTATAACTTTATGAGGACCCCCCCCCCATGCTGTTCTCCAGGGTGCCTCCACCAGCTTGTGAACACTTTAAATGCTGCATAGCCTTACTTTCTTGTGTACAATTTTGCATCCTCTGGTTTAAAGTCTTTAATAGATCCCATTGCCCTCTGGATGAGAGGCAAGCAAATCCTTTTAAAAGGCTGAAACCTTTGGCATTTCAATTCTCCTGATAAAATCTCTAGTTCTGTAAAAAGGCAACCTCCCTGACATGTCTGGATGTTTATATTGGCTGCCCCTACTGCCTGATGCATTGATCTTTCAGTGTCTCTTCCCCATCTCGGGTCTCCTGGGTCACTCACACCGGCTACTGAGGAGTTACTTCATCTTGGAAACTGCCTCCAAGCCCAAAAGACTTGTCAGGCACTTGACCTAGGTTCCTCCAGGGCCCCTGGTGTGCCCTCTGAGTAAGACTTGCCTTTATCACTGCCTCTCTCCATACGCTGGGCTACACCCCTCAGGATGAAGGTGGGTCTAATTCTCCTGTGTCTCTACTTGAACATAGACCACTGAGCCTAACCACAAGGCAGTACCGCAGTAAATCTGTATGAGTCAAACATTTTGTCTTTAATGTGCAAATAGTTGTTGTACAAAGTCATTATATCATCCTTGTGGGCTTTCTACAGGCACTCAGAATGTATGAAAAAGAAGTTTGTGTACTAAAGTTGTGTCACATTTGATAATAGAAGCACTCTGTAGTTTGCAAGATACTACTTCTTACTAACATGTAATGTACTGAAATGCTCGCATCTGGTAAGGACTTTTCAAGTTTATTTTATCCTGCATAAAATGCGGTATCTGAGAGATAAAAGGGTAGCATTTTCCTGCTAACATATTTCATATTCTAAAATAACTATTGTTTATATTTTCTAACATAATTATTACTTTATTATTTTCTGGAACAAATAATTAAAAAAAAGCCTTCAGAATACAGTGAGTGACTTTTTGATGATGTGTGAAAAGGCACTTAAAGGTAGTTATTAACCTGTGTTGGGACACAGCATCCCTCTGAAAAGCCGATAAAAGCCATAAGCTCTCTCTCTTCTGCTCCAGAAAAATGCTCAGATGCACATATGCTCACCTACAATTTTTTTTGCCTACAATTTAGGTCTCTTATGTTTCACTCAAGAAAAATAGGTTAAGAAACCCTAGGCTGAAATCAGCCTGAAAAGAGTGTGGACTCAGCCAGCCAAGAGGTAGGATAAAGTGTAAGGAAGGCCAGCATATTCCAGATGGTCAGGAAGCCTGGGCTTCGGAAAAGAATGCACCGTGTTTTATGAACCCCTGTGAAATACTCCCTAACTTGAACGCTCCCTAACACGATGATTTGAATTGTCTGGAATCAAAACACCTGTGCTCATTCATTCATCAACACGTTCAGCTGGCCGCTCTGCTGGAGGATGGGGGCTGGGTGTGGATGGGTTATCATTGTAGACGAGGTGATTCCTCTGCGTTTCTCACGTTCCAGAAATAGGGAAATACCATTCTAGAAATCACGTATCATTCTAGAGATAAGGAAAGTGAATCCATCTCTTTATAGAAGTTTCTGCTAATGTGGCACTGATTTTATACCCAGCAGCCATTTTTCATTTATCACAACTCTTGATTTGATGTGCAGACACATGAAGTTTTTAGTGAATGGTAGAGCCGTAAAATGTAATTTAATTAGGTTACTATTAGGTTACTATAATGAAAATTATTCACGTGACATGTACTCCGTGCAGTAATGGTATAAGGTGACGGTTGGAAGCTTCCTAACAGTGCCCCAAATAGGAGGAATATTTTTATGTAGAAATTTAGAGAAAAACGTGGCATCTCTTAATTTGCCTGAAATCTTTCCTGTGCATAGGGAAGCCTCAAATTAGGATAACAGTCCTGCGGCTATAGTAGAGCTCAGGTAGGGGTGGAGGTAATTTTAATCCTTGATGCCATTCATTGAGACTCAGACTTGAGTCTGTTTCCCTAGTAACGTAGAACTGCTCACAATAAAACACCAAGGGGAGACTTTGATCAAATCAATGTGCAAGTAATTGCGGCCTCGAGCGCACCGCAGTGAAACCGAGGAAAAGTTCTTGTGTCTCATGTGTCGGGAAACCGGAGAGAATATGCACAGTCACCTCGGAAATGAGGGGACAGCACTGTGTGCATATGGTGCCATTGTCGGTCATTCTCGGTGATGACCCCGGACGCTCATGACGATGCACGTGCAGGCGTGGTGGAAAGACTGCTCTCTGAACCACGGGCCCTCTCCCTGAGCACATGCCGTGGTGATTCTTTGATTTTGCAGCTGCCACCACTATTCACAGAACATGCTGCCGTTTAAAGGGCATCCATTTAGATGGGAAGTCGATCCCAAATCTTCACACAAAAGAGCCACCCAGTCTCTGAATATGCTGTGTCACTTCGGTCTGTCTGTGCCCGCGTCTCCTAACTTCCTCCCGGCTGCAGTGTATTATCTGAGGGTATATACACAGCTTCCTCCCAGTACACTTGTCCTCATTTCTACTCTTGATTAATGCTGAAATCGTCAAGACTTATGTTTTCATGAATATCATTTCAACTCGGGGCACATAGTTTCTCTTGATGTAGCCATTCCCTCGGGAAACCTTTCCTGAAGACCCTTTCCATGGGCTACATGTGCAGGATGGACCGGGGAAAAGACCAGCAGCATCCCTTTGGGTGCTCCAAACTTGCTCTTTGATTTTCAAGAGAACCTATGAGCAAGGTTGCTAGAATAACTCAGGAAATAACTCAGGACGAGATCGTATCACATGACCGTAATGACCTATGAGCATGACCATGACTTCAGGTATCATCCACCTTCTGGGTCATTTGGGAATGGACACAACATTGGTATCTGTTGCTCTTCCGGTTTTCAAGCAGTGTTTCGTTTTTCCTAAGCCACTCTACCAGAAGTAATATTATAACTTTTTCTTTATATTGACACCTTCGACTGTCTACCTCTTTTAGCTCCTGTATTTAAGAATACACTCCTTGAGGGCAAAATCTACGCTTATTTATCTCCGTTTTCCTTCCTAGAGATTGCACAGGACCCTAGCGTGTATATCGTGAAGGCACAATAAAATTTCTTGCTGTTCCATGAGTATGGGAGTATGTTCCTGCTTTGATCCTGCAGAGCCTCTGCCCTTGCTAATCCTTCGGTTGGAGACATTTGTCCCATGGATATCCACACGATACACTCCCTCAACCCTTCGCCCGGTTGGAACATCATCTCATCAGACAGGCTCATCATAACCACCCTAGTTACCTTAGAAATGGCACAGCTGTCCACCACAGCCCACACCTGACATTCTTCGTACCCTGATTTATCATTCTTCATCACATTTTTCACCATCTGGCATATTAATCGTCTTCCATCACCAAAAGCTCTGTGAAGGCACAAGCTTTGTTTTATTCACTGTTTTATTCCCCATGCCTGGAACAGTGCTTAGGAGCTAGTGGGACACTCGATAAATGTTTGCTGAGTGAATGAATGGATGAATGCTGTAAATCCGTGCGTGTCATATACTGCCTAACAAAGCACGGAGATGTGATAGTTTATTATATGACGCTGGCGTTACAGGGGGAGTGCAGGGAGCTGCTTCTAGAAGCGTCCCTCTGAGATGATGATACAGCTCGCAGCGGCAGAAGCATTTTTGACAACCATCGACCTGATGTGACGCATTAATTATATAACTGCAGACAAAGAGAGAGAAAAGAATCCACTCATTTTTGGTATAACTCTTGAGCCTTAGGTAGGTTCCAGAATTTTCCCACACGGCCTTCCCCTTCTCTACGTAGTGAGACAGTTGCTTTGGCAATTGCAGGCTGATGCCAGGCATGTCTTGTGAAGCCAGAGTACATCACTCCTATTACTAGTTTCACCCCCTTGTGGCCCAATTCCGTGCCTCCCTTTTAAGCTTCCCTGCCAGCAAAGGTGTGCAAATCCCATGTGACAATTACTTAGATGCTGACAACTTTTCAATGAATACATTTACCTACATGTCCAGGTCAGGGCTGGGCTACCCTCCTTGACAACCTACCCCTAAAATCCAAGCATTCACAGTGACAAATCAGCTCTGTCCTCAAACCATCCTCTTCTTTCAATTCCCACTGACATTAAATTAGTTTGGGCCCCCCTCACGTCTTGTGTAGACAAATGCATTAATTACCTCCTCACTGACTTTCCTGCCTCTGGTCTGGCTCGTCTGCAGTGCATTCTCCTAACAACACAAAAATGTAAATCTATATCAGCATCTCTGAAGATAAATCTTCAGAGCTAAGTCCAATTCTTGAGCCTGGCATGAGGCAACACGCATGAATAGACACCTGCTCATTTTCCAGCCTCCCAACTACCCCAGATCCCTTTGAGTTCCAGTCATTTTGAGTTACCTAGAAAATCCCTGAAGCAGTTACATTCTGTGTTGACCCTGGACTTTGTGCATGTTATTCCCTGCCCTTTGTAAAAGTCCTCTCCCACTTTTTACTAGAGTTTATTCCCATTTCTGATTTCACATTGAAGACTGCCTTATCCAGAGATTTCCTAACCCCCTGAGGCTGAATTAGGGATCTTTTACCCAGCACATTTGTCATACTGTGCTCATCCCTAAGCGCTAAGGGCCGAGAACACGCAGTGCTGAAATGCTTCTCTTTTAAAAATAAATTTTTTAGGGATGCCTGGGTGGCTCAGTCAGTTAAGTGTCTGACTTTGGCTCAGATCATGGTCTCATGATTCGTGAGTTCGAGCCCCATGTCAGGCTCTGTGCCGCAGCTCAGAGCCTGGAGCCTGCTTTGGATTCCATGTCTCCTTCTCTCTCTGCCCCTTTCTCGCTCTCTCTCTCAAAAATAAATAAACACCAAAAAAAAATTAAAAGTAAATTTTTAATGTTTTATTATTTTTGAAAGAGATGGAGAGAGAGCAGGGGAGGGGCAGAGACAGGGAGACACCGAATCTGAAGGAGGCTCCAGGCTCTGAGCTGTCAGCACAGAGCCCAACGCGGGACTTGAGTGCACAAACCGTGAGATCGTGACCTGAGCTGAAGTTGGATACTTAAATGACTCAGCCACCCAGGGGCCCTTGAAGTGCTTTTCTTACTTTCCTCTTTACCCACTGGACTGCAAATATACCTTCTGAGCTTGACACAGTGCTAGGCACACAGTAAATGTTCAGCATTATGTGTTCAATGAGTTAGTTCTTAATCACAATGAAAGGGTGTTTATATGCATGGAGATAGTGCGGGATAAGTGTCCATATTTTACCTGCTTAGAAGTCACTTTTGGAAGTTCACAGATCCTTCAAGACAATTAGAGGCTTTACAATATGTACCTGTGTGATTTTAAAGTAAAACATTGATCTCAAGGCAGTATGTATCCATTCCATGTCCATCAAGAATTCCATTCCATTATTAAAGACAGTGTGTGTGTTCGTATGAATAGGAAATGAAGTTTATTTAAGGTATTGGCTGGTACTTCCAGCAGGTGTGAGCAAACAATTTTTAACCTCCTTGAATGCAATTAAATAGTGTAGGGAAATCATTGATTAAGATTGCACCTTCTCTTAGCCTCTTCCCCCTGAAAAGTGTTAATTGTTGGATGTGTGATAGCACCTGAAAATGAACAAATTAATAAGCTTACTACACATTCTGACCTGATACTATGGAACTTAAAGATGACTTCCCCTAAAATTGGGGTATGACTTAAAACTATAAACTCTTGGAGCACCTGGTGGCTCAGTTGGTTAGGTGCCTGACTTTGGCTCAGGTTATGATCTCATGGTTCATGAGATCAAGCCCCACGTCAGGCTCTCTGCTGTCAGCCCAGAGCCTTCTTGAGATTCTCTCTCTCCTTCTCTCTCTGCCCCTCCCCATTTGTATGTGTGCGTGCTCTTTCTCTCTCTGTCAATAAATAAATAAATAAATAAATAAATACACACATAAACAACTTTTTAAAAACTACACATTTTCTTATTTATATTTTTCCTGAAGAGTAAATATTGGAGCACAGATATATATTAATTTTTACATAGCCACTTAACATTCTTATGTGAATACTCTTTCTACTCATTGGAGAAAAGTTAACTTATCATTACACCTTCAAAGATAAACTACAAGTTCCAACTAATTAAATGGAAAATAAATGGAAAATAGAATTGAATATCCAAATATTGAGATGAATCTGGAGCACTCCAAGAAAATACAAAGATAAATGGATAAATATAATTGTAATATAATTTTATTTTACTTATTTTTTAGAATATGTTTTTAATGTTTATTTATGTTTGAGAGAGAGAGAGAGAGAGACAGTGCTTGAGTGAGGAAGGGGCAGAGAGAGAGGGAGACACAGAATCTGAAGCAGGCTCCAGGCTCCGAGCTGTCAGCACAGAGCTCCACATGGGGCTCGAATCCGTGAGCCGGGAGATCATGACCTGAGCCAAAGTCACTCAACCGACTGAGCCCCCCAGGAGCCCCAGATAATTTTAAATGCATGTGTATATATACTTACAAAACCAAACAAAAATAATAGTGATCATAAAGATAATAGGAAAACCAAAGAATGAGGAAAATGTAAAACTAATGGCTGGTGGAAAGGGAATGGAAAAAAACTCATACGATAAAATAGTTTTTAGGTATTAACAAATCGCAGTACTAAGAATACATAACACATATAGTGTTTTCTAACAGTGAGAGATCATTGACATACAGCCTTGTGTATTGTAGGGTGTGGCCCATGTTGGTTTGATACACTCCTATATTGCAGTATTATTACCACCATAGCACTCACTACGTACAACCTCTGTCATGTCTCATCATTACCATTTCCTTTTTATGATTGGAACAACTACTTAAACTCTCTTAGCAGCTTTGAAATGTACAATACTAAATTGTTTATAATCCCCATTCTCTGCCTCGTGTCTCTAGGAATTACGTATCTACTGGTTGCAAGTTTATATCCTTAAACAATATTCCCCCAATTTTTCCACCCTCAACCCCCTTGTAACCACCATTCTATTTTCTGTTTTTATGAGTTTGTTTGTTTCTTTACTTGTTTAGATTGCATATATATGTGATATCATACAGTATTTGTCTTTCTCTGACTAGTCTCATTCAGCATAATCCTTTTTAAGTCTGTCCATGTTGTTACAATGGTAGGATTTCTTTCTTCTTCATGACTGAATATTATTTCACTATATGTATATACCACATCTTCTTTATCCATTTATCTGTTGATGGATACTTTGGTTGTTTCCATATCTTAGATATTATGAATAATGCTGCAAAACTATGGGAGTGTACACATCTCTTCTTTGTTCTGTTTTCATTTCCTTTCCGTATACAGGCATACCTCGGAGGTATTGTGGGTTCATTTCCAGACCACCACGATAAAGCAAGTCAAATAAATATTTTGGTTTCCCAATACATATAAAAGTTATGTTTATGCTATACTGTAGTCTATTGAGTGTGCAATAGCATTATGTCTAAAAAGCAATGTGCATATCTTAATTTTAAAAGACTTTTATTCCTAAAAATTGTTAACCACCATCTTAGCTTTCCGTGAGTGAGAATCTTTTTGCTGGTGGAGGGTCTTGCCTGATGTTGAAGACTGCTGACCCTTCAGGGTGGTGCTGCTGAAGGCTGAGGTGGCCGTGGAAATTTCTTCAAATAAGACAGCAGTGAAGCTTGTGCCCCATTGATTGGCGGTTCCTTTTATGAACATTTCTCTATAGAATGCAGGTCTGTTTGATATATTTTACCCACAGCAGAACTTCTTTCAGAATTAATCTCTCTTCTCAACTTCTGCTGCTGTTTCATCAACTTAGTTAATGTCATATTCTAAATCATTGGTTGTCATCTCAACAGTCTTCACAGCATCCTCACCAATAGATTCCATCTCGGGAAGCCACTTGCTTTGCTTGTCCATAAGAAGCAATGCCTCGTCTGCTGACGTTTTATCACGAGATTGAAGCAATTCAGTCACATCTTGAGGCCCCACTTCTCATTCTCCTTTTCTTGCTGTTCCCACCACATCTGCAGTGACTTCCTCCACGTAAGTCTTGAATCCCTCCAAGTCGTCCATGAGGGTTGGAATCCACTTCTTCCAAACTCATGTTAATGTTGACATTTTGACCATGAAACATGAATGTTTTTATTGACATCAAGACAAGTGAATCCTTTCCAGAACATTTTCTATTTACATTGCCCAGACACATCAGAGGAATCACTGTCTATGGCAACTATAGCCTTACACAATGTATTTCTTAAACAACAGAACTTGAAAGTTGAAATTACTTCTCGACCCATGGGCTGCAGAATGGGTGTTGTGTTAGCATGTATGAAAACCACATTGATGTCATTGGACATCTCCATCAAAGCTCTTGGGTGACCAGGTGCATTGTCAGTCAGCAATAACATTTTGAAAGGGGTCTTTTCTGAGTACGGGATCCTAATAATGGGCTTAAAATATTCAGTTAAATGATGTTGTAAACAAATGTGCTGTCATCTATGCTTTGTGGCTCCATTTATAGAAGAGAGGCACAGTAGATTGAACATTATCCTGGAGGGGACTAGGATTTTCAGAGTGGAACATGACCATAGGCTTCAACACTGAGTCACCAGCTGCGTTAACCCTTAACAAGAGAGTCAGCCTGTCCTGTGAAGCTCTGAGGCCAGGCATTGACTTCTCTCTAGCTAGGAGAGTTCTAGAAGGCATCTTCTCCTTAGAGAAGGCTGTTCCATCTACATCAAAACTCTTTTGTCTAGCGTAGTCCCCTTCATTAGTTCCCTTAGCTGGGCTTTTGAATAACAACTCACCGTAGGCTCTACATCAGCATTTGCTGCTTCACCTGCACTTTTATGTTGCAAAGATGGCTCCTTTCCTTAAACCTCACAAACCAGCCTCTGCTCGCTTCACACTTTTCTTCTGCAACTTCTTCTCTCTCGGTCCTCACATAACTGAAGAGAGTTAGGGCCTTGCTCTGGATTAGGCTTTGGCTGAAGGGAATGTTGTGGCTGGTTCTTCTTCTATCCAGACCACTAGAACTTTCTCTACATCAGTAAAAAGGCTGATTTTTTTTTAATCATTTCTGTGTTCATTGAAGTAGCACTTTTCATTTTCTTCAAGAACTTTCTCTTGTTCTTCACAACCTGGCTAACTAACTGTGTGGCACTAGAGGCCTAGCTTTTGGCCCATCTTGGCTCTCTATATGCCCCCCTCCCTGAGCATAATCGTCTCTAGCTTCTGATTGAATGTGAGAAATGTGATTCTTCCTTGCACTTGAACACTTAGATGCCACTGTAGGGTTAACTGGCCTAATTTCAATATTGCTATGTCTCAGGAATAGGGAGGCCTGAGGAGAGAGAGAGAGAAATGAGGGAATGGGTAGAGCAATCAACACGAGCATCAAGGAGCCAGGACCAACGTTAAAGGGGTTTCCATGTTTTTTTTCTAGGAGTTTTATAGTATCAGATCTTATGTCTATATCTCTAATCCATTTTGAGAAAATTTTTCAGTGTGGTGTAACATCAGGGTTCAGTTTCAAGCTTTCAGGAATAGGGAGGCCTGAGGAGAGAGAGAGAAATGAGAAATGAGTAGAGCAATCAACACGAGCGTCAAGAAGCCAAGACCAACGTTAAAGACGTTTCCATGTTTTTTTTCTAGGAGTTCTACAGTATCAGATCTTATGTTTATATCTCTAACCCATTTTGAGAAAATTTTTCAGTGTGGTGTAATATCAGGGTTCAGTTTAAAGCTTTTCCATGTGGTTATGAGTTTTCCCAGCACCATTTGTTACAGAGATTATCCTTTCCCATTGAGTGTTCCTGCCTTCCTTGTCAAATACTAGTTGACAATAGATGTAGGAGTTTATTTCTGGGCTCTTGATTCTGTTCCATTGGCCTATGGTATGAAATCAACAAGTGTGATGCCTCTAGCTTTGTTATTTCTCATGATTGTTTTGGCTCTTTGGGGTCTTTTGTGGATTCATACAAATTTTAGGAGAGTTTTCTTTCTTTTCCTATGGAAAATCCCATTGGACTTTTGATAGAAATTGCATGAAACCTATAGATGTCTTTGAGTACTATGTGCCTTTTAACAACATTATTTTTTCTGGTCCACATCACAGGGTATTTTTCCATTTATTTGTGTCTTCTTCAAGTCATGTTGTTTTCATTATACACCTCTTTCCTGACATTGGTTAAATTTATTCCTAAATATTTTATTGTTTTTGAGGCTGTTGTGAATGTCATAGTGTCTTAATTTCTTTTTCAGATGTTTTGTTATTATTGTATAATTGTTAGTGCTCCTGATTTCTGTATGTTTATTTCATACACGATACTGATTCATTTATATTGATTGTTTAATAGGAATTATTTTGTAGGTTATAATCTCTTACTATATGGCTGCTTTTAGGATTCTCTCTGTATCTTTGGTTATTGGCAGTTTCGTTATCATGTGTCTTAGGGAAGGTTGTTTGCGTTGAGATAATAAGGTGATCTATTAGCTTTACGAAGTTGGATGCCCGATTCTGTCCCAAGGCTTGGGAGGTTGTGAGATATTATTTCTTTAAATAAATGTTCAGCCTCCTTTACCCTCTCTTGTTTTGGATCCCTGATTACCCTAATATTTGTTCTTTTTTTTTTCAATGTTTATTTTTGAGAGAGAGAGAGCATGCAGAGGAGGGGCAGAGAGAGAGGGAGACACAGAATCTGAAGCAGCCTGCAGGCTCTGAGCTGTCAGCACAGAGTCTGATGTGGGGCTCGAACTCACAAACCTGAGTTTGAGAGATCATGACCTGAGCCGAAGTCAGACGCCTAACCGACTGAGCCACCCAGGTGCCCCAATATTTGTTCTTTTGATGAAATCCCATAGATCACATAGATATTCTCTTTTCTACATTATTCTTTGTTCTCCTCTAAATGATTTATTTACAAACTCCTACCCTCCGAGTTGCCTCTTCTGTCTTCCAGTTGTTATGCTCACTGCAGATGCATTTTAAATTTCATTCATTGCATTCTTCAGCTCCAGAATTTCTGCATTTTTTTTTGTGATTTTGTTGAATTGCCTTTCTGAGTTTCCTTGTAGCTCACTGAGTTTTTCAAAAACAACTAGTATGAATTCTTTTTTTTAAATTTTTAATGTTTATTTTTGAGAGAGAGAGAGACAGACAGACAGAGACAGAGACAGAGTGTGAGTAGGAGAGGGGCAGAGAGAGAGGGAGACACAGAATCCGAAGCAGGCTCCAGGCTCCGAGCTGTCAGCACAGAGCCCGACGCGGGGCTCGAACTCACGGACCGTGAGATCACGACCTGAGCCAAAGTTGGGTGCTCTACCTACTCAGCCACCCAGGCACCCCAGCTATTTTGAATTCTTTATCAGCTAGTTCATAAAATGTCATTACCTTGAGCTCAGTTATTGGAGAATTATTATTATCTTTTGATGATAACATGCCTTCTTGGTTTTTCACGTTTCTTGTATTTTTAACACTGCTGCCTTTGCATCTGAAGTAGCAAAATTCTCTCCTAGTTGCCTCTAGGTAGGGAGGGGTATTCTGTTCAATGGTGCTGTTATTACCTGGGGTTTTCAGTCTTTGTAAGGGTAATTCCACTCTTCTTGCTCCCTCTTGTGGCACAGTTCTTTTTTTTTTTTTTAAGTTTATTTATTTATTTTGAGAGAGAGACAATGAGTAGGGAAGGGGCAAAGAGAGAGGGAGAGAGAGAATCCCAAACAGGCTTCACACTGTCAGTGCAGAGCCCAACATGGGGCTCAAAATCACGAACCGTGAGATCATGACCCAAGCCAAAATCACGAGTCAGAGGCTTAACTGGCTGAACCACCCTGGCGCCCCTGGCAGAATTCTAAATTAGTTTTTATGTCTTTTATGTCTTTGTTATGTATTCTCCCACCTAGCTACTAGAAAGCTCTCTGTAATTTTCCAGAAGGTGGCACTGTAGCTCAAATTTGTGATTTCTCCGTTGCCCACAGACCCTGGCCTGCTTTGGGCCTCTCAGCTGCTGTACTTAGGGGCGCACCCAAAGAGCCTACTCAGTGTGTGAGTAAAACTTGGGGCATTGAGGGTGCCTGCAGACCAGGTAGAGAGACCCTCAGGTGAGGGACATCCAGGGGCTCATGGGAGGGCTTCCTCGTGAAGTCCTGAAGAAGCAGGAACTGCATCTCCTCCATGCTCATTCATACTCTTACCTGCCTCTTTGCAGATCTCCTCCCTTCCCCCAGTCACAGAGGTCCTGTCTCAGTTTTCCGGGTGCTGCTGGAGAGAATGGGCAGTCACTCACCACTCTCCTTTTCTTCACTAGAAGGGGTCACCATCACCTGATAGTACAGTTCCATGCATTGTTGCTGTGTGTGTGTGGGGGGGGGGGGTGGTTCTTCTTACTATTTCCACAGCATCCACACTCACATATATGTGTTTTCTCCAAACGCATGAGAAGCCAGACTTCTGGGATTCCTCTCTCAACCGTGGCCGCCCATGTCTTCACTCTCCAGGTTTCTTTCCTGACCTTGACTGGAGGGGCTGGGGCAGGTGCTCTGCTCTTCAAGCTCTATAGCCTGAGCGGGGAGGGGGCAAAGGCCCCATAGAAAGAAAAGTGGCCAGTGTGGTTAAAGCCCACAAAGTGGCCATCTGTGAGGGCCAGAAGATGGGGGACTGGGTGGGCCTCATTAGGAATTCGGTCTTCATCTTAATAAATGCAGAAGCTTTTCAAAATCTTTGAAAGAAAATGAACAAATTTACATTTTTTAGAGATAACTCTGGATCCAGTGTAGAGAGAGCATTGGAGGAGGACATGGGTATTTGCTAAGAGTTTCTCAAGCAGCCTAAGAAAGATGTGGATGAGTGGGGGGAAAAAGCCCTATAAAAACTCCAACAAAGAAGATGAAGTATTTAAGTGATAAGAAACTTCATGAAGAAAATTTTAAAACAAAACTGAAAGACACAGGAGAGGACTTGAACAGGTGGACAGACATCTCCTTTTCTTGTATTAGATTATGCAATGTTATAAAAATTTTAGTTCTTCCTAAATTAATTTATAAACGTAACTCAGTCCTTATCAAAACACGAGCAGTTGGGGTGTGTGTGTGTGTGTGTGTGTGTGTGTGATATAAGACAAATTGATAATCAAGTTCATATGGAAAAACATTTAAGAAGAAGCAGGAAAACACTGAAAAAGAAAATCTATGAGAAGCTATGAGGCCCTCCCCCTCCCCTGGATATAAAGGTATAAAGGTGTACTTCAAAGTACCCATAATTAAATTAGTGTGGCACTGACACATAAGCAGACGGTGAGGCCAGGGGAACAAAGTAGAAAACCCAGAAATAGATCTAAGTACGTAAGGAACATATTCTATGATACAGCTACTCTCTTTGGGTTATTACTGGGACACAGATGGGCTTTTTTTTTTATGTTTTTTTTATGTTTACTTATTTTTTTAATGTTTACTTATTTTTGAGAGAGAGAGAGAGAGAGAGAGAGAGAGAGAGAATGAGCAGGGGAGGGGCAGAGAAAGAGGGAGACACAGATCTCAAAGCAGGCTCCACGCTATGCACTGTTAGCACAGAGTCTGATGCAGCACTTGAACTCAAGACCTGCAAGATCATGACCTGAGCTCAAGTCGGAGGCTTAACCAGCTGAGCCAACCATGCACCCCAGATGGACTTTTTAAGTAATGGTTGTAGAACATCTGAGTAACCATTTGGAAAAAATTTTTTGATACAGTTCTTATAAGATATACCAGAGTAAACTCCAGAGATCAAGAATTTAAACATAAAAAATGAAAACATGTAAGAACTAGAAGAACACAGGGATAAATGTCTTCACAATATCATAGATAATTGATAAACTAGAATAAAATATTTGTAGCATGTAACACAAAGAGCTAATAATCTCCATATATTAAGAACTCTTAAAATCAAAGAAAAAGAAACTGAAAACAATGGAAAATATGAAATAGACATCAGCACAAACTCACACATATTAAAAAGATAAAAATGGCCCTTAAGTATAATATCTTTTCAAGTTCAAACATACTTAGAAAAATACAAATTAAAATAATGTCATTTCTCAGTGATCAGATGGGTAAAAATTAAAAAGTATGACAACATATCCTCTTGGTGAGGCTGTGGCTAAACAGGGAGTGTCCTATATTATTAGTGAGAATGTAAACTGGCACAGTCCTTCTGGTGGAAGTTTAATAACAGAACTTTATATGTGTGTATGGTTTAATCAAGCACTCCCACTACTAGGAATCTGTTCTGAAAGGTACTCCTCGAATACTATATTTACACAAGGTTCTTCCCTGCAGGGTTATTTGATTTGTATCATATCAGAAGCAATTAAATTGCCCATACACAGGATAGTGTTTGATTAAAGTATGATGCATCCACACAGTAGAGTACCAAGAAACTGAAAAAGAATGAAGACCTGAATGAAATAATATGGGGACATTTCCAAGACTTATTGTTAACATTCAAAACAAAAATATGCATGGTGCATGCAGATTGCCAGGCCTGGGCCACGAGGAAAGGGATGGAAGCCACTGGGTGACACAGACAGTGACATAGCGCAGAGAGGGGGCACGGATTGATTGCTCTGTGTGCTGAGCACTGCCTCCCTTGCCTCTTCAGGTGCACGCCCACAGCCTCACCAGGTGAGGCCACTGTGCAGGCAATGGTTCCTCATCTCACTCAGGCTTATGCCAAAGATGTAAAATTTGGTGCAGGTATCTGAGCCTTAATGCTTTGAGCTGATGCTGGAGTGATGATTAGCAATTGTTAGTGAGTGAGTAGTCCCAGAGTATCAGTCTCAATTGACTTAAAGGATAAAGATAACAATGTGTGGACTCTACTTGTTCAAGATGTTGCCACTAACACAAAGGAAAAGACCAGAGATCCCCCACCACTGCTACCACATCAGTATCCTCTCTTGCCAAGGAAGGCTTGGAGGTTAGCCAAGGTGCTAATCTAGTGGAAATTAGGAAAGGAGTGGTGTTAGCTGTAGATGCTGTGATTGATGAATTTAAGAAGCAGTTCAAACCTGTGTTGCGCCCCAGAGAAATCACTTAGGTTGCTATTATTTCTGCAAGCCAAGAAATGAGCAATATCACTGAAAGGAAGGATGTAAAGACACCAAAAGATGGGAAACACTGAATAATGAATTATAAATTACTGGATTGCAGTTTGATTATGTTTCTTCATACTTAGTATACATCAGAAGCTCAGAAATGTGAATGCCTGTGTTCTATTGGGTGAAAAGAAAATGTCTGGTGTCTACTCCATTATACCTGCAGTTGAAATTGTCAATGCTTATTGTAAGCCCTTCATAATAATTACTGAAGATGTTAATGGAGAAGCTCTAAATACACCCATTTTGAATAGTCTAAAACTTGGTTTTCAGATTATAGCAGTCAAATCTCCAGGTTTTGGTGACAATGGAAAAACCTACTTAGACACATGGCTATTGATGCTGGTGGTTCAGTGTTCAGAGAAGAAAGGTTGACCCTAAATCTTCATGCTCAGTCACACACTTAGGAAAAGTTGGATAGAGATGTCATTGTGACCAAAAATTAGCCAGTGTGCTCGAAGGGAAAAGATAACAGACTCAAATTGAAAAATCTATTCAAGAAATCATTGAGCATTTACATATCATAACTGGTAATTATGAAAAGGAAAAATTGAATGAATATCTTGAAAAACTTCTAGATCGAGTAGCTCTGCTGCAGGTTGGTGGGACAAGTGATGTGGAAGTGAATGAAAAGAAAGACCTGCATATGCCCTCAATACTACATGTAAGTTGTTGAAGAAGGCGTTGTTCTGGGAGGGGGTTGTGTTATTCTTCAGTGCATTCCAGCCTGAGACTTGCTAATTCCAGCTAATGAAGATATTTTCAATGATACAGAAATTACTAAAAGAACACTCAAAATTCTTGCAAACAGGGTGTGTGGGTGGCTCAGTCAGTTAAGTGTCCAACTCTTGATTTCAGCTCAGGTCATGATGTCATGGTTCATGGGATACAGCCATGCATCCGGCTCTGCTTTGACAGCATGGAGCCTGCTTGGGATTCTGTCTCTCTGTCTCTCTCTGTCTCTGTCTCTCTGTCTCTCTCAAAATAAATAAAGAAATAAACGTTTAAAAATATGCTTACAAAGGTCATTACTAAGAAAGTAGTTGTTGTAGGATCATTGATAGTTGAGATAATTATGCTAAGTTTCTCAAAAGTTGGTTCTGATACTCTCCTTGGAGATTTTGTGAATGTGATGGAGAAATGAATCATTGATCCAACCAAGTTAATAAGAACTGTTTTATCGGGTGCTGAAGAGAAGGACCATGGAACAGGTGGAATGGTCAGGGAGGATATGTTCTACTTTCTAGAATAGTGCTTCACCATTACTAATAAACTATGACAGGGTGCTTGAGGCAATGTTTCTCACCAGTAATTTTAGAGAAGTCAGTTAAAGAAGTTGAAAAGGCTGGCTGATGTTAAGAAATTCAATATACCCATAGTTACTAGTTTCATTTAACAATATAGAATGATCTATCACTGCCATTGTCCATGCCTACAGATAATTTATTTTGTATTGTTAAATACAAGGCTATTTGTACATTCACCAAAAAAAAAATGAACAAACAAGAAATACACTGTGAAGGTGTCTATAATGTGCTATTCTTTATGTAATGAAAAAGGGAGAATGAGAAAATACACATTTATCCACTAATGTCTTCAAAAGAAATATAGAAAAATAAACCAGAAACTAATGAGATCGGTTGCCAACATAAGTTGGGTAGGAATGGCAGTTCAAGAATGTGAACAGAATGAAACTTCTCTTCGTTTTCTGTATAGCACTGTCTTTTAGGACATACCCCAAAACATAAATAAATAAAACCGACCAGGATGTGGGGGAACCCAAAATAGAATACAAAAAAATAACAAGTTTACCTGACGGTGTTATAAATGAATGACATAACTATATCGAAGGGGGTAGAGAAGACAATAATTAAGTGATGTGAGGGACAATATTTTGATTGCATACCATATGCAAATATATCCCCACCACATACACTATATTGTGTAAATTTGTTTTTAACAAACGTATTGACTAGAGATTCTGAAATACTATGTGCATACTAAGATTTAGCAGATAGGTAAATATATTGTAGGTAATAAGAGCCAGGTTACAAATAAGAAAAGGGGAAATGCTAGAAAGAGCCCTAAAATTGGACGTGTAAGTATGAACCCATGGCTTCAATATATATACAGAACCTTAGGTATAGAAATAGTTATAATATGTATGTGTGTGTTGAGTGTCCATACATGTGTTTCCTAGCTCTGTCTACTGAGAGGATCTGGAGGCAAGAATATTCCAGGGGCAATGAAGACACCTGGCATCCAGATCTTAATTCCTGAATAGCATTCTACAATTAAAGGACAATGACTTTTAGAAACATGGGTGATTACAGGGGCACCTGGGTGGCTCAGTCAGTTAAGCATCTGACTTCAGCTCAAGTCATGATCTCGTGATTCGTGAGTTCAAGCCCCGCATCAGGCTCTGTGCTGACAGCTCAGAGTCTGGAGCCTGCTTTGGATTCTGTGTCACCCTCTCTCTCTGCCCCTCCCCCACTCATGCTCGGTCTCTCTCTGTCTCTCAAAAAATAAATAAACATTAAAAAAAAAGAAAAAAGGATGGTAACAGGGCTAAAACAGATAAAATATAGGATGAGGCAAGATCATCTTGTATCAGAAAGCAAGGAAATGTTTATAAAATCATTGGGTAAAGCATGAGGCAAAGGATTCAGTAGCCAACTTACAGAAGCTACCAATGGCCAAAATCTGGGACAATGTGAACAAAACAACAAAGAACAAGTAATGGTCATAAGGTTAGACAACCAAAGAATAAGTAAATATCCATGAGTCCCAAATGATGTCAACAGTAAAGAACTGAATAAATAAGTAAATAGGGGAGAAGAGACAGCCCTTGTCTACAATATAGTTGCAATGAATAATGTAGAAGAAAGGATGCAAACAGAAAATCACGGGTAAGCAAACAATATGGTAATTGTTGCAGGAAAGAATTATTGATGGATGCTAAAACTAATAGGTGAAGCTATGATAAGAAACAGGATATCTGAGTTGTCTCTAAGTATTTCTCCACAAAATACTTCTTAATAATTGAGGGGGGGAAATGCAACTTGCCCCTGGAGAAATCTGGCGGACACCATCTTATCCCAGTGACTGAAGTTGACATCACCAGTTATTAAGACCTGCCAGCATCATGTACCTCTACCCTGTGGAAGGCACAAGGGTACAGCATTTCTTCTGTGGTATTTCTGCCACATGTGACAACATCAGACCCTGAAATTAGGAAGCATTGTAAAAGACACAGGGAGGGACGGAAAAGGACAGCTGTTGAGGGTGCTTTGGGTTATGATACCAACAGTGGAGGTAGAGGTGAGAGAAATGAACTGTAAGAAAAATAGCAAGTCAACAAAACTTGATAAAACAGGATTTAAAGTGGTGTATTCTAAAAAAATTTTTTTTAATGTTTTATTTATTTTTGAAACAGAGAGAGATAGAGCATGAACGGGGGAGGGTCAGAGAGAGGGAGACACAGAATCTGAAGCAGGCTCCAGGCTCTGAGATGTCAGCACAGAGCCCAATGTGGGGCTCAAACTCACGGACCGTGAGATCATGACCTGAGCCTAGGACGCTTAACCGACTGAGCCACCCAAGCACCCCTAGGTGGTGTATTCTAGAGAGTGAAGGAGATTTAAAGAAAGTCACCCATGGTAATGACCTACAATCCTATTTAGACATGTGGTTTGTAACTCTGTGGGATTTTTAACAAAGTTCCCCAAGATATGAATTGTAAATGACATCTTTTTAACTAATTAGGCCTTTTTATTTGGTATGTTAAATTGCTTGGGAAGCACTGTCAAGCAAATTATGATAAGCTTTAGGTTATGTTTTTTGGGTAGATGCTGTAGCCGTTCTAGAAATCCTATGAAATTCCTAAAGTTTTAATATGTTCTGGTGTGGAGTCATCACTTGACATTCTAGTTATTACAGTGTTATGTGTCACAGAAAAAGAGATAAAAGAAAGACACCCCAATTTGTGGGCTGCACAACAGGTGGATAATCTTGCCATTTATTAACCAGAGCAGGAGACCAAGTTTTAGTGAGAATCATCCTCTGACTTGGAAAGACTGTTGATTTATTAATACTTCCCTCTAAAACATATAGCACATCTTTACCGATGATGTATTTTATTTATTTTATTTTGTACTTTATTTTATCTTATCTTATCTTATTTTATTTTATTTTATTTTATTTTATTTTATTTTATTTTATTGTTTACCAGATGTAGCCACGGGGAAGCTAGTTTTTGACTGACAAATTTCACACTGGCAGGCCAGCTCACCTTGGAATACTTACCTTCCTGAGATGTGGGACCAATAGATACGCAGTCCTGTTCTCCCTGGTTTACTCTTGGTAGTAAATTCTTGCTCTTTGTAACTTTAGGGATCTGTAGGAGGCAGTGCTGGCCTTGATTATGTCATGGACAAGACCTATAAAATGAGTTGTGGCTCAGAGTACTAATATCAGAAAAATCTCTGACCCCTGAGCCCACTACCTCAAAAAGTTTTCTATTTGAAACTGGCAAAAGGAATGTGGAACAATATAAAAATATTCCAAAGGAAACATTTTGAAATTTTGAAAAAAGTCATGAATGATTAAACTGTATAAATCAGGAAATGTTTTATGGCTTTACAAGAAAGCTTTTCTAATCACGCTTTTTAATGCTTTTATTTTCTATAATAAGAAAAGCATAATCATGGCAAAGATACACCATCGTAGTAGATAAAGCAGAAATAGTGTTTTATTCCAGTTAGGATGCTTTTGCTAAAGTCTGATTCTTTAATATTTGGGTCTGGGAAATAATGGGCAAAATTATGAAGAGGTCCATTTACATCTTATTTCGCAAAGTTTACACTTAATTATAATGTCATTTTGGGAGATAATTAAAACAAAATTCATCATGTCAACTAATCTAAAGTTAGCTTACTTTTTATTCTGTGCACATAGGAAATATTTACAGGTACCTCTCATGCATTACTATGCTGCAGTATCTGGAGAGGGAGAATAGGTCTTAGACCCATTAGACATGGGTTCAAATTCCAGGGCGACTAGTTAGTCAAAAACAAGTCTGCAGACCTTGAATATGGCACAAATATAAGCCTCTTTTTTCTAGGGAAAAAAAATGGAGTAGAAGACTCACCTCATAGGATTCTTAGAGAATTATTTGAATTCTTGCAATGCTGACTATTGTAAACTGTATACTCTGTATGTGGATTTTTCTTTTACAGCAAATGAGTGGATTAAGTTTAGCTGATAGTGAACACATATGTAGGTTATATTTTCATTTTTCTTTGTCATTATATTTAGGAAAGCAAAAACTAAGTAATCAGTACTGAGATCTCATAATTATTTGTCATAAAACATTTTTTCTTGGCCACATTGTGAAATTAACATCAAATAATCTATTTATTTGAAGATCATAAACCCCAATATATGGAGCCATTGCTGAAGCACACAAAATCATCCCCACAACATACAAAATATATCTCATGTGTGTAACTCAAATGTGTTCACTTTGGTTCAAAGCTGCGTTCAAAGATAAAATTATAAAGAGACGAAAAAATTGTTCCTTTTGTGTGATACAGCATATGCATGTTTTAGTTTGCCCAAACTTTTGCTCATGTTATAGAACTTAATTTATATGGAGCTTATCTATATACACCATTTGGGAAATAATCTGAAAATGAACAAAATAACAGCCATTCTTGGGAAACAAAATACTCTTCTTTCACTATTACGTGGAAGGTGATATAGGGAAGGGAAGAGAGGTTGTTTCAGAGAAGTAAACCTTGGTTAGCATGTTCCTTGGCTTAGATGTAAGAAGGCAGTCTTGTTGCTACATTTCTAAGATGTGGCTCCTGTCCTTAGGGTTTGGAACCAGACCGGACCAGGTAGGTCTCGAGGGCTCCCTGCCCTCTGGACGAGGCAGTTTACCACAGCCTGGGATATTGGGCAAACTATGAAAACCTCTGTAAGTGGTTGTTTTACCATCTGAAAATGGGCATACCACAATACTTACTTTGCAAAGTTGTGAAAATTAAATGTAAACTATTGTGAAAATAACTGGCAAGAAATAAATGTAAGGGCTTCTTTTCCTTTATCGCAGCATTTTTTAATTTAGTATATTTATTACTTTTTAATTTTTATTGGAGTATAGTTGAGCTGCAATGTTACATTAGTCCCGGGCGTACAACATAGTGATTCAACTTCTGTGTACGTTATGTTGTACTCTGAAGTGTAGCTACTACCTGTCACAGCATTTTTTTGAGAAGATTCAATTTTTAAATACATAAATTTTAGAGGTTATATATCATTGCATTGATATAAATAGTCATTTTTATGAGTAATTAAAAAAATGGGTTCACTTGACTCTCATTTTTCAAGAAAGCCAATCTCACCAAATGAATACATATTTTGGTGTATGTATCTCCATGGCCAACATCTTGACATTGGAGAGGAGGATGGATTTTTCCCTCCATGATGAAGAACTGGAATATCTAATTCATGTTAAACTGTCAAAAGCAGATTGTCTAGATACAGAAAAAAACCCTTCAGATAGTGAAGACAAACACAAGCAAAGTATAAAGATCTATAGCTATTTTCTTATCCATGCTTTGTCAGCCTTTTTGTTTACTAACATTTTAATCGTATTTGGGATGAGAAAATATGACAGCAATGGAAAAGGGATAAATGATGCAAAACTTCCCACCACCTGCTTTAAAATTACAATGTCAGTTCATGTTTACTTCCCAATAAAAAAAATTATACCAACCCAAATAGCCAGTTCTGTTTGTTGAGCATAATTTTTTAAAAATCACATCATTTGGTCTCTTTACCACATATAGTGTATCTTTTTTTTTTAAGTTTATTTGTTTTCTGAGAGAGAGCATGCAAGTGGGGCAGGGGTAGAGAGAGAGGGGGACAGAGGATCTGAAGCAGGCTCCATGCTGACAGCAGAGAGCCCACTGTGGGGCTGGAACTCATGAACTGTGAGATCATGACCTGAGCCGAAGGCTGACGCTTAACTGACTGATCCACCCAGGCACCCCAAGTGAATCTTTTTAATATAGACTTGTTCTTTCCTTTTATTTTTAGGGGTTTATGATTCTTTCTTTTTTTGTTGAAGTATTTCTGATGTACATGTTATTTTAGTTTCAGATTATAACATAATGATTCAGCATTTTATACACTACAAAATGCTCTCCACGATGTCTGGTTATCATCTGTCACCATGCAAAGTTATTACAGCATTATTGACTGTATTCCCTATGTTGTACTTTATTTTCCCTGTGTCTTATTTATTTTATAACTGGAAATTTGTATCTCTTAATCCTCATCACTTATTTCACCCATTCCCTACTCCCTTCCCCTCTGGCAACCACCAGTTCATTCTCTGTATTTATGAGTCTGTTTCTATGTTGTTTTGTTTGTTTCTTGTGTTTTTTAGATGCCACAAATAAGTGAAATCATATATTATCTATCTTTCTTTATCCGACTTATTCACCTAGCATATTACCTTCAATATACATCCCTCTGGGTTGTCACAAATGACAGGATCTCCTTCTTTTTTATAGCTGAATAATATTACCTTGTATATTAACACCACATCTTCCTATTCCGTTCATCTATCCACGGACACTTGGGCTGCTGCCATATCTTGGATGTTGTAAATAATGCTGCAGTGAACATACAGGTGCATATGTCTTTCAGAACTAATGTTTTTGAGGGTTTTTTGGATAAATATCCAGTAGTGGAATCGCTGGATCATATGGTAGTTCTATTTTTACTTTTTGAGGAACCTCCATACTGTTCTCCACAGTGGCTGCCTCAGTTGACATTCCCACCAGCAGTGCCTAAGGATTCCCTTTTAACCACTTCCTACCTGACCCTTGCTGTCTCTTGTCTTCTTGATACTAGCCCTCCTGACAGGTGTGAAGTGGTATATCTCATTGCGGTTTTGATTTGCCTTTCCCTCAAAATTAGTGATGTTGAGTATCTTTTGTTGCGTCTGTGGCCATCTGTAGGTCTTCTTTGGAAAAATCTCTATTCAGATCCTGTGCATATTTTTTAATCTGGTTGTTTTTATGGTGTTGAGTTGTATGAGTTTTTCATGTATTTTAGATATTAACCCTTTACCAGATACATAATTTGCAAATACCTTTTCCCATGTGGTTGTTTGTGTCTTCATTTTATTGATGGTTTCCTTCACTGTGGAAAAGCTTTTTAGCCTGATATTGTCACAATTGTTTATTTTTGTTGCTCTTGCTGGAGGAGACCTATCTAAGAAAATATTGTTAAGACCAATATGGAAGAGTTTACTGCCTACATTTTCCTTTAGATGAGTTTTTTTTTTCTTTTCTTTTTTTTAACCTAGAAAAAGCTTTGAATGAGTTATCTATAAATAAATCACTATAGTCCAGATTTAAAAGTCCTTTTGGCCTCAGGCCATTCCTCATAACTAGTGAATGCCCATAAAATGTGAACATAGTACACGAAAGAAAGAAAGAAAGAAAGAAAGAAAGAAAGAAAGAAAGAAAAACATTTTTTAAAAGAGCAATGAAAAATGACTTTGTAAAGAGAAACCATACATTAAATTTAGAAATACTGTAGAAAGGTAAATATTACTGTTTTTTTTAATTATGTGATGAGCTGTTGAATTTCATGATGGAGATGGAGAAATAAGTATTTATCTTTAGAAATCTGAGTAAACCTCTTCTACTAAGTAACAGGTTGCTACTGCAATGTAATATATAGAAAAAACTATTCTGAATACATTTAATCCTGTGCATATGGACACACAAAGGAAATTCACAAAATGAAATCATTTGGTAAAATGATAGGATTATGGGACTTTCTCAGATTTTTCTCTCTAGTGCTTTTATAAGTAAGAGCCATACTTAATTTACAGAAACACCAACAGGTATTATGCATTCTAATTGTACCTGCAGGTGTTCATTCTTTCCTGCACGATCTCTGGGGGATAATGTCCTTCAGTAAATTTTCAACTACCTGCCTCTTTACATTGTACAAGAAGCTTTGTACTTTAGTATTGTTGTTAAATTACTCAGGGAGGGGGCACCTGGGTGGCTCAGTTGGTTAAGCCTCTGACTTTGGCTCAGGTCAAGATCTCGTGGTTCTTGAGTTCAAGCCCTGCACCAGGCTCTGTGCTGACAGCTCTCTCTCTTTCTCTATCTCTCAAAAGTAAATAAACACACACACACAAAATTTTTTAAATTAAATTACTCAAGGAAAATAGTTCAGGAATTATTAATTAATTTATGCTAATTAAGAGCATAAAATATTTTAAAGATGCATAAACAGAAACAGAATGGAAATTAAAAGTAGCTTGAGGCCACTGAAATAACAGAAGGACAACTTAAAAATTATTAGCAACGGACCCAGAGGACGAGTAGTGAATACAGCTGCAGGGAAGAATTACATGTGCCCTGGGCAGGCTTGGACCGTGGGTAATACTTCACTGAGCACAGCTGTGCTCAGCTAATTTTGTTTGTTACCATTACAATATAGAAACCACTAAATTTAGAAAGGCCTGGAGACAAAGTCTATAAGATTTAGGATTTACAAAATAGTTTTTGAAGTGCTGGTATGTGAGAATTGTAGAAATTCTATCCCAACTTCCCAAGTTAAATTTACAGAAACATTATTACTTAGAGGCTACATTTGATAAAAACTAAAGATAATTTTTATTGTTCTTTTGGTGGTAGATAAGTCTCTTAAGTGTTTTTAGTTTCATTTATTTTTAGTTTTCATTAGAGGGTAGTTGACATACGATGTTACATTATTTCAGGTGCACAACACAGTGATTCAGCATCTCTATATGTTATGTTTTGCAAACCACAAGTGTAGCTCCCATCTATCAGCATGCATGCTATCACCATATCCTTGACTGTATTCTTTATGCTGTGCCTTTTATCCCCCTGACTTACTCAGGCCATACCCACATGCTTGTACTTCCCTCTCCCCTTCACCCATTTTGCCCACCCCACACCCCCAGCCTCCTGGCAACCCTCAGTTTGTTCTGGGGATTTATAGGTCTGATTCTGGTTTTGGTTTTTTGCTTTTTAGTCATTGATTATCTCAAGCTTATTTGAGTAATTTTTAAACTAAAAGTTACAAGAATTAACTTGCAAATTCTTTAAACTTGAAGAGCAAATAGAAACAATTAACATATAATTGAGAGTCAAAGCTATCGGTGCACTTTTTATGTAAAAGAAATTGTACTAGGGGCGCCTGGCTGCCTCATTCAGTGAAGCGTGCAAATCGTGATCTCAGGATTGGGAGTTCAAGCCCCATGTTGGGTGTACAGATTATGTAAAAATAATAAAAAAAAAAAAAAGAAATTGTTGTACAGAATTTGTGGCGTAAAATTAGACTGAATTCAATTTCTCAATGTCATCACAATCTGATAACAATCTGACTTTTATACAACTGAGGTGACTACTTTTCTTACAATAAGTAGGTGGACAAGTCCCCATAGAAAATGACATCTTTCTGACACCAATTAGCAGTGGTGTCATCATCAGCTGATCCTCATACCTAAATATTATCAGACATAAGATTGGTGTAGTCAATTATAAAATAATATTAATTATCATACAAATTGTAGTTGGCTCACATACAATAAACCCATATTAAGAGATGTATTTCCAAGTGATTATTTTATTTAAGGTTGTCAGGAATCTATATTGTTCAAACCAGACATGCCAATGCAGACATTTGTGGAAACGAATTAGCATCTGCCTTAGACATATAATACAATTTTATGGTATTAAAGAACTCTGTAGTCTTAAGCACAGTTTTAGCTTTAAGTTGCAGCAGACCCAGATTTCTGTGTGTGTGTGGGGGGGGGTGGATGGGTTTATTCTGGCAGTTTGAACAGGTGTCATTTTTTAATATATATATGTATTTTTTTAATGTTTTATTTATTTTTGAGAGAGAGAGTGGGGAGGGGGCAGAGAGAAAGAGGGAGACCAGAGGATCTGAAGCTAGCTCTGTTCTGACAGCAGTGAGCCTGATGTGGGGTTCGAACTCATGAATCATGAGATCATGACCTGAGCTGAAGTCGGATGCCCAACTGACTGAGCCACCCAGGCGCCCCTCAACAGGTGTCATTGAGAGCCTCCTATTAGTGAAGAGTCTAGATTAGGTTCCTTGATGTCCACAAAAGATTAACAGTCAAGCCATCAGCTTTTCTCCTTTCTAATATAATGGACTCACCATCAACCAACAGCTCAGAACTTGCTGCCATCATGGGCGGACTTGATGGCAATCACAATCAATTGGTGTACAATTCTCATTTTTTAAAACTCTGATACTATATTTCATGGAGAATTTCTCAAGAGTGCGCTATCAAACAGGTCTGATCTTTGGACTGAGGCCAAATGAAACAGGGCAGTTCCGTATTTAATATGTATTATCTTGGCATCCTGCAAACATGCCAACCACAACTTGGTTACAATTAAAAGATGCTATAACTTAATATACTATTAGATCTGTTAATAACACCTGCATTAGGCATGTTGTGGAGGATATTTTCTATTAAATCACTGCCTTCCCTAAATGAATTCCCATGTTTGCAACATCTTGTTTAAGAATTTAACATTAGAAAAAGCTTTCCCTCCAGCCATGAAGTGTTATGCTTTGTCCCCAGTGGATGTAAGAAACTGTAACTGGCCATGTTTCCCTTTTTGTTTTGATGGTCAATAAGCGTACAGATAGATGTTTTACTTCCATTAATAGTCAATTGATTAGTACAAGAAATCCAATCAGGAAGAGGTCAACCACATCAAGATAAAAGAATCAAGGAAAGAGGCACAGAAGATTCTGGATTTGAGCCAGGTCTTGGCATATGGAATGTGTTTGGATATTAGGTATAAAGGATTCAATATAATTCTGCCCCAGTTGGAATAGACTAAACTGTATGAACAAAAAGATCCAAACTTTTAAGCATCAGTAAAAGAGAAGTCATAACTCTACATGGGTTTTCGAGTCATTGGGAAAGGGGTTTTCCTCTACTTGGTCTTTGGGGACCCGGGATCTTTTCATCTTGATGTAGAAGCATCTTGTAACACATCCCTGTCATCAGCCTATAGCTGGCAGGGAAGAAGTGCAAAGCGCACCTGAGCTGTGAAGTGGGTCAAGCCTGCAAGTGACTGACATCGTTCCACTCGGGACTTACTCACTCAGTCACCAGTAACCAAGTGAGGCCCAGAAATGTAGTGCACCTTGGTTCCAGGAAGAAGACGATCTGAGGTATTGGTAGAGTCGGCCACAAATATTAAAAATAATGAACTAAACCTAAAACACAAATAGTCTTGGTCATAGTACAAAGCATTATTTTTCTATTAGATGGTGACTAACATTTCTTGTCAATTTCTTAACCATTACAACTTTCTCTGTTTCCATTTATGCAAGAGCCTCAGCTATATTCTCAAAGGTTTCAAAATCTGTTGAAGATCCTATATTGATGGGACACCATTCTACACTAAGGAACATATTTTAGCTGTGATTTTATATATATATATATGTATGTATATATATATATATGTATATGTATATATATATTCTAGAATATATATATTCTATATATATATGTATATATTCTATACATATATATATACATATTCGGGCATACATATATATATATAAAAGTTCTAGGGAGGGCATAGAAGAAAGGCAATGAAAAAACTCTTATTTACATAATAGAGTAAAATAATTGACTTATTTCTACAGCGCCTTCGGTAATGTGTACCCTTCAAATGACTTTGACAGGTTGTAGTTATAAATGGATTCTCAACTTCCTTAATTTTAATAATTTTAAATGATCATCCAGTGGTCAAAACAGAATGGAAAATTTAGTTCCCTAAGTTAAAACATATGACAGTCCCTGGAAGCCTAAAATATGTGTACTGTAATAGAATGTGATGTATAGGTACTCTGGATAGGAAAGAACTGGTGGGCGCTTTCCTAGAGACCTCTGTACTGTACAGATATGTGCATTTTGGCTGTACAGTATTACCAGAATGTCAGTGTGGTCCCCTAGAGAAGAATCCTTGTATTTAACATCAACACCACTTTCTTCATAATATCATATTATGAGGTTTCATAACTCAGTGGAAGTATCTGTAGGAAGCAGAGAGCAAAAATTATGTAAAAATGGGGAATGATTGAAAAATTCACACTCAGACGGACCGTAATTCAGTCCTGAACTAGAGAAGATACTACATTATCATGTAAATTACCTTGACGCATTACTTTCAAAAAGGCAGATTGTCCTCACTTTCTACCACTTGATAGGCAGTTGCTATAATCCACAAAATAAGAAACTGAATCTTTGCCTTCCCATACTCTCTGTAATCCTTATTACTCAGTTTTATATAGATATTTATTTTAGCCAAATTCTCCATGATAATTTCTTCATTAATCTCTGGAATATCCAAAACAAGGGAATATTTTCCCCCTTATTTTGAAAATGAGGTTGACATTATCTTTAGCCTCATAGCATGAGCTCTCAGTCCCCTGAGCCACATTTTTAAAATTCATTTTTCATGCCAGATCATGGCAAGCTTTATGACCATGAGTAGAGCCTATTTACTTCACAAAAGGTAAAAAAATTTTAAAAATGTAAGTGGGAATCCTGCTTTTACCTGAGATACTTTAGCAGTTACCTTTTTTTTTAATTTTTTTTAACGTTTATTTATTTTGGAGACAGAGAGAGACAGAGCATGAATGGGGGATGGTCAGAGAGAGGGAGACACAGAATCGGAAGCAGGCTCCAGGCTCTGAGCTGTCAGCACAGAGCCCGACGCGGGGCTCGAACTCACGGACCGCGAGATCATGACCTGAGCCGAAGTCGGACGCTCAACCGACTGAGCCACCCAGGCGCCCCCTTTTTTTAAAAATTTTTTAAACATTTATTTATTTTTGAGACAGAGAGAGACAGAGTTAAAGTTTTTACATTTATTCATTTTTGAGAGACAGAGCCAGAGCGTGAGTCGGGGAGGGGCAGAGAGAGGAGTCCAGAATCTGAAGCAGGCTTCAGGCTGTCAGCACAGAGCCCGACATGGGGCACGAACCCACAAACTGTGAGATCATGACCTGAGCTGAAGTCGGACGCTCAACAGACTGAGCCACCCAGGTACCCCTAGCAGTTACCTTCTTAAACAACTCTTCATTACATATCCTTAAAGAACTTGAACTAAAACTAACCTTCCCTCTCAAAGCAAGATTCTGCCCAAAAGAGACTCTCTTTAATTCATCCAATTACATATGTTTCTGAATTCCTAAAAAAAGACATCATTGTGAATAGGTTTCTTTTCTTGGAAATGAGGAATAGTCATCCTGGGAGAAAGAAACACAAATTCCCATGATAGTATATTTTTCCTACTTACAGGTCATTTTGGTAAAACTGACAATAAAAAGTGGATATAAAATTGAGTCAGACTGAATAAAACATTCAAATGCAGTCATTTTTCCCCTGAAAAAACAGAGATGGATCATTGCTTACGTGTGTGCTCAAGTCAAAACCAAAGTTATGTTCTATGGTTCACCTCAGATGTATACCCCGTATGTGAACAAAATAAGTGTAGCGTTGAAACACTGTAAGGGTGGTAGTACCTGTGAAACCAATGTACACGATTCGCCGTCATCACACAAGTGTAGAGGGTGTGTGTGTAGCACTGACTAAGGGACAAACCAGTTGAGTTTTGTCAAGATTGCAATGGTGTAGTTACTTAAATGGGTGTGATTGAACCAGTGGTGTAATTCACTCATGACCAAGCCAGTATGAGACTCCATGAGGAAGCTCCAAACACATAGAGCCAGACGTACAAACTCTCTGCCTCCTCAGTTATGATGCTTTGCATAAAGCACATTTCAACAAATTTGGTTGGTTGGTTGGATGGATGGATGGATAGATGGATGGATGGATGGATGGATGGATGGATGGACGGACAGATGGATGGACAGGTGGATGCTGCAAATGGACGTTTATGGCAGGTTAAGAAGATTTCAAAGATTCTGAAGCCAATATAAATAACAACAAAAATTATTGCTGAGCCATGATATCTCAGGAAGAAAAAAATGCAGCAACTATTCAGTCCATGGCAGATCAGCGATCACCTAACACATGCAAACATGGTTTTTAAGGCACATGATGCAATGCAAATATTAACCATCAGTATCATGGTTCTTTTAGAAAAGTATGGAAGATGTCACAGGTTGTGATATGACAGAATGTCATTATTCATAAAGATGTTTACATAGAATCTTCAGAAATAACATTTGTCTCTTTGAGGGATTATCAATTTTAAAACATGTAGGCAAGTCTGTCTCTCTCTCCATCTGTCTCCGTTTATGTGTGTGTATTATGTATATAAATATAAAATATATATTATTATATATAAATTGTAAGTATTTTATATATATCTCTCATATATATAAAATCTTTTGGATACTCTTCACTGCAGTGAGAGAGCAATTCATTGAAAAAAAACTTGAATAGCAGAGAGTTAAAAAGACCACATGCCTAAAACGGAATTGATTATTTTCTTACCAAATTCTTTGCATATCTGGGGTCCTAATAAAGCCCCTTTTTAGTTTTGGTGGTAGTGGCTATGTTTTGAACTAACACCTCTTACAAGGAGCTAATCCGAAGGAGACCAGAGTTTACTGTTGGCAGGGGTTCTGATGGCAGGAGAGGGAATGTGTACGTGCCTTTCCATTCCATTGGTCCTTTGGCAGCTCATTCCTTTGAGCTACCAGGTTATTGAAATGGAAAAGATTTGTGTTTGCTGAAGCTCCTAGAGCAGAATTCTTGTCAATTTCAATCAGCTGCCTACTTAGGAGTTCTGAACCAGCAAGGGGACACAAGGTGAGAAGTTACACATGGGTGAGCTTACATCATAGGTATGTCGTCGAGCTCCATATTTGAGCCATTAACAGTGCGCAGCTCTTATTCTTAAACAGGTGATCTCTCTTTCTCTCCCCACTTTCCTCCATCCCTCCCTCCTTCTATCTCTGTCTCTTCCTGTCTTACTTTTTCTTTTTCAAATTTTATTTAAATTCCAGTTAGCATACAGTGCAATGTTAGTTTCGGGTGTAGAATCTAGTGATTCGTCCTTTACATACACCACCCAGTGCTCATCACAGAATCTGAGGACTTCTTTTTGAGTCATTTTTAGGTAAGTTGGTGAATGACAGTTCAATGGTATTGATTTCTAGAACAGGCAAGCTGAACCTCTTCAGGCATCAGTACCTGATCTCGGAACTCAATTATTAAACTGTAAGTTTAGAAAGTGCTACCAAGAGTTCAGTTTTAACCCAAAGGGTAGAGAGGACTAAATAGAATTCTTCATTTTCCCTGTCACTCATCATGACTGCTGGAGAGAACTGTGATCAGCATGAGGAATTACCAGAACGATTAGGTAACTCCCATGAGCCACATGGGATTAGTTCTCCCATGAGCCACAGCGTTTTGGGAGTTTAGGATTCCTGATCTGTGGTGCAGATACCTCTCAGCAAACCAGCAATTCTCTCTGGTGCATATGTATGCTCCTAAATTTTGTAAATATTAGCGAAGTTCATTAGAGAATTCTGAGCAGGCAGAAATGCGTGTATAATTATGAACTATTTAGTGCAAGGGCTGTGTTTATATAGTTCTCAAGACTTGCCATAGTGGGCAGCAGGCACATAACAGGCACTCCGGACAGAGTTTATTTTTCAAATAAGCTTATTCTGAAAACAGATGCAGAAGCCCTCATCACTCAGTTCATTTCATTTTAAGATCGCTCATGAGCAGTATTAACTATTGTACTTTATTCGTTAATGTGTTGCAAAAAATAGTCACTTGTCATCTGTGAAAAGAACCTCTTCTGATTTTCTACATCAAAGGTGCAGAATTGTGTTGATGTACTACATTTTACCTCCAGTCTAGTTTTTTTTTAATTTTTTTAATGTTTATTTATTTTTGACAGAGAGAGAGAGAGAGAGAGCATGAGTGGAGGAAGGACAAAGTGAGAGGCAGACACAGAATCTGAAACAGGCTCCAGGCTCTGAGCTGTCAGCACAGAGCCAAACTTGGGGCTTGAACTCACAGACAGCTAGATCATGACCTGAGCCGAAGTCAGACGCTCAACAGACTGAGCCACCCAGGCGTCCCCAGACTAGTTATAATTAAAGGTGTATGTTATGGGTATGTGTGTGTGTATATATGTATGTATATGTATACACATACACATACATATATAATTATATATACACATACACACACACACATATATATATAATTATATATACATATATATAATTATATATATATATATAATTTTAGAGAAAGAAAGAGCAGGGGAGAGGCAGAGGGAGAGAATCCCAAGCAGGCTCCATGCTCAGCATGAAGCCTGTTGCGGGAGGCAATCTCACGAACCCTGAGATCATGATTTGAGCCAAAATCAAGAGTGGGGTGCTCAACCGACTGAGCCACCCAGGAGCCCCAAGGCATTCATATTTCGAACTAGCATAGCACATGTCTTGGTTCCCCCACTGTCAAGTAGCTATTCACATCTCTGAGAGAATGCAGAAAAGGTGGAGAGAGAAATCTCCAATCTGTATACTGCAGGAATGTGCAACATTACAGACTCGGGTTGTAGAGCTCTTGGCAGCTCCTTGGGAATATCGTCCTAATCCCTGTAGGGATATCAGGAATAAAGTATATTTGGGGATTACCTGGATAGGAGCTATCCAGTGATCCAGTGCTCCCCAGCCAAAGTTTCAAATAGAAAGAGATTCTGGTTTCCAGAGGTCAAGAGTGGGAATGGGTCAGTCTGACCTGGAGAACACATTTGTACAGGCAGTACTGCCTGTTTTGGGTCCTTACTGTTGAGATCAGACACTTGTTCCCAGAATTGGGGCCCACTCCCTAATTTTCCTCCAGCCCATTACACTGTGATTTGGGCCCTGTGTTTATAGGCTTTTTGCATCTAGGTAATGCCTTTGCTAATTGAGGTTCACTGTGAAATAACCTTTTTTAGGGACAGATCACTACAAAAGGTAGAATGGTTTTAAAAGGGAGAAAATTCCATTTCTTCTGTGAATGGTTTAGACTTGTTTCTGAGCAGCATTAATGACCAGGAATGCCCCTTCCTCCTCCTGTTTTCTGCCTGAATTTTCATTTCCCTTTCTTTTTTCTCTTCCATTTTCACAAATAGGCAGGGGAAATCAACAGATTCAAGGACTCTTGTAGTTTAATTTCTAGTCTCAGCATAACATCCGGGAACATGTGTTCTGTTGTTTACAAAAATAATCTATAAACCTTGACTCAAACAGGCACATTGAGGAATATTCTATAATTGGATTTCTTTCATTGATTCTACAAATATTTGTTAATGGTGCAAAGTGCTGCAGACAGATCCCTGCAGAAAGCCCCACCCTAGTGGGGTTTACAACCAAACAGAAAATAAAAACTTAATTAAACAAGTAATTGCACAAATTCCTTGTGCAATTATTGATCCTGACCTTTATATTTTTCTCTCTTCTGCCTGGAATATTCTGCCTCAGCAATTTCCACAGGGGGCTAAATCCCAGCTTCCCAATCATCGGTATTAGATGTGAAGAGTTTACATGGCCCAGGACCCACTGCCGCTAACATGTCAGGGAGCTCATGGTCTTGAGCTCAAAGACTGCTTTCTGTATATGGAAGAACCAGCTGTCATCTTCCCATATTCAAAATAAAGCTTACTCTTTCCTAATTTTACATATATATTTTTATTTTGTTAATTTTTTAATGTTTATTTATTTTTGAGAGAGACAGAGACAGAATGCGAGTGGGTTAGGGGCAGAAAGAGAGGGAGACACAGAATCTGAAGCAGGCTCCAGGCTCTGAGCCCTCATCACAGAGCCCAGTGCGGGGCTCAAACTCACGGACCATGAGATCATGACCTGAACCGAAGTCGGTTGCTCAACCAACTGAGCCACCCAGGTGCCCCTCTCTCTCCTCATTTTAAAAGTAAAAATGTCGATTCTAGTGAACTTGGTATAAGCTTGAAATTACAAAAGAATACCTAAAAAAATTTCCTCTACTTATTTCTCAAAGATGACTTGTCTTGATGTCTTGGCACATAATCTTCTGCTGTCTTTCCTAATTTGAAATCACACTGTGTATTTAGTTGTGAAATCTTCCAACACTGGGACATTAAGCAGTTTCCAATTTCCCTCTTCTACTGTATTATTGAGTTGAGACACCTGTCTGTAGTAGCCTTTTCACATCACTCCCCGAAGGTACCTGGTATAAAAGTTAAGACTTTTCATAGATATTTATGTCTTGTGTTTCTTGTAGATTTTTATGAATTTGTGTTTACATCAGCAGCAAATACAAGTTTCTGTCTCTTCATGCCTTTGCTAGTATTGACTCTTATTTCTTTAAAATCTCTAATTTCAAAAATTAAAATGATATCAATTAATTTGTATTTCCTTGTGGTTGTATTTAAATTTAGCTATAGCTGTGTACGGTATGTGTGTTTTATTAAGGTATCCTAACTATACTACATGTCCATTAAATTATGCACATGAAAATGTAGGAATTTAAGTAAATACTTAAAAATTTAAACTTTTCAACCGAATTTACGTGCTTAAGGTATTTTTATAATGAGATCATACTACCACCAAACATATTGTAATCACACAGATTTGTCACTTCTGTAAATCAACTTAATTAAATGGATATTTTAAATGATTTTTCACTTGAACATTAAGACTTCTAGAGCTATAACAGCTCAGTTTTAGTGACCCCAGAATTCAATGCCAAGAAAAAAACAACTGGACGCTGGAATCTGTCAATGAATAAGGTTGAAGAGACAGACTGATTAAAAAAGAAAGAGGAGAAGAAAATCGTCCTAATTACCCACAAACGTCTCAGCAGTGAGCAATCATGAGAAAGGAAATGCTGGAAAAGTACTTGACATTTAAATGTCAATTTAATCAAATTATGCAATTTTTAAAATGTGGCTGAGTGTAATGGGCTCTTTAAATTGTTTAAACCACGACTTTTTCTAAAATGGTCCAGACATTGAGCATTTAGGTCCCTTAAGATGCCATTTGAACTAATATCCTTAAAGAATGACGTACTGAATTACATCATTTCACTTTTAAAATAAAAATATAAATTTTATTATTCTTCGAGAATAAAAGATATCACTATATCTAATGAAAACTAGTAATTGGTCAGCATTTACAGTAAGTTAATAACATGACGTTCTAAAGGACAAATGAGAGAGTTAGGATGTGTAAATTCTAAGAAGGGAAATTATCCTAACCATGATAAAGGCAGAATATAGGATTCTTACTCCCTACCAACTTTATTTCCCTTAATTTTAGTAGAAGCTAACCTCAACCCCACTTCTCTGCTCCTCCCTCATTTAGACTATTCCCTGGACAGAAAACTAATAATGATCTCATGCAGACTTCCCAATAATATCAGTTTTTTTTTATAGAACTGTGAGAAATAGGTAGTAAATGATCAGAAAAGATACCTAGGGAAATAGTTGACCCAGTTTAGCTCCAAATCTCAATAAAATCTGAGCCCTGGGTCTTAACACGAATGGTACAGAAGTAGATTTTTCTGTCTAGCTTGACAGTCAAATATAATTACTGTTGTTGGAGAAAAATAAAACTCGATATTTGATCACATTGTTGTCACAAAAACAATAAAGAGGATTCTGTGGGTGCAATCAAGAGCACCAGATTTGGAAATCAACGTCTGAGTTTGAGTACCATCTGTACTCCTCACTTCTGCAAACTTAGATCTTTCTGAGCTGTGGTTCCCTCATTTATAAAATGTGAATAATTGATACTTTATGGTATTTGTATGGAGATTAAATGTGATAATATACAGAGAGCAATTAGAACAGTGCTTGAATAATTTAAGCTCTCAAATGTTAGCTCTTTTTAACAGGTCTTAGTAACAAGCAACGGAAACAGAAATTCCAGCTCATTTAAGTCAAAAATAATTCTTTAAAAATTTACTAAGTACTTTCCAGAAATGCCAGGAGGCCTGACTAACTAGATCTAGGACAAGGCATGAACATTGCCCACACTGACCACAAAATGGTCCAGTGAGGACCTGTGTGCTATCGCTTGGCTTCATCCCTGCACACAGCATACAGCCTCTTACACCAGAAAATTACTGGCGCTAATTTCTGACTGTCACCATGGACAGCGCCCTGTGCTTGCTCCATTAACACTTAACTCTGATTGGCAGAGTACAGATCCTGGGCTATATTAGTTAATCATGAGTCAAAAGCCACACTGTTTGTTTGTTTGTTTGTTTGTTTGTTTGTTTGTTTGTTTTTTGCAAGGGAGAATTAATATGAAGAATTAGTAGGGGCGCCTGTGTGGCTCAGTCGGTTTAGCGTCCAACTTCATCTCAGGTCATGATCTCACAATTCATCCGTTTGAGCCCCACGTCATGCTCTGTGCTAACAGCATAGAGCCTAGAGCCTATGTCTCCCTCTGTCTCCCTCTGTGTCTCCCTCTGTCTCTACCCCTCCCTCATTCAGGTTCTCTCTCTAAAAAATGAATAAACATTAAAAAATTTTTAAACAAAAAGAATTAGTAGAAGGAGCTTAACTCTTAAAAGGCATGCAAGAGGATGGTAAGGTGTCCAGAATTAGCAAGTACAAAAGAATAGTTTAAAACCCTAGGCTGAGGAAGAGTGAACAATAAGAATTAAAGACTATGACAAGGTTGCCTGCCAAGGTTGATATTGATGTCTTCGAAAAAAGTATAGCTACTGTCACAAATTGCAGCCTGCAGGTGGCAAAGAAACTTTCCAGCCATGATGGGCCAGTGCTGGTTTCTAGAAGTGGTCAGAACCAATCTGTGGAGTGGAGGGTGTGAACCAACAGAATCAGACCTCCAGAAGCATTCAGAGCTGCTGCCTTGTGGAGGGTGTGCAGGCTTAGAGAAGTACTCGTGTGTTGCTGGAGGGTTCTGGTGGTCCAGAGATGCTTGGAAGCCTCTGGTGGGGACAGTCTGGCCAGGGGTGCTTCTGGAGCGTCTCAGAAAGGGCTGCTGGACCGCTGCCTGGAAAAATGATGACGGATGACCAAGCATTTATTAGCAAAGGAATACGTGCTTGCAGTCACTTGATAGGTTAATTCTAGTGCCCTCCATTGATGAAGGCTTGCATCACTATTGGGCAAAGGAGACTGTTAACAGGATCTAGCATCACAAAGCAGGATACAGAGCCAGTATTAAAAAAAAGTAGGATTGGAGCTGAGGGAAATAAGTCAATAACTTGTGCATGAGTCTACAGGTTAGTTGCCAGGGGTGCTGGAGAAAATAATATCTGGCATTTCCAGGCTCCAAGAGTCAGGAGGTGGTGAATTTCCCAAACACAGGCAAGCATTTCAGAGATCAGGCAGCTGAAAAGAAGGACTAACATCCGTGAACACAACATTCTTACATGCCCAAATCAATGTCTATGAGTAAATTCAGACATGGGCAAACTACCGTCATGGTAGCAACATTGTTAGTTTGAAAGAGTTCAGACAGCTTCATATGTTTCTACCACATTGTTTCAGAGTTATCACAGTCTCAGAAAATAATTGCAACCAATGGTGTCTTCACTCTTGTACTATTAGATGAGACACTATTTGAGATAGGATACCGTGTTAGTATAGTAAACAAGTAGATAGAAGACCTCCCTGTATGTGATACAAATATGAAACTGAAGTTTGCTTGCAAATACATATTAATAGGCTCCTACGTAATATGGAATTCATGTATTATTTGTATCTTTAAGAATTTCTTCTTCCCATTACTTGGTTTGTCTTTGGTTTCCAATGGCGTGTGTTTTTCCCATTTTTCTCCTGTCTCCCTGCTCCAGCAGCATTTGATACTAGTGATCCCTCTCTGTTTTGAAGTGCTTGTTTTCTTGGGGGTACCATGATATGGCACTGTGCTCATTTTGTCCTTATTGTCATGCCTTTCTGAATGCTTCTGGAGATCTGATTCTGCTGGTTCACACCCTCCACTCCACAGATCAGTTCTGGCCTTTCTTGCTAAGGCTACTTTGCTAGCCTCACTCGAGCTTTTGTGTCTATTCTTCTAAATCCAGACGCCATTTATTTTTCATAAATCCAAAGTTTCTATCTCCAACTTTGAGTGCACATATGCAGCCATTTAATTGACATTTCTCAGAACTTTCTGCAAAGCATCTGCAGCTCAGTACGTACAGAACTGCACTCACTGGCTCTTCCACAGCTGTCCTCCGCCTCTGAGAAGGATGAAGGCGCCAGTCGGCATTTGGCCAGTTGCTTTAGGGAGAGACTGAGACGTCAGTTTTGCCTCGTACTCGTGTGAGTATGTGTGTGTGTGTCAGTAAGTGCCAAAGCCTACTAATTCACCTTGCTACCTATGCCTTGAGCCCATGTATTTCTCTCCATCCTCACAAACCCGGAATTCCAAATTAGCAATAATTTTTGCCTGCCCTACTACAATACTGGCTCTCAGGTTCACCAGGATGCGTTACCAGCCCAGCGTAATTAATTTTCCACACAGCAGCTTGCATTCTAAAACCATGAATTAGATTATTTCCCCCTTTTTTGTGCTTCAAAACAGGAAGGTGTCTTCCCATCAGTGTGAGAATGAGGTACTTACAGTGTTCTCTAAGATCTACCTCTTCAGCTTCATCACTCACCATATCCTCTCCCTCTCTAGGCACCAAACCAAATGGTCTTCAGTTTCTTTATAACCCTTTTCAGTTTCCAGTTGTTGTGTTGAAAATGCGTTTCCCCACTTGGCATACTCCTCGTTCACACTCAGATTAAATGTGTGTCATTCTAGCATCTGACTACTCCACCCCCTTTATAGGCACGTACTCCACTTGTCATCATTTACTCAATGAAAAGCAGGGATCACATGTGAACTCCTTCCTGCAGTGCCCCCAGCATTTAGCACATGGCCCAACTCAGGAGGTGCTCCATATTGTTGAAATAAATATTCTAGCCTTGATGGGATCAGATGTTATCACATAAAGTTCTAGTTTTGCATATTCCCTAAATTATGGAATATATTTTGCTTACTTTTGTCATCTCAGCTTTTAACACAGTACCTGAGACACACTAGGCAAATCAGTAATTATATGCTGACTTAATACATAGCTACCTCAAACACAAAATAGTATTCAAAACAATTCACTTTTAGATTAAATTGTTGGAAACTTTACCCCGTAATGTTTGTGAGCATTACATCAAGAAAGAAAGAAAGAAAGAAAGAAAGAAAGAAAGAAAGAAAGAAAGAAAAGAAAGAAAAGGAATGAAAAAGAAAGAAAGTGAAAAGGGAGGAAGGAAAGAAAATAAAGGAAAAGGAAAGAAAGAAGAAATGAAAAATGAAGGAAGGAAGAAAAGAAAAAGGAAAACTCAAGCTACAAAACAAAAACCTGCCGAAAGACTCTAAAATATAGTGGACTGTGGCTTATACATTTCTCTGCCTGTAAGTGAATAGCAGAAATCAGCAACCCATTTGTCTTAATCCGCAGTGGAAAAAGGAGAACAGTTTCTATGGCATGAAGGCACTACTGATTAAATATTTGAGTAATTAAAATGTGCTGAGACCCATAATAAAAATCTACAGAAGTGTTTGTCATGCTTGCTGAGCACAACGATTTCATGAAATATGCTTTAAATACTACCAGCACACCTTTGTACACAGTACACACATGTGTACTTTTCTTGCTCACAGATCGCATCCTTGCTCTATAAATTTCAAATACCTATTAATTTATAGGTATGATCTCGCTATTAAGTTTTTCTCTCACTGGAATGCGCATTTTTATCTTTACTTTTTCTCTAAGCTATGGAGGTCTGCTTTAGTGTCTCACGGCCTTGGGTAGTGATGGTGTATCCCAAGGACTCACTTTCGTTGTCTATAAAATGAGATGTTCCACCTATATAGCCAGTCATGAAATTCCATAATCCAGCAAAGTTTTTTTCCCCCCCTGGCGCTATACAGGTGCACAATTAAATACTTATGCATACTTTTGAACACAGGCAAAATTCAAGAGTACCAGGTTAAGATAAACACTGCAGAGATCAGATGATTTAGTTTGGCATCATATGGTCATATCTGAATTAAGGAGGGGACAACAGTAATTCCAGAAAAATGTCAGGTCTAGGAAATATGCTGCCCACAGATAAAATCTGTCCTGAACCACTCTAAAATAAGTAATGTTTTAATTGGTGGCCAACATTTTTAAATGAGCAGACTACTCACATATATTCATATTTATACATTCTGTTGAAAATACAGAATTCCCAGGCACATTGAGGCATTAATCTGTCCCAGCATCAGTCACCTGTGGGTGAGAGTGGTGAGGCCCTTTGAGGTGGGTAAGTATTCTCAAGTTCACTGCTGACATCACCACCCTTCGCTTGGCCTGTTTCACCCAGCTAGCTCCCTGACTAGCCCCTGTGGGGGCTGGATTTTGCAGTCTTTATTTAGAGGAAGTTGTTAGTGAATGACCAGGTGGCTGAAAAGCCACATTGAGAGAATAGCCATAATTCTACCACTCTTAAAAAAAAAAAAAAGGTTGACTATGTTAGAAAACTGGAATATATGAAATGGTCATGATTATTCAGGAAACTGTGTATCTCGGTGTAATTATGTAATTTCTGAAATATATTTTTTCCTTTAATAGCATGTCAAGTAATCACATTATTTAAGAAAAATTTTAAAATGTCCCTATGTAGCTTATGGCATAGTATCTATGCCAGATGATCTCTGTTGGTTTGCAGCCTCCTTGGGAGCTATCTGGGTGTCCTCTGCAGCCAGTCCTGTACATGAAGGGCAGGGCAAGACAAAAGAAAGAGGCACACTTCAATAATAGAGTTGTTTTTTTAAGGAGGAAGAAAGAAGAAAGAAAGAAAGAAAGAAAGAAAGAAAGAAAGAAAGAAAGAAAGAAAGAAAGAAAGAAAGAAAAGAAAGAAAGAAAGAAAGAAAGGAAGAAAGAAAGAAAGAAAGAAAGAAAGAAAGGAAGGAAGGAAGGAAGGAAGAAAGAAAGAAAGAAAGGAAGGAAGGAAGGAAGGAAGAAAGGAAGGAAGGAAGGAAGAAAAAGAAAGAGAAAGAAAGAAAAAGTGTTAGACCATTCCATATTGGTAGGTGACAGGGTTAATAAGCAAGAGAATTTACATATGAGGCTTGTCTTGGGTGGCCACAAGATGAGTAAACAGTCCCACTTGCCTGCCAGAATCTTAAAGGATTATACAGAAGGTTCCATCACATATACTGTTCAGATGCTCCCAACACCACATCACTATCTGAAGGCCATGTCCAGGAGCAGGGAAGGCCAGTGGAACACATATTCCAAGGACAAGGAGAAGATGAGGAGGCTCTGATTCCCCAGGGCCAGCTCATGGGTCAACCATTGGTCACGTCCTTTTGATGACTTCCTTCAACAAGCTCTTCAACACTTGGCATTCATGACTTTATATGCATAATGAAACCTTATATTGCATAATTGCTTTTCCTTTGGATGAGGTGAATAAACTTCACTTTATTTGCTAGGAAACAGATGTACATAAATTTCAATTTTTTTCAAAAGTCTATGTTCTAATATAAAACCTGGCATTTTTTTTATAAGTGATTTTAACTATTCTAAGAAAAGTTACCAGGGAGGGAAAAAATGCTGTTTTAGTGTAAAAACAAGAAATATATAGTTCAAGTTTTAGTGCATTTAAAAGGATTGTGATTGTAGTGATTATTGAAGCAAGGCATATTCTATTATTTCTCAAAATCCAAAGGCATTTTCTGTTTTCATCACACACACACACACACACACATGCACACATGCACACACATGCACACACGCACAGTCAGAACAGATTAATAGTGTTCTTTGAATAGTGAATCATGGTTTATCATAGGGAACGAAATAGTGTTTTTATTAGACACCATTCTGTTCTATAATACCCTAATAATTTATAAGGAAGAAGTAAAGTGCTTTATAAACTCTGGAAATGTCTCTGAGCAATCAAAAAGCTTAAAACATAACTTAGACAAAGTAACTGGACCAGCTTATTATTTCCATTTCACATTAGCCTTCTTATTGTACAGCCCAGAGGTCTGACAGTTGTTTTTGAAATTTGAACATAGGCAAAATAATGTATCACAACAAAGAATTAAACCAGCTATCTTATGATCTTTACTAACGTCTAACTACTGGTTCTAATATTATACTCTAGAATGGGAAAACCTTTTAGTATCTGTCTTCATATATGCATAAACTAAACCATATAGGTGTTCAGTATTTTCATCTACTCATGGTTACCTGTAAATTCTCTTCCAAGATTTTGTGCAGTGTATTTTAGAAACACACAATTACCGCCCCCCCCAAAAGGAAACATTGCATATTGTGATCTCATTCTTCTGAGTTATATATGTATTTGTCCTTTGTATTTATTTATTTTAATTTTTTTTTTAGAAGAGAGGGAGAGAGAGGGTGCAAATGAGCAAGAAGCAGAGAGAGAGAGGGAGGGAGGGAGGGACAGAGAGAGAGAGAGAGAGAGAGAGAGAAGCGGGGCATACCCGAAGCGGGACTCAAACCCATGAACCACGAGATTGTGACCTGAGCTGAAGTCAGATGCTTAACCGACTGAGCCACCCAGGCTCCCTGTGCTTGTCCTTTTTACATTGACAGCTAAAACTTGGGTTGTTTTAAGAAGTGGCTTTTTTAAGAGAAACCAATTTTCCATAATCCCTTAAAACCTGCTTCTGTTTCCATGAAGTGTAAATGTTCTTACATTGCCTCTTCCGGTAGCAGTCAAGGTGTAATGGCCCAAATGCCTTCAGCAGAGCAAGATGGTAGAAATGTTTAACTATTCTCCTTTCAAGTGGTAGAGTAGAATGAGTGTCAACTTTGGAATCGGACTTGGGTTAAAAATTGCTCTTTCCCCACTTAGATGTGTACGTTTATACAAGCTGCATCACTTCACCACATTTCATCTTTAAAAATGAAAAAGAAAAATGAGAAGACTTAAGATTTAACCTTGTAGGGTTGCCATGAAGTTTGAATGAGATAATGAATACAAAATGTGGCAGAATCTGACACACTATAGGTGCTTAATAATTGCTAGGCTTTCTTCCCATTCCTTTCCCCAGCTGGCTGCCTGGATGACTCCCTTGTGCTCAGGACGTGACACTAGAGCACCTGGGTGTGGATCCTTAGCCTAATGCACACAGCAGGTAGCCCCATTACAAGTGTGTAAGCTGTGGATTCCAGATAAGTTGAATGTGAATTAACTTTGCTAAATTGTGTCCTATTAAGTACAATGAGACATTGTGATCTTTTGTCAAAACACAATTTTACTTGTTAGATTTGCTTCAGATGGCTGTGTGTCCCACTGAAATGATGAGATCCGCTATCTTCACAAATCTCCCATGCCTTTCACACATGACCTCCTCTTTGCCTCTATGATTTGCCTGTTGATTCGGCAGGTATGTATTGAACACTAGCTATGTGCCAAGCATGATGTTGGATGCTGGAGAGGGAAGAAGACGATGGCAGGACCCATCAGTCCTTGCTGTTACGTCTGGTAATACAGACAGACATTAAACAGATGTCACAGATTCTGTACCCAAGATAAGTGATGACACTTCCGCTCTCCAGGAAGCACGATATTCATGAGAACAGTTGTTTGTAAAACCCACTCCAATATCTGTCCAATATTATTCCATTCCATTTTTAATTGATCTTATCCACTCCCATGATGCATTTAAATGCTTTTCAGTAGGACAGCTGCGTCTCCTCTGATGAAGAAAAGCTTTCGACATATTATTTAGACCCTTGAAAAAGTTTCTCGAGCATACAAAGAACTCTGAAGCAATTACGCCACTCAGTTGTATAGTATAAAATATAGATGATGAATCGAATGTTTCCATTAAGGAGCCACTTAAAGGTGAAAATATGTTCCAGATCCTTGAATGCGGAACAATATATCACTGGGTGCCTTTCCCCTGTAATTTTCTTTATGGCTGGAAGTTGACAAGGCGAAGAACCAACACACCTGTTAGGATTTATGCGCTCTTCAGAACTGGTTTCTTCCTCTCCTCTCACCTTCCTTCCTTCTAAAGACTTACTTGTTGGAGTCCTTATGGTTATATATTAGCAGTATAAAAGAATCCTATGATCTTCGCAGCACCCAAATGACTGCCCGAGCAGCCATTTTTACACAGGATGAAGTCTTTGCTTCTTGTGCTGAGCGTTGCAAATAGCCTTCTGCTTCTTCCTTTATGGGCCTTGGAAGCAAAATGAGCCATGTGTTTCCATTATGATGGCCTGACTCTGGAAAGAAATGTGCAAACAAGCCTGTATATTTTTACTGAGCTCTCGATTAGTTTAATTTAGAATTGAAATGTGCTTTCTAGCTGAGATGTCATAAAACCGAAGGAGAGCATGTGCAGGGCCACGCGAGTGATTACATCTCATTGTGATCTTTGATGGCATTGTCCAGAAGCATCTTCGGAGAAGACATCTGAGAAAGCGGAAGTACTTAATTGTGATATAATTGAAGTGAAATATTTTGGTGTAATTTGCATTTCGACTTGTCATTTAGAGTGATTAGCTTCAGTAACTTTATGTACTCCAGCTAACCACTGCTTACAAGTCTAAGAAAATTAGCTTTTACATATTAATAATCTATGATAATGCCTTAAGGGCATAAATTAATGAATTCTGGGCCCAGCATGCTCTATCCACCATCTGATTGAGCCTTTTCAAATGTGAACATGAGGAGCTCATCATTTTAACATCAAATAATCAGAGAAAAAGGGAAGGTGCTTAAGTAATACTTCCTGACTTTGTAAAGTTTTCCAATAGGCTATTGGTATTTTAAGAGACATTATTTTAAAAATCCAGGTGAGTGATAAGAGTTCTTTTAGAAGAAAGATAAATGGCAGGATTATTAAAAATAATAGGTAGAAATTAGGTAAATACAGGGTGAGAAACAATCCTCAGGACAGTCTAGGACCAAGTTGCTGTGCAGGGGAAGGTAGGAGAGGGCAGCAGACCTGGAATTTATACCATTTCAGACAGAGATCAGACTCTCCAGTGCTGATGAAACTTCTCACCTCACCATATTCCAGCTAGTCAAAATTAAATGTATAAAAATGATAATATAATGTCGCCCTGATAGAAACATACAATATAGATGTTTGGGTAAGTTGTGAAAGAAAATCGTCTCATTAACTGAACATTAAATTGTTTTAAAAAACAGTAATACATAGTTAAGATTACAATTGTTTTCCTCATAAAGAATCATGAAATTTTTAGGCCACAATACGTGGCAGTTTTCAGTAACTAAGCTTTAGTTAAAAACAAATGGTGAGGGGTGCCTGGGTGACTTGGCTGAGCATCTGATTCTTGATTTCGGCTGAGCTCATGATCTCAGGGTTTGTGGGATTGAGCCCCACGATGGGCTCCACACTGACGGTGGAACACCTACTTGGGATTCTATCTCCTTCTGTCTCTCAAAATAAGTAAACATTTAAGAAAAATGGTGAGTCGATACACAGTTGAAAGGGGAGGAAAGATGCATATAGACACCAACAGTATGTTGCCTAGACTCCTGGCCAGGGAAAGGGGAACTTAACTGCTAGAGTAAACTCAGCAACAGGCAAGTTGATTTTTGTGGCTTTTAGCCAATCATTCCACACCCTCTTAGTCTTTCTTCTCTCCTCATTTCCTTTACGAGAAACCATGATTTTGTTCATTCAGCAAACACTAACAGCTTTCTCTTTTCCAGTTCTAGAGTCTGAGCTTGAATCAGTGCAAAGGCAGTCAAGTTCCCTCCTCTTGCCGAACTCCTACTGTCCTGGAGAAAAGAGATAAATAAGCAGTCAAATGAGTAAGGTGATTTCAAAAAGTAATAACAGCTATGTACAAAATAAAACAAGGTCATGCAGTAGAGCATGACTAGAGCTCTGGGAACCTCATTTTCTAGAGGAGTCAGGGAGAGGCTCTGGGAGGAATTGACATGTTCACTGAGACAGGAACAGCGAGAAGTCAAGGGTTGGCCAGTTAGTGCCAAGGCCCTAAAGTGGATGAGAAGGTGTGTTTAAGTAACACAAAAAGGGAGAGTATGGCTTAGTCTTGTGTGGGAGGGAGCAATGGTCCATGAGTTTAGTAAAGACAAAATCATAAGGGTGTTTTATTTTTTTATTTTTTGAAGGTAAGACTGCCCTTTATTAGTAAAATTTCTAAAATATGAAAGGTTGTAGTTTTATTAACCTTGTTTTAAAAAACTACTAAAGTCCATTACAATAGAACAGCACATACCACAATTAAGCTAAAATGGCTACATACAAATAATTCTGGATAATCTAATTTTTTTGCCATTTTTAATTTAATTTTATTGTTTAATTATTTTTTTAAATATGAAATTTATTGTCAAATTGGTTTCCATACAATACCCAGTGCTCATCCCAACAGATGCCCCCTCAATACCCATCACCCACCCCCCATCAACCCTCAGTTCGTTCTGAGTTTTTAAGAGTCTCTTATGTTTTGGCTCCCTCTCTCTCTAACCTTTTTTTTTTTTCCTTCTCCTACCCCATGGTCTTCTGTTAAGTTTCTCAGGATCCACATAAGAGTGAAAACATACGGTATCTGTCTTCCTCTGTATGACTTATTTCACTTAGCGTAACACTCTCCAGTTCCATCCACGTTGCTACAAAAGGCCATATTTCATTCTTTCTCATTGCCACATAGTATTCCATTGTGAATATAAATTGTAATTTCATTATCCATTCATCAGTTGATGGACATTTAGGCTCTTTCCATAGTTTGGCTATTATTGAAAGTGCTGCTATAAACATTGGGGTACCAGTGCCCCTATGCATCAGCACTCCTGTATCCCTTGTGTAAATTCCTAGCAGTGCTACTGCTGGGTCATAGGGTAGATCTATTTTTAATTTTTTGAGGAACCTCCACACTGTTTTCCAGAGCGGCTGCACCAGTTTGCATTCCCACCAACAATGCAAGAGGGCTCCCATTTCTCCACATCCTCTCCAGCATCTGTAGTCTCCTGATTTGTTCATTTTAGCCACTCTGATTGGCGTGAGGTGATATCTGAGTGTGGTTTTGATTTGTATTTCCCTGATGGGGAGCGACGTTGAGCATCTTTTCATGTGCCTGTTGGCCATCCGGATGTCTTCATTAAAGAAGTGTCTATTCATGTTTTCTGCCCATCTCTTCACTGGGTTATTTGTTTTTCGGGTGTGGAGTTTGGTGAGCTCTTTATAGATTTTGGGTATTAGCCCTATGTCCGATATGTCATTTGCAAATATCTTTTCCCATTCCGTCGGTTGCCTTTTAGTTTTGTTGACTGTTTCCTATGCAGCGCAGAAGCTTTTTATCTTCATGAGGTCCCAGTAGTTCATTTTTGCTTCCAATTCCCTTGCCTTTGGGGATGTGTCAAGTAAGAAATTGCTGTGGCTGAGGTCAGAGAGGTCTTTTCTTGCTTTCTCCTCTAGGGTTTTGATGGTTTCCTGTCTCACATTCAGGTCCTTTATCCATTTTGAGTTTATTTTTGTGAATGGTGTAAGAAAGCAATCTAGTTTCATCCTTCTGCATGTTGCTGTCCAGTTCTCCCAGCACCATTTGTTAAAGAGACTGTCTTTTTTCCATTGGATATTCTTTCCTTCTTTGTCAAAGATTAGTTGGCCATACTTTTGTGGGTCTAATTCTGGGGCTTCTATTCTATTCCATTGATCTTTGTGTCTGTTTTTGTGCCAATACCATGCTGTCTTGATGATGACAGCTTTGTAGCAAAGGCTAAAGTCTGGGATTGTTATACCTGCCACTTTGGTCTTCTTCTTCAATATTACTTTGGCTATTCGGGGTCTTTTGTGGTTCCATACAAATTTTAGGATTGCTTGTTCTAGCTTCGAGAAGAATGCTGGTGCAATTTTGATTGGGATTGCATTGAATGTGTAGATAGCTTTGGGTAGTATTGACATTTTAACAGTATTTATTTTTCCAATCCATGAGCATGGAATGTCTCTCCATTTCTTTATATCTTCTTCAATTTCCTTCATAAGCTTTCTATAGTTTTCAGCATATAGATCTTTTACATCTTTGGTTAGGTTTATTCCTAGGTATTTTATGCTTCTTGGTGCAATTGTGAATGGGATCAGTTTCTTTATTTGTCTTTCTGTTGCTTCATTATTAGTGTATAAGAATGCAACTGATTTCTGTACATTGATTTGTATCCTGCAACTTTGCTGAATTCATGTAGCAGTTCTAGCAGACTTTTGGTGGAGTCTATTGGGTTTTCCACGTATAATATGTCATCTGCAAAAAGAGCTTGACTTCATCTTTGCCAATTTTGATGCCTTTGATTTCCTTTTGTTGTCTGATTGCTGATGCTAGCACTTCCAACACTATGTTAAACAACAGTGGTGAGAATGGACATCCCTGTCATGTTCCTGATCTCAGGGAGAAAGCTCTCAGTTTTTCCCCATTGAGGATGATATTAGCTGTGGGCTTTTCATAAATGCCTTTTATGATGTTTAAGTATGTTCCTTCTATCCTGACTTTCTTTTTATTAAGAAAGGATGCTGAATTTTGTCAAATTCTTTTTCTGTATCAATTGACAGGATCATATGGTTCTTATCTTTTCTTTTATTAATGTGATGTATCACATTGATTGATTTGAAAATGCTGAACCAGCCCTGCAGCCCAGGAATGAATCCCACTTGATCATGGTGAATTATTCTTTTTATATGCTGTTGAATTTGATTTGCTAGTATCTTATTGAGAATTTTTGCAACCACATTCATCAGGGATATTGGCCTGTAGTTCTCTTTTTTTACCGGGTCTCTGTCTGGTTTAGGAATCAAAGTAATGCTGGCTTTATAGAATGAGTCTGAAAGTTTTCCTTCCCTTTCTATTTTTTGAAACAGCTATTTTTTGGAACAGCTTGAGAAGGATAGGTACTATCTCTGCTTTAAATGTCTGGTAGAATTCCCCTGGGAAGCCATCTGGTCCTGGACTCTTATTTGTTGGGAGATTTTTGATAACTGATTCAATTTCTTCGCTGGTTATGGGTATGTTCAAGTTTTCTATTTCCTCCAGTTTGAGTTTTGGAAGTGTGTGGGTGCTTAGGAATTTGTCCATTTCTTCCAGGTTGTCCAGTTTTTTGGCATATAATTTTTTATAGTATTCCTCATAAGAGCATTTTAGACCATGTGGATATTAGTTTAAATATGAGGAAAATCCAGTGGGACATTAATTAGCGATGAAGCCATCTTATCACACTCTGCTGAGTGGAGAATGATGGGGAAGGAAGAAAACTAGGAACAGGAAGTACAGTTTGGAGACTTCACTAGTAGACTGGGCAGGACAATGGCAGTATAGTGGAGATACAGAGGAGTTGGAGGAATTTTGATATATTTTAGATACTTTGGAGGTAAAACCATTGAGATTTTCTCATGACTTCATGTGGGAATAGAAGGAAGTTATGGATCAAGAATATTTTCATAGATGGCCATGCTTTTTATTGGGATGGGGGACAGAAACGAGGTTCTGAAAGAAAAATGAAGGGTCCTGTTTTGGCCCATCTGGGTCTTAGGTGCCGAAAAAAACAACAAAGGGAAACATTAAGTATTGATGTTTGAGTCTAAACTCATAGGAAATAATAAAACCTGAAGGTCTTAATCAGGGAATTACTGGCACACGGATGATATTTGAAGTCATAGAAATAGATGACATTATCTGAAGAAAGGGTATAGAAGAAGATGAGAAGATTGGTGAGACAGGGAGTTGCAAGGGGGGAAATTGAGAACAGCATTCCAATAAGTGGAGACCCAGGAAAGCGTGTGTTGGGTAAGCAAGAGAAGAATTCGTTCCAAGGAGGAAAGTTTTGAACTCCTCATTGTGTTTCATTTTGGTTACCATCTGCATGTTGTGCCTGAAGAAAATCATGAATTTCTAAATTGTTGCCACTTCTAATTTATATTTTCATATCTTGTCTTCTGTCCGTGGTCACTTAATCCTTCATTTTGTTTTGTCATTCATCCCATAAGGTTTTATAGGTACTGTGTTGTATGTGTTGAGTTGGATACAGTTGTGGATAAAATAAGAAGGGTTCCCTCTCATCATGAAGTTTATAATGTATGTGTTTTTAGTTTCCTCTCCTACCCTCTGCAGTTGTTTGTATTTTTTAAATGTTTTTGTTTATTTTTTGAGTGGGAGGGGCAGAGAGAGACAGAAAGAATCCAGAACAGGCCCCAGGCTCTGAGCTGTCAGGACAGACCCCAGTGTGGGGATTTGATCCCACAAACTTGGAGATCATGACCTGAGCCACAGTCGGATGCTTAACTGACTGAGTCACCCAGGTGCCCCTCTCTGCAATTATTTGTAACTGGTGCCACTTTCACACAGCTTTATTGAATGAATCTCACTGCTGCAACCCTGTCTCTTAGATCAGTGCAGGTAGGAAACTGTACCCTATACAATGTTATCTTTTGATCTTTGAACTCTAGAATGAATTACCCTCCACACACCTGCACATCTCATTCAAGGCCAATTTTATATGTGCCCTTGACCCTATACATTCTATTTGGGGCCTTCCCTATTTGGTACCCCTTTTCTCTTCTGTATGTATTTCCCTCTCTGCTGACTCCATTCCCTCAAAGAAACATGCTCAGATTTTTCCAATCCTCTTTGTCTTTGTCTGTCTCATTCTCTAGATAGATAGATAGATAGATAGATAGATAGATAGAAGAGAGAGAGAGAGGGAAAGAAAGCAAAGAAGGAAGGAAGGAGGGAAGGAAGGAAGGAAGGAAGGAAGGAAGGAAGGAAGGAAGGAAGGAAGGAAGGAAATGAGCACCGGCCTGCACTCTTCCTACCCCTGAGGCGGAGGTCACGGAAAATCCAGCACAGCACCTGGATCTATGTCCCACAACTGGCAAAACACTGAGCTAAAACCATGTCATTTGATTTACATGCAATGGGAAGCTATGAATCATCAAATTATATTATCATGTGACTTGGCTGGGCATCTGGAATGGGATGGGGTAACTACCTGATGAGAAGACTGATCTGGTTAATTGACACCATCAGGTAAAAGATGGATGGATTAATATGATGTGTTTATATTAGGAATTTATCCACATAATACACAATCCTAGTGATCTCATTAGTGAAGCAGAATATATAATATGTACTTAAAAATATAACTGGATTATTTCAAAGTCTTATCCTGATTACTGTTTGTATCCCCAAGTATATCAGCATACTGTCATCACATCTTGTTGGTGACTAAGCATTACTTCTTCTGTGTTATATTCAGCCATGTTACACAAGAACGTTAAAATTCAGTTTCCCTTTTGTGTATACATGTCTGAACACATGGGTACTCAGCTTATTTTACTCTCATTAATTTGTGTATGCATTTATATAGTTTAAGAAAAAGATCCATTGTTTGAATAATTATCTGTATGGTAAGCAACAATAGATATCATAAGATACCACCAAACAAATTTCGATTTGAGTGTTTGCAAAGCTAGAGTATAGTACTAAATATAGAAATAATTATATTCCAGAATTTGAATCTGTTGGACCAAATAAAATACTATGTGGGGTATCACATCGAGATAATAACGTTGAACATTTGACTGACAATCTATCCACATACATAGGAAACCCAATAATCTTCACCTGCCAAGCAAATAATCTAAATGAAATAGACCAAAAAGAAAAATTCAAATGAATCCTACTAAAACTGGACCTTTGCAAAGGGAAAGTAAAATGTGAGTGACAAAATAAGTTTATGAGAAGCAGAATGACAGATGGCGGTGAAACAGAGTAGATATTTATGATGATGCAAATGAATGAAAGCAGATACAAGATGATTAAATATCAGAAAATATTGAGTTTGTTGAGTCACAGGTAGAATAAAATTAAGCTAAATCATATAGCAAGCACCAGAGTAGTGGAAAGTCATAATGATTACACTGACAACAATATAATAAAAAAAAATAGTTGGGGAACTTTGTACAGAGTATATTCATTGTTTTGACCTTTTTTTATAAAGTAGTAGTTTAATACTATTCTTATATAAAAGTTTATATAGGCAGTAGCTCAATATTTGAAATAGATGAAATAAGATGTGCTGTAGGGTTTTTTGGGGGGAATGGCATACCATACTACCCTTTTCTGTCTCATCAAAGCTTTCCCTGCAGGGCCGCCTGGGTGGCTCAGTTGGTTGAGCATCTGACTCTTGATTTTGGCTCAGGTCATGATCTTACAGTTTGTGGGTTCTAGCCCCTCATTGGGCTCTGTACTGACAGTATGGAGCCTGCTTGGGATTCTCTTTACCTCTCTCTCTGCCCCTCCCCTGCCCAACACTCTGTCTCTCTCTCTCAAAATAAATAAAGAAATTTAGAAAAAAAAAGTTTCTGCAAAACTATTCAAGTCCTCCTAGAGAACTTGTGGGGTTCCTAGAAAAACAGTTTGGAAACCCAAACTTGACAATGGTATGGTTCTAAAATGCCGTAACAGAAAGGATTATGTAAATGTTTATTACATACATGAGTATGTTAAAGTACAGGATTTGTTTATTATGTTTTCTTGAACAAGAATTAACATGTTTGTAGTTTCAACACCAAACTGAAAGCCAGTATCTTAGAGTTCTGATGCTCTTCAAATTTTTTTTCAATAGGGTAAAATAAAAATTATTTAAGCCAGATTATTTACTGTGGAAAGATTGAGAGTGGTCCCTCAATTTGCATAAAAGTCAAGAGAACAGGACAATATGAAAACTTTACAAAGGAGCCAAGTGACTCCCGCCTGGTTGTATGCTAAATATATAGATAGCACTTATGTAAATACATCCAAAGCCTTGGTGGAACATTCACAAGGTTAACATCTGATCCAGCAACTTGATTTATCAGATCAAGTCTCTTAAGTTATATAAATGAATTGAGTTGCAACTCCGGATACCCAAATGTTACATCACCTTGTGTCTTATATATTGCAAGAAAATTGCAGCCAGTCACACTGTCAGACCAAGCCTTCTAGATTAGTCAGTCTACTCAGGTGATCAAATGGTAGTTCATGGGTGAGCATAGAATTAGAATTGCATGTTCTTCCTTGGTGGAATTTCTTTATATAACTCACCACTTATTGGTTGTCTCCCATATGTAATAGTACTTTTACATACATTATGTTATTTAATTTTTGGCATATTATATATTTATAGTTGAGGCAAGTAAGATTAAATAACTTAGTCAAGGTCACCTGGCTAACAAGAGCACTAGGATTTGAACTGGTTTGCAACGTTTGCAGCCTTTTTGTATATTCTATTTTTTTCTTCCAACTTGAAGTTCTAGTTAGGTAACATACATCTTCTATTTTTTAAGGTCAGGTCTATCCTAGTCTTATCCATTTGAATATAGACGCTGGTCCCTTAGTTAGGCTTTAGTTTTTCCACAATATATACAATATCTCTTAGAGCACCTCATCTAAAGAAGACCAGTAACATCCATTTTCTTTTAACTGGTACCTTCTTCTGCTATAATTACATTGCTCAGACTGTATCCCCAATTTCAGAAGCAAAATAAACAAGAACAGAAGAAATACTGCCAGGTTTTATTAATTTATCTTATTTAATTTTCCCTCCTAATTTCCTAAAACCCAGGTATTGTAGAATATGGATATAAATGTTATTAAGGTAATTAATTTTTTTTCCCAAGAGCCTATTACTGCTTCAACAAAGCAGAATCTAATTTCTTTGTATCACAATGAACTACTCCTAAGGTCAATACCTCTAGATTATCCAATATTCAAGGCTTCATAATGAACTTAGCAATTAAAAGTAGTAACCAAAATCAGAAAACATAAACATTTCATAGAACTAAAGCCTTCTTAAACTAGCTATATAAGCCAAGGAGAAATGGACCTTAAAACCATTATGTGGTAAACTCTAAGAATCTGGAATTCAAACAGTCTTGCTTTATTGCATGCATGGAGTATTTTTTTTTTTCATGCAAGTTTGTATCCTTTAAAAGGTAAATTAGAGGGGTGCCTGGCTGGCTCAGTTGGTTAAGTGTGTGACTTCTACTCAGGTCATGATTTCATGGTCCATGAGTTTGAGCCCAGCATTGGGCTCTGTGCTGACACCTCAGAGCCTGGAAGCTGCCTTCAAATTCTTTGTCTTCCTCTCTCTCTGCCCCTCCTCTGCTCTCTCTCTCTCTCTCTCTCTCTCTCTCTCTCTCTCTCTCAAAAGTAATGAAAGACACTTAAAAAATAAAATTAAAATTAAATTAAATAAAGGTAAATTAGAAAAAGTCATCCAAGTTTGGACTAGAATTTGGTCATGTCAAAAGAGGGATCAAAATGTAGCTGGGCAAGAATCTTGAGAAGAGTTTTTGTTTTTTGTTTCTGTTTTGTCTTCTCTCTTTTTGTATTTGCCTCATTGTCCTTGCAACAACTGGGAACATAGAAGGGGAAGAATGGGACATTGTGCACCTGTCTACTGCAGGGGGGACTTGGTTCTGCTGGGTTATGAAACTGCTCTGTGTTAGCTTTATATCCAACCTAGAAGCTACACAGCTGGTCACAATTCCCCTGAGTATTGAGGACGCCCAACAGTGATTTTCCAGACAGCTTAACTTGTTTTCAGACATGGTTCAAGAGAACTCTAAGGTTATGATTTAAAAATAAAAATAAAAATAAAAAGTAACATTTCAGATTGCTTATCTCTATTTCATTTAGTTCTTTTTACGGAATTCTGTCTTGTTTTTTCATTTGGAGCAAATTCCTCTGTATCCACACTTTGCTTGACCTCCTATTTGTTTCAGTGAATGAGGCTGAACAGCCACCTTTCTCCAACTGGAAGGCATGATGTGTGGATGGTCGACGCTTGTGTAGACTCTTTGTGCCCAGTGGCTGGTGGACTGGGGGGGTCCCAGGTCATTCTGCCTTGTGGCTGCCCTGTGGACGGGCTGGAGGTGGGGTGGCCCCGGGGCTGTGGGCACTGAGGGCGCCCCTGGGTGGACAGGGTGGAGGTGGGCTGGGGGAGGTGTGTGCCCTGAGGGTGCCTGGGGGGCGGGGCGGCTGGGGCTCCGCGCCGCCGTCCAGGTGGAGGGGGAGCACGAACTGTGAAACTTCCAGCGGCTCCGCACTCTTTCGTGGGGCTCCAAGGCCACACCTGTTACGTTGTACTTGCCCTTTTCCACCGGGGTTGTTTTCCGAGCCCGAGGGCATCTGTGGCAGAGCTCCCGGAGGCGGAGGCGGAGGCGGAGGCGGCGCGCTTCCCTGGCACCTGGAACTGAGTTTGGGGCCTCGTCGCGGGCTCCCCGGGGCAGAGGGCACGCCGGGGGCACTCGCCGACCTCTGACCCGGAAGGCCTCTAGTCGCTCCACCCCCCCCACCTTCCGGGCTTCCTGCTAGGCCTGGTTTCTTTGGGTTCTGGTTATTCCTTTGTTTGTTTCTTAGATGTTCAGTTGTTTCTTTTGAGAGAAACAGAGAGACAGGGCAGAGAGAGCCCGGGCAGGGGAGGAGCAGAGAGAGTGGAGACAGAGATTCCCAAGCAGGGTCCGCCCTGCGGGCCCGGAGCCAGATGGGAGGGTGGATCCCAGGGACCCAGAAATCGTGACCTGAGCCGGGCGGGTCAGATGCTGAGCCGACCAAGCCACCCAGGCGCCCCTCTAGTTGCTCCTTTAAACCACAGCTTTCTCTCTGCGCCCCAGGGCGGGCGAATCTGTACCGGGAGCCTCAGTACCACCCCTGCGGGGGCAACTCCCGGCGTGGGGCGTGGGGCTGGGGTCCCTTTGTTATGGAGTCCTCTCTCTCTCTGCCTCGGGGTCAGCCCCCAGTACTCCTTCAGGACGAGCTGCCTTACCAACAGGTGCAGATCTGGTGGACCAGGCAAGGCCGGGGTTTTCCTAGCAGCCGGGTGTTCCTAGTGGCCAGGGTCTTCCTGGCGGCCGGGGCCTTCCTGGTGGCCGGGGTTTTCCTAGTGGCGGGGACTTATGTTGGTGGGGTCTTCCTGGAGGCCGGGGTCTTCCTAGTCTCTGTCTGGGAACACAGCCCTGAACTGGCTTCTGGAGAGAGGAAACCTATGGCTCCTTGTTACCAGGCCAGTGCAAGGCTCTGAGCACATACTCAGCAATCCGTTAATGAATTCCACAATTAAGTGCACTCTCCACTTTTACTTTCCTTATGTTCCTGACTATACGAGTGATTCAGACTTTTTTTTTTTTTTTTTTAAGTTCATGGACTGTAGATGTGCAACTCACCAGCTTGAGTGTGCTAATAGTGTGTTTCTTTCCTTCTCTTTTTCAGTCTGTTCCCAGTATTCTAGAGGAGTGTTTGCCATTTTCGGACTCTACGATAAGAGGTCGGTACACACCTTGACCTCGTTCTGCAGCGCCTTGCACATCTCCCTCATCACACCGAGTTTCCCCACGGAGGGGGAGAGCCAGTTTGTGCTGCAGCTCAGACCGTCCTTGCGGGGCGCGCTCCTGAGTCTGCTGGACCACTACGAATGGAACTGTTTCGTCTTCCTGTACGACACGGACAGGGGTAAGTCGCAATTCCACGCCCACATGAGTAAAACCCTCACTTTCAAGCAGAAGTGGCCTGGTATCACTTTTGTGACTTAGGGAAATAATTTGAGCTCTACTGCAGCTAAAATCAGAAAAGGGTCAATGGGTATTGTCAGTAATTTCATCTGGAAACTTCCAATTAAATGAGCATCAGATACACCAGGTTATTCATGAGCCAACCATGCTCTGTGACTTAGCTGAAATCAAGATAAATACTTCTTTGAACATTTCTGTGATGATATTTCAGGTACAATCAGGAAATAAATGTCTTTTGCCTCAAGTGAAGATGATTTCATGTCTTGGAATGTCTTTAAGGGAGCAAGTTGATTTTTCAGTCTGCATCTCTATATCTATAATTTTATTTAAAAAAGAAAAAGGAAAAAGAAAGTAGTAGTTGAACCATATCCATGGGTTTGACATGTGAAACTTGAAGTGAGTAATTGAAATGTGGTGACAGTGCGGTACAGATTTGGGGTAAGGCTTCGGGGCCCTGGCAACCTTACATTTTACCATAACCTATCGGGCTCTGAAGATCAGGAACTGATACTATGCAACCCATGTGTTGGAAAAACAAGGTGAATAAGTTATTGACAATCATCCATTTTTATACAGGTTTGAGATACTTTGACTTTTCATTGCGAGACATAACTTAAATTCGCATATTCTTTTTTTTATTTTTTCTTTCTATTTAGTGTCTAGAATCACAGCAACAGATTATATTGCAGAATAAACAGCAGGGAACTCCCTTTGGGCTTTTTATCTTCAATATTTTTCCCTTAAAGAGTATATATGACAAGAAGTTGGAATAAAAATTCAAACTGGCAACGTTTTGAGAATATCATTGAATAGAATTCTGTCTGTGACATGAGTAAAACAATAAGCATAAAACAATGAACAAGCAAAATAAATCTTTTGAAGATGTAATTATCTTCAAAGGCCAAAGCATAATTTCCTATTTTCAGAGATGGTATATCCTATAAGATGTCACACCACTGGTGGTCCTAGTAAATTTTATATTGGTTTTCTTGCTAAGTTTTCCTTTCAGTAACAAGTTTAGAAAACTTAATGTCATCAGTGTATTTTTTGCATGGTTGCCACATGCCGTAATTCTCATTTGGAAATATGGGAGCCTACCCATGTCTTGTGATGACATTTTCCAATATCTAAAAGTCCAAAGCATCCTAGAGCTTTGTATGTATGATAGATGAGAGAAATCATTCTGTTCATTTCTAACTTTTGGAAAAATCCTTCAATAAGAGGACACTGAAAATTGAACCATAAGGCAACTTAAAACAACAATGAGGTATTACTACCTTATTAGAATGGCCAAGATCCAGATGACTGACAATGACACATGCTGGTGAGCATGCAGAGCAACAGGGGCTCTTGTTCATTGTTGGTGAGAATGCATAATGGTACAGTCGTTTGAAAGTCAAGGTGGCAGTTTTTTACAAAACTAAATACATGCTTACCTTGTGATGTAGCATTCGTGCTCTTTGGTATTTACCTATAAGTGGAAAACTTATGTCCCCGCAAAAACCTGCACACAGATACTTATAGCACCTTTATTCACAATTACCAGAACTCAGAAGCAACAAAATGTCCTTCAGTAGGTGGATGAATAAATAAATGTGGTTCATCCAGACAATGGAATATTATTCAATGAGCTATCAATACATTAAAAACCATGCAGGGACCTTAAATGCAGAGTCCTACTAAGTGTAGAAGCCAATCTGAAAAGGCTACATGCTATATTTCAACTATATGACGTTCTGGAAAAGGCAAAGCTATGGAGACAGTAAAGAGATTAGTGGCTGCCAGAGGTTAAGGGGAAAGAGGGATGAACAGGTGAATCACAGAGGATTTGTCAGGCAGCGAAGTTGCTCAGTATGATGCTGGCATTGGATCATGATGTGACACTATGATAATGGTAGACATGTCATTATACATTTGCCCAAACACATAGAACGTCTGAAACCAAGGGTGAACCCTAATGTAAACCGAGGACTTTAGGTGATAATGATATGTCAGTATAGCTTCATCAGTTGTAACATATGAATGTCAAATGCAAAAAAAAAAAAAAATTACACCTGAATAAAGTTGACTTACGATGTTAAAAAATTGAATCATGATGTAAAGAAATACAAACTGGGATATATATAGATGAGACTATTCTTTATGTGGTTCTTTATGATATAGCTTTGGGCACAAGATCCTTATTTTATGACATCTTGATCTTATAGAAATATCAGTGGGTCCTGTGTCTTACTTTTTCTCTCTGTGCCTGGGTCCATCAGTCTCTGGCAAGAAGAAGGTTGTAGGCGTTCGTGCATCAGCCTCCCTACCAAACAGGGATTCAAAGTGATGCTTTGCTTTCACACTAGTATGTACTTTCCGGGATCCTCACCCCTGTGTAGCACATCAGATGCTTCAACCCTGAGCCATGTCCCATCCCGTCTGTCCAGGAATCTCTCTAGTATAAGCAGACCTATTTCGTTCTTGAAAGAATCTTTCTCCTGGCTGAGTTTCTGCCTCCCAAGGCTTAAACCCTTCATGGAACAAGCTCTGTTTCTTCTAATATGGCATCTTGTTACCTTTAACATTCCTACTGGCTTGCTGAACAAAGCCTGCTTTTCCTTGTTGTCTCCCTGTCCTGCTTTTAACCAGCTAATGCAAGTCACGCTCTCAAATTTCTAATTCTCTCTAGTAGTTGCTGCAGGATGAACAGCCAGCCCTTTGCACTGCTTTCTAGTAGAGTAATACAACCCATCTTCAAAACAGACACCTTTATCCCAAGGGATAATTGCATGAATGAAAAAATAACATATCAGGAAGATGGCTCTTTATATTTTTTACTGAAGTATATTTGACGTACGATGTTATATTAGTTTCAGGGGTACAACATAGTGACTCAACACTTCTTTGCATTACTCAGTGTTCACCACAATAAGTGTGGTCACCATCTGTCACCATACAGTGTTATTACAGTATCGACTCTATTCCCTATGCTGTACTTTTCATCTCTGTGATTTACTTATTTTATAAATGGAAATTTGTGGCCGTGTCGTGGTGTTGAGATGGTTCACTCTATCATAACATGACCGTGCTTCTCGATATTCTTGGTTTCAGTTAAGTACTTGCAAAAGACAGTAATAATTTTTTCTCCCTTTGAAATTGTTGTGCTCATTTTATAAGTTTAGGATCACAAGATCAATTTATTTCCTCTTAGATAGTGGGCTTAAAATTATGTATCACTATCACCAACCGAGGTATGAACTTCAGTTGTGAGCTTGATTAATTTCTCTCATAAACATAGTTGGCTAAGAGTCATCTGTATTTTCACATCATGCAGAAAAAGAGAGCACACATCCACTTTAAAGATAAGAATTTTTTTTATAATGTACGAAACCACCTGTCAAGAAATAAGATGGTTTAGTACATTTTAGTACTTTTCTCTGATCTTCAGTTATCCTTAACTGTTTATTTCAACATTTTTCCTGTTACAAATAACTGCCTTAATATGACCCTGAATTTCTCCACAATCTTGAGTGGAACATGGCTGTCTGATGCATCATAAATCATTATTTTGGAATATGTTATCTCATTGATCCACTTAGTTATTTCTGAAATCTTTTTTTTTTTTTAATTTTTTTTTCAACGTTTATTTATTTTGGGGACAGAAAGAGACAGAGCATGAACGGGGGAGGGGCAGAGAGAGAGCGAGACACAGAATCGGAAACAGGCTCCAGGCTCTGAGCCATCAGCCCAGAGCCCGACGCGGGGCTCGAACTCACGGACCGCGAGATCGTGACCTGGCTGAAGTCGGACGCTTAACCGACTGCGCCACCCAGGCGCCCCAAGAAATCTTAATCCCCGTAGTGATACACTGATCTTATAAAATACAAGAGCTTCACTCTGTCATAACTTAAGGTAGTGTTTTTATGATGAATTGTCGTCAAAGGAATGATATTTTCTTTCCTCTGATGTAAGACTTCTCTTCAAGTTCTGCTCTGCTCGTGGTGAACTGTGTGAACGTACCTGTATGTTTGTCCACATATGTCAGGGAGAAATAGAGACAGGGACAGAGAAGGAGGAAGGTTGAACTGCATTGTCTTTAAGGTCCATTCATGTTATCTTTAATGTTTCTTTATATTCCAGATGATATTGTATATAAATAAATATGTATTATATTCCAAATTCCTTCCCTAGAAACGGTGGGCAGAAAAAGAAAGATGGTAGGTCACATAAGCATCCTGTTTATCAGGTTGCTCCGGGCTTCTTTTCACTTGACGGCCTCTCAAAGAAGAAGAGTGTTCGTCCATTTTTTCATTCAGTTTATGCACTTACCATTCAATAAAAATGTATTGTTCACCTTGTCTGTATCGGACACTTTGATACGTATTTAGAATGCAGTGATGGGGGTGCCTGGGTGGCTCAGTCGGTTAAATGTCCATCTTTAGCTCAGGTCATGATCTCAGATCACGGGTTCGAGTCCCATGTCTGGCTTTTCACTGATGCTGTGGAGCCTGCTTCCTTCTGATTCTCTGTCTCCCTCTCTTTGTTCCCCTCCCTTGCTTTCTCCCTTGCTTTTTTTAAAAAAAAAATTTTTTTTAACTTAAAAAAAATTTTAATTTTAAATTTTAAAAAGTTTTTTTTTAAAAAGAATGCAGTGATGAGCAAGACTGTACTAGGATGAAGTTAACTCACTTGCTATAGCTTCATTAGGAAATGGCACACAAGATTCTGTTTGATAGCCAAGAGCTTGCCTTTGAGACACAGTGTGATGTTTTTACATTTGGAATAAAACTTTGGTAAGATTTTTGAGTTGATAAATTTAAGGCTATTGAATATGTTTGAAATGCTGCTTATGAACCTGAAGATCTGAATATTAAATTTTAATTAGTTACCTTAAGTAGTCACATTTGCCTAATGGCTACCTACCATATGGGACAACACAGTGTATCTAAACAATGAGCTCATTTGGAACAACATATTTTAGTTTGAGCGAGATGTCCAAATCTTTTCTCAATTCATGTAGGAAAAGAACTTAGAGAACACCCTGTGCAGAATCCTTTTTATAGTAATTTTCACATTACATTGTGTGTATATTTATATATCTTTTCTTCCCCCAGAAATACATCTTTCAGCAGTAATTATTATATCTTGCTGCATTTATATCTTTTCTGTGTAGCATAGTAACCCCTAATAAGTATGCCATAAACATGGAGTGGATGAATGACTTAATCAAAGTCCTTGACAATAGGTATCAAATAATTTTGATGCTCTCATAACTAATCATGTAATTCAAATTTTATTAATGATTAAAATCTTTGTTTATTTTTGAGAGAGAGAGAGAGAGAGAACATGAGCAGGGAGGGACAGAGAGAAAGAGAGAGAATCCCAAGCAGGCTCCATGCTGACAGCTGAGAGCCCAACACGGGACTCAAATTCATGAGCCAAGAGATCATGACAGAGCCAATGCTGAACACTTAATCGACTGAGCCACCCAGGTGCCTCAATTGTTTTGTTTTGTTTTTTAATGATACTGTATTTTAATGTATCAAATAATTCCTATATTAATCAAAATGAAAAATTCTCCTATAGAGATGGTCCTTGAATTAAATTTTTTCTTATCATGAAAAAGTATGGAGCAGCCTGAAAAAGAACATCCCTTTTTTTTTTTTTAAATATAATTTATTGTCAAATTGGCGAAAATGTAGTGTGTACAGTGTGCTCTTGGTTTGGGGGTAGATTCCCGTGGTTCATCACTTACACATAACACCCAGTGCTCATCCCAGCAAGTGCCCTCCTCTATACCCATCATCCATTTTCCCCTCCCCCCCCAATCCCCTATTAACCCTCAGTTTGTTCTCAGTATTTCAGAGTTTCTTATGGTGTGCCTCCCTGCCTCTCTGTAACTATTTTTTCCCCTTCCCTTCCCCATGATCTTCTGCTCAGTTTCTCAAGTTCCACATATGAATGGAAATGTGATATCTGTCCTTCTCTGACTGACTTATTTCACCCAGCATAATACCCTCCAGTTCCATCCACGTTGCTAAAATGGCAGGATTTCATTCTTCCTCATTGCCAAGTAGTATTCCATTGTATATATAAACCTCATCTTCTTTATCCATTCATCAGTTGATGGACATTTAGGCTCTTTCCATAATTTGGCTACTGTTGAAAGTGGGGCTATAAACATTGGGGTACAAGTGCCCCTATGCATCAGCACTCCTGTATCCCTGGGGTAAATTCCTAGCAGTGCTATTGCTGGGTCATAGGGTAGGTCTGTTTTTAATTTTTTCAGGAACCTCCACACTGTTTTCCAGAGTGGCTGCACCAGTTTGCAAAAAACATGGAACGCTTCATGAATTTGTGTATCATCCTTGCACAAGGGCCAGGCCAGTCTTCTCTGTATCGTTCCAGTTTTAGTATATGTGCTGCTGAAGTGAGCACTGAAAAAGAACATTCTTGATTTAGATATAATCAAGCTAAATATTTAAAACACTTTAAAATAATCCATATTTTTGGCATTATAAAACCTTGAATTTTTGTCAAATCTACTTAACAAGATGTCATTTTTCCTTGAGCGAAAAAGAGATGTTAATTTAAATAATACAAGAAGTCATTATTTTCTCACTTGAAATAGATGTTTTCAAAGGAAAATATTTTTTACTTCTGTGTATTGCACAGAATTGTACATATTTATGATGCATCTGTGGCCATTCCCAACACCACGGGTCACAAGATGAATTTATGATCAAGGGAGAGATGAAGAGATATAAACCTAATATTTAAAAATTCTTTTCTTTTAATGTTCATTTATTTATTTATTTTGAGAGAGAGGGAGAGAGAGAATCCCAAGCAGGCTCCATGCTATCATCTGAGACTTGATGTGGGCTCGATCTCACAAACTGTGTGATCATGACCTGAGCCGAAATCAAGCATTGGATGTTTAAATGACTGAGCCACCCAGGTGCCCCTAACATTTAAAACTTGTAAGGATCACTGTCATTATTTTTCATGCACCCATTCTGGAGGCCAGAGTAAGCAGTGGCTGGCGCTATTCTTGTTTTATTTCATCCTTCTCTTTAATGCTTAATGTTCAACGTTTTATCGCATTGGCCGTTTCCAGGTTCGCAGCGTTATTTCAGGGGTTGCTGAATATCTTGTGTTCAATATATGAATTATTATTATAACATTATGTAAATTGTCCCTAGGAGACATGGATTTGGCAAGACATAGAGTAGAAAACTTTAATTTGGGTTGGTTTGGCTTATTTCCTTTGGCCTGTTTTTTTTTTTTTTTTAACAAAACTATATTCCACACATAGCATAACATATTTTGAAAAACCTAGGAAACAACGTTGTGGGTGGCATAATGTATGTGTGCTGCTCCCCTGCGCTGAAGCCAGAGCAAGGAGGGAAGGGGGTGGAGAGGGGAGCTTGGGTGGGGAGGGCAGAGATCTTGCTATTTTATTTCTACTTTTTGGGTTTTGCTGCATACGTGCCTTTTATTTTTAAACTGCCTCAAATCCTTTTGCGAAAAGAGTCGAGATCTAAATCACAGAAATAGGAACAAATTAAGAGGCATGAGATACCTTTCCACAATACCTCTCTTAACTTTCCAGTAAAAAGCCTATTGAATAAATGGCTCCAGAGAGCTCGCCTGCCTTCCCTTCGGGTTCTCAGCTCCACTTCTCTATTTCTTCTCACATTGCCCTATTCTTTTACTCTTTCCCTCCTTCGTGCATCACAACATAGAGTGTTTAGGCAACATGGTTCCATGGACCTGGGAACCTCAGTCCTCTGTCACTCATTACCAGCATGGGCTTGTGGTAAACTCACGCCCATAGGTAATGTAGGGGGATAACAGAGCAGAAAAGTGCAAGGAATATGGTGTAATGACTTCAGTTCACACCAAAATAATATCACTGGCTCTGCTTCTTCTTTGAAATTCCTTTCTGAGAGGTGTGAGATGGGGAACATTTTCAGGGATGACTGCGCACCTGTCACCTGGCCTTGGAGCTGCTCAGAGGAGTGCTGAGTGTGTAGGGGTGCTTACGAGTTCCCGCCTCCCAGTTTCCAGTTACTGTGCAGGTTCATGTGATGCCAGCACACATCTCCCATGAATTGTGCCACTTACAATGCAATTTTCTTATTAAAAACAAAATTAGAAACACATTAGCAAAACAGAGATCTTTGATGTATAAATTCAGGAGAAGTAAGAATCTTTCAGAAACTAACCTGGTGTTATCCAAGAAGGGATGAAAATTTATCATTAGTGCTTGGTACATTCAGCCTCATTTCAGTGTATTTCCTAATCCTCAGGGAAAACACCTTTAACTGTAAAACCCTTACTGGGATGAAGAGGAGTTCCCTTTTTATAAACTTCCCATGGCGAACCTCAGGCATTTATCTTTGTTTATAATTAACTCATTAGGATTTAGACTGTTTTTTATAGCTCACTTAAATATGTTTGCTTACTGATATTTATTACATTTTTCATCAGGCTGATGATGCCAAATATTTACTTGTTACCAGCTGCCAAGTGTGAGGCTAGCCCATTCTGTCAGGAGGAGAACACACTTCACTCTGTGTTTCAAGCATGTATCACTGCCTTCCTGCTGGAGCTGGGCCAGTGGGAGAGCAAAGAAAAAAAACATGTGTAAACATAACAATGGAGCTTCCTATGGCGATTCTAACTTGTAATTGAGGGAGAAAAAGTAATCATAAGCTGGCAAGGCAGCCCCTGCTCCCTCTACAGCATCTCCTTTGGTGGCACTGCAGTGTCTGTCTTCGGCCCTCATTAACCTGATTCCACAGGCTGGCACCTCTGCGGGTTAGGAGGGGGGCATAGTGGATGGAGGGGCACATGCATGGGGTGAAGGAACCCTGGTGGGTATTTTCATAAAGAGGGTTACGTGTGCCATCCCTTTTCCCTGGGGAGAGGAGGCAAAGGGAGGCACGTGTATGTCTGTCCCCTCCCACCTTTCCTGGTTACAGAATGAAGGAGTTGAGGGCACGTGCCCTCAACTGGAAGTGCCATCCTTGTGCTAAAATCCCACGTGGATGATGAGCCAGAACCATACTGCCAGACAAGGGGGTTCTCAAAGAACAGTGCCATAAAGCTACAATGAGGGGTGCTGGAAGTGCCATGCTTGTGCTCAAATCCCATAAGTATGATGAACCAGAACCACACTGCCAAACAAGAGGGTTCTCGAAGAACAATGCCATAAAGGTACAACAAGCGTAGGCAGAGAAGGGGCCGGAGTGAGGAGCAGGACCATAAGCAGTGTGTGGACAGATTGGATATATTCTGGAGACACTCAGAGCCTACACTTGCTCTTGTGCCAGCAGCCTTCCACACATTCATTTGAAAGAGACCCAAGTGGACTGGCAGGGAAAGTAAATATGCAGCCTTCCACCAACATTTATGCCGGGTCTGTTTGGTTGTCATGTAGAAGGCACTAGACATATGCATTGTTGACTGACTGACAAACCACCTGTCAACATGGTCCTCCGTTCACGTTTGCTTCCCATTGTTGGTGCTCAGTGTGAAGAGAAGAGCAAGCAGATCTGGGTAGGACCGTTGGGAGCCCCTGCACCCTAGAAAGGTCATTGCGTTGGCCCCATTGACATGCACTGTTCAAACACACAAAATACAGGAGGAGCCAAGTTGGTGGAACAGCATGGAAGTTTTTTGTGTCTCGCATCTATGAAATACAGCCAGATCAACATTAAACCATCCTGCACACCTAGACAATTGATTTGAGGATTAACACAACAATCTGCACAACCTGAACCACAGAACTCAGCAGGAATTCACCCCAAAAGAAAAAGCAGGAAGAAACGACAGCCAGAGACTTAACCAAAACAGACACAAGTAGGATGTCTGAACCACAATTTAGAATCACGGTAATAAGAATATTAGCTGGAGTCAAAAATAGACTAGAATCCCTATCTGTGGAGATAAAAGAAGTAAAAGCTAGTCAGGATGAAATAAAAAATGCTATAACTGAGCTGCAATCTATAATGCATGCTATGGCAGCAAGGATGGATGAGGCAGAGCAGCAAATCAGCAACATAGAGACAAACTTTTGAGGAATAATGAAGCAGAAAAAAAGAGGGAGACTAAGGCAAAAGAGCATGATTTAATATTTAGAGAAACCAGTGACTCATTAAAAAGGAACAACATCAGAATCATAGGGGTCTCAGAAGATGAAGAGAGAGAAAAAGGAGTAGAAGAGTTATGTGAGCAAATCATAGAGGAAAACTTTCCTAACCTGAGGAAAGACAGACATCAAAATCCAGGAACCACAGAGGACTCCCATTAGATTCAACAAAAACTGACCATCATCGAGGCATATCATAGTCAAATTCACAAAATACTCAAGCAAGGAAATAATCCTGAAAGCATCAAGGGGTAAAAAGTCTTTAACTTACAAGGGAGGACAGATCAGGTTTGCAGCAGACCTATCTACAGAAACTTGGCAGGCCAGAAAGGAATGGCAGGATATATTCAATGTGCTATATCGGAAAAATATGCAGCCACAAATTCTTTGTACAGCAAGGCTGTCATTCAAAATAGAAGGAGAGATTAGAGGTAGCCCAGACAAACAAAAATTAAAAGAGTTCATGACCAATAAACCATCCCTGCAAGAAATTTTAAGGGGGACTCTCTGAGGGGAGAAAAGACTAAATACATACATACATACATACATACATACATACATACATACATACCAAAAGCAACAAAGACTAGAAAGGACCAGAGAACACCACCAGAAACTCCCAGCTCTACAAGCAACATAATGGCAATAAACTCATATCTTTCAGTACTCACTCTGAATGCCAGTGAACTAAATGCTCCAATTGAAAGATACAGGGTAACAGAATGGATAAGAAAACAGGATCCATCTATATGCTGTTTACAAGGGACCCACTTTAGACCTAAAGACACCTTCAGATTGAAAGTAAGGCGATGGAGAACCATCTACCATGCTAATGGTTGACAAAAGAAGACTGGAGTAGCCAAACGTATATCAGACAATCTAGACTTTAAAATAAAGACTATTACAAGAGATGATGAAAGGCATTATATCATAATTAAGGAGTCTATCCATCAAGAAGACATAACAGTTGGAAACATTTATGTAAACAGTTGTAAACATTTATGCTCCAAATGTGAAAGCACCCAAATATATAAATTGATTAATCCCAAACATAAAGAAACTCATTGATAATAATACAATAATAGTAGGAGACTTCAACACCCCACTTACAACAATGGACAGATCATCTAAACAAAGAATCAACAAGGAAACAATGGCTTTGAATGACACACTGGACCAAATGGACTTAACAGATATATTCAGAACATTTCATCCTAAAGCAGCAGAATATACATTCTTCTCCAGTGTACATGTAATGTTCTCCAGAATAGACCACATACTGGGGCACAAATCAGCCCTCAGCAAGTACAAAAAGATTGAGATCATACTTTGTGTATTTTCAGACCACAATGCTATGAAACTTGAAATTAACCACAAATAACTTGGAAAGGTAACAAATACTTGGAGACTGAAGAACATCCTACTAAAGAACGAATGGACTAACCAACAAGTTAAAGAAGAAACTAAAAAGTACATGGAAGCCAATGAAAATGATAACACCACAGCCAAAAACCTCTGGGACCCAGCAAAGGTGGTCATAAGAGGGAAGTGTATAGCATCCAGGCCTTCCTAAAGAAGGAAAAAAGGTCTCAGATACACATCCTAAACTTACACCTTAAAGAGCTGGAAAAAGAGCAGCAAATAAAACCCCAAACCAGCAGAAGACAGAAACTAATGAAAATTAGAGCAGAAATTAATGCTATTGAGAAAAAACAACAACAACAACAACAAAAAAAACAGTAGAACAGATCAGTGAAACCAGAAGCTGGTTCTTTGAAAGAATTAACAAAATTGATAAACCACTAGCCAGTTTAATCAAAAGGAAAGTACCCAAATAAATAAAATCAATAAGGCAAGAGAAGAGATCACACTGACACAGCAGAAGTAAAACCAATAATAAGAGAATATTATGAGCAATTATATGTCAATAAAATGGGCAATCTGGAAGAAATGGACAAATTCCTAGAAACATATACACTACCAAAACTGAAACAGGAAGAAATAGAAAATTTGTACAGACCCATAATCAGTAAAGAAATCTAATTAGTAATCAAAAATGTCCCAAAAAACAAGAGTCCAGGGCCAGATGGCTTTGCAGGGGAATTCTACCAAACATTTAAGGAAGAGTTAATACCTATTCTCTTGAAGCTGTCCCAAAAAATAGAAATAGAAGGAAAACTTCCAAACTCTTTCTATGAAGCCAACATTACCTTGATTCCAAAACCAGACAAAGACCCCACTAAAAAGAACTACAGACCAATTTCCCTGATGAATATGGATGCAAAAATCCTCAACAAGATATTAGCCAACCAGATCCAACAATATGTTAAAAACATTATTCACCATGACCAAGTGGGATTTATACCTGGGATGCAGGGCTGGTTCAATATCTGCAAAACAATCAATGTGATTCATCACATCAATAAAAGAAAGGACAAGAACAACATGATCCTCTCAATAGATGCAGAGAAAGCATTTGACAAAATACAGCATCCTTTCTTGATAAAAACCCTCAAGAAAGGAGGGATAGAAGGGTCATACGTCGAGATCATAAAAGCCATATATGAACGACCCAATGCTAATATCATCCTCAATGGGGAAAAGCTGAGAGCTTTCTCCCTAAGGTCAGGAACGAGACAGGGAGGTCCACTCTCTCCACTGATATTCAACATAGTATTGGAAGTCTTAGCCTCAGCAATCAGACAGCACATAGAAATAAAAGGCATCCAAATCGGCCAGGAGGAGGTCAAACTTACACTCTTCGCAGATGACATGATACTGTATATGGAAAACCCAAAAGATTCCACCAAAAAACTGCTAGAACTGATTCTTAAATTCAGCAAAGTTGCAGGATATAAAATCAGTGCACAGAAATCAGTTCCTATACACCAACAATGAAGAAACAGAAAGAGAAATCAAGGAAGTGATCCCATTTACAATTGCACCAAAAACCATAAAATACCTAGGAATAAATCTAACCAAAGAGGTGAACAATCTACCCACTGAAAACTATAGGGGCTTATGAAATAAATTGAAGAAGACACAAAAATTGGAAAAAGATTCCATGCTCCTGGATAGGAAGAACAAATATTGTTAAAATGTCAATAGTACCCAAAACAATCTACATATTCAATGAAATCCCTATCAAAATAACACTAGCATTCTTCACAGAACTAGAACAAACACCCCTACAATTTGTATGGAACCAGAAAAGACCCTGAGTAGGCAAAGCAATCTTGAAACAGAAAACCAAAGCAGGAAACATCACAATCCTGGACTTTGAACTGTATTACAAAGCTGTAATCATCAAGAAAGTATGGTACTGGCACAAAAACAGACACTCACATCACTGGAACATGGACCCACAGACGTATGGCCAACTAATCTTTGACAAAATAGGAATGGCAATCTCTTCAGCAAGTAGTGGTGGGAAAACTGGACAGCGACATGCAGAAAAATGAACCTGGACCACTTTCTTACACCATACACAAAAATAAAATCAAAATGGATGAAAAACCTAAATGTAAGACAGGAAGTGATCAGAATCCTCGAGGAGAAAGCAAGCAAAAACCTCTTTGACCTTGGTCACAACAACTTCTTACTCAACATGTCTCTAGACGCAAGGGAAAGAAAAGCAAAAATGAACTATTGGAACCTCACCAAAATAAAAAGCTTTTGCATGGTGAAGGAAACAGTCAGCAAAACTAAAAGACAACTGATGAAATGGGAGAAGATGTTTGCAAATGACATATCGGATAAAGGGTTAGTATCCAAAATCTGTAAAGAACTTATCAAACTAAACACCCAAAAAACAAATAATCCAGTGAAGAAATGGACAAAAGACATGGCAAAAGACATGTCATCCAGATGGCCAACTGACACATGAAAAAATGCTCAACATCACTCATCATCAGGGAAATACAAACCAAAACCACAAAGAGATACCCCCTCACACCTGTCAGAATGGCTAAAATCAACAACTCAGGCAACAAGGATGTTGACAAGAATGCAGAGAAAGAGGATCTCTTTTGCACTGCTGGTAGAAATGGAAACTGGTGCAGCCACTCTGGAAAACAATATGCAGGTTCCTCAAAAAATTAAAAATAGAACTACCCTACAACCCACCAATTGCATTACTAGGTATTTATCCAAGGAATACAGATGTGCTCTTTTGAAGGGACACTTGCACCACAATGTTTATAGCAGCACTATCAACAATAGCTAAAGTATGGAAAGAGGCCAAATGTCCATCGATGGAGGAATGGATAAAGAAGATGTGGTATAAATATATACAATTGAGTATTACTCACCAATCAAAAAGAATGAAATCTTGCCATTTGCAACTATGTGGATGGAACTGGAGGGTATTATGCTAAGTGAAATAACTCAGAGAAAGACAAATATCATATGACTTCACTCATATGAGGACTTTAAGAGACAAAAAAGGTGAACATAAGGGAAGAGAAGCAAAACTAATATAAAAACAGGGAGGGGGACAAAACATAAGAGACTCGTGAATATGGAGAACAAAGAGAGAGTTACTGGAGGGGTTTTGGGAGGGGTGAAGTGCTAAATGGGTAAGGGTCATTAAGGAATCTACCCCTGAATTCATTGTTGCACTATATGCTAACTAACTTGGATGTAAATTAAAAAAATAAAATAAAAATCAAACACACAAATTATAAACAGTTGTATGGAAGTCCAACAGAGCTCTGTTTCCCCCCCTTGGTCACTATATTAATGCTTCTTTTGAAATACTAAAGTCGTATAGAAAATTGTATCATGATAGACCCCTGAGCATGTACTCAGCCTGCCAGCTGAGTTATTTAGCCACGTCTGAGGACTAACAGGAGGAGCATGTTCCTGGAGGATCCTTAGATTGATGTAATGTGGGTATCATGTTTTAGCAGTTTTCTTATCTCAGACAGAGAAACTGTAAAGCTTTTGGACTGGCTGCATCTTTTCAGCAATCCTCACCTTTCTCAAGCTGTAAGTCTGCAAATGACTTGTCATTTTCTGACAACTTAGCCATTTAAAAAACAAAAAAACTGCTTAACTGAAGATCTGGGGGAAGATCTTTCTTTATGACCTCTGACTAAACATATTGCCTCAAGATAATCTAAGATTCTCTCTCTCCCTCTCTCTCTGCCCCTCCCCCACTTGTTCCTTCTCCCTCCCTCTCTCTCTCTCTCTCTCTCTTTCTCTCTCTCTGTCTCTCTCTCTCTCTCTCTCTCTCTCTCTCTGTCTCTCTCTCTCTCTCTCTCTCTCTCTCTCTCTCTATTTCTCTCTCTCTCCCTTACTATAAAAATGGAACAAATGTTAATGTAATAACAGCGCACAATATAGGCTGAAATCCTTACAGTGCGAAACTTATGCGAGAGGTCAGGTTTACTCAAGTGATACGCTTTGTAGTTAGTCACCATGTTCTAGTGCTTGACTTGACACTAGATTCGAAGGGGCACAGGCACCCTGTGCCTAGATTCTAGTGCTTGACTTGACACCTGTGCACGTACCATTCCCGCAGCCTCCGCCTTTAGTGCACATCTCTGTTTCCTCGTGTGACTCCCACTCATCCTTCAGGTGTGAGCATAATGTCTTCCAAGAAGTCTGTTCTACACACTTGCCCTCAAGTGTTAAGCCCCTTCCATGTGCTCGCGTAGCGCTCTCTGTTCCCCGTATCACACACAGTGTTCTGTCTCTTTCATTCCATGCCCTGTCACCACACTCTTTAGGGTCCACACTGGCCAGGACTCTGTCTTCCTCATTGGGTTTCCCTGAGCAGGGACTGTACCTGTCATGTAGTCACACTCAGTAAATAGGAAAGGATGGATCTTAAGGTCTCATCTTCACGTATATTGACGGTGACTTCAAGATCTATGTTTAGATAGAGCTCAGTTCTCACTCTTGCAGGAGACTCATGTTCAGAGTAACCATTGTGTCTAAAAATCTCAACATTCCAAGAGTCGACCTATCACCTGCCCCCTTAAACTATCCGAGAGATATACTCTGCCTGGGAGGCTAGGAAAGGAAGAGCCCGCTCTGCTCCTCTTTCTCCTTCATGCAGTCATAGGCAAGCAGTCATCAACCTTGCTGAATGTGTGTCACATAGAAATATGCCAGTGCGCCCCTCCTTTAGTGAGAGCGTGGAAGACAGGTTTGAGAGGGACAGTGTTGGAGTCTCTGCTCAGGCCTCAGGCCTCTTCATTCTCCTGTGTCCACCAGCTCCCTCCCTGACTCCAGTGGTGGCCCCTCAAGTCCGTCTTCCTTGTCCTTGCCAGGGCGAGCGCTCGGCAACCCCGACCTCACACATGTCACCTCTGTGCCTTGGCATCTTCAGAAGGACACAGAAATTGTACATGTTACTTTGCCAGATACTTGTCAGGGAGACTCCCCTATGTATTTGGAAAGAATGACTTCAGAAGATACTTGTGTGATGTCGTATTTCTAGGGGAAATGCCATGGAAAATGATAACAGCTGTTTGTATCTCGAGTTGTATATCCATAGGAAGAGTTTAGGCTTCACATAATAAAAAATGCAAAATAACAGTATACATATGCATATATGTTTAAGTATGAATACATGTATACACCTGAAGAATATATAATATGGAGCTGTTCTATACTGTTATGGAAGCTTCATTGTCTTCCGGCATTCACACTTCTGCTATCGTTACTGTATCGTCCTCAACATTTGGCTTCACTTCAAGGTCTATGGTGGCTGCTTAAGCTTCACTCATATCCATATTATAATCACTTGGGAGGAGTCCACGGAAAATACAGCCACACCACTTCCCTTCACCATACGTGTCATTTTACACATGTACTTACATGCAATTTTGTGGCACAATTATATTGGCCTTCTGCAATATGCTGCAGAATATTACATTTTTTCCTGTTTTCCAGATGAGTTTGTATAATGGTCACACTAGCTTTTCCTCAAATGTTTTGGTAGAATATGCCTTAAAATATTTTGGCATGAAGTCTGAAGAACTTTTTTAAACCACTTTTCAATTTCCTTCATGATTCTGAAGCCTATTCAGATTTTTCGTTTATCCATATGTCGCATTTGTTAAGGTATATAGTGTGCATCGGTACGAGGAACTTAGTGGATTCTGGCAGGAAATGTATTCTCTGTGATACTGGCTCTTTGAAATTTTGTAGAACTTTCTTTTCCAGTATATGTTCAATTTTAATAATATTTCAGATAGTCTTAAGAAAGAGTATTTTCTTTTCTTTTGTTTCTGTTCTTTTTTGCCTGCAGCGTTCTAAATAATCATTACATGTTGTTTGAATCTTCTGTGTCTTTACTAAATTTCTGATTGCTTGACCTAATTGAGAGTTGTACATGGACATCTCCCACTTTGGTCGTAGGTTTATCAATTTCTTGTAGTATTTTTATAGATTTTTGCTTTATATTTGATACATTTTCATATAGAATTCTTTAGAATTTTTAGTGTTTTCCTTATAAACTGAAACTTTTTAGAACTGTGTAATGAACCTCACTCTCCTTAACCGTGCTTTCTGTCTTGAGGTCTATTTTTTTCAACATTAATGTACCTACACAAGCTTTCTTGAGGCTCGTATTTGTACAGTATCTTTTGCCATCTTTTTATTTTCGACTTTCCTGCATCCATATATTTTAGGCATATCTTTTGGGCAGCATAACTGCCATTATACATGGGGTAATTTTCTATGTGTGTTGCATATTTGATTCTCCCCAAACCCAAATGGTAAGGAGAATTAGTATCCTGTTTTATTCCTAAGACAGTTAAAAAATAGAGAACTTAAGTAATTTACCCAAAGTCACAGAGCAGCCAGTAATAGGGCGAGAACTCAGCTACTTGTCTTAGCAGACTCTTGCCTTTAGCCGCTGTGTTGTACTACATACCTGGAAATTTTACATTATGTTCATTATGAGAGGAGGTGATCTATACTGAGGGTCAGCAAACTGTAAGAAGCCAGAGAGTAGATACTTCAGGCTTCTCAGAACTTATGGTTTCTGTCACACCTGTTCAACTGTGATGTTGTAGTGAAAAACAGCCATTGATAATACATAAGTGAATGAGAATGCCTGTGTTCTAATAAAGCTCTATTCATGGACACTGAAATCTGAATTTCACATCATTTTCATGTGTCACAAAATCCTATTTTTATTTCCCTGTCTCCTTCCAAACATTTAAAACTGTAAAAGCCATTCATACCTTAAAAGCCACACAAAGGCAGATGGTAGGCCAGATTTGGCCCGTGGGCTCTAGTTTGCAATATGTATATAGATTTCTGTTTAAAAAAAAAAAAAGAAAAATGTAAAAATTTTAGACATCATATTATTGTTTAATAAGGTTAACCTGGGTTAAGTTAAAAATTCATTAATGTGTTAGAAGCAGTTCTCCCATCATATGCGTAAATGGGGCATCCCTGCACAGGTATGAGCATGCACCCCCTTTCTGATGTAGGCCTTACTCATATTCCTGTGGTAAGTCTTGTGATTTAAACTCTGTAAGACATGAACCAGATGTGCTTTGATAAATTTTTGTTTAAAGTCAAAGTAATAATTTTCCTGACAATTATTTTCTAGGTGACTTTGTCTCTAATTGGTTGATGACTAGAACAACCTTCCGATGTATCCCAACATTAGCCAGTTCTCCATCCTGTATTGTACTAGTTTGTTTTGGAAATATGTGTGTGCCACAGATATTTTTGTTTCCTTTGAGCACGTTTTACATCACAGCTCTACCTGTATGCTACATGCACACAAATTGTAGGATAGCAAACCGAATGGCATAAAGAAGTGTTTGAGATCACCATGACAGGAGCGCTTATTGAAATGAATTTAAGGACCATGTTCTATCTTGTGGCATATGCTTGGTACTCTGCTACATTGAGCAGGGGGTAGAAGCACAAAATAAAAGGAGGACATGGGTAAATACCAGTTTCAAAGTAATAGATTGTAATACTCACTGGGGAGAACAAAAGAGTGTGAAGAAAAAGGACTTTTTAGAAGAAATGAGAATAAGAGAAGAGAGCCCTCCAAGTACAGCAGGTAGCCCAAACCAAGCATGCACGTGAAGTCTGAATTTGTGCAGATGCTACGAAGTCTGGTTTGATTAAAACCTTTGGTCTCAGTGCTTTACCGGGAGATGGAAAAAAGAGGCCAGCGATGTGGTTATGATGATCATGTTTCGCCCAGTTCACTAGGGTTAAGTGTTGGCCCCGTGCTAGTGTGTGTTACTTAAGCTGCCTTCCAAAACTTTTCTAAGAGTTTGAAACCTAACTAGAATTATTCATTCTTAATTCATGGCAGAAAGGATAAGGTCTCCTGTGTGGATGGAATACACCAGAAGATGTTATTATCTAAACACGGGAGTCATTGTCCTAGAAGAGATTACACTCTTACTATTTTCTAAAGTTTATTTTAAGGGTTTATTCTGTTTTTATAGATGACTGACAAAGATCAAACAAACAGGTATACTTCGAGTACTAGAGGAAAACAGCATAAACACCCATCTTTATAACAGCCTGCAGCTTTAATTTGGAAAGTAGAGAAAATAATTTTGTGAGGGGTATTGCTCTGTGGGCTCTTTACCTACGTATACTGTGCCAAAAAGGATTCCATGTCACGAGTATTTTATGTGAGTGCACATTACTCTGTCTTTCTCACTTCATTGGGAATTAGCTCGTTTTTGTGATTTTTAGAAAAAGATATTTAAGAGGTACATTTCTATCAATTCTAACTTAGGGAAGATTTGAACTATGGCTCGTTTAAAAAATTATTCCACATGTAAAGTATCTTAAAATGTCTCTGAACACAACCTTACAGGGCCAATTCAGAAATAGATGATTAGAGTATAAAATTAAAAGTCACGTTTTATCACTGATATATTCTAAAGAGATTATTTTTCTGTATTTTTATATTAAACTTGATTATTTCTGTTAATTCCCATGTACATTCTTTACCTGAAACGTATGTTAGTTGAAGCATTTCAAATACCTCATTTCGTAAATTTTGTATTATCTATATTGTGTAATCTGTTTTCACTCAATTATTTAGGAAATAAATTGCATATAGAATCAGAGTCCACATGCCTGTTAAGTCTAAAAAAAATGGCTTATATAGGAACTGTAGATAGTGTATTAAGGAGTTAGCATATTTTAAATGGTCACAATGGCTGTTCAGGTGGAACTCTTACTTTGAGAGTGAGTAGTAGTGGTCTTTCGTATTAAACATGTGTCAGGGAAAGGCAGGTTGTGTTTAAAAGATGAACGGGGGGAAGATACTTAAAGGGAATTCTTATTTTCTTAAGAAGCAGCCTTAGTAGCACCAGTGCCGCAAATTATCGTTTCTTGCCTAAGAACATGAGAAAAGGTAGGTTCATTCTTACAATAGGTGCAAGAGACTATTAGAGACATGCAGTTGTCAGAACAAACCCAATACAATCCATTGGGCAAATGTTACCATAGCCAAGGAGTTGGGCCCCAAGAAGTGTGTGACCAACGGTGCCTTCAGCCCTATGGCTACAGAGTCTAAGATGTGCCCTTGGAGAAGACCAATAAAGCAGTACAGCCCTAAAAAGTGGTTCTAAAGGCCATGATACAGCTGAACTCAGTACACATTAACACAGGGGGCAAAGAAGAACAGAGCATGGAATAGTTAAAATTTTTCTGACCCAACATAGAACAATACTCCTGTTCAGCACTGTAATTCTGTATACAGATGTTTAAGTTAAGAAGATAGAGTAATGTTTAAAAAAAAATAGCAAGAGTGATAACAACAGCACGAGTTAAGGTCCTGAAAATTAGTGTGCATTAGACAAATCGGAATGAGTTTAAAGATGTGCTAGGACAGGGATATTCCTCAAGAAATTAGGAATATGAGCTGCTTAGTGGAAGTAAATGTGGAACGGCCAGTGCCGAAGAGCGTAGACAGGACCAAATCTGAAAACATTGCTCTTGGGCACCCATAATAACTAGAATTTACCAGTAACCACAGATCTTCATAGGTTTGAAGGTTTTCATTCCTAACCTGAAAAAGAGAAGTCAGCAAACTATAGCTGGTAGACCAAATCTGGCTGGCAGCCCTTTGTTGTAATTAACACAGCCACCTTACTCGTGTGTCATCCGTGGCTGCTCTCACACTATGGTGGCAGAGCTGAAGAGTTGCCACGGACACTATATGGCCCTCAAAGCCTAAAATATTTACTACCTCACTGACCCTCTATAGAAGCTTGCCAACACCTGACTTAGAACCGTCACTGAAAATTGATTACTTCAATAGGATCATCTGACATAAAAAAGATACTCAAGTTTGTGTTTGTTCTGTGTATTCTTTCATATCTAAGGAAACCAAATTTGCAGTATACAAAAATACCTTTTAAAAAGTATTCGTAGAAGTAACTCAATAAATATTTGTCAGGTTGATTTCAGGATCTGTGCAAGAATGTGAATAAGAGTACCATGGAAATAGTGTCATATATATATATACATATATATATATACACATATATATACATATATATACACATATATATATACATATATATATATATGTTACTAATGTTTATATAGTTAATGTTTATTTATTTTGAGAGAGAGAGAGGGCATGGGTGAGTGGGGGAGGGACACAGAAAGAGAGAATCCCAAGCAAGGTCTCTGCAGTCACTGCAGAGCCCAATGGGGGCCTCAATCTCACAAACTGCCAGATCATGACATGACCTAGGCCGAAATCAAGAGTTGGACGCTTAACCAACTGAGCTACCCGGGTGCCCTGGAAATAGTATTATAAATTCACATCGTGGACATAGATGCTTTTACGTGATATATTGCATTCCTGAACTAACAAAGTCCTAGTTTCTTTTTTAAAATTTTTTTTGTGTTTATTTATTTTTGAGAGAAAGAGAGAGAGAGGGAGAGAACAATTGGGGAAGAGACAGAGAGAGAGAGGGGGACACAGAATCTGAAGCAGGCTCCAGGGTCTCAGCTGTTAGTACAGAACCCAACACAGGGCTTGAACCCACGAACCGTGAGATCATGACCCGAGCTGAAGTCAAATGCTTAACCACTGAGCCACTCAGGTGTCCCACAAACTCTTAGTTTCTGTGTCTTTCACAATAATGAGGAAATATACCTTTCAGCTACTGGATAAATAGAACAAAAGCCTTTGTTTTTAAAAAATGGTATTTCCCATTCTTGAGGATACTGTAGAATCATAGTCCTGATCAAAGCCTTTAACGTAGACTGTTGAACTAGGGATTACATTAAATGCCAATTGTTCGTTTGCTTTTATGCATGAGCTGCATCTGTGGAAAAGCAAAACTGTTTCCCAAGCATTTATAAGTTTTTATTGTGTATATATTTAGTAAGAAAGTAAACCTACCTAAAATGAGTTTTTACCTATCTCAAATCATATTTAGTATTTTTGTTTGTTTTAATGCTGCTTTATATTTTATGTTCACTAAATAATAGATACAGACTTTGGAAATTAATCTTGGAACCATTGCAGTGTAGTAACAGATCTTTTAATTTTAGAATGAATGTAGGCTTATTTCCAAAATCCTAATTAGGTCTGTGTATATGGCTTAATTTTGTTTGATAAACTTGCATACTAACTAACTCAAGTGAAAAGTAGATCAAAGGCCATAATCTCTAAGCTGGATTATTACCATAGTCTCTCTTTTCTTTTAGTATTAAAAATTTAATGTGTAAATATTAAACAACACACTACCATACAGGCAATGGGCCAAATAAGGAATCAAACAGCAAATCAAAATGTGTCTCAAAGAAAAAGAAAAAGGAAACAATTTTCCACAACCTAGGAGATTCAGCAAAAGCAGATATTAGAGTGAAATTTGCACCGTAAGTGCTTGTATTAAGAAAAAGTATTAAAAAAAAAAAGAAAAAGTGTTTGAATAAACAACTTAACATTACACCACAAGGAGCTAGAAAAAGAAGAAAGTGAGCTGAAATTTAGTAGAGGGGAGAAATAAAGAAAATCAGAAATAAATAAAATAGAGAACTGAATAAGCAATAATATAACATTGAAAGTAATGACTAGTTTAAAAAAATAACATTGGTATTAATTTAACTACATTAAGAAAAAAGAGAGAAGACTAAAAACCAGAATGAGAAATATAAATGAAAACAATACAACAGATAACCACAGAAATACATAGTGTGATAACAGATTACTGTAAACAATTATATTCTAACAAATCAGATAATTAAGAAAAAAAACAGATGATTCCTAAAATTCACAGGTTACCACGATTGAATTATGAATCTTGAATCCAAGAAATAGGAAATCTTACACCAGTAACAAAAATGAAAGTTGAATTAGGAATCAAAAATTTCCCAACACAGAAAAGCCCAGGACCATGTGGTTTCATTGGCGAATCCTGCCATACTTTAAAAAAAAATACTTAGGGGCACCTGGGTAGCTCAGTCGATTGAGCATCCAGCTTTGGCTCAGGTCATGATCTCACAGTTTGTGAATTTGGGCCCCACATCAGGCTCACTGCTGTCAGCACAGAGCCCACTTCAGATCCTCTGTCCCCCTCTCTCTGCCCCTTCCCTGCTTGCACTCTCTCAAAAATAAATAAACATTTAAAAATATATGTTGACGATCTTTACCAAAATCTTACAAAGAATGGAGGGAATACATTCAAAGTCATTCCATGAGGCTAGTACTACACTAATAGTAAAGCAGGATAAAAACAATACAAGGCCAAAAAAGTCTAGTTTGATGAAATATGGTCAGTCTGACTTTCTTTTGACTTCCATTTGCATGTTAAATTTTTTTTCCATCTCCTCACTTTGAATCTGCAGGTGTCTTTATGTCTAAAATGAGTCTCTTGTAGGTAACCTATAGATGGGTCTTGTTTTTTTAATCTATTCGAATACCCTATTTTTTTTATTAGAGTGTTTAATCCATTTACATTCAAAGTAATTATTGATAGATATGTATTTATTGCCATTTTATTACTTGTTTTTTCATTGTTTCTGGAGAATTTCTCTGATCCTTCTTGTCTTTGTCACTTTTGGTCTCTCCTTTACACTTAGAGTCTCCTTTAATATTTCTTGCAGGGCTGGTTTAGTGGTTATGAACTCCTTTAGTTTTTGTCTTGGAAACTCTTTATCTCTCCTTGTAATCTGAATGATAGCCTTTCTGGATAGAGTATTCTTGGCTGTGGATTTTTCCCATTCAGCCCTTCAAATATATCATGCCACTCCCTTCTGACTTGCCAAGTTTTTGTTGAGAAACTTCCAACTTAGCCTTATGGGTTTTCCTGGATTAGGGACTTCTTTTGTCTTGTTGCTTTTTTTTTAAACATTTTTTTTAATGTTTATTTTTGAGAGAGAGACACAGAGCATGAGCAGAGGAGGGGCAGAGAGGGAGAGAGACAGAATCTGAAGCAGGCTCCAGGCTCCAAGCTGTCAGCACAGAGCCTGATGCAGCGCTCAAACTCAGGACCTGAGTTCATGACCTGAGCTGAAGCTAGCTGCTTAATTGACTGAGACACCGAAGCTCCCCTTGTCTTACTGCTTTTAAGATTTTTTCTTAATCACTGTGGTTTGGAAATGTAATTGTAATATGTCTTGGTGTTGGCTTGCTTTTGTTGATTTCTGTGGAATTGTCTGTGCCTCCTGGGTCTGGATGTCTGGTTTTTTCCCCCAAATGAGGGAAGTTTTCAGCTATTATTTCTGTTAATAAATTTTCTTTTTTTTTTTTTTAATTTTTTTTTTCAACGTTTATTTATTTTTGGGACAGAGAGAGACAGAGCATGAACGGGGGAGGGGCAGAGAGAGAGGGAGACACAGAATCGGAAACAGGCTCCAGGCTCTGAGCCATCAGCCCAGAGCCTGACGTGGGGCTCAAACTCCCGGACCGCGAGATCGTGACCTGGCTGAAGTCGGATGCTTAGCCGACTGCGCCACCCAGGCGCCCCATGTTAATAAATTTTCTGACCCCTTTTCTCTCTTCTTCTTCTGGGACTCATAATACAAATGTTACTACATTTGATGAAGTTCTTGAGTTCCTTAAGTCTGTTCTCTTGTTCTGTAATTCTTCTTTCTTTTGTTCAGCTTCATTGCTTTCCATTACTTTTTCTTCTAGGTCATTAATTCATTCCTCTGATTTTTCCAACCTGCTGTTCATTGCATCAAGCCTGTTTCCAATCTTATTTATTGCATTCTTCATCTCGAATTGATTCTTTTTTAACTCTTTCATCTCTGTGGTCAGGATCTCTCTGATTTCTTCTATTATTTTCTGAATCCCAGCAAGTGTCTTTAAGATCCTTGTTTAAAATTCTCCATCAGGCATGTAACTTACATCTGTTTCACTTAGGTCTCTGGCTGTGGCCTTATCTTGTTCTTTCATTTGGGATGAATTCCTCTGTTTTCTCATTTTGTCTATGTCTTTGCCTTCTTCTTCTGTGTTATTGAAATGCCAGTTATGTCTCCTGCTTCTGAAAGTAATGGCCTTATGAAGAAGAGGTCATGCAGTGCCCAGGGCTTGGCGCTTCGGGGACTGTCCCTAGTATGTACTTTGTGTGCTCTGTGTCATCTGCAGAGGTGCTCTGGCATGCTGTGGGCAGTGTTTGGTCCCTGGCCTGAATGTGGAAAGTTTTAACTATGTTTGCTCTGGTGTGCTTGTGAAATGAGACCTGTCACCACCTCCATCGGAATTGAGGCCCTGCAGAACTTTCTGGTCAGCAGATATATGTGTGTGTGCTGGTTGTCTGGGGGAGAGGCCCACCATGCTGGGAGTAAGGCAGGAGTGAAGGTGTTCCACCAGAACACAGAGGGTGGGGCTTGTATAGGCAGGTTAGGCAGCTAGTGTGGGCACTGCACTACTTCCCACAGGTGGCTCTGTGTTTATGCTGAGAGGCAGGGGAGAGAAATGGCACCAGCCAGCTCCTTTGTTCCATGAGAGGCATCTCTATGAACGCTGCTTCTCAGGAACATGCTCCAAGAAAAATGAATAATCTCCCCACTGGGTGCCCCAGGTGTTTTTCAGATCCCTATTTCCATGCTCTCTGCCCCCGGGGTTGTTTGCCTGCCTTCTCTTCAGGAGCAGTGAAGTGCCCTCCAGCCTCTCCCAGACAATCCTGATGACCATTAAAACTCCAGCCTTCATGTATGTATGTATGTATGTATGTATGTATGTATGTTTATTTATTTATTTTTGAGAGAGACCACAATGAGGGGCAGAGAGAGAGGGAGACACAGAATCTGAAGCAGGCTCCAGGCTCCTAGCTGTCAGCACAGAGCCTGACATGGGTCTCAAACCCCCCAACTGTGAGATCGTGACCTGAGCTGAAGTTGTACAGTTAACCAACTGAGCCACCCAGGCACCCCAAAACTCCATGCTTTAAACCCACTGGTTTCAAGAACTCAAGAAATTCAGTGCCTCTCATTTTCCAAGCCAATAGCTTTGGGGAAACATCCTCCTTGTGTGTTCCCCTGTGTGCTCCTCTGTCACCTTCCTCCACCATGGCCCCCTCCCCTCCTCAGCACCCCTGGTGTGTTTCTCCCCTAAGCCACATCTCTGTATTTTCTACCTTCTTCTCTGTGGCATCCACTCTCCTTTTAGTTGTGGAGTTTGTTCTCTCAGTCTTCAGGTTGATTTCTGGGGTACTTAGGATTATTTGGTAGTTATCTAGTTGTGTTTGAGGGATGAGACAAGCCTAGGGTTCTCCTCCTTTGCTGCCATCTTGTTAAATTGTCTTATCATAGCTTCTTAACTGATTTCTCTACTCTCATCCTTTCTCCATTCTGTGTCTGTCAAACGCAATAACCAGATTGAACCTTTTAAAACAGGCAGATCACATTGCTCCGCCCAAAGCTATACAGTGGCTTCCAAATCACTCAGTGTCGAGTCACAGTTCTCATGGTGGCATGCCAGGTACATTCTACCCCTTAGGGCCTTTGAACATGCCTTTTCTTCTACCTGGAATGCTCTTTCTATGGATTTAAGAAGACTTCACCCCTCTTGTCCTCTAAATCTTTGCTTAATGTCACCTTCTCAGTGAGCCTCTGACCGCTTCCGTCCTTCATCCTGATACCCTCATTCTACGTGTCTGCTTTAATTTTCTCTACAGCACATGTCACCACCCTACATTCTACACATTCTACTTCAGGTAGTCTCTATTGCAATAGGGCATTTTGTTTATTTATTCACGCTGCAGTCTCAGGGTCTTCACCTAAAAGATGCATCATACATATGTGTCAAATGAAGTTTGATGAACGAATTTTAAAATTGGAAAGAATAATAATGAAAATAATAAAGGACCGGAGCTTGCATAATAATCTGACAGTAAGCACAGGAGAGGGTGGTCTGGAGTTCCTTAGGCCCAGGAATGAATGACCAGGAGTGCTTGGCATCTAGGATATGTGTGGGATTCATGGAGTATCTGATATTCCCATCGCTTATTAAGTTGTTTATACTTGAAGAAGGGCTGTTTAAAAATAATTTTACCACTTAACAAGTGTTGACTGTATAAATAAGTAGTGTTATGGTATGCTCTTAAAATTCTAAAAGAAGGGGAAAAAAACTCTTAACATATTTTGTTCTAAATTCACCCAGGGTCAGGCTTCAGCCCGATGTGTTTTTAATGACCCTTGTACATTTTTTGGATGAGCAAGAAGCATTTGTCAAAAAAAATGAAAATGCAAAAAGAAAAGTATGAACAAGGAGAAAAACTCATAGATCATAGATATGAAAAAGTTGCTTTCAAGTTGTACCAAAGGGTCTTCAAGAATTTATAATCTAAGAATAACAGTAAGCATTTCTATAGCACTAACCATGGACAGGCATGGTTCTAAAAGCTTTATATATGTATAACCTCACTTCATCTTCACAGCATTCTGAGGTACATGACATTTCCATTTTACAGATGAGAAAACTGAGGTCTTTAGAGGTTGAATAACTTGTCCAGGATTATACCGCAAGTAAGTGGTAGATCTAGGCATCAAATCCAGGCCGTTTGATCTCAGAATCTGTGCTCTTAACTGGTATATTATGCTACCAGTGAGGACCTCCACCTTTAATTCGAATTAATAGCCAAAGAAGATAGAGTACACAAGTGCTGGACACTTGATATATATCACTGTGTAGCACTGGGCAATCCCAACAGTTCCTGAAAGGCTCAAAAAAAGAACCCGTCTGAGATCCAAATGTTTCAGCTTTAGAAATTTATTTCAGTGTGGACATCTGAGTCCTGCAGCTGCTGTGTTTGGTCTTTTGTGTGGCCACAGGTGTTGGCTGTACTGCTAGAGCACATAATAGAGGATGTCAAGGCAAGCACAGTGGGGACTGCCAGCCCCAGGAGGTAATGCCAAGTTTAATACTGAAAGTCAAACATATGCATGTGCCAATTTTCTTCTAAATGCATTTTCATTGAAGAAAAACAAAGTCGTATTCTAAAAAACATCATCTGTGGATAGATAAAGGATATATTGGCATAACAAATAGTAGCATTAGCAGGCTTAAAAATTAAAATTTGATTTACAAACTGGAGTTGAGAGAGTGATGAATTCAGAGTTATGTCAAGGAACGGCCACTTGAATACCAAGTAAACAACCATCGGAATCCACATAGTTCAGTTTTAGGAAGTCAGAGTGCTTAGGTTTTCATGTAAAATTTTTTTCAAAAAAGAAAAGCAAAGAAATAAACTACACCCAGGCTCCCCCACTCCCTCCTGGCACTTTCTATGAATAGATGCTTCAGTGACCATAATAGCTGATGCTTTGGTGCAAGGGCGTGGTAGCTTTCCTTCTACGAGTTGAGTCGTTCACCTGAATGGTCAGCTGTGTGCACCATGCTAGATGAATATGTGCACAAGCTGTAGATTTTGATAGCATAGAGAAATCAGAAAACAGATCACTGTAGTGGAAAGTGCACTCAGTAAGTAGCATAAGAGAATCACAAAGACAGTGTTGACAGTCAAGGGAAGAAGACCCTGTATCAGATTTGGGATTAAGTTGGGCCCTAAGTAGAAGGTAGGGTTTGAATTGGTGGCTAAGAAGTTAATAGAGGCGTTCAGCTAGAGGAGAGATATTCCAGGGAGAGGAAACTGAGTAAAGGAAAAGATGTGGGTAGGTAAGTTTCAATATGTTTGGGGAGCTGCCCACATTTTCTGGAGCACAAGCTCAGTAACCTGAGAAGCTTAGAGTCTAGTAAGGGAACTGGGAGCCCCGGACAACAAGCACCAGCTCTTGTCCTGACTCGTCTAGCAGGTGTTTGGTTAACGTTAGGTAAAACGAAATGGCATGCAGGTGAATTGTCAGGTGAGACAAAATGTAGAATGGTTTCTGCTCAGACAACCATTCTACAGTGTAAAGCATGCTCTACTGGAAACACATAGAAGACTGTGCAGAGGTACAGAGGAGGCAGGTCATTTTGCCTAGAGAGGCAGGGAGGCTTTAGAAAGGATGACGCTTGAGTGGAGTAGATCCTAAAGACTGACTCAGAGGGTCAGGGGGAGATGATTGGCAGAGAGAATAGGGCTGATGAAGCTGCTGGGGATGGATGAGAACAGATAATGCTGGCTTGAATATGCCCTACCTGGATCCCGTGGCCTAGGGAAAGGGGAGCCAGTACTTATTTTAAAGTAGAGTAGCGGCATGATAAAAGTTTATGCTGCAGAAATATAACACCAAGGCAGTATGGAGAATGAAATGGGGGCAGTGAGAGAGATTCTGCAGGCAAGAAAAACCAACCAGGAAAATTAACAATGTGACACATAAACAAGTGAAAATGAGGATAGTACAACTATATCCATAAATGCTAAAAAGATGTCAAGTACATGAATCATCAGAGTAGGCTGGCTTTAGTCAGAGTTTATCGTTTGGGATTTGGTGCCAGCTTTTATTCTAAAGATCTGACCCCCTATTTTAACTTAAAAGTAACAAAAACCAGATATAGATCACTAGTTATTTTAATTCATGAACTCCTATTATGTATGAGAGTGTGTACAAAAGATGCTGGTGATAATGTCAATATATAAAATTTTTCAATATGTTATAATACATCATTTATATTAGTCTGTGGTGTATTTACATGATTCATATTTGTCACATGGATGATAAAGTGCTCTAGAGCACTGTAGCCTTATAATGTATCTAACATCCCAATGCAAGGAGAGTTTAATCTATGATGACACCTTGCTGATGTCCTAACGTCCCCTATTTAAGGACAGACGCCAGTTATAGGTGACTCTTCTGATTTGTTTAGCTCTGTAAAATTTTGCACTGTTTATGAAGAAAAAATTAATTCCTTCTCAAGACCTTTAAGGTATGAAATGTATTTACCAGTATCACTTCCCTTTACTTATGGTATATTTTTGTCATGTTTTATATATTTTCTGTCTTAGTTTGTCTAGATAAATAGATTTGTGTAAGTTAGACAAGTTTGAGTACTGGGCCAAATTTTCTCAACCCCTTCCTCGTCTACCTCAAATTATTTCAAGTATTTTAATACGTGGTTTAAAAATATTCTTCCAATTTGAAATTGGTCTTTAAATAATCCCAATTATCCAATTTTTTCCTATTGGAAAAATTGCCTACTAGGCCTAAAGAAAGACATAAAATGGGATTACTTCATTCCATTACAAACTGACCTAGGCTGTCCCTCTGCTGAGCAGTTCTTCTGCTTATCCCTATTAAAACCCTATTACTTTCCCCAAAGCTTCTATATCAAATATTTTTCCAATTTTCAGAAATATCAAGCTGGACTTTTCTCCTCCCTTATTTCTCTGGAGATCAGGTACTGTTTTGGGGACCAGTTAATATGAGTTCTCTATCAATATTCTATCAATATTGAAATGATCTATATACTCGTTCATTTCCTTTGTGTTCTTTCTACCTTTAAGAACTCATTCTGAGGTGCCTGGGTGGCTCAATCGGTTAAATGTCTGACTTCAGCTCAGGTCATGATCTCGCAGTTCGTGAGTTCGAGCCCCGCGCTGGGCTCTGTGCTGACAGCTCAGAGCCTAGAGCCTGCTTCGGATTCTGAGTCTCCCTCTCTCTCTGTCCCTTGCCTGCTCACACTCTTCTCTGTCTCTCAAAAATAAAGAAACATTAAAAAGAATTAAAAACAAAAAAAAGAACTCATCCTTGCCTTCAATCAAAGGCTAACCTTCCACGAGCCCATGTTTTCCTTCATACTTGAAGATATTTCTCTTCAGTTATCTACCCACATGGCCCAAATCCCCGCGCCCCACAAGCTGTAAACAGACATTCAGTACCCTTTACAGTATCAATTTTGCTGAGCCCCTGTGCTGATAAGTCTTTCTTCATCATGTTACTGGAACATGGTGCACAAAATTCTCCCTATATCTTCACTTCTCAGCCCTGTTCAGTGGGTTCTGCCTACCCCTACCCTACTCTACAGAATTGAACCTTTGCAAAAATTGACCTTCAGCTCTCGAAACCCAGAGATGTTCCCGATAGTTCCTACTCTTACATGCTTCATGTTCTTTATCTTCTCAAATACCTCTTGGGTATCTGACACTATTTTTCACTATTTTTTGAAACCCTGTGTTTCCGTGGTCATCTTCAATCTGTATGCTATCTGCCTTATGTTCTTGATCCTAAACATAAGTTTCCTCTGCATTTGGTCCTTATTACTCAGCCCAACTCTCTCAACATGGTCTCTGGAGCCAGTGCTATTTCTGCTGTTGCCCTAACTATAATTTTGATCTGAATGATTTCCAGATCCATATCTCAGTATGAACTTAGGCTAAAGCTTCAGTTCCCATTGTCAAACAAGTTCCTCTAAGAAGGCGTAATTAACATTTTTAAATAAACTTGTATAGGTTAGCTAATCCTTAGGAAATACGTGCTGATATAATTAGAGTAAAGGGTTATGATGAATGCATTTGTTTCAGAAAAAAAGTATGTAAGACACTTGGAATACACACACACACAAGTTTGTGTAAAAGGTGTATGGGTCTTTGTTGCATTATTATTTTTTGAAGTTTATTTTGAGAAAGAGAGAGCGAGAGAGCATGAGTGGAGGAGGGGCAGAAAGAGAGGGAGAAAGAGAATCCCAAGCAGGCTCCACACTGTCCGCACAGAGCCCGAAGCAGAGCTCAGACCCACGAACCGTGAGATTAGGACCTGAGCTGAAATCAAGAGTCAGATTCTTAACTGACCAACCCACCTGGGTGCCCCTATTTTTATGTGTAGTAAGTTAAACTTATTTCCAAAAAATTATTGTAAAAAATATGTGGGATGTAGCTAAAGTTGTACTGGGAGGAAATTTCATAGCTTTAAAGACATTTATCATAAAACAAGAAAAGCAAATACAAATAAGCCTTCAACTTAAGAAGCTAAAAAAAAGACACATTTTAGGCCTAAATTAAACACTCAGGAAAAAAATAACATAGACAAGGGGAAAATGAATATATATGACTAAGCTGCAGGGACATTTCACTTAGCTATTCATTAGTAAGTGGGTCCCCAATATCTCCTCCACCTCCCCTACTCTTCTTTCTTCTCATCCTTTTTTTTCCCCTTGTGTAATTAACAGTATGCTTTAAATGTGCTTTTCTCCACATTTGTCCTTGAAATTGCACCTTCTTTAAAGTGCAAGGTACTAAAAGATACATAACAGAGGGACTATGACCTAGTTTGGAAACTGAAGAAAGTCTTTTCCGAGGCAGTGATGTGGGAGCCATCAGTTAAGGAGAAGTAAAGATTCTCAAGACAAAAGTGCAGGAGAGGTAGAAGAGAAGCAGGGGTAAAGAGTTAACAAGAAAAAAGAAAAATGAACATTTTTAAGAAGGTAAATTAAGTCCAAAGTAGGTGAGCAGAGAGAGAAAGAAGAGCCAAATCTAAAAGAAAAATAGCGGTGGTCCAAAAAAGTAAGCTGTGTAATCGTTTAGGCAAGCAACAAAGATCTAGCAGGTGTATATTAATTTCTTATAAAGCAAGCAATCTTACTAAAAAATTAATAAACCAATTTTATAATGATTGAATTCATAATTGAATTCAAAAACCATGATATTTAATCCATAAAGTAATACATTAATATATAATCAGAAATCTATCATAATAAAGAAAGATGACTCTTGGTTTTAACAGACAGGAAATAAAAATATAGAGGATTTGGATAATATAATTAATGTTTTGTTTAAGAAAAAATTAATTCCAAGAGGAAATAGATATTATTTTATTCTCTTTTATAAATTTTTCACAGGACATTTATGAAAACAGGCTATATATTAAGTCCATATATGCAATGAAAACTAATAGGTTCAAAAAATTAAGATTAAGGAAGCCATATTTTCTATTATAGAGGATAAATACATAGGAGAAGCAAAAACTTAATATAAATCAAAGTTTATGTAAATTTATAAAATAAAAATATGGAAAATGAACTTGTGCCAAAGAGGAAATAAAAAAGTCAATGTGAAGCAATTAAAAATAATGAAAAGAAAACAGAAACCATAAAATCTCAAAGATGAACCAGAGCTATATTGAGATGTAAATTATAGCATTTAATTCTTTAGTAAATAGTAAAAGATTAAAATATCCCCACCATGTACACAATCTCCTGTCTCTACAATAAAACTGGTACTGAAGAAAAGCTGGAAACATAACATACCAAAGATAAAAGCAGTAATTGAAGAAGTAGAAAAAAGTAAAACTGTTAATTTCAAGACCTAGTTTCTTCAAAAGGCAAATATACTTATCTGGAGATAGTATTAATGTTTAAGGCCAATGAAAAAATTTATCTAGCATTAGCTGATAGGAGAGAAGTTGGCAGAAGCCAGATGCCTCCATACCAGATGTGAAAACTTGTAAGGCTAAAATATTCAGAATACACACATCCCTGAGCCAAAATATATAGACATGGCCATAAGTGAGGATATTATACGTCCAGTCAACAAATAATGTGGAATATTCTCAACTTCACATTAATCAATTAAATTGAAATATCACACACGTCAAATTGGAAAAGATCACTTTTGCTAATAATGATATCTCCCTTTAACATTCGTATTTTAGGAATATATCAACCTTGTCTCCATATTAATGAGAAGAAAAGTTAGTTGGATAGTTGGAAAACCAGTATATTCTTTGTGAGATGGATAGATAGATAGATAGCTAAGAGAGAAATTGATCTACACGCCAGATAGCCTGCATTTGAATTCTAGATCTGCCAGTAACCTCATAGGGGTAATGGAAATTCAGTGAGATAATTCGTGTAAACTGCTTAGCAAAATGCCAGGCACACAGTAATGTAAAAAAAAAAAAAAAGAAAATACCCACATTAATATTCTCAGGTGTCAAGTACACTTTCCCTCGTCTCTCAGGACTAGATAAAAGCTGCTTGGTTTGGAATGTCTCAATGATTTTCAAACAAATCCCAGGACCTTAAGAATTTCCTGACCCCTGCTTTCAACGTGCCATCCCTTCCCATGAGGCAGGGAGCCAGATGTGAAACTGGTCTCTCAAAACATTTGTGAGAAGACTTTATTGAAAGGCTAGGGGTTGTGGAGAGAGATAACCTCAGGCAATGCCAGTTTAAAACAATAATTAGGGCTTCCTTCCCCTACAAAGTATCTCTAATCTCAAATCCTATTTTAGGCATATTTAGAGCACAGTTTTCTGCTACCACCGCACTAACGGGAGGTGGTCCTGGCCCCGTATCCACAGAGAACCTCGTCTCATCCGAGGAGAACAGTGTGGCCCCTTCTCAGAGGCTCTGGTGCCAAGCAACATCTAGTGTGTAAGCGTGTGCATGCACACATGCATGCGCGTGCACACACACACTACATACCACAGAATGTTATAGGTGAAAACCATGTACCAAACATCATTAGTGGTGCTTGGTTTAGAATTGAGGTCTACAGGTGACTTTAAGTTTTTCCTTGTGCTTTATTTTATAGTTGTTCTTCAGTGAACAGATATTGCTTATAGCATTTGGAAAAAAAAAGTTTTAAAATAGAGGTGGTTCCTAATAAATTTAAGGAAATAGTTTTTCAAAGTACATGTTTTGTTTTGTCTTGAATTGCCATTTAGTTGTATGCTTCAGTTAGCTAGGCCTTTTTATTCACACGGAATAATTTATGAAGGAAGCCAGTAATGGCAGGCAAATAGCAACAGAAGAATGTTTTACTTCCCATGGAGATAAATACTCTATCAAGACTTATATGTCTTGCTTTTCATCCTCCTGTTTTATTTAAATAAAGCCTATATTCATCTGATTAAAATAAGTCCCCATTCATTTTAATACATAACCATTCAGGAAAATTTTTGAAGTTGTTTCACCAGTGCCCAAAATAACACATCATTCAAATAATATCTTTTAGATTTTTTAAGATTCCATGGGGCGCCTGGGTGGCGCAGTCGGTTTAGCGTCCGACTTCAGCCAGGTCACGATCTCGCGGTCCGTGAGTTCGAGCCCCGCGTCGGGCTCTGGGCTGATGGCTCAGAGCCTGGAGCCTGTTTCCGATTCTGTGTCTCCCTCTCTCTCTGCCCCTCCCCCGTTCATGCTCTGTCTCTCTCTGTCCCAAAAATAAATAAACGTTGAAAAAAAAATTAAAAAAAAAAAAGTTTCCAGATATCATCAGGATGAAGCCTATATTCGTGGGAGTATGAGAGAAGACCTGGAAGAGTTTAGTTTCTAGAACCTGTTCCTCATCATACAGTGACAGCCATTCACCTCCATCATTGTAATCCCAGGAATAACGGATGTCCAATCACAATCCCCACAGTGTTACTTGTTCTGACTCTTCATTTGAAACTAACAGAAAGTGACAACAGTTAGCAGACAGGGGTGTTTCATAGGTTCCAAGGTCAGGAATGCAAAAGGCCTCAGAACAGGAAAGGGACCAAGAACTGAAAATCCGTCAGGATAAGCAGTGAGACGCTCCTCTTTTTTGTGTGTATTTTCAGTTGCGATTGCTTATTTCAAGGTTAGGTCAAAAGCGGTCACTCCACAGATGCTGATTCATGAGACTAAGGCACAGTGACCTGGGTTAGGTCGTTTTAGTTTTTATTCCAAATTTGTAGAAAAGACCATTCATTTGGCTGAGATTTGGGAAAGAATTCCCTTTGTCCAAATAGCTAAAGTTAGTAGTATGTTCATGTGTAGTTTTCACTCATGCTTTTAATAGCCTTCTAGTTTTTAGTACTTAACATCATTTTGTTATAAATTCAGGGATTCTGTCTTACAGCTTGGCACTTCAGAAAATGGGATCATTGTGTGTTACATGCAGATCCCTAAGGATGTTTTTTAGAAAGGTGCGTGCACATCTTTGACAAATGCCTCTCTGGTGTTATTAAGCAAATGTAAATAAAATCTTTCAAACGCTAAGTGAAAAGGGAGATAGTTTAAGACACCAGTCAAGAATAGGAAAAACATTATTAAAAATCCCATCAATGTTATAGAATATAGACCTCAGCTCATGCTCTATATGATCATGGTAAGGTATCTATGTATGAAAGAATAATACTCACATTTATGTAGAGTAGCTCACATTACAGGCTTGCATTGAAATTCACTAGTAGTTATTTGAAAGCTATATGATGTCTTCGTCCAGTGTGGCATCAGCTGACTCAAGAAGTTTCCTAAAACAGTATGAACATTAGGATAATGGAAGTGCACAGCTAAAGCTAGTTCTCAAGGGGACGGGAACCTCAAGTCTACCCCAGTTGGCCCTCTGTGGTGGCCTCCTCCTGTGTGATCTTCCCCCATGTTCTAACAGCCTTCTGGGTTTTGTTACCTAAAATTTCATTATTGGAAATATACGCCTCACTACCTACCAAGAATGGGGGGGGGGGAAGCCAAGTTTATAGAATACCTTTATAATTGAGATATGACATGGGCTCTACTATTTGAGGAAGAAAGAAACGCCACAGACTTGAATAACAGAAACATGAAATGTTCCAGGAACCTAGGTTATCTGTTAATCAGAGAGATTATTAGACAAAAATAACAATCTGATTTCTAAATCAGTTTCAAAACTCATCCTGTATTCAAGTTGCTGATAACTGCTGGTCTTTATATGTGCTGATTTCATCATAGGGATTTTAAAATTATTAGTTGTCTCTCCTAAATTTAACATTGCAGGGACCCTCGCAGGGATCTCTCACCTGATGACTCTATAAAGAATTAGTGTTAGTTCCTAGAGGAATAAAACCAACTGTTTTTTTTATTGGTATTCTTTCAATTTATAGCTATGTTTAATTCAAACCCACAGTTCTTTTAAAAATCACTTATAATATCCACAGGAATCAGATAGGCCATAATAACACAGTGTAACTTCTTACCTTTGAAGTTTTAGCGAACTCAAGGATAAATTATACCCAGCTGGCTTAGAAAGAATGGTTAGAAAAAGAATCCTCCCCCTGGCCCCCAAAAAGAGAGGCATTTATTTCTTCGTTGCAGATTTATTTTACAACTAACAAAAGACTATTAGGCTCTTTAAGAAATTTTTGCTTAAAGATTCAGAGGAGACAGTACCCTTTTGTTAATGGGAAAATAAACAAATCTGAAGCAGAAGATGATGCCCAGGGAAACTCAGTGTGTTTTCAAAGCATAGATGAGAGCTTGTAAACTGTTCCCCTTGCTGAATTTAAGTCCTGTTATGATCAGATCACACATGGCATACTTGGCCTGGGTCTCATTTCTGTTATCAGTTCCCATATCAATAACCCTCAACCTACAAACTTCAGACTTCTTTCCTACAGAAAACTTTATATGGCCTGTGCCTCATTCCCTCAGGATAGTTCTAGATATTTACTAAATAATCTCATAAATGTATCAGGGCTGACTTTTTAATGAATGATTCTGAGTAAACATACGACCTGCCAAGATGTGTATTTGATGTTAACGGTTTCTTAGAAACAAAATCCATATCCCAAAGTAATTATCAAGTTTTTGAGACTTTTAAAATGTGTGTTTTCATTTCAATAGAAATAACAGAACATTAGTAAAGGTTTCTTGAATATCCCTCTGTAACTAAGTGGTGCATGATTTCAGTGTTTCTGTCAACATGTGAATTCTCCATTACACTGGCATCAAACATCAGTCGGTGTTAGAGGGTTCAGTTTTTAAGGTGATACTTCTCACGTTTGGACTCATGGACTCTTGGAAATCTGAAGATACTCTTGCAGGTCTTTGATTTCTCAAGCTTGAGAAAGAAACGTGTCCTTTAACTTGAAGACCGAATGGAGGGGTGGGGGTGGGGGGCAGGATGTGGATTGGGCAGCCTTGTGGGTAGAACTTTGCATGCTCAGATGAAACCAAGGAATACGTAGGAACACCACACTCCTCTACACAAGACCAGCATAACTATTCACAGACAGGAAGGGTTCAAACAGACCCGACACATGTTTGCGTTCCGGCTTCAGCACGTACTGGCTGCTTACTCACCTTTCCAAACCTCAGGTAGGGCTGAGGATTGAATGAAATAATAAATACCTAGCCCATAGAAGCTGCTTATTAAAGGCTATGCACACTTTTTTCATAAATTAGCTTAAAATTGAGAGGTTTGGATACTAAATTCGATACTTTCACAATTACAATGCCGTGTGGCCCTGGGCAGAAAAAAATTAAGAGTAAGATAATTCAGGCAGAAATGTCTTTTACTGTGTCTGTCTCTTTTTTCCCCCAAATATTTCACTCCCAATGAAGAAAAGAAAACGTGTGTACTAACTTCACCATTGCAGTGGATTAAAAGGCATTTTGAACTCAATCTAACATGAACCATTTGAGGTAAGCAGTCCCCAGACTCTTGGGGAAGTGTAAATCCAAAATTAAGGGAACACAGAGTCACACAATCTTCTCGTTTCCCGAGTTACATTCAGTCTTAGCTCCACACAGCTGTTACACTGGGAATTATCCAATTGCACACAGATAGATCTCTTTCCATTCATTCGGATAATTCTGAATTGCTTTCAGAGGAAGCATAATGCCAGTGCAGAAGTATAAAGACTCAGTAACGGTCATCCCAAGGAAGGATTCAACCAACTAGAACAGCTGCTCATCAGAAACATCGCAAAGCTTCCTTTATCATCCATATGTTTCTTGCTGACAGTTGAAATTTCAAATTATATTGGATACTTTTTATTCAGCCATACTATTAGAATATTTCCTTAATTACGCTATTCAGAATATGTTCAGGCCTTGCAATAAGAAGAGCTAAAACAGCTTCTGGTTGTGTGTGTGTGTGTGTGTGTGTGTAAGAGTGTGTGTGTATGTGTGCAAAAGAGTAAAAATCTTACTAGTCTGTATGTAATTGAAATAGTAATGTATAGGGTAATTAATTTCTAAAAATTAATTTCAGAAAACACAGCTTTCTGGCTTCACACTATTCAACTATGTGAATCAGCATTTGAAATACATTAGTCATTGAAATGTTGATTGAGCAACATTATCAGAGCAGAGTTGACTTGAATGCAACCCTGCCCGGAGGGATCCAGGGATTCAGGTACTGACTTCACCTCCTATATCTGTGTGATGTCAAGTTGTTTATCTCTCTACTTCAGCCTTGCGAGTCAGATGGAGGCAATAATCCTACCTTCCCCATGCAGTGGTTTTGGAAGATTAATTGAGTCCATCTATGGAAAGTGCCTTGAACAAGTGCCGAAGTCATCATAAACACTAAGTTATAGTTGTCATTGTTAGTATTATTAATGTCATCTCAGAAATTTATCTCTACGTTGGTTTAGCAAATTAACTGCAGTACAGTCTGGTGACCTTGTAATCAGGATTAATTTCAAAGGCTTTTTGAAACATTTCCTATAGACATCTCAACCTTTCTATAACTTACATCCAGCCTAGATAAGTAGCTATTAAAAATTCATATTTGTTAATAAAATATTTAATTCAGTGTTCGGTAATTCTTGAATGTGAGCATTTCACTGTTTAAATGGCATGAGTGCAGGAGTCTGGCCCCTTTGACTCATCTTTGTAATCCTGGTAATTAACAGAGTGCTAGGCCTGTGTGGGCACTCAGTCAGTATGTGCTGAATGAATGAGCTATTTACTAAATAGTGAGGATTGGCTTAGACCTTGAAATTTCTTTCTTTTGCTTTTTTGTTCACATCATCTTTTCTACGGTACCACAATAAGCTACCAATTTTCCATTGGTAAGTTAGGCAATGTTTTGATCTTACAAGTATTTCTTGCAGTTAAAGGTCTAACCATAGTCATTTTGCTGGCATAAAAAAAAAAGCCTGCAAAAGCAAAATATAACAGCTGTGATTCTCAAGTAGAGGTCCTGATTCAGTGGATGTTGGGGAGATCCCAGGAATCTGCAGTGTAGGGCACCCTGGATGATTCTGGATACTATGCCTTGGGAAACACTGAAGAAATAATAACAAAATCTATCATGTATTGAGACTATGCTTAATGTGATAGCTACTGTTTAAATGCTTTATATAGTTCACTAATTTAATACCTCTATATACTCATATGCCAGGATTCAAAGCAGGCAGTCTGCTTCAAAGCCTGTGTTCTTTCTATTGCATACTTCATGTAAAGTATTGAGGCTCCAGCAATCAACTAGTCTCTCTGAACTTCACATTCATTTGGAAATCCAAAATTTACTCATTTGGGGTAAGGAGTCAATCAAGTGAAGTTTGCCAGTACATATTGAAAGTGTTTTGCATATATGTATAAAGTGTGCCTGTATTTGTCTTTCTCTGCATGACAAATATCATATGATTTCATTCATATGTGGAATTTAAGAAACACAACAGATGAACATAGGGGAAGGCAAGGAAAAATAAGATAAAACAGAGGGAGGCAAACCATAAGGGACTCTTAAATACAGAGAACAAACTGAGGGTTGCTGGAGGGGAGGTAGGTAGGGGATGGACATTAAGGAGGACACTTGGGATGAGCACTGGGTGTTGTATGTAAGTGATGAATCACTGGGTTCTACTCCTGACACCAGTACTACATTGTATGTTAACTAACTTGAATTTAAATAAATTAATTTAAAATCAAAAAGTAGAAAGTAAAGGATGCCTTTATTAATTATGGCTATTAGTTTGGTCAATTATATCAGCCTGAAAGGTAAAATTTTGTTTTCAGTATCAAATTGGAAATAAGCAAGACATTATAAGAACAGAATGAAAAAAATGACAAATAGAACATTAATTAAGATTTATTTAATTTATTGCTATGAAGTACCAAAGGGACATAAATTGTTTCTGAGGAAGTTGTGACTAATGATCACCATCGGACATTTCTGAAGCATGACTTCGTCATGGGCAAGATAGCACTTGCAGTATTTTTTTTTCTAATCCCAATCTTTCCCATAGGAAACTTGCAATATAAATCACGTCATGCCCCTATCTTTAAGGTTATACGGCAACAAAATAATTACTTCTTTCACATTTCTGGTAGCTCACTTCTCTTAACTTCCCTTATCTGGTTTTTAATCTAATAGTAAAATCAAGTAACTGAAGCAAAAGGAAATAGTGATGAACTCTTGTCACTGGTCTCAATGGGCTAGGCTACAGGCATTCATGCCTGGAATGACATATTTGCTATTGACCAGCAATTAATGACAATGTTTTACACAATAGCAATGCCCTTGTTATGACATTATTGAGTTGAGTCTTTTATTACAGTGACTTATCACAAGTTCTGATGGAAGTGAGGCAGTAAATTGTTTCTTTTTGGGCTCATTCATTATAACACATTTGAGAATCTAACCATGAGAGCATAGTAGATTTTACTTCTCAATATATTATTGATTGGTAAAACCCTTATCTTTATAATGCTTTAATTTCTCCCTATGTTGTTTTTTTTTTTAGGTGAAAGATAGTATACCAAACAGAATGCTAGATGGAGTATAGTAACTCATTAATTCATTCAGTTAACCAAAAACTGTCATGGGTTGATACTGTATTATGTAGTGTGCTAGATTCTGGGAATTAAACAATAAATAAGATATAGTGCATACTCCAGTCTTTCTCTTCCAAATCAGTAGGGGGAGAAAATCTTGCCCAAGGGCAAGGTCTTTTATTACATGAGGTTCTATTGCTTTTTTGTAAGGTAAGCTTAAAAGTAAGGTTGCTATTACTCTGCAGGAGAAGCTCTGTTAGAATCTTTAATCTACAAAACAGTGGTTTTAATTGAACCACTAGCATTTCTGCCGTGAATTAGACTCTAAACATGCTGTTATGGCGCATGTTGGGCTTTTGGAAAAGAGAAATGGATTCCTTCGCACAAAGAGAGAAATCTTCAGTGAGGGAGCAGACAGAAAGCTATCGCACTCAACACTCACCCCCATGCAGGTGGATGCACTGTTCTCAGACTCTCCAAGCTTCTCCTCAGAAAATAGCCAAAAAGCATTCTTTTTCTTAGTGTGCATTTTATTTATTTTTTGAGTGTTTTTGTTTCTGTTTTTTTTTTAATATAGTTTATTGTCAAATTGGCTAACATACAGTGTGTAAAGTGTGCTCTTGGTTTTTGGGGTAGATTCCCATGGTTCATCCCTTACATATAATACCCATTGTTGTTAGTGCACATTTTAAACATTACAGTGACTTCCATTCCTGCCATTGTGGTGAAAAACACAGAGAGACTCTAATATGTACTTCAAGCCAAAGACAATTAATTGAATACCGGCCTCAGTTTAATTCAGCTGTTCAAAATCTGTTTTTCTGTGTATTAAGGAGTATAAAGGCATTTGACTGTATAAGCTGATATGCAAAATAATTACTAAATGATTATATAGAGCTCTGTAATGTAAATATGAGCAGACACAGTAAATGAGCAATGGTGATTATTTTCCCCTGATAAAAGTACATAAAGTCTCATTGTTTGCATAGGACTGTTTTAGACCCTCTGAAGTATACAGAAAAATAGGAGACATTGTTCCTGCAGTCAGAGAGTTGAGAGAAATTTAAAACAAGGAAAACATTTTGTAAATGACATAAGACAGTCTGTAAGAGGTGAAGAATCCTGTATGTCAAGTTGTTCTACAAGTTCAGAAACAGGAAAGCTGGTAGACTTGGGCAATCAGACACATGTTATTAATATCACATAAGTTTAGTATTTTCAAATGTTGCTTAGGTACTATTTATAGAATAAAAAGATGAATTGTCCCTAGTCTCAGGGGTTCTGTTTGTTCCATTTTTTGTTTGACTAGCCTTAGCAGTGAAAATAGGTCTTCACCATAATGTACTTCTGCATAGGAATAGATTCACTATTCATTTCAAAAAAGAGATTCTTCCTCCAAATCCAAGAAAGAAAAGCACATGGAATGAATCCATGTTTGATCAGTAACACAAATTCTAAATACTATTATCGATAATAAAATAATGATCAAAAAAAATTAAATGACTACACCCAAAATGCTATTTTAAAAATTGCACTTATACTCTATTAAAATGGCATTCAAGTCTTATAAATAACAATCCCATATAACTCTATGTGATGGTTCTAAAATTAATAGAATTAAGGTGGTCAACATCACCATTACCTTCAATGAGGGGCTGTGAATATCCATATGAGAAATGATAGGAAAAGAAAGACTTTCCAGCATTAGTCACTATCTCCATGACTGGTTGGATTTAGAACTAGCATTCAGGTACTGAAATGACAATCTAATAAAGCCCTAGAAAATTCTTACAGTTCTGATAAAATATATTAATTTAAAGATTAGACAGTATAAGAAAATTGAGTCATGGATGCTGGAATTCTCAAGCCAAAGGGAATTTGGGTTTAGGACTGAAATGTCTATAATCAGATGAGGGAGTTAGATATTTCTAGCCCACGTAGAAGTAGCTGAAAGTATTTAATGGGTTCTACCCTTATTCTGAAGGTAAAATCAGCTCAGAGTGAAATAAGCATTTTTTAAAACAAAGAACATAAACTTTGTGGCCTTCCAAATAGAATTTTTGTCAAGACCAAAAAGACATAAAAGTCATGCAAGACAAATGAAGTGGCTCATTCCTTGATGTGATGAAATCCAGATCTACAAAAACAGTCCTAGGCTTCTAGTCTGCTGGACTGAACCCATAAAAGGCCACAAGGGGTATCTTACCAGTGGTTCAGTGTTAGACTTCAGACTGCTGAGAAAGCTTTCCCTAACTAGTCAAGCCCCCATTGCCTTTTTATTTTCTCTAAACTCTCCGAAAACATAAACGATATAATACCAGTTGTACATCTGGATGACAACTCAAGAGCTCATTTAAACAAGCGATCAAAGTATTCAGAGACGGTGTGTGGGTGTCCACCTGCTCTGGTTTCTTCTTGCAACCTCATCTCCCCCAGCGGCTGCGCCTGTAGGGCCCTAACCTGATTTGCCCTGTGACCTGAAGCAGTTCTACCTGTTTGGGCTTTGGTTTTTAGACTGGAAAGTTATTAGTGTGAATCTTACCCTTGGCTCATTACAGTCCCAACAATTCAGATCCTGTTACCGTATTTCTGTTGACATTACTTAAAAGGAAAACAAAAGATAATACTCTGCCCTGTTGATGTGAAATTTAAGCTTACATAAGCAGATTCTGTAAATGAATATCTTTAATACCACTGATGCTCAGGGTGACTTTACTGACCAAAAGAAGCAGGACAGAAAATTTGCTAAGTGAAGTCATTGTGGTGTTCTTAACGGTCCTAAACGTCAGTTTGAAGAATAGGCCGCTTCTTCTGAAGCACTCCTATTTAAAACAGAGTGGACAGCAACATTGATGGATGATCAGGGCAGTCTGAATCGCACAAGGGGACTTTATGCTTCTGCAAGTGAGGAGGAAAATGCAGAATCTTTTTCTATCAACCTCACACAGCTATGAAATGCTGTTAGCTATTCAGAATGCTAAACTGTCTACTAAAATCTGACGGAAGATCATCCATTGTTTCCTTCCACCTGCATTGGTAAGAACCACAGGCTGGATGGGAACTTCTCCAAATTTCTTTATTCTGTCTCCCTTTTCCATCCTTGTGCTATACAAACCGTTTTCTCCAGCTAACCTGTCAGAGAGACATCTGTTACCTTTATAGAAGCCAATGCGCATTGGTGTGTGTCCTGCTTTGGTGTTTCATTGCCAACATTCTGAGACCAATCTTTTCACCGAGCTTTGTCTGGAAACTCTCTTTAGCTCTGTCAATCACTAGGGGCACCTGTGTCACCCACCCTCAACTTCAGATGCCGGCAGCAGGTGATCTGTCAGCTTGGTTATCTTCTCCCACGCTGCAAAAAATGACATGCAACCTCTATGGCTCCCTTGCCAGCTTTTAAACTACCCCGTCAAGCCCAGAGAATTAAGAAAAAAAATAGGAAGCATCTATAATATAACCTTAATGCCCCTGTGCACCGTTCTTCCCTTACTTTTCACCTTTCTGCCTCAAGCCAGGGAACTGAAAGGATTAGATGTAATGCCATAAATTGAAAAATGTGACAGTCCGTGGTGGCTTTAGTCCAGGTTTGCAAGATACAGGAGAATTATCATGTTACTACTGATACTTTAAATTTAAGGCTTTGATACATCAAAAAAGTTCTTTGAGATCAAAAAAAAAAAAAACCAAAGCAAAACAAAACAAAAGAAGGTGAGGAGAGCTGAGGCCTGAAATGGCAAGTTAAAATTATGTTCGTGGTCATTGCCTGTGGAATCACGTACACTTCCATTTACTTCTTATGTGGTTTATTCATTTGCTTGTTTTTCTGCCCCTAAAGAACCTTGGCCGTCCGTTGCAGAGCCCTCTTCATATCAACAGCATTCTGCCCCACTTACCATCACCCCGAGTGTGTGTGAGCAGAGCCCGTGGCCTCTGCTGTCCTCCAACTGGGTGGATGATGAGCTCTACTGTTCCAGCCCGGCAAGTGCTGAGGGAGCTTCCAGCCCAGATGGCCTTCTTGCTGATTTAGCCTGAGGGTTGTTTTGTTTTGTTTTGTTCTTCCCTTAAGTTGGCTCATTTAATACAGGATACATCTGAGGCAGTTTGGTGTGAGCCAACCAAAAGTAATCATAAAGTTGAATTATTAGTTATCAGTTAAGATACCAAAGACAGTTACCAAAGTAAAGGTATTTTGCACAGTGTTAAGGGGAAACAATTGTGGTGTTTGTGTGTATCAAGACTAACAGGTCCGTGTACACTCTATTTGGTTGCTTGGTCTCAAAAAGCAATGATTGTGCATTAATACACAGTGCCTTTCTATAGAAGAGCTTGGAATTGTTTTTCTAATTCACTTTTCAAAGGTTAAAAATATTACGATAGACTCAGTTTACACGTGTAAACAGAAGGTGCCCTCCTTCTGTTTCTGAATCCTTCATGGTTGTGTGTCGTCACCAGTCATCAAATGTGCCAGGAGTGCCAGGGTCTGAACCTGTGCAGTCTTCTCAACTACCCGGAACGCGTACCTGCACAGAAACTTGTTCCCGTTAATATTAGCCACTCAAGGATCTTCTGAGGTGTTCAAAAAGCCTGGCTCCTTTTACAGTGTGTCGTCATAGAGAGTGAGGGACAGCGACACACCCAGTGTCTAAAGATGCTATGGCAATAGGAGTTTTGCTATCAGTTGACTATCCATTTGAAATGAACATTTATAGAGATTTTTTTTAATTTATTTTGAGAGACAGAGAGAGCACGTGCACAAGTGGGGGAGGGGCAGAGAGAGAGAGAATCCCAAGCCGACTCCACATTCAGTGCAGAGTGTGACGCAGGGCTTGATCTCAGGACCATGAGATCATGACCTGAGCCAAAATCGAAAGTCAGATGCTTAACTGACTGAACCACCCAGGTGCCCCAATATTTATAGATATTTAATTCCAAAATGAATTACACTTGGACAGTGTCATCAATGTCCTAAAACATTAAAGCTTAGTAAAAGAATTTATCCCCATATGACCAATAAGAGATGTAGAATGCTGAAGAGATTCTCAGGGAATGTCATGTAAGAAGGGTGGTTCACCCAGAAACAATCCAGTGTTGGCTGAAATGAAAACAGAAGCAGTACATCACATCCCCTAGGTGACCCAGTGCTTTGAAAATAGTATTTATAGGGGCGCCTGGGTGGCTCAGTTGGTTGAGCATCTGACTTTGGTTCAGGTCATGATCGCACAGTTCATGGGTTTGGGCCTCGTGTCGGGCTCTTTGCTGACAGCTCAGAGCCTGGAGCCCGCTTCGGATTCTGTGGTCTCCTTCTCTCTCTGCCCCTCCCCTGCTCATGCTGTTTCTCTCTGTCTCTCAAGAATAAATAAATGTTAAAAAAAATTTAGTAGTATTTATAAATGTCATACGTTAAGGACATTAGAAAAAAATGTAAGGATGCCAACGAGTAAAACTCTACTTGGTTCTTCTCATATGAAAAGCAGAAATAAAGTAGTACCGAGTTTCGTAGAACTATTTCATCTGTAGGATGAAAGGCAGCAACAGCAGGCTGTGGAGTGTGAAAAAGGAGACAGAACGCACATCAAGAAGTAAACCACTCTCAACATCCAGAGCTTAAATTATTTAAAAAACAATTTAAGTACGTTAAGATACAAAAAGTAATTTGCAAGGGGAATAGCCATAGCCAAATATGCAATTTATTTTGCCTAAGTTTATGCAGAAGAGTTCCTATGAGAAGGAAAAATTTTGGCATTCACAGTGAAAACAAAAGCCTCACACCTAATCGTAGAATGTTTGGATGTTTCTATTGTAACACTTTTAGAGATTTCTTGTCAAGAATAAGTTAGGTCCTTTTTCTATATGGAAAACTAATACAGCCTCTCATTGTAACTGTAATACATATTCAGTTGCTCCAATATAATTTCACACTCACTATCTGTATTATGAAGATGGGAGTTTTTAAAACTAGGAACACATAGGGGCGCCTGGGTGGCGCAGTCGGTTAAGCGTCCGACTTCAGCCAGGTCACGATCTCGCGTTCCGTGAGTTCGAGCCCCGCGTCAGGCTCTGGGCTGATGGCTTGGAGCTTGGAGCCTGTTTCCGATTCTGTGTCTCCCTCTCTCTCTGCCCCTCCCCCGTTCATGCTCTGTCTCTCTCTGTCCCAAAAATAAATAAACGTTGAAAAAAAATAAAGTAAAATAAAATTAGGAACACATGCTTTTACCGTACCTGAAGGCATTTTCTTAGTTTTTCCCATAATTATTAGCAAGGGGGAAGGTACTTAATGGCTACACATCTTATTTTTCTGGGACCTGCTAGTTTAATTTTTAATTGAAACCCTTATCCAAACTATTCAGTTCAGCAAATATGATTTAATGGGTTAAGACACTGCCTTCAAGTGGCTTATAGTCTGGAGCAGGAGACAGACACAAAATTGATATTTAGAGTCCTACCCAGGCATGTGGTTTGGGTCTTAGCCATTTTACCAACTGGGAGTTTGTCCCACATGCAAAGATGGGCTGTGTATCATCCCTGTTTACTCAGGAATTAGATTATTGAGACTTCAAACCATACAGCCAAAATTATGTCAGATCCCAAAGATTCCCTTTATTCTCTTAGTTAAGGAAAAGCATACCTTATCCACGGAAAAACGGGTTCTTGTGCCAGCAGGCTAGCCAATCTCATAATTTCCCTAAAGTCACTGTGAAAGGTTCACTTCAGGAAACATGTATGGGGAACTACCATGTCGTGGGTACTGGGCTAACTCCTGGAGATATAAATAAAAATAAGAACGGGCTACTAGTCCCTGGGGTACCGAGGTTAGACCACACAGGTGGAGTGAGGTCGGGCAGGTGTTCGGTGTGTATCTGAGGCCAGTGCCATTTGCCATACTTTGAAAGGTCCAGCCAGTAAGAAGCATACCACACAGACCCTGCTCTCTCCCTTCCCCAGGCGCAAAGAGAGGGAGCCACATAGCGTGGGTCAAGCATTAGGATCCCCATATCCAGGCACAGTCCTGCGGGTTCTGTCTCCTGCAGGGAGCTAGTGCCATAGAAGCCAATGGTAAGGAGCTCAGAAAGGGCATATAAAGTCCCTTCTCGGGGTTCTGAGAACTCCAGTGAAGACACTGTGATACATCTCTTCAAACTGACCTATACACATTCTTTTAAAAAAATTTTTTTTAATGTTTATTTATCTTTGAGAGAGAGAGATAGAGCGTGAGCAGGGGAGGGGCAGAGAGAGGGAGACATAGAATGTGAAGCAGGCTCCAGGCTCCTAGCTGTCAGCCCAGAGCCTAATGCGGGGCTAGAACTCCCAAACTGTGAGATCATGACCTGAGCCAAAGTCAGACGCTTAGCCGACTGAGCCATCCAAGCGCCCCACACATTCTTAATAAAGCAAGAATGGATTCTTGCAGCTCTGAAAGCCTCCGGTAGGATTTTCCTTCCATGGAGAGTTTGGAAGCAGTGCCTCAGGGAGGAGAGCAATATGTCTGCTTTGCTAAAGGCCTTGTAGCTCCAGCAGAGACAGAAGGTCACAGTTTAAGGGGAAGAAAATGAGGATGTGAATACACAGGCAGATCATTTCACTCCTGTCTGTCAGCTGTCCAAAAATAGAGAGATGCTCACAGTGCTCTTTGAACACGTAGAGATTCCTACCCAGGGCGGTGAAGCTGCCGGGACGGGAGTGGAGAGAAGTCTTGAAATGTTCGTAGTTAACCGGGAGCCTCAGGAACTCATGGATCACAGAAGGGAGAATTGCATGAGCAAAGACACAGAGATCTAGGAATTCTAATTCTAAGTCAAGGAACCCTAAATGTAGCTAGCAGTCATGAAAAGGTGTGTTTTAAGAACACACAATCTCTCTCAGTTTTTTAAACGACCTCTTTATTGTCAGCGAATTAATTCAGAACTTCAGTACCTGCTTAAACACCATTATAGCAGGTGTTTGTGGGCACTTACTGATGTGAGAAGAGTTCAGAGCCAAAGAGGAACATTCAGCTTCACAAACAGTCTGGGTGCCTATGATGCCCTGGACACAGCTTTGCCCTCCCCCTACAAAGAAAGTTCCATGATACAGGGCTTTTGTCTTGTGCCCAGCCCTGTCTCCCAACAGCTACAACAGAAAGTCTGATGTATGCAGTTATGGCTGTGTGATTGTGCAATATCACGTAGGGGTTCAGTGACAGACAAGGCCAAGCTGATGTCTGTCCTTCTGGAACTGGCACACTAGCACAGGGGTTTGAACCTGGAACACAGGAAAGGTACTATAAACTTGTATGGAGAGAGTAACAACAGCAACAACAAAATGACGCCTTTATTTTCCCTAACCTGTAACTGAAACCTAGCATTCAATTTAATTATGAATATAGGCCACAAACCATACAGGCACTAATAGTCCCTGTGACTTTGTCACCATTAAAAATCACAGATAATTTTGGGCACCTGGGTGGCTCGGTCGGTTAAGCTTCAGACTTCAGCTCAGGTCATGATCTCACGGTTCATGAGTTCGAGCCCCGCGTCGGGCTCTGTGCTGACTGCTCAGGGCCTGGAGCCTGCTTCGGATTCTGTGTCTCCCTCTCTCTCTGCCCCTCCCTCACTAACTTTTTTTTTTCTCTCTCTCTCAAAAATAAATAATTGGGGCGCCTGGGTGGTGCAGTCGGTTAAGCGTCCGACTTCAGCCAGGTCACGATCTCGCGGTCCGTGAGTTCGAGCCCCGCGTCGGGCTCTGGGCTGATGGCTCAGAGCCTGGAGCCTGTTTCTGATTCTGTGTCTCCCTCTCTGTCTGCCCCTCCCCCGTTCATGCTCTGTCTCTCTCTGTCCCAAAAATAAATAAACGTTGAAAAAAAAAAATTAAAAAAAAATAAAAAATCTCTGTGGGGGATGCCTGAGTGGCTCAGTTGGTTAGGCGACTGACTTCGGCTCAGGTCATGATCTCACAGTTTGTGAGTTCGAGCCCCGCATCGGGCTCTGTGCTGACAGCTCAGAGCCTGGAGCCTGCTTCGGATTCTGTGTCTCCCTCTCTCTGCCCCTCCCCTGTTCGCACTCTGTCTCTCTCTGTCTCTCAAAAATAAACATTTTTTTAAAAAGTATTTTAAAAATCACAGATAATTTCATATTCCATTTCACTGTTTTAAATGTCTGAAAATTTCCTTTTTGCTTGACATGATTTTTAAGGTATTTGCTGTGGACACACCACTAGGCTTTGTTACTTTAATCACAAAGCAAGTATATTATGATATCGGCAATTTAGTTTTTAATACTTTGTATGTTTCAACATAACTGGGTTATTTTGTTACCGTAAGTAATTTATCTTACGTATTTAGAAACAGTGTTCTGAGACTGGAACTGTAGACCTCACCAGAACGCTCTATATACTCATGACACCCACACTGTTAAGAACTCCAGGTCTAGGGGGAAGTAATTATTGTTGATGATGCGGCAGGTGTACGATTGGGGAAGAATGAGATGCGGTCACTGCACATACGTGGGGCAGATGGCTGGTTTTGTAAGGATTCCCGGAGAAGTCATGCCCTCTTGCCCCTGAAAACACAGGGGAGAGTGGGGACGTGCTCGAGGAACTGAAGGAAGTTTGCCAAGGAGAGAACTACCGCGTGAGTGTGTGAGGAAGACGGCGTTGGGGGCTGTTGGAAGGGCGCATTTAAACTGACGCCAAGTTAAGTAAGACTCAAGAGAGTCTGCACTGCCTTCCAAGGATGAGCTTTGAAGCTACCTGTGAGTTTTAAAACCTGAAAGTAACGATCTCTCCGGAGACCGTAGATTACAGGACGGGCGCGCGTGCATCCAGCACAGAGAGCAAGCAGTGTGCGCAGAATCGTTCAGGAGGATCACAGAGTCTTGCGTTACCAGTAGGAAAATACAGAAACGAGGAAAATCAACCTGGCACTAGCCCTTCGGTGCTTCCCGGGTCTTCGTATCAGCTTTACTGCTGTCAGTGGTCGCAGTAGCGACCTGTGTGTTGTTGCCTGTGTGTATCTTTTCGTGACTCATGCCATTCGCAGTCAGAAACTGAGGTAGGAGCTTCAGCAAACGACAAATAGTTGATGCGAGAATGATGCTCAGCCACCTCTGCTGGGGGACCCACTTCTAATCGTTATTGTAAGCTTCCAGTCCGGACAGAGCGATTTCGTGATAAGCTCTGTCATTGTCAGAGGACATTTATGTGAGCTGCTTCTATTCTAGTTTTATCTCAGCCAAATCCTCTCTTTTCTGTACTGTTTGTTCCTCAGGATGCAGTTCAGTGTTTCTATTGATTGCATCCAACTTACCCATTAGCCTAAAATCAAATGCAGTACATTGTTCGGCAAGACTGTCCAAAATTTTGCTCTTTGTGACATGTGTCACTTATTTGGCTACTTTCTGTTCATTAAATGTTAAACTGTTGTGTTCTTTCCAAGCCCTACAAACCATGCTACAACTTTGATTTTTTTTTATATAGGGATCATTTTTATTTATGATTTTTATCCATCATTTATAACATTATTATTATTAATTATTATTATTATTATTAGTTATATATGTTGGAAATGAGTGAGCTCTAGAAACTGAGCTGGCCTCTTAAAAGTGTCTAGTTGCCTTTGGGGTGCCTGGGTGGCTCAGTCGGTTGAGCATCCACCTTCGGCTCAGGTCATGATCTCGCGGTCTGTGTTCGAGCCCCGCATTGGGCTTTTGCTGAAAGCTCGGAGCCTGCAGCCTGCTTCAGATTCTGCACCTCCCTTTCTCTCTGCCCTTCCCCAGCTCATGCTCTGTCTCTCTCTCTCTCTCTCTCTCTCTCTCTCTCTCTCTGTCAAAAATAAACATTAAAAATGTTTGTTTGTTTGTTTGTTTGTTTGTTTCTTTAAAGTGTCTAGTTTCCTGAGCGCTTGGGTCGTTCAGTTGGTTAAGCATATGGCTTTGACTCAGGTTATGATCTCATGATTTGTGGGTTCAAGCCCTGTGTTGGGCTCTGTGCTGTCAGTGCAGAGCCAGCTTTGGATATTCTGGCTCCCCCCCTCTCTCTGCCCCTCCCTTGCTCATGCTCTCTCAGTCTCTCAGCCTGCCTCTCTCTCTCTCTCTCTCTCTCTCTCTTTCTCTCTCTCCCTCTCAAAAATAAATATTTTTTAAAAAAAGGATTTAGTTTCCACTGTAACTCACCCCATGAATATTAGTCCTCAACTGTAGTCATATGTTTGCAGAACTTGGTAAACATTGTAATTACTGCATTTACCTGCAACCATTCTCTCTTTGTGTGAATTTGATCTCCGTCAGGGTTCAGATTCCTCCATCGTCCTGTGAGGTGCAGGAGAGGACAAGTAGGTACTGAGTAATTGCTTAGAGTATCAACACATGGGAATTGAAGAAAATAACAAGAAGGAAAAAATTGTCATCCTTACAAAATAAAGTGTCTTCAAGTAAATCAAGTAATATCTAGTTTCCTCCGAACATCTTTAAAGTTGTGCCAGACTTACACTGAGCACTAGATTGCTATTTTCCTAGATAGTGTAGCTTCTGTCCTATAAGGAGCCGATGGAAGTTCTGTTTTGGTTTTGGAGTATGCTTGGTACACAATGTTGCGTTAGTTACGGGTGTCAACATAGTGAGTCACCATCTCTGCACTTTATGCTGTGCTCACCACAAGTGTAGCCTCCACCTGTCACCACACAACACGATTGCAACACCGTTGACTGTACTCCCTAGGCTGAGCCTTTTATTGCATGACTTGGGCCATAACTGGAACACTGTACCTCCCTCTTCCCTTCACTCATTTTGCCCATCTTCCCACAGCCCTCCCTTCTGCTTAGCATCAGTTTGTTCTCTCTATGTATATGTCTGACTCGTATTTGTCTTTCTCTGACTTATTCCACTTAGCAGAATACCCTCTGGGTCCATCCATGTCGTTACAAATGGCTTCCATATCTTGGCTTTTGTAAATAATGCTGCAGTACTCATAGGGGTGTGTGTATCTTTTTGAATTAGTCATTTTGTTTCTTTGGGGTAAATACCTCCTGATGAAATGGTTGGATCAAATGGTATTTCCACTTGTAACTTTAAAAAAAATTTTTTTTTACATTTATTTATTTTTGAGAGACAAAGAGAGACAGAGCTTGAAGGGGGGGAGGAGCAGAGAGAGGGAGACACAGAATCCTAAGCAGGCTCCAGGCTCTGAGCTGTCAGCACAGAGCCCGACGCAGGGCTTGAACCCACGAACTGTGAGATCATGACCTGGGCTGAAGTCGGACACTTAACCGACTGAGCCACCCAGGCGCCCCTTCCACTTATAACTTTTTGAGGAGCCTCCATACTGCTTTCCACAGTGGCTGTAGCAATTGACATTCCCACCAACAGTGCACAGGGTTCCTTTTCCTGCACATCCTTGTCAGCACTTGTTATTTCTTGTCTTCTTTATCTCAGCCATTCTGACAGGTGTGAGGTGACATCTCATTGTGGTTTGGTTTGCATTTCTCTGATGATGAGTGACGGTGAGCACCTTTTCATGTGACTGTTGCCTATCTGTATGTCTTCTTTCGAAAAATATCTATTTAGGTCCTTTGCGCACTTTTTAATCAGATTATTTGTTTCTCTGGTGTTGAGTTATATAAATCCTTTATATACTTTGGGCATATTGAGTTGTATAAATTCTTTATCTACTCTGGGCATTTTGGCACCTTACTGGACACACCCTTTGCAGATATCTTCTCCCAGTCGGTAGGTTGCCATTTCTTTCTTTGATTTACAGTTTCTGTAATTTGCCTCTGTTTTCCATTGGTAATGGGAATAAATAAGCCTAAAACAAATCAGAAACTATGCAGAAGGCACTGCCTTAGAAGCACTGACACGTAAGAACTACTAAGGAGTTTGTGTTTAGGTGAGAAGCAGGACACAAACGAAGCTGTCAATGCAGGGTTACAGAGTGAAGACTTAATGAGTGGTGTGCACCTTTTTGAAGATAATTATGATGTGTGTGTACCTAAAAAAAAATCAAAGTATTTTGTGTCTACAAAATGAATAATCAAAGAACTTGATTATACAGTGAGCTCTTAGGTCTATGATTAGTCTCTGACTCTCACATTTACCACTGCACGGAGTCTCAGTTCTTCTGTTTTTTCTTGGAATACCACCACCACCGTATTAAAATGTATTCCCTCATTTCACTCCTGATTAGTCAGGTCTCCAACACCCTTCCAACTTAAGTCATGCTTTGTTCACAAAGTCTGGCTACATATCACCCATCACTTAAATCAGCTTAATTACACCATCTTTTTAAAACTGTAATGGATTCCTTTATATCGTTCTCATTTCCCCTTCTTAGGACTTGTAATCTGCACCACACCAATGACAAGTAATTACAGACCAAGGCCTGCTCTTTGCTGTCAGTTTCATCTACTCTCCAGAAAGAATGCAAACTTCCATATCACCATGCCTTCTAGTATACAGCTTAGAGCTCGGGTCATTTATTTAGATGATTGCTGACTAAAATTGAAGCAACGGAAATTAAGTGAATCTTTGGAACAAGATAATGCTAAGTTTGAATTCTTCCTCCTCTCTTGATTGATTTATTTAACCAATATCTATATAGAACCTACTATGTGCCAAGAACTCTTCTAGATTTAGCAATAAAAGCAAAGTAAGTGCAAACATGTATACACACACACACACACACACACAACAACAACAACAACACGTTCTATACCCATGGACCTTGCATTCTTCTAGAAGAGGCATATAATACCAAAGATATGTCAGATAATAGGTTAGCAAAGAAAATAATAATAAAGCAGAGAAAAGGGATATGAAGGTGGCTGGAGTCACCTATGGAGGTAACGTTGGGGAAAATTTGAAGGAAGTGAGGTGAGTTTACCCTGAGGACATCTGTGGGAAACTTTGCAGGCAAGAGAAACATCAGTTGCAAATATCTGAGTGAGAAAGCACCTTCCTGTGAGTTCTTAAGAAACAGCGACAAAGAAAAGCTAGAAAGAGAGAACGAAAAGAATAGGAAGTTAGGTCAAAGAGATAATGGATGCTTTATTACATGGGACTTTGCATGGATTTCATTTCAAATGAAAAAATAAATGACATAATCTGACTTACATTTTAATGGGCTATCTCTCATTACTGAAGATGGGACAGGGCAGAAACAGGACATTTAGCACCAGGCAAGCAATTCATAGACTGGCACTGGGGACAGTCAGAAGTGGTCAAATTCAGAATATATTTTGAGGGTAGAGACAATAGAACTTGCTACTGTGGGGTGTGAGGGAAAGGGAGGGATTACCAGTGACATTACGCTTCTAGGTTCTAGCAACCAGAAGATGGAATTGTCATTACTGAGATGAGAGCACATGGAAGAACATTTGTGGGGAGTGGAGGAGAGCTCAGATTCTGACATGTTAATTTTGAGGTGCTTATTGTTACATCACCAAGTGGAGATGGTAAGTAGACAGATATGCTGGTCTAAAATTCAGAAGGGAGGAACAGAATGAAGATAGAAATTTGGGAGTTATTACCATTAAGATGGTATTTAACGTCACCTCTTAAGAGTGGCAGCACCTAGACCATGAGGACAGAAAAGAGAGAGAGAGAGAGAAATTGAAGTAATGAACTCTGCCCTGAGTCACTGTGATCCATAGAGATAGATGAAATGAAACGGAAACAGCAAAGGGACCGAGAAATGAGTGGCTGGAAAGATAGAAAACTGGGTGAATGTGGTAGTTGTAGGTGCCAAGCATCAAACGGTTTCAAGGAAGAGTAATCAACTGGGTAAAATGTATTTGTAAATTAAGTATAATTAGGTCTGAGAAATCCCATTGGATTTAACAACATGGTGGTCGTTGGTGACTTCACAATAGCCATTTTACTTGAGGGAGTGAAAACCTAATTTGAGTGTGATCGAGGAAGCACAGAAAGAGAAAATGAAGACAGCAAAAATAAAGGACTCCTTCAAGGAGTTTTGCTATAAAGGGAAAGATGGAAATGAGACAGTAGCGGGAGGGAAAGTGGGATTAAGATATGGGGGGTATAGCAGCATATCCGTAAGCTGATAAATGATCAGTAGCAAGGGTAAATATGGTGATGCTGAAGACACAGGAGAGCATTTCTGGAGATGTCCTTGAGTAGGCAGGGTCAGAATGGATCTAGGGTACACATAGAGGACTTGGTCTTACCTAGGAGTACAGATCATCCACCCATAGTAATAGGAGAGAAAGTAGGCTGTGAAGTTCTTTTCTAAAAGCTTCAATTTTTAGATAAAACCAAAGTTATGAAATTGAGGATATGGAAAAGTTGTGGTATGTTTGAGGAAAGAGAAGAAAAGATTTAAAAATCATCTAAAAGAGTAGGAAAGAGAATGGACTAGGGAGACAGAGTAGATTTTTAGACACCATTAAAGGGCGATGAGTTGGTATGGCTGTGAGTTTTTATCTAGCCACATTGAACAATATGGATGTAGGCTCAGAGTGATGAAGAATGGATTTCATCTGGGCTGCAATTTTGTTATAGGAATATAATAAAAGAGGTAAAACAAGTTGAGGTTGTCTACAAGCGTAATTATTATTGCAACATTATCTATAATATCCAAATGTATGGCTATCTACAATAGCCCAAGTTTCCATTAATAGATAGTTGAATGGATAAGAAAGATGTGGGATATATATATGTGTGTATATTTTTATTTATCCATAAAAAATGAGTGAAATCTTAGGGCACCTAGGCTGCTCAGTCAGTTGAGCGTCTGGCTCTTGGTTTCAGCTCAGGTCATGATCTCATGGTTGAGTCCTGCGTTGGGGTCTGTGTGGACAGTGAGGGGCCTGCTTCAGATTCTCTGTCTCCGTCTTTCTTTGCCCCTCTCCCACTCCTGCTCTCTCAAAAAATATATAAACAGTTTTTTAAAAGAATGAAATCTTGCCATTTGCAACGATGTGCATGCATCTAGATAGTATAATGCTAAGTAAAATAAGTCAGAGAAAGACAAATACCGTATGATGTAACTCATATGTGAAATTTAAGAAACAAAAGAGCGAAGAAAAAAAGAGACAGAGAGACAAACCAAGAAACAGACTCTTCACTATAGAGAACAAACTGATGGTTACCAGAGAGGAGAGGATGGGGGAAATAGGTGAAGGGGATTAAGATTACATTTATCATGATGAACACAGGGTTATATAGGGAAGTGTTGAGTCACTATATTATACATCTGAAACTAATGTAACACTGTGAGTTAATTATACTGAAATTAAAATTAAAAACTTAATTTAAAAACAAAAAGGAACTGTAGCTCAAAAAATATGGTGAATTGGCCAAGGTCTTCCAGCAAGTAAAAAGCAGAAGTGCCATTTAAATGCAGGTCTATCTGACTGAACAGGCTGTGCTCAGGTGTGTTAATATGACATCTGAATTTCTGGAATATAAAATCTAGCTCAGATCTCAGTTCCTTATTTCTACCCTTTCCCTGAAACCAGCCCTACTGAGCTCTGCTGTGTCTGTCTCTCTCACTCTCCACATCTAGAGAAGGATTCGTCCTTGGTTCTGTGACCTTTCCTCCCAGGTCCTGCCCTCATCTCTTCCAGAGATAAGACAAGAAAACACATAAGATAAGACAAGAATAAGGGATATAGCAAAAGCAGTAGGAACCATGGACTGATGACTCTATTGAAGTCAAAGGATTGTTGGAGTATGGCACTAGAGATAACCGGGTCTGAGGGACAGGAGGTAGAGTGTAGAAAGTGACTAATTGAAGTTGATATTATGTATGGGATGCAGTTTTTAATCAGTGTCAAGACTATAACCGTTGGAGTGAGTGCCTACAGTGTGATTGGGTAAAACCAAGATCACTGAAAAAAAGAAGTAACGAACCTGAGACAGCCCGTGTTCATACAGGGATCACAGTTTACTAACTATAACTTGGCAAGTTACTTACATTTTGTGAGCCTCATTTTCTTATTCCCACTATGATATTCTCCATTGGGGGGGGGACTTTCATTGGAAAACTCTGAGTAATAAATAATAGCAGCTGCTACTGTTTATTGCAATGCACAAGTACTATGCTCATTATCAGTGAGGCCAACCAGGGAATAAGCTATCAGGAGGTTGATTTTGATTCAGAGTAAGAACTGTCTAACAATAAGTGTAATGAAAATGGAATTGAGTTCCTTGGTAGCTATTGTGCTTCTGGTAACCCAGAGGTGTGCAGGGAAAAGTTTCATGTTATCTAACTAAGGGAGTCTACAATACTAAGTGTGATACCTGGCTGTGAGTCACAAGGGGGAGAACATGCACAATAGCAGTACTGTAAGGCAAAGTTGAAGAAAAGGCCAGCATCTGGGGCGCCAACTGGAGCAGAACAAGGCAGGCAATTAGTGGAGATCCAAGAAAGGGAATGACTTAACAAAAGCCCAGATGGGCAGACGGCCTGCCTGGGTCCCGATGGGCAGATGCTTCTCCATCAAGGAGATTCATCAGTCTGGTCAATGACCCAAAACAAACTTACAGGGCATCTGAGGTCCAGAGACTGTCAGTGGCAGAATGGAACATAAGAACAGAAAACAGGCAAACAGAGGGTGGTGTTCAAGAGCAAGAATCCATCTGCTGGTAGAAAACCAAAGGCAAAGCCAGAATGGCAGTGCTGGACAAGAAGTCGAAATAGAGCTTCTCCTGTGCATTCCTATTGAGGAGCAGAGGCAATCTCCATGAGATTTAGAACAATCTGAAATAACTAGGTACTTGCACAATGATGATGAGTAGACACACATTAATAACAAATAAAATCCAAGCACTTAGTCAATCTCATCAGTGACCCTAGCCATCAAGAGATAGAAAGTAGTAGCTAATTGAACTCCGGATCCAAAATGAAAACCACAACAACAAAAAATGTCTGAGATACAATCAAGCCTATCAATAAATGTAACTTCTAACTGTAAATATATTTCAGTATATTGCAATAGGAAAGATATTTTCTCTCTTCTACTCAACAATTAGTGAAGCTATTGAAAGGTTTCCTAGATAATGCTTATTAAATCAAAAAGATATTTTTACCATATGATTTCACTCATATGTGAAATCTAATAAAACAAATGAATAAACCAACAAAAAGCAGATTCACACTTAGAAATACAGAGAACAAATTAATGGTTGCCAGAGGGAAGAGGGGTAGGAGGACAGTCCAAATGGGTAAAGGGCAGTGGAAGATTTGGGCTGCCAGTTGCAGAATGACTAAGTCACAGAATAAAAGGACAGCATCGGGAATATAGTCAATGGTACTGTAATACCATGTATGGTGACAGGTGGTAGCTACCCTTGCAAGGGACGCAGCATGACATACAGACAAGTGGAATCACTATGTCCTACAACCGAAATTGATGTAACATGGTGTGTCAACTATACTCAAAAATAAATTTTTAAAGAAACTTTGACAATAAGGGGTGCCTGGGTGGCTCAGTTGGTTAGGCAGCCGGTTTCGGCTCAGGTCATGATCTCGCAGTTCGTGAGTTCAAGCCCCACATCGGGCTCCGTGCTGACAGCTCAGAGCTTGGAGCCTACTTCAGATTCTGTGTCTCCCCCTCGCTCTACCCTTCCCCTGCTCATGCTCTGTGTCTCTCTGTCTCTCAATAATAAATTTAAAAAGTTAAAAAAAAAAGAAACTTTACAATAAAAACATTAGGTATTTATTTACCAAGTTTGTTTTTCTTTACAAGTATATTAGACACAACTTTCTTACTATAGTACATCCAACAAGTTAATTAATTTTAAAACTTATGTCATTGAAAAATTATTTTTAATTTGCTTCTTTAAAAATAGATGATTTGATAGCTATATTTTATGAACTTATGTTAATGACACTTATATTGAGAATATAAATATTATTTTTAAAAAGAATGTAAATCTGATAATAATATTTGCTATATAATTGTATTATTTTCAGAAAAAATTTTTTAAAGTCAGAATAACAAAAGAGCATGGGCTTTACAGTTCAGATAGAAAATAGGGTTAAATCGATTCTGGGAGTGCAAGATGGTGGTGTAGGAGGACGCTGGTCTCACCGCGTCCTGCGTATCACTTAGATTCCACCCACACCTGCCTAAATAACTCAGAAAACCACCAGAAGACTAGCAGAACGGATTCTCCAGAGCCAAGCGTAGATGAGAGGCCCATGGAAGAGGGTAGGAAGGGCGGAGAGGCAGTGCACTTTACACGGACTGGCGGGAGGGAGCCGGGGCGGAGGGGCAGCCTGCCGGCAAAGCAGAGCCATGGAGTCTGGCTGGCCAAAACGGAGGGGCCGGACAGAGTGTGCTCTGACAGCAAGCGCACTTAACATATGGAAGGTTATAAGCTAACACCTCTGCTCAGAGAACGGGAGGGCTAGAGGACAACGGAAGGGAGAGTTGTTGAGCCCCAGACAACAGAGCTCAGCTTGGCGGGGAACAAAGGTGCTCGCCAGCGCCATCTCCCTCGCCCACCCCCCAGCAAAAATCCCAGAGGGAACCAGTTCCTGCCAGGGAACTTGCTTGCACGCGCAAACACCCAACGCTGTGCTTCTGCAGATCCATCCCTCCGGCGGGTCTGACTCCCTCCTGGTGTGGCAGGGCCCCTCCCGAATTAGTGAGCTTTTCCGAAGGAAAAGCGAGCTGAGCCTGCCCCTCCTGCCCCTGTGCTCCTTGCCAATCCACCCCAGCTAATATGCCAGATCCCCAGCACCACAAGCCTGGCAGTGTGCAAGTAGCCCAGATGGGCCATGTCACCCCACAGTGAATCCTGCCTCTAGGAGAGGGGAAGAGAAGGTACACACCAGTCTGACTGTGGCCCCAGTGGTGGGCAGGGGGCAGACATCAGGTCTGACTGCGGCCCCGCCCACCAACGCAAGTTATTCAAGACAGCACAGGGGAAGTGCCCCGCAGTCCCGCACCACTCCAGGGACTATCCAAAATGACCAAACAGAAGAATTCCCCTCAAAAAAAATCCAAGAAATAATGAAAGCTAAGAACTGATCAAAAACGATTTAAACAATATAACAGAAAGTGAATTTAGAATAATAGTCATAAAATTAATCGCTGGGCTTGAAAACAGTACAAAGGACAGCAGAGAATCTATTGATACAGAGATCAAGGGACTAAGGAACAGCCAGGAGGAGCTAAAAAATGCTATAAATGAGGTGCAAAATAAAATGGAGACAACCACGGCTCAGATTGAAGAGGCAGAGGAGAGAATAGGTGAGTAGAAGATAAAATTATGGAAAAAGAAGAAGCTGAGAAAAAAAGAGATAAAAAAAATCCAGGACTATGAGGGGAAAATTAGAGAACTAAGTGATGCACTAAAGAGAAATAATCTACGCATAATTGGTATTCCAGAGGAGGAAGAGAGAGGGAAAGGTGCTGAAGGTGTACTTGAAGAAATAATAGCTGAGAACTTCCCTGATCTGGGGAAGGAAAAAGGCATTGAAATCCAAGAGGCACAGAGAACTCCCTTCAGACGTAACTTGAATCGATCTTCTGCACGACATATCATAGTGAAACAGGCAAAATACAAGGATAAAGAGAAAATTCTGAAAGCAGCTAGGGATAAACCTGCTCTAACATATAAAGGGAGACCTATAAGACTCATGACCGATCTCTCTTTTGAAACTTGGCAGGCCAGAAAGGTATGGCAGGAGATCTTCCATGTGATGAACAGAAAAAATATGCAGCTGAGAATCCTTTATCCAGCAAGTCTGTCATTTAGAATAGAAGGAGAGATAAAGGTCTTCCCAAACAAACAAAAACTGAAGGAATTTGTCACCACTAAACCAGCCCTACAAGAGATCCTAAGGGGGATCCTGTGAGACAAATTACCAGAGACATCGCTATAGGCATGAAACCTACAGACATCACAATGACTCTAAACCCATATCTTTCTTTTTATTTATTTATTTTTTAATTTTTTTTAATGTTTATTTATTTTTGAGACAGAGACAGAGCATGAATGGGGGAGGGTCAGAGAGAGAGGGAGACACAGAATCTGAAGCAGGCTCCAGGCTCTGAGCTGTCAGCACAGAGCCCGACGCGGGGCTCGAACTCACGGACCGTGAGATCATGACCTGAGCTGAGGTCGGACGCCCAACCGACTGAGCCACCCAGGCGCCCCCCCATATCTTTCTATAATAACACTGAATGTAAATGGACTAAATGCGCCAACCAAGAGACATAGGGTATCCGATTGGATAAAAAAAACAGGACCCATCTATTTGCTGTCTATGAGAGACTCATTTTAGATCTGAGGACACATTCAGATTGAAAGTGAGGGGAAGGAGAACTACTTATCATTCCACTGGAAGTCAAAAGAAAGATGGAGTAGCCATACTTATATCAGACAAACTAGACTTTAAATTAAAGGCTGTAACAAGAGATGAAGAAGGGCGTTATATAATAATTACAGGGCCTATCCATCAAGAAGAACTAACAATTATAAATATCTATGCACCGAATACAGGAGCCCCCAAAAATATAAAACAATTGCTCACGAACATAAGCAACCTTATTGACATGTATGTGGTAATTGCAGGGGACTTTAATACCCCACCTACAACAATGGATAGATCATCTAGACACATGGTCAATAAAGAAACAAGGGCCCTGAATGATACATTGGATCAGATGGACTTGACAGATCTATTTAGAACTCTGCATCCCAAAGCAACAGAATATACTTTATTCTCGAGTGCACATGGAACATTCTCCAAGATAGATCACATACTGGGTCACAAAACAGCCCTTCATAAGTATACAAGAATTGACATCATACCATGCATACTTTCAGACCACAATGCTATGAAGCTTGAAATCAACCACAGGAAAAAGTCTGGAAAACCTCCAAAAGCATGGAGGTTAAAGAACACCCTACTAAAGAATGAATGGGTCAACCAGGCAATTAGAGAAGAAATTTAAAAATATATGGAAACAAACGAAAATGAAAATACAACAATCCAAACACTTTGGGATGCAGCGAAGGCAGTCCTGAGAGAAAAATACATTGTAATCTAGGCCTATCTCAAGAAACAAGAAAAATCCCAAATACAAAATCTAACAGCACACCTAAAGGAAATAGAAGCAGAGCAGCACAGACACCCCAAACCCAGCAGAAGAAGAGAAATAATAAAGATCAGAGCAGAAATAAACAATATAGAATCTAAAAACACTGTAGAGCAGATCAGTGAAACCAAGAGTTGGTTTTTTGAAAAAATAAAATTGATAAACCTCTAGCCAGGCTTCTCAAAAAGAAAAGGCAGAGGACCCAAATAGATAAAATCATGAATGAAAATGGAATTGTCACAACCAATCCCTCAGAAATACAAACAATTATCAGGGAATACTATGAAAAATTATATGCCAACAAACTGGACAACCTGGAAGAAATGGACAAATTCCTAAACTCCCACACACTTCCAAACTCAAACTGGAGGAAATAGAAAGCTTGAAGAGACCCATAACCAGCGAAGAAATTGAATCAGTTATCAAAAATCTCCCAACAAATAAGAGTCCAGGACCAGATGGCTTCCCTGGGGAATTCTACCAGACATTTAAAGCGGAGATAATACCTATCCTTCTCAAGCTATTCCAAAAAATAGAAAGGGAAGGAAAACTTCCAGACTCATTCTATGAAGCCAGTATTATTTGATTCCTAAACCAGACGGAGACCCAGTAAAGAAAGAGAACTACAGGGGCGCCTGGGTGGTGCAGTCGGTTAAGCGTCCGACTTCAGCCAGGTCACGATCTCGCGGTCCGGGAGTTTGAGCCCCACGTCAAGCTCTGGGCTGATGGCTCAGAGCCTGGAGCCTGTTTCCGATTCTGTGTCTCCCTCTCTCTCTGCCCCTCCCCTGTTCATGCTCTGTCTCTCTCTGTCCCAAAAATAAATAAACGTTGAAAAAAAAATTTTTTTTAATAATAATAAAAAAAAAGAGAACTACAGGCCAATATCCCTGATGAATATGGATGCAAAAATTCTCAATAAGATACTAGCAAATCGAATTCAACAGCTTATAAAAAGAATTATTCACCATGATCAAGTGGGATTCATTACTGGGATGCAGGGCTGGTTCAACATTCGCAAATCAATCAACGTGATACATCACATTAATAAAAGAAAAGATAAGAACCATATGATCCTGTCAATCGATGCAGCAAAAGCATTTGACAAAACTCAGCATCCTTTCTTAATAAAAACCCTCGAGAAAGTCGGGATAGAAGGAACCTACTTAAAGATCATAAAAGCCATTTATGAAAAGCCCATATCTAATATCATCCTCAATGGGGAAAAACTGAGAGCTTTCTCCCTGAGATCAGGAACACGACAGGGATGTCCACTCTCACCGCTGTTGTTTAACATAGTGTTGGAAATGCTAGCATCAGCGATCAGACAACGAAAGGAAGTCGAAGGCATCAAAATTGGCAAAGATGAAGTCAAGCTTTACTTTTTGCAGATGACATAATATTATACCTGGAAAATCCAATAGACTCCACCAAAAGTCTGCTAGAACAGATACATGAATTCAGCAAAGTTGCAGGATACAAAATCAATGTACAGAAATCAGTTGCATTCTTACACACTAATAATGAAGCAACAGAAAGACAAAGAAACTGATCCCATTCACAGTTGCAATAAGAAGGATAAAATACCTCGGAGTAAATCTAACCAAGGATGTACAAGATCTGTATGCTGAAAACTATAGAAAGCTTATGAAGGAAATTGAAGAAGATATAAAGAAATGGAAAAACATTCCGTTCTCATGGATTGGAAGAATAAATAGTGTCAAAATGTCAATACTACCCAAAGCTATCTACACATTCAATGCAATCCCAATCAAAATTGCACTAGCATTCTTCTCAAAACTAGAACAAGCAATCCTAAAATTCATATGGAACCACAAAAGGCCCCGAATAGCCAAAGGAATTTTGAAGAAGAAGACCAAAGCAGGAGGCATCACAATCCCAGACTTTAGCCTCTACTACAAAGCTGTCATCATCAAGACAGCGTGGTATTGGCACAAAATCAGACACATAGACCAATGGAATAGAATAGAAGCCCCAAAACTAGACCCACAAACATATGGCCAACTAATCTTTGACAAAGCAGGAAAGAACATCCAATGGAAAAAAGACAGTCTCTTTAACAATTGGTGCTGGGAGAACTGGACAGCAACATGCAGAAGGTTGAAACTAGACCACTTTCTCACACCATTCACAAAAATAAACTCAAAATGGATAAAGGACCTGAATGTGAGACAGGAAACCATCCAAACCCTAGAGGAGAAAGCAGGAAAAGACCTCTCTGACCTCAGCCGCAGCAGTTTCTTACTTGACACATCCCCAGAGTCAAGGGAATTAAAAGCAAAAATGATCTACTGGGACCTCATGAAGATAAAAAGCTTCTGCACAGCAAAGGAAACAATCAACAAAACTAAAAGGCAGCCAACGGAATGGGAAAAGATATTTGCAAATGACATATCGGACAAAGGGCTAGTATCCAAAATCTATAAAGAGCTCACCACACTCCACACCCGAAAAACAAATAATCCAGTGAAGAAATGGGCAGAAAACATGAATAGACACTTCTCTAAAGAAGATATCCAGATGGCCAACAGGCACATGAAAAGATGCTCAACGTCGCTCCTCATCAGGGAAATACAAATCAAAACCACACTCAGATATCACCTCACGCCAGTCAGAGTGGCCAAAATGAACAAATCAGGAGACTATAGATGCTGGAGAGGATGTGGAGAAACGGGAACCCTCTTGCACTTTTGCTGGGAATGCAAATTGGTGCAGCCACTCTGCAAAACAGTGTGGAGGTTCCTCAAAAAATTAAAAATAGATCTACCCTATGACCCAGCAGTAGCACTGCTAGGAATTTACCCAGAGGATACAGGAGTACTGATACATAGGGGCACTTGTACCCCAATGTTTATAGTAGCACTCTCAACAATAGCCAAATTGTGGAAAGAGCCTATATGTCCATCAACTGATGCATGGATAAAGAAATTGTGGTTTATATACACAGTGGAGTACTACGTGGCAATGAGAAAGAATGAAACATGGCCCTTTGTAGCAACATGGATGGAACTGGAGAGTGTGATGCTAAATGAAATAAGTCATACAGAGAAAGACAGATACTATATGTTTTCACTCTTATGTGGATCCTGAGAAACTTAACAGAAACCCATTGGGGAGGGGAAGGAAAAAAGAAAAAGAGGAGGCTAGAGTGGGAGAGAGCCAAAGCGTAAGAGACTCTTAAAAACTGAGAACAAATGAGGGTTTATGGGGCGTGGGAGGTAAGGTAGGGGAGATGATGGGTATTGAAGAGGGCATCTTTTGGGATGAGCACTGGGTATTGTATGGAAACCAATTTGACAATAAATTTCATATATTAAAAAAAACAAAAAACAAAACAAAAAAGAAAATAGGGTTGAATCTTGGCACTATCTTTTACTAGCTCTGCAAATTTTGGAAAATTTTGCCTATTTGCTAAAACTCTGTGTAGTCATCTGTTAAATGGTATTAAGAGTTCCCACTTCATTAGGTTGTTTTTAGAATCCATAACTAATGCATCCTGTTCATGATTTAGATATATACCACCTTCCTGGTCTAAGAGTCTTTTTTTTTTTTCACTGAATTTCTGTGCATTCAGTTATTAGCTACAGGTATTACTGTTTGTGGTTTGTTTGTTTTCATTTTGGTCCCCTTCACTCATTTCTTAACTATTTCTCCCACTTCTGGCAACCACCAATCTGTTCTTTTTATCTTTGAAGTCTGTTTTTTTAGGGTTTGTTTTGGAGTTTTAAATTACACGTTTAAGAGAGATCATACCGTGTCTTTCTCTGTGTGATTGGTTTGACTTAGCCTGATGCTCTGAAGTTCCGTCCATGTTGTCACAAATACATACACATAGATGTATACATAATAGTATTTTATATATATGAGAATCTTATGGGTGATATACTTCATAAAGTATAACAAAAGTTCTTTATTATACATGCTAATGTGACAATAAAATTATACTGAAAAGTTAATTGTTTTAAACGCATTAGGCATAATTGAGATAATTAAATCCATACACTTTTCTGAGCAATATTTTAGATCACTGTTCATGAACAGCTAAATAAATTGAGTGCTATTTCCATCATAATTGTTAATTAGTTAAGCAACTCACATTGTATACCTTCCAGATAAAGAGCACTCTATGAGTTCCTAATGAGTTTTGTTTGAGGCTTCAAAAACATAGATGTGGTACTTGTCTCACAGTAAGTTTGCAGTACAGTTGATAGATTGAATGCATCGATGATTCTAATTGGTGCTATCTGCCCAAAAAGTAGAGAGCCATGGTGACTAATATCTTGAATATTACAATAGAGTATACTTCTGTCCTGTGTTGCATGTTTGACATTTCCTAGACTTAAAAAAAGCCTAAAAGTATATTTGAAGATGAAAGGGATATGAAATTTGAGCATAAAGAGATTAACAAACCTGTTCATTTGCAGTATTTGGAATCTTTATGCAGAAGGCATTTTTACTTACCTACTATTGATATGACATTTATGATGTACATTGGTGATCTAGTGATTCACTCATGCATTACACACATTGGAAATGTTAACTAAACATCCTAATTAGTGGATCCATATAAATATAACCTCTTAAAATAATTTCACTTAGAGTTTGAAGAATATAAACCTCATTATTAGAGGCATATTATGATTTAAAGCTATCTTCAGATTTTCTTAATAAGCGCAGTTTTCTGGACGTTAAGTATCCATGGTTCCATTTAATTAAAACACACACACCACATACACACACACACACACACACACACACACCACACAAACAACCTGGATCATTCTCGGGAATGACACATGTTTTCTTAAAGGAAAAAAAAAAGCAGAATCCCCTTCCTAACAGCTATTTTAAGCCACGAATTATATTGAAACAGATAAACTGTATTTTGGTCATGTACTCTTGCACAAAAAAATGATGGTAGACACAAGGAGATCTTGATAAGGATTGTTAGAGGTGCAAGAAGGTAACTAAGTCATAGCTAACTATAATTTGTTGGAAGAAGGAGAAAACTTATAAAAATAAATAATTTTACATGGATGATTGCACAATTTTAAAATTCCAAGAGCATGGTAGTAACTGGTGGCAAGTTAATGGCCTTCATTTTTTTAACCACTAGCTGCTTCTTTCAATGGTTGAAAAGTATGCTTTACTTGAAAACTCTTCCTGTATGAAAACCACTTGGGAAATGCATTAGATGTGAAGATCATTGCAGGGGTATTTTCAATTAAATGACTGGAACACAGCATTTGCCTTTTTTCAAGGAGAACATAAAAACGACTCTACGGGGGAAAAAAAACAAAACTACCTGAGGTGTGTGAGTGTATGATAGAAAAAATTCACTTTAGAGGTTGTCTGTATCCTCCTAAGCTAAAGCAACTGATATCGGAGACTTTCCCTTTCAGAAAAAGAATTTTTAAATTTCCAACAGTTTTATATTAGATTGAGAATTTGGTTGCTAATACTTTAATTCTTTGTTGCATAGATTACTTTAAGCTAGCCTTCCTATACAGTGTGTGTGTGTGTGTGTGTGTGTGTGTGTGTGTGTGTGTGTGTGATGCTATTGAATTGTGATATCTATTTAGGAATGAGTAAGAATGCTAACAAGGAATCAGAGTAATGTTTTATTTAAAAGTCTGTATTATTTAATGTGACTCATCTGTGAAAGATTCATCAGGGAACAAAAAATAGCGAGATCATTTATAAAGTTCTAGTAAGAAGACCCACTCACCTGCAATTGGTAATTTAGAGGGAAAACATGAACAATTAAGTCTAAAATGGCTTTCAAGTCAGTCTGAATGTTCAAAATGCCTGACTAGTGTGAGCTTAAGCTGATAGGAAGAAATTATAAAAGCAATGGAAAATGGCTGCAAGAAGAGGAAACTATATCAGAAGCCAAACTTTAAAATAACAGAAGCAAAAATACGTGTCAAAGTCAAAGAATTGTCATAAGATAAATAGCTCACTTAAAGGAATACAACATAAAAGTCAAAACCAAAATACTTCAGAATGTTAAAGGTCATTGTATGTGATCAGCTGCATTTCCCTCTGGCTCTGGGGTTTCTTGACTGTAGTAATTGCTAATAGCCTGGGCGGGTCTCCCATCCTAGACATTTACATTTTAATGTGGACTTGTGAAATTTTAAAAGCCTTCTAGACACTAAGTGTATATTCCTCTATTAAAGGACAGAATGTCAGAGTATGTTAAGGTTATTTTGTGGCAGAGAGCCTTCCTTAGTAACCCATAAATGTGGCCTAACTGGAAACCAAGGGCCTGACCTAAGAGTTCCATTTAATCATGAAATTTAGGGGGAAAAATGACATTATCTAAGAAACAAAGATGAGAAGGAAAGAATTAGGCCTTAAGATAGTAGAGAACCAAAGCAATTTGTAATTGCAGAAGAATTCAAAGCTGTGCTAATTTTTTTAAACCAGTATAAGTAATTCATCTTTTTTCCTTACCCTTCGTAGATCAATAATCACAGGATTCTATTTTTTTAATGTAAAACATTTAAAGTTTTAGTTAAGTGAGAAGAACTGAACATCTTTATTCACCACCATTTCCTCCAATACCCTCCCTAAAACGACAGGTAAACAGATAAATGGTGAGTCGTGGTCATAAAATTACTTGAGCAGTGGGAATGGCGAACCAATGAAATTGGGGAGGGGGGTTCTGTAAAGCAGGGAGGTTGCAAGGATTTGACTTAGCAGAACAGAGGGAGCTGGTGCCAAGTGGGAAGAGGAAGGAAGATAGACCCAAGGAGGGACAATAAGAAGCCCAGGCCCCACCAAGAAGGTTCAAGAACGGAGGTACCAATTCCATTGAAAAGAGAATACTTCTGGGGCTGGTAATGGGTATATTGGTTGAAAGTATACTTAGAAAAAATAGATAAATAAAAACTCACACTCCCCATTCCTTTCCTAAGTCAGCATTTGTCCATGTCCCACCCTGTGCAAATCTGGATGTGTACTTTCAAAAGAGAATAATGCAAAAATATTCTAAACTTGAGGACATGAAGCAGAGTTTAGAGAAGATGTGCCATGATGAAAACAGGCTGTGAAATGAAATTCTACTTATTGAATGGTCACCTCCTTCTAGTCAGCTTTTTAGTGCCTTCTTTATAAATATTAGCAGACACCCCTTGAGAAATTTGTGAAATGTCCCAACTGGAAAATTATTCATCCAAATAAAACCAAAAAGAAAATAATTTTGGAGTAAAGTAGTAAAGTAATTTAAGTTCAGGAAGCCAAAGAATATTTCAAATCACCTTTGTTCAGAGATAAGAGAAGATTCTATGTACGTATGAGACAACAACAGGAATATTCAGAGAACGACAAAAACAAAGAGCTCTTGAAAAGGAAAAATAAGATGACAAAAACACAAAAAGAAATATAAGAAAGAAGCATAGCTTGGAAAAATCTCTTAGAAGCTGCAACCAAAAGGCAAAGAAAGGAAAAAAAGAGTGGGAAACTTAAGAAAATTTCTGAATCAGTATGACACCCAATATCCAAATAATAGGAATTCCAAAAAGAGAACAGAGAAAACTAAAAATTTCATAGGCTCCAAGTATAAGAATTTCCAAACTGAACAGATCCACAGAGAGTTCGGCACAATGAATGGAAGGAAAAACGCTAGTCTTCTTCATGTCTTATATAATTCAAGAATGCGGAGAATAAAGGGGAGATGCTAACAGCTTCCAGAGTGCATAATAAAGTGGCCTAATGCAAATAATTATAACAGTTGTATTAGAAGGAAGAAAATAGAGGTAAGGTAAGGGAGTGTGTATTGAACAGAATCAAGATAGATCAATCTTCACCTTTCATGGCAAAAAGTCAGTTGGTAATATTTAACATGGAAAAAAAAGGGCCAAGAAAATAGCAGTATAAGTATGATATTCAGAACTTAAATATTTAGATATTTAGAATTCAGTCAAAAACTGTCAGGGGTTACCAGGGCTTTGAAGGGATTTTTGTCCTACTGTATCACTCATTATTGAATCTAACTCTGTTCATTGATTATTCACAGACTTTTGGTTAATTTTAAAATACCTCTCCTTATTCTGTCCCTACCCTTTTCATTTTTGTTCACATTTTTCTGGATTTTTTGCTTACCTCCTTTGTTTTCTGGGTATTTGTCACAATTACCTTCTGTATAACTTCAGATGATCTGTTACTTTTTAACTGTTTTCAATGTTAATTTTATTTGGTCTTTTTCAATTTTTATGCCATGATCATTTCTATTATTCCTGTCTTATTCTACTTAATTTAAAAAAATAGCTATTTGTAGAAATTATTTTTTTAAGTCTATTAGATGTAATTAAGGAGATATTTCCTCATCTTTCTACAGTGTATCCTTCTTTTTATGTGTGTGCCAGGAATATTTTCCATGGATCTAATATTACTGTTTTCTGTTTATTCATCCATGAGTTCAACTCCTTTGATCTTTGTTTTATGTTTCCATCAATCTTGGAGGACTATTTTAAAACTCATCCTTTAGTCCTGTTTGAAATAGAAAATCCTACCAAAGTCTAGGACCAGAGGGGAAAAGATAAACAATAAAGAGAGGGGCAGACAACTTTGTTTCTATTTAAAAAATTTTTTTAATGTATTTTTTAAAATTTATATCCAAGTTAGTTAGTATATGGTGCAACAACGATTTATTTCAGGAGTAGATTCCTTAATGTCCCTTACCCATTTAGCCCATCCCCCCTCCCACAACCCCTCCAGCAACACTCTGTTTGTTCTCCACATTTAAGAGTCTCTTATGTATTTGTCCTCCTCTGTTTTTATATTATTTTTGCTTCCCTTCCCTTGTGTTCGTCTGTTTTGTATCTAAAAGTCCTCATATGAGGGAAGTCCTATGATATTTGTCTTTCTCTGACTAATTTTGCTTAGCATAATACTCTCCAGTTCCATCCACGTAGTTGCAAATGGCAAGATTTCATTCTTTTTGATCGCCAAGTAATACTCCATTGTATATATATACCACATCTTCTTTATCCATTCATCCATCGATGGACATTTGGACTCTTTCCGTACTTTGGCTATTGTTGATAGTGTTGCTAGAAACATTGGGGTGCATGTGTCCCTTCGAAACAGCACACCTGTATCCCTTGGATAAATACCTAGGAGTGCAATTGTTGGATTGTAAGGTAGTTCTGTTTTTAATTTTTTGAGGTAACTCCACATTGTTTTCCAGAGTGGCTGTACCAGTTTGCATTGAAAGGGGGGGGGCAACTTTTAATTATGTTTTTTCTCTATGGTCTAAGAGCTCAAAGTCCTTTTTCTCTGGATCCAAGGTGAGAAGGTGGAAAAAATGTAAATAGAAGATCCATTTTCACTGGGAAAAGTTATGGTACTAAACTCAGGATTTGTAACAATCTCTATCCTTCTCCATTGTCACTTGATCTAAAATATTTTAATTATGATAAAGCAGTTGAGGATGGCAAGATCTTTACTCATAGCTGTAATTAACTCCTTTCTCAAGAAGTAAGAAAACCATATAGCTGGCAGATCAACACAAAAATTTAAACTCAGTGGATAGAGATTTTTGATCACAAGTGTATTTGAATCCGTCTTTTCCCCAAACATGAATAAATGCCAATGTCTAGCCTGTCTTGCAAGTCATAAAATACAGATTCAATCTTTATCTCCTGAAATTTAAAATTAAGTGCTAAGTTTATAATAACAAATGGGGAACAAAAAAAAATCTGCAGCCAATTCATTATACAACCACCAATGTGGAGTTTAATGCAATCTGAGCGAAAACAAATAGTGTCACAAATTCATGGCATAAATGCACATACTTAAAAATTTTCTTTGAGATAATGATCAAATTAAGGTGATGTTAGCTCCATCAGTCACCATCTGTAAAGAGTTTGCAGGGATTTAAGGATCTGCTTTGTTACCTGTTACAAGAAAGGACAGCTCATTGATTTCCACTTTTTCTGAGTCTGTTCCACGGATTCCTCACCATTGACCTGCACCAGTGAGGACAGCTTTCATTTTGCTTTCCCTCATGGACTTCATCCATCCAGCCTGGAGCTGAGCTTGAGGCTTTCATGGTAGAGCATCTTGGCATGTTTGAACTCAAACTTGTAAGTTCTGAGTGCTTTATTTTCCACCAGAAATAAGAGCAGTAATAACAGCCACATGTATTATAGGAAGGGAATAGATTCCTTAAAAAAAAAAAAAAAAAAAAAAGATAGCTACTTGGAGCGCCTGGGTAGCTTAGTCGGTTAAGTGTCTGACTTCGACTCACATCATGATCTCGTGATTCGTGGGTTCAAGCCCCGTGTCGGGCTGTGTGCTGACAGCTCGGAGCCTGGAGCCTGCTTCAGATTCTGTGTCTCCCTCTCTCTCTGCCCCTCCCCTGCTCTCATTCTCTCTCTGTTTCTCAAAAATAAACGTTAATTTTTTTTAAAGCGACTTAATAAATGTGATGCATTATATAACTGTCACTAATCCATTTCTCTTAAAAATTTAGATGTAAAGGCAGCTCAAGAGAAACATTTGTGTTCTGTAAAAGGAAGAGCCTCTGTTGCTACGCCGTTGGCTGGTGAGTCCACCAACCATGGTGACAACCAGGTTGTGGGCAGCCCTTGCAGTCACGTAGCCAGTTTTGCCTGGAAGACAGCCTGCCAGTAGTTAATGTCTTTCTCTGCTCTGAGAGGAGGGGGAAGAGCAGGGGAGCTAGGTCTCAGCCCGACTGAGAGCCAGGGTCTGTGTGCTTTCACTTAGCCACCTGGCCACCTGTTGAAGATGACCTCTAGGGTCTCACACAATGACAGCTGCCAGGCAAATCAGCGTAGTCATCTTGTCAAAGGGAAAGCCCATCCTGAGAAATCTGTTCCAGTAGGTCCAAGAGGCATCATATCCTCCTGGGGCTTTTTAGCCCCATCGTGAGCGCTTCTGTAAAGCCTAACTTAAGCAACCATTCCTGAGGATGGCTGGTCCAGGCGAGCAGGAAAAGAAAGTTTCTCAGGAACTTTATCAGAAGGTATCTGTCTCCTACTTTCTTCCTGAGCCCCAGCGGAATCTCTGAAGAAGAGGTTGTCAAAAAAAAAAAAAAAAGTTAAAGCTTGCCTGGATATTCCAAGTAAACTTTCTCTATTTCCCCAGCACCTTTCAGAACTTTTCACCTGACACCTCGAGAGAAGAATAAGCAGGCTCTTTTGCGTAAACCACAATGAAGAAAAAGGCAAATGTTCATGGGCTGCGCTCTTCAGAATTATTTTTATGAGAAAGTACATTATCTGCAACTGTGTTTTAGCATGTTTAAGTGTCTGATGACTGCTTGCTTGCTTTCAGGGTTGTTGTTGCTGAACGTGGCAATGCCTCAACTTTTATCAAATTCCATGCATGGTGAGATCTAGTAGATTTGAGAAGATGTGGGAGAAGTACAAGTTATTTGGGAGTGATGGGTTGCATTTTTACTACCGAGAAAGCAGTCACCCCTTTCCCCAACTCTAAAATTACCCATGCAGGGGTTCTTAGGTGATAGGAGGAGAAGGGGGGCCACCGCCACAGCTTTTTTGGTAAATATACGGACAAACCAGACTCCATGAATGTGTTGTGAACGATGGGGCATGAAGAGTTATGAAAGTTTGTGTGAAGGGAACCTCTAGAAACTCTTTCCCAGCCATCTCATTATCCAGATTGGAACAATGAGACCCAGGCAAGTTCCGATTTGTCCTTTCGACTACCGGGTGACTTCTTTTAGCATGATGTAAACGGCCAGGCCGTGACACCTTACTTTGCATCCCATCTCTGTCAACGTATATTACCTTTGTCCTTTTAGGAAATTTATATAATCCCTACGAAACATTTTCCTCCTCCTTGAAACTGATAATAATGCCCTACTTGGGTTTTAGAGTAAATTACATAAGAACACGGATATCAAGTGATTGATACAAGGTGGAGAATCAATACTCCCTTCTTTCCTCTCCTTCTCCCTTATAGGACTGTGTCACAACTCCATGATGTTAGAGCCCAAATAACAACTCCAGCCTTCTGCTCCCTACCTTCTCTTGAAATCATTCTGCTCATAAACAGGGTTAATTTCATATATTTGGGACAGCAAGACTAGCAAAGAGTGCTTTGGTTCTTATTTAAGAGATGATTACAAAGAAATTAGGAATGTCGAGCTGGTCTTTTCGTATAGGCTAGAAAATAAATATGAGAGTTAGCATGAAGATTGAGAAATGCCAGTTTTTATAAGAGGGTGGAAGGGAGGAAGGGGGAGGCAGCATGAAACCACATCTGGCCTATTCATATTCAGATAATGGATTAATTGGAGGTCCTCAATAAGGAAGATTTCATCCGTTATATAATTCCTTTTATATTTAGCAATGCTTTGTAGAGCTTGAAATATTTTCAGGAATTGAACAGTTGTAATAAAATTTGTGCTGTTGATACTGAGTCACTAAAGTACTGAGAATAGTTCTGCAAAACAAAGAAAATTTCTAGAAAGAGTTGGAGGCAGAAACATTCCTGCTTTGTACATTAAAAATGACTCTAGTAGATAAGCAATCAATATTTTTCCCCTGGGGAGGGAATGGTATAGGGACACTTATTAGTTCTAGCTCTAAGCAGGATCTAGGAAGGCCCCAGACTAATAAGGTCAATATGTATGTAGGGTCAGGAATCTGGTTATAAGGCTTTGTTTGAATGTGGGCTCTGTCACTCGTTAGCTGTTTGATATTTGGATACTTTACCTAAGCCCATCCAGCTCCTCATTTTCTTATTGGTATAAAGTGAGATTTTAATAGTGTGAAGTTTATAAGATTCTGTGAACAATCCTGTCTTCAGAAAGTACTGGGTGCCAAGGATGTGTCTGGCCCTGTGCTCAAAGTACTAAGCCAACGTGAAGAACACAAGGTAGACATTTACAGACCATAAGAACCATGAAGGAAGGGTGCCTGGGTGGCTCAGTTGGTGGAGCGCCTGACCCTTGATTTCAGCTCAGGTCATGATCCCAAGGTCATGGGATCAAGCCCTGTGTTGGACTCTGCACTGAGCATGGAGCCTGCTTAAGATTCTTTCTCTCTTTCCCTCTGCTGCTCTCCCCTTCTTGCATGCTGTCTCTTTCGAAAAGAAAAGAAGAGAACCATGAAGGAAACTGAAGGAGAGGAAAACTTTCCCCTTCTTCCCTTCTATGTTCTTTGACTGGCCTAATAACTAATTTGACGTAAAACGTTAGGAGAAAAACAAATTTAATTTTGTATATACAGGAGCTCATAGAAATGTGAGACTCAAAGAAGGTAACTTTTATACCTTTTAGACAAAGAAACAATACGTTGCTGAAGAATGGACAGAACAAAGAGGTTTGGGCTTGGGGTAGTAAGTTAGTAAAGAAGAGACAAGGTTTATTTATACATACTTCTCAGCCTTGAATTCCCCATCTCTGGCATTAAGGATGTGCATCTCTTTTCATTCTGGCACAGGAAGGGTCCCTTTCACCTGAGAGATTTATTTCCTCCTTTCAGGGGGACAAAGAAGGGTCAGACTCCTTGCACTGGCTGTTTCTTAAGTAACTTCAATTCAAAATAATCACTATGCCAAAATGACATATTTTGGGGTGACATATTCTCTATTCCTTCAAAACAAATGAGAGGACGTGAGAGAGAGTAAGGGTCCTGGAAGGGGGTTGGGCTGCTTTAGATAGGTGGCCTTGGAAGACTCACTACAACCTGAATAGTTAAAGACTCAGTCCTGCAAACAACAACCAAACAAAGGTGAAACCTTTCTAGAAGATGAAACAGCAAGTGCAAATATGCTGAGCTGAGAAAGAATTCAATGTGTTATAAAATGAGCAAGAGGACTGAGGGGTATGAGTTGATGTTAGGGAGGGAAGCAAGGCCTTTTAAACCATCTTAAGAAGTTAGGGTTTATGGCCCTTTGTAGCAACGTGGATGGAACTGGAGAGTGTGATGCTAAGTGAAATAAGCCATACAGAGAAAGACAGACAGATACCATATGGTTTCACTCTTATGTGGATCCTGAGAAACTTAACAGGAACCCATGGGGGAGGGGAAGGAAAAAAAAAAAGAGGTTAGAGTGGGAGAGAGCCAAAGCATAAGAGACTCTTAAAAACTGAGAACAAACTGAGGGTTGATGGGGGGTGGGAGGGCGGGGAGGGTGTGTGATGGGCATTGAGTAGGGCACCTGTTGGGATGAGCACTGGGTGTTGTATGGAAATCAATTTGACAATAAATTTCATATATTAAAAAATGAATAAATAAATATAAAAGCAAGAAATAAAATAAAAGGTGTAGTAACAATAAAAGATAACAAGAAATGTCTCAGGGAAAAAAAAGAAGTTAGGGTTTCATTTGAAGTGCAGAATGCGTTAACAAAGAGTTTTAAATAGAGGGTGGCCTGATCTGGGTTATAGTTTTAAAAAAAATCGCTGTGGCTATTATAGAGAAAAGGAATATTAGTGGCTGATACATAGTAAGTGTTCAGTTAATGTTAGTAATTAATGTTATTATTACTTATTTCATAATACTTCTGCTAATCGTTATTGTTGACGTTACTCTAGATGTGCACTCAGAGTATTAATGACAGTGTCACGTGTATGGTGACCATTTACAGAAATTAAAATGGCATGATCTGTACCATTAAGTAGGATAAATTCTTTTGTAGCAACTGTTGTTTTCTATGTAGTCTTGAGCAAATTAACCTCTCTGAAATTTAGTGACTTGATTTGTAAAATGGTAATAATGGTAAGGCTTTTATAGGATTCAAACCAGAAAGCATATATAAAATGCCTAGCAGAAGGGCCGATAGTAGGCAAATAACAAATGCTACCCATTATTATCATTTTAAGTGTATACACAAAGGGAAAAACAAAATTGGATACATTCGTCAGCCTTAGATTCTTAAACATGTATGCCATCTAGAGAGAAATAAATGCATAGCAATTAGTGTGAACATCTATTGTCATATATTCCTGTCTTGCCCTTCTTTTTATTCCTGCTATGGAAAATCTCTGCAGTTCATGGAGAGTCCCTACCAAGGATGGGGTAGATCTTGTTGACCATTAACACCAGAGATGAACATGTGATCCAGAGCTGGATAAACTACAATTACCCTCCCCCAGCCACAGTGATTGGTTCAGAGATGAGCATGTGACCCAGGACCCAGGCTTCACCAGTCAGGGACTTTCCTGCTCCAGCAATAAGAAAATTCACTTTTCTTATTCAATTCACTTTTTGTTAGAGTGAATAAGGTAGATACGTTAAGTCTGGAGCTACTAACAATCTGTTTTGCTTATTGAGAATTGGAGAGAATTCTGATGACAGGGTTTAAGGCTCTATCTAAGTCAAGCAGTAGCTAAAGTTAGACTTTCCACTGGACACCTCCACTTACAAGTCATTAAGTCCCCTTTTGGCTTAAACCAGTGTTCTGAATCAAAGATTCCTGTCGAATAAACCAATGCAATTTAAAATCAGTTCTCATGGTGCCTGGGTGGCTCAGTTGGTTGCGCGGCTAACTCGATTTTGGCTCAGGTCATGATCCCAGGGTCATGAGATGGAGCCCCACATCTGTCTCTGCACTCAGGATTGAGCCTGCTTAAGATTCTCTCTCTTTTTCTCTGTCCCTCCCCGACTCTCTCTCAAAAAAAAAAAAAAAAAAAAATAGGGGCTCCTAGGTGTCTGAGCCAGTTAAGCGTCTGACTCTTAATCTCAGCTCAGGTCATGATTTCTGCTCAGGTTATGATCTCACAGTTCATTAGATAGAGCCCCATGTAGGGCTCTGTGCTCACAACACAGAGCTGGAGAATCCCTGCTAGGGGTTCTCTTTCTACCTCTCTCTGCCCCTGCCTCACTCACGTACACTCTCACTGTCTCTCTCTTAAAATAAATGAAGGAAGGAAGGAAGGAAGGAAGGAAGGAAGGAAGGAAGGAAGGAAGGGAGGGAGGGTATGCGTTCATTTTGGACACAAAATTGCTCTTTTCCAAAGCAAATCCTTTACTCAGTTTGGAAAAAGGGCCTTATAAAGATAATCTGCTAAGACAAGAAGTACCACGGTTAAGATTCTTTGATCTCATGGAAAGGAAAATGGAAATGTCCTTCCCTTCCAAGAGCCCTCTGCTCTTCCCATTCTGCATCTGTCCTCTCACCTGACCGCGGACCTCCTCCATGTGCCACATCACTTTCATTTTCAGAGCTCTCTAGGTCTTCTCTGTCACCCAACCTATCTGCTATTGATGCTGTTCCAGCTGTTACTGCTGAAAGCTGAGTAGGAAACTTTTAGATTCACTAACAGGTATATTTAAGAGGGTTATATGAATGAAAAACAACAGGAAAAAGAACCCCACAAAAACCAAACAAACAAAACACACACACACACATAAAAAAAAATTGTGTGGTTGAGTCTTAGGATGATTTCTTCTTTCTTATTTCCAAAGCATTAGCAGAGTTGAGAGTTTGGAAATAATTTTGGCTCTCTCTAATTTTTTAATAAATATTTTAGGAAGTCACATAGCTTCAAGGACCATATAATTTTAATGGGAAAAGATCATACCCATCATACAGAGATCATAAATCTCTGTAGCTTTAAAGTTGGTTGAGTTTACTAATGTGCCAAGATATTTATCCATTTTTTACATGTTTCTATGAATGGCTTAATTAAGATATAGCTCCTCCTTAATGCCCAGTAGCCCACCCCCATATCATGGGTACCACTCTAGGTGTGTATGTGAGAAAAGCCTGCTGTAACAAGAGTCAGCAAAGCATAATGTAGAAAGCATAAATTTCAGATGTTCTACATTTAGGGCCCTTGCCCACTCATCCTGGGTCTGTGATGTTGGGCCAAGCACTTCACTTCTGTGATCTTTACTTTCTGATTAGGAAAATAATACCTACACTTTAAGTATTTTATGTTTAGAAATACTATGATTTCTAGTAGGGTCTTACATGTTATAAGTGATGAGTAAATACAATAAATATTATATGCCTACTTTTTTTTTCTGCTCAGTTCTGGTTTTCTTGAATACACACTGAATGCTCATCAACTCATAACTGGACAAGCAAAATATGGTCTGTCTATCCAACCGAATATTATTCAGCATAAAAAGGAATGAAATACTGACACCTGCTACAACATGGATGAACTTTGAAAATATTATGCTAGGCGAAAGAAGCCAGAGACAAAAGGCCACATATTGTATGACTCCATTTAAATGTTCAGAATAGGCAAATGTATAGAGACAAAAAGTAGATTAGTGGTTGCCAGGGGGTGTGAAGAAGAAGAAATATGAACTGCCCACTGAATTCTTTATAGAGTGATGAATGTTTTCTGGAATTATAAAGTACAATTAGGGAGTTGCACAACAATGAAAATGTACTAAAAGTCTTAAATTACATACTTTGAAGGAGTAAATTTTCTAGTATGTGAATTATATTTAATTTTTTTAAAAAGATAGCATGTTCAAGAAAAGCAGTATAGCTACAATGCTCGTATAGCCAAAATCACATGGAATATTTTACCTAAAAACATTTATCACATTCTAATTATATTTAAATATGATGAAATAAAATTAGCTGCTTCTCCTCATGAAAATTTCCCACAATAACAGAAAATAAAATTGAAAAACAGTCATAAACCCCATCATTGGTGAAACTAGAAAAGACAGAAACCTTAAAACAAAACAACTATTACTTACTTATAAAAAGTACCCAAAGTGGTATCAAGCAGGGTTGCGGTGGAAGGCATTGTAGAAAATACATCAAGGCTACAGATCTCAGAACTGGAAAACCATGTGTCTTAAAGTGAGAGGCACAGCTGGAGGTATAACCAAAACTCTGTGACTTTGACAGCAAAATAGCATACAGATCATGGTTGTGAGGGCTACTCTGGACTGTTTTAGGACTGAGAAGACACTGCTAAGTATGGACTGACACAGTCTGTATTTGCAAGAAGCCAAATCCCCATAGCTAGAAGAGGAGGGGTTCTGGTGGAAAAGAGGCTTTACGTTGTCAATAACATAGCATCTCTATTTCTCCAATGGTTGGGAAGAAGTAAAAGGTAAATAAACTCACAGGCAAAACCCAATCTATTAAGGAAAATTTCTGCTTTCCTAGAAAAGAGCTCCATCCATCCTCCTCCAATATATACTGCCTATAAATAGCTATTTCAGGAAAAACTGGCCTCCTTCAAAAGTTAATAATCAAAAGGGATACATGGCAATGTGATAGAGAAATGGATGTAAACAAACAATAACTGAAAAACATGTGACAACAAATTGAGTCTAGCAAAACTTACAGCAAACATTTTAATTTGATGCAAGCACTTAAATGAAGCAAGAGCACAAAGCAGAGATACAGGTTCTGAAGACTAGAGCTCAGGAAAGTAGTGTATATATGAATGAATGAATGAATGAATGAATGAATGAATGAATGAATACATCAGAAATAAAAATTAGACTTGATATTGCTAACAGTACAGTATGGGTCATCAAAAGTAAGCAAAATAAAATGGGATAAAGTAAAGATTTTTAAGAGATTAGATAGCAAATGCAGTTACAGAAGACAGGTCCAGAAAATTCACCAAATTCACAGAGTCCCAAAAATTGGTTAGGAGAAGGTGGGGTTTGGTTTGGAGCCTAATCAGTTAGGAGTGACTGTGCCACCCTTATAAGGGGAGGTCTCTTAGAGAGTTAGAAGTACAGGTCTGTTACTCAGGAGAGAGGTGAATGTAACTTCATGGTTACACTGTTTTCACATCCAAAGAGTGGTCTGAATTACCTATTGTGTGACAGTAACTTGCATGTCATATTGGTCAGTGATATTTCCACCTGTTATAGCCTCCAATACTTACAGGTAAAGAGCCTATGTTATTTTTCTCCAAATATTCATGCAATATTTTATTACACATAATAATGACAACAAAGGGCAGATGGATAACACTCTCAGAATGGGCACAAACTTTGTCTGTGTGAAGCACAAAATGCCTGCTGAGAACAGTTTCATGACAAGTGCAACTTTTCCATGCTGACATCTTCCCTTCATGGGCACAGGAGAGGGCATAATAGAAACCACATGGCCAAAGGACCAGCAGCAGGACAGAGAAAGCAAACAAGAAAGGCTTGTGCTAATAGCCCTACATATGTGACCTTTACTCCATCATGTCGACATGCATTTAATATAGGCCTCTGAAAATTGCTACAAGTTTGATGTAGAATTTTACAAGTCATATTTTTTAAGTGTTATTCATTTTGAGAGAGAGAGAGAGAGAGCATGCATTCACACAAGCAGGGGAGAAGCAGAGAGAGAGAGAGAGAGAGAATCCCAAACAGGCTCTGCACTGTCAGTAGCCCAGAGCCCAATTTGGGTCTTGAACTCACCAACTGTGACATCATGACCTGGAAATCAAGAGTCAGATGCTTAACCAACTGAGACATCCAGGTGCCCCTAGAAGTCATATGTTTTAAACTAAACATTTCCTCTTTTTTTAGTCCATTTTTTTATGATTGTATAAGAAAGCCAAGCTGTATGAATTGGGTTAGACTTCATAACCATACATTTTAGACAAGGAAATTAGGACAATGGAAGGAACTTTTCCCTTCATCTTTCTAAGGTGCATGGATTAAGACCTAAAAAGCAGCCATTCAGGTTTGGGTGCTTTCAGTTTATTTTAGTATATAATTTGTGCCTTGAGGTATGATGAAACATTTTATGGTTTCAGGAAGAACTAGGGCAAGTAAAGGTAGAAAAGTAGAAATGTATCTTTACTTATTTATTTGCATGCTCCAGTTGAGAGTCATACAGGATTGAGTTCTAGAACCTTTGGTCTAAAGTCACGCTATCTGATTTTGGATCCTGGCTCTCCATTTTACTATATATGTGACTGTGCAAGACAATTAACATCTTGTACCTCACTTTTCCCTTCTGTTAAAATGAGAAGTTTCATGGACCTATTTGGGTGACAATTCTTGTGATTCACTCATAGCAGTGCTCATCATATGGCATGCACTCAACTTTTAAAAAATTTTTCCAAGTTTTTCAAAATTTTTTAATGTTTATTTATTTTTGAGAGAGAGATCGAGAGAGACAGAGCATGAGCAGGGGAGGGGCAGAGAGAGAGGAAGACAGAGCATCCAGAGCAGGCTTGCAGAGCCTGAAGTGGGGCTCAAACCCATGAACCATGAGATCCTGACCTAAGCCAAAGTTGATGCTTAACCTACTGAGCCACCCAGGCACCCCCTTCCCAAGTTTTTTTTTTAACAGACTCTTTTTATTTGAGAAAGAGAAAACAGGGGAGGGGCAGAGAAAGAGGGACAGAGAGAATCCCAAGCAAGCTCCATGTCATCAGCACAGAGCCAGATGCAGTGCTCAAACCCGTGAACCCTGAGATCATGACCTGAGCCAAAATCAAGTGTCAGAAGCTTAACTGAGTGAGCCACCCAGGTTTTTATTTTAATTCGTTAGTTGACATATACTCTCAATTAATTTTGTATTTTGTAACATGCATACATTATCATACATCACATATGTAAACCTCTCAACAATACAATGAAGTAAGTAGATATTACTGTCCCTCTTATGGGTCGAATTGTGTCCCCTTAAAAAAATAAAAAGATATGTTGAAATCTCTCAGAACCTGACCTTATTTGGATATAGGATCATTATAGACACAGTTAGTTCAAATGAGGTCATAGGGTGCCCTTAATTCAATAAGACTAGGGTCCTATTAAGACTACAATCATGGCAAGACACACAAAAAAGAGAATGTCATGTGACAACAAGGTCGGAAATTGAAGGTATGCAGCTACAAGCCAAGGAACACCAAACCATCAGAAGGTAGCAACCATCAGAAGGTAGGAAAAGGTAAGGAAAGATTCCCCTCTGGGCTTCAGGGGTAGCACAGTCTTGTAGATACCATGATTCTGGACTTCTAGCCCCCAGAACTATGGAACACTACGTTTCTGGTGTTTTAAGCCACAAGCTTGTGGCACTTTATTATCACAGCCACAGACAACTAACATCATCCCCATCTTGCAAATAAGGAAGTCCAGGCAGAGACTCATCCAGCATCACGCACTTAGTAGGTAAAGGGACCTATGTGTTTTGTCTCTTTCCATCATCCCTTCGCATCCCTTCCACCCCAGCCACACTCTGCAGCTAAGCCTCCCTCATACTCGCTATCTGTGCCCATGCTGCACGTCTGAGGGAAGAAATAGTATTTGTTGACTGGTTCTTCCATGCCAGGCATTACACAGGCAATGTCCGTATGCAGTGTTCTCGCAACTTAAAACAAGTTTTCCTCCTTTTTCCCTTCGTGAAAATCCTCATCCTTCAGCCACCACTTCCAACACCCCAAATCCATGTTTGTCACCTGGCTAGTCAGAATGACTCCTTTTTCCCCTGTTTATTTCCACATCCTGTCTTCCGTTATCCCACTTAGCTGTCGTTTCATTCAGTTGTGTCTGTAGGTTACTAGTAGTTCATAACGGTCCGTCGGCCTCACTGAATGTTAAGTATCTTAGAGTCGGGATCACAAACATAATAGTCCTTTAAGGAACAACAGACTAATGCACTGGAAATTTTATTGGGACCTCACACTTCTGAAACGTAACTTTTGCCACATATGCTCATGCTGTATGAAATCTCTGTCCTGTTCTCTAAACTACAAATTGACTAGCAGTCTATTAGGGATGGAGGGAAGACTGTCCAAGATACCATACAAGGCCTGGCCTTCCACTGGTTTCTGTTGTTGTTGTTGTTGTTGTGTGTTAATTGACTCTCCATTTAACCCTCTTCTTCGGTCTTGTGCCTTCTGTTAATTTTGAAATCTCACTGAATTTTTAGAAGGTCCTGAACTGAAACCTCACTTCATCCCAGTACTCAATAAAATGGTAAGATGGAAACTTGGATTCAAAAGTTACATTATAGAAAATGTTTCCAGAAAATAATCTAGAAAAATGAAGGAAGAAGTCACTGGATTAAAATTGGGTTTTTGTGTGTGTGTTTATTTATTTTATATTTATTTATTTTTTTTTAATGTATGTTTATTTGAGAGAGAGAGAGAGAGAGAGAGAGAGAGAGAGAGGGCATGAACGGGGGAGGGGCAGAGAGAGAGGGAGACACAGAATCCGAAGCAGGCTCCAGGCTCTGAGCTGGACGTGGGGCTTGAACCCATGCCCTGTGAGATCATGACCTGAGCCCAAGTTGGACGCTTCACCAACTGAAGCAGCGCCCCTAGATTAAAATCACCAGGTGCCCCTGGATTAAAATTGTCTTGAAACAACTTAATGTCAGCAGTATCACTCCTGAAGAAATACGGGGTGGATCTTACTAATTTGAATTCTGAAATTTTTACTTCTTCTCTATAATTTCTTCATAAAATCCATGTTAAAAAATCTACACACACAAACACCCCGCACTAGGGCAACAGCAGGCACGAACATAACTTAGCACATTGAGCTGAGCCCGGCTGCTTGGACTGCCGCGCTGAGGTAGCCTCATAACGCCACAGAACATGGCAAGCTGTAGATCGGCTGCGGCACCTCTGTTTGCCACCAGGTTCCAGAGCTGGGAAAATGCTGTGCAGTGGAACAATTTGCATTAAACAGGGCTGGTAATACCTAGGGCTTAAGTAGAACTGAAATGCTTAGCTTCAAGCCCAGCCATCCACTTGTAGACCAAATGTGACTTTAACTCCTGTAGCGTCTTTCATTCTTCAAGGTAATAAGGCACTTGACAAGTAGTATAAATATAGTTTCATGACTGGTAATGAGTGATAACTGAGATCAAGTGTAGATGCTGCCCAGAAGAGTTGGCCAGGAGTGGTGTCTCAGGCCTCCCCCAAAGGAAGGCAGGGTGGGTCTTTGCGAAACAAGCTGAAGTTCATTCTTTTCTTTGTTTTCTTTTGGTTTGATTTGAGAGGATTATTTCTCAGTGTGAGAATGTTAGTTAGATCATTACGGTAAGTGTTTATGTTTATGTAAGTCACTGCCTGATTTTAAATTCTTTTTAACCACTTCTGTAGGTGCATGACATTTAGCTTAGTGTCGGCAAATAATAGGATGCTCGGGAAATGCACTGAGTTGCTTCTACTGTGATTTTTTTAATTTATCATATTTGCTCACACTCTTATTCTTTGTCCTAGTAAGCTTACTTACATTTTGTTGTGTTTTGGTAATTGAGTAATTAGTTAACATTGATGAACTGGAATTTAAAATATCTTAATATAATAATGGGATAATGGCACAGAAAAGAGTGAAACCATCTGAAAAAAAAGGTGGAGTTGTTAGGTAGCAAGAGTATGTAACCAAAATGGATTTGTTATGGGAACGTATAATATTTGGGAATTACTTGCAAGGTCTGCATACAGTATAAATGTTGAATAAATATATTTTTGCTGGTCATTCCCTTTCTGCCAACTTTAACACCAGTGATGCTCCTGAACATTTCCAGTTCCATAGTGTCCTTAGTACTCCATTGTTCCCAGTATTTACAGGTGCTATAGTATTTTCTGCCCTTGCACGATGACAGTGGTGCTAGGCCATCCGTTAAGTCTCAGTTCAATCCCATTTCATGTTTGCCCATTACTCTTGTGCAGGATTTCTGTCAGCATCATCTCAAAGGCATTGTCATAAAGCGGAATTCGTATCACTGTTTAGAGAACGTCATTTGGGATCACAGTGCCTGTTGGCAGATTCACGATGTCCAGGTTTAACCAGCGCTATTTTTGACTTCCTATAGCATGGATCTCAAATTGCAGAAGTAACTAGTTACCACGGAGGGGCATTTCTTTTTTTCTTCTCTCATTATAATCATCCAGTTTCTTTACAAGAACAGGCAAGAATTCTGTGGTTAGGTTCTTTTGTGGATAAAATAAGGTACTAAGCTAAAAAGAGGAGAGATCAAAAAAGTGGGGGAGAGAGGACAAAACAGATTTTTTAATTTTTCTTTAATGTTTATTTAACTTTGAGAGAGAGAGAGAGAGCATAAGCAGGGAAGGAGCAGAGAGAGAGGGAGACACAGAATGTGAAGCAGGCTCCAGGCTCTGAGCTGTCAGCACAGAGCCCAACACGGGTCTTGAACTCACAAACTGCAAGATCATGATCTGAGCCTAAGTGGAACACTTAGCCGACTAAGCCTACCCAGGCGCCCGTAAAGCAAACAAATTTTAACAATATGGAGAAGAAGCTTGAGGGACGGTTGTGAATTTGAGAAACAGGTGGTGGAGAGAGCAGGTTTTGCAAGATCGAGTGGAAACAACTAGCGGAAGGAGAAGCGTAATTCTCCCGTATTATTGTAGTTACTGCTATCTGGCTTGAAACACGATCACTGAATCTAAAATTAAATGTTACTCTCCAAGTCCCGACGTATTGTGCCAAGGATAATAGTACCTGTGGATATGGCATGTGGAGTTGACAGCAGTTTGAAAGCTCCAGATAACTGTTAAGCCCTATGTGGTTTAAATCTGAAGGATGTTTCTGACATAGGGTTTTTTTAATTATTTTAATTAATACATGAATTATGGGCTGAATTGTCACCCCAGAATTCATATGTTGAAGCCCTAACCCGTTAAAATCTCAGAATGTAACCATATTGGGAGATAGGATATTTTACAATGTGATTAAGTTAAAATGCGGCTCTTAGGGTGAGCCCTAACACAATCTGACAGGTGTCCTTATAAGAAGAGGAGATGTGGACACAAGAGAGACAACAGGATGCACAGAGGGAAGACCATGTGATGACACAGAGAGAACAGCCATCTGCTAACCAAGGAAGGAGACCTCAGAAGGAACCAAACCTATAGATATCTCGATTATAAACTTCCAGCCTCCATAACTGAGAGAAGTAAATTTGTGTTGCTTAAACCATCTAGCCTGTGGTGTTTTGTTACAGCAGTCCTAGGAAACTAAGATAGCATGCATATGGTTTTAAAATTCAAGGGGCATCTGGGTGGCTCATTCGGTTAAGCATCCAAGTCTTGATTTCGGCTCAGGTCATGATCTCACAATTGTGAGATCAAGTCCCACGTAGGGCTCCATACTGAGCGAGGAGCCTGCTTGTGATTCTCTCTCCCTTTCTCTCTGTACCTCCCCCACTAATTTTCTCTCTGTCTCTCTCTGTAACAAAACAAAACAAAAAAACAAGTCAGTTTAGTTAGACTTGAAAACTTCTTCCACAGTGTCGTCTTGCTCCGCCCCCTGCTTATCCACCTTCCCATATCCCAAAGGTAATCACTTTCAGCTCGTCCCATTGTTGCTTCTGGCATGTATCTCTTTATATTTAAATAGCATTTCATATTATTTCTTACATTTTAAGTAGACAATTTCTAATGACTTCCTACTAAGGAAGCTTATTCCAGTGTCGCAAAACACATCTACATGCACATTTCCCTTTCCTTGTCTTCACAAGATACACCCATCACAGTATCTGGTGTGTTCATTTCTGTGCTTGTTGGAGTATTATTCATAGTTAAGCCATGTTGAGCACCATGGCTATAAATGTACAATATTTTGTTTTCCCTGGACTTAATAGTTGCCTCACAGATTGTGTACAGATACCTAGTTAGTTATCTCCCCAGGAACATCTTCTAATCAACCAAGGATAGCCTCATTTTGGAAAACTCTCCACAGTCATCTGAAGGCTCCATAATCTACTACCAGTGTTTCCTTAAACACTGGATCCCTTTATTTTCATTCCCTGTCTGTGATGGTGGATGATGCCATGGTCACTATGATGATGCATCCAGGGAGCAATGGTGGCAATTTGAGGGGTACAGACTTCATCATCCCTTGATTCTAGTCTTCTCAGAGAATGTGCACTTATCCATTGTTAGTCCCTGAGGCTGGTGAGTGACTCAGATAGTTCAATCAACAGCCACATTTTTTCCCCACAATTTGTGGTCTCAAAGAGAGGTATGGCTCATCTAGCAAGTTAATAATTTTCCAAGTGTCAGACCAAAAAGCTAGACCATTGGCAACCACCCATGAGTCAGTAAAAATAAAACAAAGTTCATGAAGGGGAACATGCCAGAGCTATGAGAATGAACTTACATTCTGTCCACTGAGCAAGACACCCACATCCATTTTTAATTCTGCATGGTTGGCAATGAGTCTGTATAGCTGCAGCATTCCAGCAGACATGATTGGGTTTTGGCCTAGCTGAACCACCAGTGGATGTGACTCAGGCATTTAGGAGAAATGCAGTGAATTGGAATTTAAAAACAAAAACAAAACATGGAGACAAATGAAAATAAAAACAACTGTACAAAGTCTTTGGGACACAGTAAAAACTATTCTAAGAGGGAAGATTATAGCAATACAGGCCTACCTCAAAAAATAAGAAAAATCTCAAACACACAACCTAACCTTACACCTAAAAGAGCTAGAAAAAGAACAAACAAAACCACAAGCCAGTAGAAGGAAAGGCATAATAAAGATTAGAGCAGAAATAAATGAAATAGAAACACAATAGAACAGAGAAGTGAAACTAGGAGCTGGTTCTTTGAAAAGATCAACAAAATTGATAACCCTTTAATCAGACTAATCAAGAAAAAAAGAGAGAGGACTCAGAATCAGAAATGAAGGAGGAGAAATAACAACCAACACCACAGAAACACAATGGATTATAAGAGAATATTATGAAAAATTATATGCCAACAAATTAGACAATCTAGAAGAAATAAATTCCTATAAACATATACCCTTCCAAAACTGAATCAAGAAAAAATAGAAAATTTGACCAGATCAGTTACTAATACTGAAATTGAACCAGTAATGAAAAAGCTCCCAACAAACAAAAGTCCAGGGCCAGATGGCTTCTCTGGTGAATTAAGAGAAACACTTATTTTTTAAAAAAAAAAATTTTTTTTAAACGTTTATTTGTTTTTGAGACAGAGAGAGACAGAGCATGAACGGGGGCGGGTCAGAGAGTGAGAGGGAGACACAGAATCGGAAACAGGCTCCAGGCTCCGAGCTGTTAGACCAGAGCCTGACGCGGGGCTTGAACTCACGAACCACGAGATCATGACCTGAGCCGAAGTCAGACGCTTAACCGACCAAGCCACCCAGGCGCCCCAAGAGAAACATTTAAAGAAAAGTTAATACCTATTCTTCTCAAACTGTTCCAAAAAAAAAAATGGAAGAGAAAAGGAAGCTTCAAATGCATTCTACAAAGCCAGCATTACCCTGATACTGCCTGATTGACCATGCAATTTAATCAATATCTTGGTTACTCATTTCTGTGGATTTTCTTCAAGTCCTATCAGTCAGCCTGAGACCCTTGTCTTTCTTCTTTTAGAAAGCTGTATCTCTCAACGTCCCATCCTCTTTGCCAAAACCATAAGCAATTGTAATGGGTCTGAGATTTTAGCCTCTCAGCTAAGTAGTCATCCTGCCAGTTTCATGGCTGCCGGAAGAAGACAAAAGTCTCCTGGGTCAAAGGTGAAGGACGGTTTGTTATTCACAACAATCATAGTAGCTAGAGTGTCATCTTTGTGTCACTTGCCTAAGTCCTGCTTTCTAGAAGCTGAGACAAAGAGGGTTAGGTGAAACCTGCATACACAGTAGTTTGCATCTAAGGGGAGGGAACCATGAGTTTAAGGATCCTGAGTCTTTTATCATGAGTAGTAAGCATGCCTGCCCTGTGCTCTGGAGGGAGACGCTATTTTTATCTTCCAACACTATAAACAAACCCAGTTTTTGCCCCAGAGGGAGATGCCTATCTCTGTTTTTCAAGGCTGTTTGCTGTATCCATATCCATGAGAAGATAGTCTGGGACAAAGACAGTCAGTTTCACAAAACCTGTGTAAGTGTGAGAGACCATGAATTGTCTCCCAACAATTTGTGCAAGATACACATCTGTTCTTAAATTAATTGTTCTGAGTAAATTGTTTCAAAATTCATGCCTTTCATTTCTAGGACATGTCTTTATTGTTTCTTAGGTCATGTCCTCTTCTCGGGTTCTGTGTTTCCCTTTCTAAAACCCCTGTTATTCATGATGATTTTCAGGGCTTACCTTCTCATTCTTTTATGTTTCCTCTGGTTTTCTCCTTTTCTGTCTGTTCTACTTTATGAGAGATTTTTCTCAACTTTCTTTTCCACCTCTGTTAGTAAAATTTTAATGTCTGCCATCATTTTAAAGTTTTCTAAATATAAGATTCTTCTTTTAAGTTCCTGAATGGTTCTTTTCAAAATCTTACTTATTTTTGTTTCGTGGGTACAGTTTTTTTCCTAGTTCTCTGAGTATACCAATTTTAAGGGCTTTTTGTCTTCTGAGTCGTCTTCTGTCCCCTGCATCACCATGTTTTCTTTTAGTTCTTGTTGGATTGTTTTATTCTGTCTTTAATCATAGAGGCTTTCTTGAAATTTGTGATGTTCCTCACCTGTTCAGCCTTCTGTAAGACTGAGAGCACCAGATAGCAGACTGGAAGCTCTTACTGGAATAGGTGGAGCTTGTTAAGTGGTTGGCCTCCCTGTAGGGTGATGGGACAGAATCCTAGCTGTTCCAGCTCCCTGGGCCTTTCCTCTTGCATTAGTCAATATCCCTAGAGAGAAATCATCAAACTCACACCTATTGTACATAACCCTGGCTGCCAAAATTCTTGGAGGTGAACTTGGAGAAAGGGACTGATAGTTTACCTTTTAATGCATAGACTTTCAAATCATCTCCTCTTTCCAGTTCAGTGCCCTTACCCACAGCTGGGCTGGTGTCCTCTCCAGGCAGTAAACTACTTGTCTCTTGGCAGGATTAAAGAACCTGGATGCCTAACCCACTCTGTGTCTCTTACTTAGCCCTACCAGTTAGTCAGCCTTCAAGAGTATCTGACACTTGTAAATCCTGGCACATCCTGGTGTTGTGCGGCATTATTCGTCTTGATTCTTGCTTCTTTCATTATAGACACATAGCTTTCAGCTTTCTGACACTTCTAAATCCTGACACATTCCGGTGTTTTCTGGCATTATTCATCTTGATTCTTGCTTATAGCTTTCAGCTTTCTGTGCTAGAATGGATATCACCACTTGTCCTCCTGCTTTCCAGCTTCCAAAAATTTGTTGATTTCTGTAGCATGCTCTCATATTTTCCCCAACTTTCTTTACCTTTGTGGGTTTTTTTTTTCTCTTAGTTTTACCCAGTTACAATGTCATTTTAGTTGGATTTCAAGAGGAAGCAAAAATATTCATTTGCATTTAATCTGCCATATTTAACTATGTTACACTTCTAAGCAAGGGAAGAGCCTCTAGAGAGGCAAAGAAGCCAAATAGGCAAGGACTCTCACTTCCCATAGGTGAAATGGGGGATTTCACATGATAATCATGAGCCATTGTTTGTAAAGCTTTGGGGAATTCAGACAGAAAGTTTTTAAGGCCAGCAATTGTTTTCAGATGACCTCAAAGAATATCTAGGCTGCCACTTTGAGGCATTCAGGCTCCCATCATTCCAGAAGTGTCTGCTTAAAATCCAAACATTCCAAAAACATTCACTCAAACCAAGAATTCATGAAATACTGCCAAAGTAAAATAATGACATTTTATTGTGTACAAGGGTTAAAAATAATTAGAGAATACAATTTAAATGCTAAAAGAAACTTTATTTAACACTTAGTGAAGTGGGAAGTCTTGGCTTCCAAGGTCCAGAGAACTGCAAAATGGGGCACAAGGGAAGCTTTTATAGGATAAAAAATTAAAAACAAGGAAGAGAAAAATAGAAAATGACTAAGGAACAAGGAAGTAAGTATAGAGCCCAGAGTTGGTGTGGCATTTGGGCATTGGCTGATTGGATATACTGCATTTGCCTTGGAGCAGAGCATTTACAGGGACAGTAAAGTGACACAAAATTCGGTTTGCAGACCTGGAAACCCAGGCAGACGGGCCCCAATCATAGGCCCAGAAATGTATTTCCACTCAAGATACCAATGCTGGTGGCATTGTCTAAGGGGTATTTGTTTGATTATATTGCTGACTGATTACCAATTAAGCAGACTAGGAAACATCTTGAAGAAAAATTCAACCTGAAGTTGAATTTTGTTTCCGAAATCTCTCTCATGCTAGAGCAACTTACTTCAAATCAATTCTACTTCATTTTGTAAGTTTACTAAAATATTCTATCATTTTATTTTACAGTCAGAGGATAATAGAGATGAGAAGGGTGTAGCTATTCTGGTACCGCTGTCTTTCATAAAAGGGAACTGTAACGAGAGCTAAAAAAAATTGTTGAATTTTTTTCCATTCATCAGTGCTACAGAGCTAGAGAAGAGATAGAGCTATATGGTATTACTGCTCATTATTTTATGATTTTCATCATCAAAAGGACAGAAGAGAAGTTAATGGTGGCACCAGAAGGAAAAATATGCATTTGTTAAAGCTCCTTACATTTTATTCGACTTCACAAGTATTTTTAAATCAACGATTTCTCGTTAAATCAATTGAGTATTAGCTAAATTTGCTCTCTTATGTATGCAGAGATTGAAGAATGCCAAAAAAACTTTGTTATGTTTCTGGTGCAAAGAAGAACTTTCGTGCACATATTAAATACCACGAGGCAAATGCTTTTCCAGTCAGAATGTATATTGCGACACTATTTTTAGTCGTTCAAAATAGAACCGCAGGATTTTATTTTGATCGGACAATTGACATCACAAATGTGAATTAAATCAGATTAGTCATTTTTAAATACAAGTAAAGAGGAACAAGGCTGGATGTTTCTGACATATTACTGAACCTCCTCCACAAAACTTAATTTGTGTCTTAACTGGAGCGAGTGCCCATGGGCATTTGCAGAGGGAAAATACAATCTCCCCAACCTGTTTTGTGCTCTGTAAGAGCCACTGCATTCGTGCTGAATCCAGAATGACTTTTAAAGGTGGTCCAGTGACATAGCCAAGCATCCATATCTTATGCGTGAAGAGCATAAGTTGGCACAGTGCCCCCACTGACCCTGCATGCAATCTGTCCCCAACCGATTCCATATGTTGGAAATACGACCTATACACCGTCGGCACTTCCTGCCCAGGATGGCCAGTACAAGCTACCCAAACGGATGAAAATCAGATTTAGTAAAACTTGCACTTCCTAGTCACAATTCAAAATAGGGAGAGCGTTAAACGTGACCTTTTGTCAGTCAGCAGACTTTCTAAAAGATGAAAGGCTGGTAAGACAAAGCCTAGTGTTGTCATTAAGAGAGTCTAAGGCTTTCACATTTTCGGTTTTTCTGTGCTCCATCGTCTGATTGTTCATGCATGGTGCAGCAATTTTCAAAGGACCATAACACAATTCCTGAGGAACGGTTTATCTGGAAGCATTGTGGCCTCCCATCTTTGGGGATTGCCTCTTGTTCCTGTGGTGTCATGAGATGTGATTTTTGACATAAGATTGCTTATATTCAGCTACGTAAAGTACTCCGCACGTTCAGAGACAGTTTTCAGGTTTACCATGGGGAACCACTGACTGATACTGCAAATTGGAGACTGGACAGTGGGGAAGAGAAGTAGAGTTCCTGCTTTGCCCAGATGTTTCTGCACCGGGCAAAAGAGTTACAGAATCACCTAATATAAGAGCTCCATTTACTGTGCGCTACGTCAAGGGATGTTGACACACATACACACAGTCACGTGTGTGCACGGACCCACACATGCACAGACACGCTGCTCATCTCTAATTGTCACCAGATACCATTACAACCCTTTTCCAGCTGAGAGTAATTTTTAAGCCTTAGTAACTTCTGGAAGACCACCTAGTTACTAAGGTAGAGAGAGATTCACACTGACATTATGTCTAAAGTGAGGAACTCAGACACCCAAGTCCCTTCTGAGCTGATGTCCCGCCTTCTGACAACCCAAGAGCAATAACAAGCTCTTTAGCAGGAGCTTCACACAGTCGAGAAATGTCTCCTAATGTTTAATCTTCTGACTCAGCCAATCTGCCACAACTTGAGAAGACTTCAGAGGATCGCTGTAGAGTGATTTTAATTACCAGCCTCATCTGCCAGTGACAAAAGTAGCAATGACTGCTGGCTTCCAAGAACAGCCCCTGCAGTTGTGTTTGTGGAAAGTGAAGGGAATTTGCCAGGCAGCTTAAATTGAAATATGATCAGCTCCCCACAGAGAATTATTCCTCCTGCCAGAGCGACCACTTATGGCGGCCCAGTGACAAGATATCCCGGCCTCATGTCCACATACACTAACAGAGGTGCTGGTGTGTGTTTGGGCAGATGTTTGAAGGAAAGGGAAACGTTTATCTGATCCACTGGGACTGGTTCCACTTCCTTTAGATAGAAATTGAAGGGAGACAAGCAGAAAGCTATTTTATCTGTATGTAAATCTAAGCTTGAAGTTATGGACTCCGAGAGAGAGGAAAGGGTAGGAAGGGCTGAGTTGGAGCATGTGACCACGGATGTGCATTGGAGCATGAGACAACGTGTGGATGAGAATGCGAGAAGTATGACAGAGAGGCCCACAAAACGTTATTCGAGTTGCTGTGAGTGAAAGCTAGCAGACTGGTAGACCCGGGAAAAACCAAAAGCAGTGAATGAGTCTGGTTGAGAGGGAAGAAAAGACATTTTCAGAAAACTGCGTTGCTTATTTCTCTTCTCAGCCGTCCTTACACAATCCCTATTTCCTACTGTGTAAACTCCAAACTCCTCAGCTTGACAGCCAAGCTGTGTCATCTCCACGCTCTTAATGACGACCCCATTCTGTGTGTTGAGAAGTTCAGTGACGAGTTTTCTAACTGGGCAGTGAGGGCACAGATTTGTGTCTTAGGAATACCACTGACAGCAGGTGGAGCATTTGTGAAAGAAAGGGAAACTCCAGCCAGGGGTTCACAATTTAAGAAACTAGTGTGGTGGTCTGGTCTCAAAGATGAAGAGGATGTGAGCTCAAATAGTCAAAGTGGTAATGGGAGCTGTGTTGGGCTTCGTTTTCAAACTACTGACCGGGATTTACCCCAGCTTTCTCAGATGCAGGGTGTTTTATCTCAAGGCTATCTAGATAAAACCTGGAGAACCCACATGACATGAGGATTTGGAAAGAGGAGGGCAAATTTCCCACTCCTGGCTCGCAGTGCCCCTCGAGCTGGTAATGAGACCAGTGCCACACACACGACAAGCTACATATCGGCAGGTTCCCCGGCCTTACAGACAAGTGAGCCGGTGGTAGGGACTCCTCCTGTGGAAGTCCGAGGTGGAAGAGGTGTGTGAAGCTCCAGAGTGTTAGGTGTTGTTCACTTGACATTTTATCGCATCAGTTGGCCGTGGGTATGATCTGTAACAGGGTAACAAGAAGCTTAGATTATAAGACCACCTCGTCTGTGTTCTCCACTCAGGGTCAGACTCTGTTTTCCTCCTCTCTGGGGCATTCTCATCTCTTCTCTTATTGATCCATGACTTTAACAGACAGTTTTACTAAGTATTACAGAGAATTATTTTGGAAACTATTTCAACCAAAAGTATACATACCACTTTTAGGCAAAGAATTGCCTTTCTGTTAGGCTCTTTGAGGAGATGAACTAAATGTACATTCATGTGCACACACACACACACACACACACACACACAAACACACACACACACTCTCTCTCTCTGTTTTGCTTCTTTCTCACAGGGTAACAAACCACCCCAAACATAGTGACTTGAAGAAGCATTTACTGTTCCTAATGACTTTTTGTGGTGATTTGCTGAGTTGGGCAATTCTTCTCCCTGTAGCGATGGATGGGGTGATAGTCATCTGGGGACTTGATGGGGCTAGAATATCCCAAGATGGCTCATTCACATGACTTGCAAGTTGATACTAGCTGTAGGTTGGGATCTCAGCTGGGTCCATTACCCAAATGCCTTGGTTCTTCTCTTTGTATCTTTCTTAAAACCTGGTAGCTGGAGGGGACTCACAGTCTGTGAGATGGAGCCCTGCATTAGGCTCAGCACTAACAGCATGAAGCCTGCTTGGGATTCTCTCTCCCCCTCCCTCTCTGCCTCTCCCCCATGCACCCACTGTCTGTCTCTCTCAAAATAAGTATATTAACATATAAAAAACATGGCAGCTGGGTTCTAAGAAGGAGTGTTTCAAAAGGAGAAATCCCTCGGGGCGCCTGGGTGGTGCAGTCGGTTAAGCGTCCGACTTCAGCCAGGTCACGATCTTGCGGTCCGTGAGTTCGAGCCCCGCGTCAGGCTCTGGGCTGATGGCTCAGAGCCTGGAGCCTGTTTCCGATTCTGTGTCTCCCTCTCTCTCTGCCCCTCCCCCGTTCATGCTCTGTCTCTCTCTGTCCCAAAAATAAATAAACGTTGACAAAAGGAGAAATCCCAGTGTTGAAGCACTGTGTCCAAGACTCAGCAAGTCTTTGATTGTATCTTTGTTGGTAATATCTGTAGCTCGGGCCAGGGTGGACCCAAGATCCACACAGACTCAAGGGAAAGACAAACAACTTCTACCTCTGGATAAGAGGAGCAGCAAGAGAATCTGGGGAGAGAGGATCAACGAGTGCTCCCTTTAGAGATTCTTACACATGTGCGTATGCACACGCACACATGGAAATAGTGATGAAATACACATGTGTATAGTAAATAAAAACCTCCTGCATTATAATTTTCATACACAACAATGCACACTCAGAAATAGTCCCACACTTACCAGCTGAAGGCACAACCATGATAAAGCGTCGTGAATGTTTAAGTGGGAGCCTCTGATAATTGAGAAGTCCACAGACTCCTCTCTATTGGTGAATATCCAGGAATGAGTGGTCACTGAGATACTGGACCAAGCTGTTGGGAAGGCTGCCATGTTAGGTTATGCGCCGTGTCCACTGCACAGCATCGGCTGCATTCACAGAGACTACAGTTGACTGTAGAGGTGTGCCATGCAAAACCACCCACCACCTGTGTGATTTCCAAGTTGAGAGACTGGGTAGGGAGATAGCAATGTAATTAACCAAGATAGAAAACCCAGAAGAAAGAGTAGTGTAAGGGAGGTGTGGGAGGAGATCATGAATTCCCTTTTGGACACACTGGGCTCCAGGTGCCTGTTCAACATCCATCGAACATCAGCCACCTTGAGGTGTGTGATGGATAGTAGGAGCAGAGTAAGACCGGGAAATAGATGAGATCATCGAAGGACAGTAGGGTTGGAAAGAAGAGAATGAGCCTAAAACAACAATCTTGTAAAGTAGGAGACAGGGTGATGGCAGCCAGTGAAGCATTCTCAGATGGAGCAGCCAGAAAGCCGCCACGACATGACATGTTATCTGCTAGAAGGAGACAGAGCACTAAAAGCCATTAAAAAAAAAAAGTAAAGATCTCTACTTAAAACAGGAGCAATTAACTTTCTATTGCCGTCTTTACACAAGCTCTCGGAGAGTCTCTCAGAGACAAGACGATAATTCACGGAAAAGCTGCATGTTCTCTCTGACTTTCCTCTCACGGCAGAGTATCAAGGATGACCTTAAATAATGATAAGTTTGCCTCCTATAGTGCTTTACAGTTTACAGAGCATGTTCACTTACTTCATCTAATTTGTTCCCTACCGTCACCCTCTGAAGTACGCAGGGCAGGTATTAGTATCTTCATTTTACAGACGAGCAAACTGAAGCCAAGAGCGGTGATTATTCCAAAGTGGAGCTCTGTCCTCTGACTCTTAATTCAGTTCTGCTTCCGCTGAGCCACTCAATTACATTAAGGATCAAATCCTTGCTTGGTTCGTTTGTCCAAGCGGACGCCTGGGTTATCTAAACTGGGAGTTCCCCATCTTACAGGTGTCGGTCCTGCCACGGAAGACGTGGCAGCATCTGGGACTCCGGGGTGGCTGAGACCTGTCCCTCCTTCTGTGTTTTTGTGGCTGTGTGTTCCTCTCCCTCTCTTTCTGTAACACGAATTTCACAGTATATGTTACTTTTTTCCACACCGTGAAGAAAATTAATTCGTTATTTCTGCCTTTAGGAATGCATTTGCACAAAGCTTAAAATTAGGAAATCAAACATGCTCTTTGCAGGTAGAAATATCTTTCATTATTTTTTCATGTCCCAAATTTATGTAATTATAAAACATATTCCTAATGATCTAATAATACCGTTTCTGCCAAATTCCCACATCTTTCGGCAACACTTAGCACTCCCCCATCAAAACTTTATTCTGAAGGGTATTCACCACTTTACTCCCTATTTCCAAGCAGAATGCTTCTTTCTTATCACTGATGCAACAAATATTTATTGACTGCTTGGCAGGCAGTAAACACTCCAGTAATATTCTAGAGTTACAAAAGGGTTATTATCCAAAAATAAATGGTATTGATATTTGCTGAGCATTATTTCAAGTATTCCTGGATAAATATAGATAGATTTATGCATGTATCTATAGTTTTATGGACATTTTTTCATGTGGCTACTCCATATGAGTCTTTCCTTTTATAATATCTCAGTTATTCAAGATAATAATTAACCTTGTAAGTTAATTTGTGAAAATTAGTTTGTGAATATATATATTTGTGTAAGTTAGTTTGTGAATATATATATTTGTGTAAGTTAGTTTGTGAATATATATATTTGTGTAAGTTAATTTGTGAATATATATATGTATGTATATGTATGTATATATATGTGTGTATATACATATACATACATATATATATATATCTCTTAAGGGAGTAAAATGGAAATAATTTCACAAAATTGAGTTCAAACAATAATGATCTTTTTATATATAAAATTAACAATTATTTGGGGTGCCTGAGTAGTTTAGTCAATTAAGTGCCTAACTCTTGACTTCAGCTCAGGTCACGATCTCATGGTTTGTGAGATTGAGCCCCATGTTAGGCTCTGTGCTGACAGCACAGAGCCTGCTTAGAATTTTCTGTCTCCTCTCTCTCTGTCCCTCTCTGACTCGTGCCCCCTCTCTTTCTCAAAAATAAATAAACTTTAAAAAAATTACAATTATTCTTCTTGAAGTTTTAGAAGGTAAGGAAATATGTAATTGATTAACATCCAATAAATTTTTTTATAATAAATGGTATTACTATCCACAAGATTTATTTAATATGAAGACAAAGACTGTGCACGATCTTAAGAGGCTGGAGCAATTACGGTGGTTTTTTGTTTTGTCTCAGCTATGTGTTTCCACTTTGGAAGATGTCATATGGCTCTGTTCTGTAGAAGATGTGGAACCCCTTACACAGTCTGCAGCCATCTTCCCATTTTGTTTGTTATGTTTTTATTTTTACATGATCATTATTTATTATATTTATTTTGTTTTTTGATAGACACTGTTCCTGTCCCTTCAGTCCCAGCTGTTTATTTTAATGGGATCAGTGTCCATGCCTTTCTATTCCAAAATATTTGATTAGTTGATTGTGTCAAGATGGCCGATGTAGACGATAATTATAATAAAAATGTTTGTTGCCATGACCTTGGAAATACAGGGTATTATGATGTGCCAGAAAGAACATCTGAGAGTAAACTCTAGTTAGATAAAACTAGAGGAAGAAAGGAAATGCCAGCACTGTTCCCGAAGTTGCTGTCTTTATGTTTCCAAGCTAGTATATGTACACACACACACACACACACACACATACACAATCCATACTGCATATCTCAATCTTTCAATCTTTTGTGTAATATCTGAGTTATCTAATAATTATTTAACATTGTAAATTAATTTGTGCAAATATAATGGAAGATCATTGGCAAAGGACTTAAGGACAAATGAGGTTTTGGAGCCCACGTCATCTCATACCTGCTGTCTGTACCCCTGGTCCTTTGTACCTCGAAGCCCTGACCATTCCAGCATCACTAAACAGAGAGTGACGCCATGGCACGCTGCTACACTTTGCCCCAGTAATGAAGTGCGTTTTGGGATAGTGGTGCCAGTATTCTCTGTGGGAAGCATGCTGGCATTTTAAGGTTAAGAAAATAAAGAAAGGTCTTAAATGAATCAAAGAAATTATGGAAAATGTGGCCTTCACCTAGAAACACAAAGAGTTATTTAAGGAAACGTTCAGGTGTAAGTATTACTGTCCTGCTACATAGATACCTTTTCTAGCTGCCGTGCTCTGGGGCGTGAGCCCAGAAGTTCAGTTCCCCCTGGGTTCAAACAGACATCTAGTCCTCAAGTGTGCCTACAGCAAGCTCACGTATTAACAAAGAGAAAACCTATTCAGGCTGACTGTTTAAATGTCAGCCTGCTATAGATAGTCTCCGATAAATTTTAACATCACCCTAGTAAGTAGAGTTTTCATTAGTGTAGTGCATTTGATTCATGAGTTTCTGATCAATATATGTGTAGGATAGAGAGATAATTAAGATTTCTGATTATTTATTGTGGGTGGCTCAGTTGGTTGGGTGTCCAACTCTTGATTTCGCCTCAAGTTATGATCTCGCGGTTCATGGGTTCGTGAGATCGAGTCCCCCATTGGGGTCTGTGCTGACAGCATGGAGCCTGCTTGGGATTCCCTCTTTGCCTGTTCTCTGCTTGCATGCACTCTCTCTCTCTCTCTCTCTCTCTCTCTCAAAATAAAGAAATAAAATTAAGAAAAAAAGATTTCCAATTATTTGTATTTTATTAAAATGCAAAGTGAACTTAATGTTCTAGAAATGTGAATATGATACTGAAAATCCCAGAGAGCTGCAAGACATTATCCCCTATTCCATATGCCTTTATAATCTATTTTAAAATTTAGTATTTTATTTAACCTTATTAAACATTGTACTTCATTATTTAAAAATGTGAGCAAAACAAATAAAAATTAATTACATTGCCCACTTTTAAGTAGGAAATTTTTGTATAATGTTTTTTAGTGTTTATTTTTGAGAGAAACAGAGAAAGAGACAGAGCATGAGCAGGAGAGGGACAGAGAGAGAGGGAGACACAGAATCCGAAGCAGGCTCCAGGTTCTGAGCTATCAGCACAGAGCCCAACATGGGGCTTGAACTCACGGACTGTGAGATCATGACCTGAGTCGAAGTTGGATGTTTAACTGACTCAGCCACTCAGGCGCCCCTTAGGTAGAAAATTCTATTCATCATTTAAAATATCCTACGACCAGATGTGTAAAATTTGATTTATTTATGTATGCACGTATGTCACACATACATGCATTGTGTGATATGGCCTTTACTAATATATTTGTAGTACACTACGTTATAAATTGAACAAAGGTCTAAAACACAGATGTGTGTGATGTGGTATTTATTTAAATTTTGGTGTACTAGGATCTTCCCTTCTCATCCTCTGTTACAATAAATAAGAAGTAATGTTATGAAATGCAACAGTGGGCAGACCCCGTGTTGATGAGATGTAACCATGGACATCTAAGTGCAGATCTGTAAGCCCATGGGCTTTTACTGATTGATTGTTGTACTAAAACTTGGGATTAATTAGCAGTTTAAGCCATTTGGATTCCCAGGAGATACATATTAAATGTCATTATTCTTTTATAGCTTTTAACCAACATGAAAAAAAAAAGTGAAAGTCATTCGATTTACAAGAGCAAAGACCATTGGTGATAAATTTGAGAGAACAATGTCAATTAAAGTGGGGGCTAGGAGCTGAATCCAGCATATTAGCCCTAGTTATTTGAAAACTTTGGTAATGAAAGAAAGGAGAAAAATAAGACAGTAATTAATTAGGTTAAAAGGGGAAAAGGATAAAACAGTTTATAAAGAAGAGAGGGGCTTTGAGTTTGAGGGTAAGAAGGCACAGAGCTGAGAAAAGGAGATTTTCATGATCACGGAGAAGAGGATAATGTGATAACAAAAATGTACTGTGAATTAACAGAATTTCAGGTCAATAATTATTTCTTAGCTTCTCTTCATAGTACAGGGTTTAAGCCCCGAGGCTGCTAGGACAGTCACTAGTCATGGCAGAAGGGGACTCTCGAAGGAGCTATGTTACCGTATTCTTCTTCCCTCTTCCCTTTCAGCAGACCCAGAGCAAGAGACAGGGGGGATCCCCTCACTTAATTTCAATGAGAAATCTGGCCATGGAGTTGTTAAATTTGGTGGTGGCTGCCCCAGAGTTTTTAGCCATTGAGCTGGGAATACCTGTAGGTGATAGGGTGGTGTGAGGACCATAGACCAGCTAATGGGGGAACTCTAGTCATCCCCAGCAGGCCACCCACCCACTGCTAGCTCTGCGTTCCCTCCCTTGACCAATGATCCTCCTTTTTCCCCGATTTTCTTCCTTAGGCTTAAACTTTGGAGTACTCATTGCTAATACTGTCTCTATCGTTGTATTAAGTCAATGGCATCCAAACCCCCTTTAGCAAAAAAAATCATGTGGGGTGCCTGTGAGTCCCCTACCCAGAGGTCTGGTGGAGAGCCAGACGTATTCTCTTTTAACAGGCACAGAGGTAATTCTGATGTAGATGATCTGAAAGTCACACTTCGAGAAGTAGTCTTAAGCGATGCGCAGCGATGAGTGTATTGTGTGTGTGCGTTACTCTTCAAAGTGGTAACTCTTATTCTATATTGTATATGTGTGATAATCCATGTTCCAAACAATATTTGCGTAGCACTCTTGAAGTAGCAGTGGGACAGTTCAGGTGACATCGTTAAAATTAGCTCTTCTACTAGCAAAAATATCCCCACAGACAACTTTTTTAAGACCACATCAGATCTTTGCGTGCTAGACCCATGGTCACAGCTGGAGTCATTGGCGTTAGAGAGAAGCAAGTATAGCCAGGCCCTCCATTATTGGAGAAAGGATACAGAGCACTGTGTAGATTCACGTTTTGGAGAGGTTTTGAAGGATATGCTTGCAGATGCCCTCTGTCTTCTCCTGTGGGACACCAAGGCCAGCTGCTGAAGGTGAGATTAGCCCAGGACACCAGGGACACTAACGCTGGAAATCAAAAAGGAAAAGAGAGGTACCTGACGGAACTCGATCAGGAATCCATGAATGCATTCCATATTACCTAGGAAATAGGTTCTCACGGTATGAAGACATTTTTTAAATCACGAGTTCCTGAATGTCCTATGTTTTCTTTTGTTCTAGTAGGATATTTGCTGTCTTTTAATTAAGTGGAGAATACTGCAGATTTTCTTGTTAGCACATTACAATTTCCAAGTAAGAACTATGACCAGGAATTGTAGCACTAGGAGAGAAAACATGCCAGAGTGATTAATTCTGTTTCTGTTGCAATCACTTATCTTCCCAATACACTCGTAACGGGACTAAAGAGATAAAGCCCCCTCTGTACCTCTCATCTGAAGACACTTTATTTAGATTAGTTTCAAAATTATTGACCTATTTCTGGCAATTTAAAAATGCACATTAAGGTTTTGATCATTAAAATAAATTAAACTTTGATAAGAAGCTGATTACAAAGCTCAATAAAAGGTGAAGATAAAAAAAATGAGTACTTAACACTAGCATTATTTTCTAATAAAGATGAAATCACCTAATCAAATAATTATGGTTTTCTTTTTGTGAGTTAAAATGTTTTTAGTTTTAAATTAAAACCTGGAAGTTCCATTTCTACAAGTTAGCAGTAAAGTGAGCCTTTTCCTACGTAATGATGTGGCATGTGGGCCTACATAGGACCATAGGCCCATTTTATTTTGTATAAAGTAATGGTGTTTCTTCTGCCGTAGGGTTTACAGACCCAGCCCTGCTACTTTATAGTTACAGACTTTGTACTCCCCATGCTCTCAGGTAGATGCTCGGCTCTGGAGTTCTGGTTCTGGTCCTGCAGAATCATTGAAGGAATGTGGGCTCAGAAGATGCAGAAGACCTTATATGCATGGGGCCCCTGAAGCGATGTCAAATCTACCCGAGGCAGGGCCAGGACAGTGGCTCATGACAGGCCCCCAAGACTTGCCCACTTCATGAAACTGACATCCAGGCTCCACTCACACGACTTGCTCCTTGAGACCTTCTCTAGCTCTTGCCCCCCAGCTGTATTTCGTCTGCTTCCTTGGTGTCTCCGATGTCCCCACATGCGTTCAGACAGACAGGACCTGCGTCTGACCCCACCCAGGCCCAGGCCTCCTCTGGCCTGCCTTCCACTGCCATGGCAGTTGCATTCCTTTCTGATGTTAGGAAGACAGACATATAGCACGTTCTACTCATGCTAGAAAATGAGAGGTTATTTTCATTGAACTTTCACAGAAGTTTATCTGGAGCTTTCCAATTCTATCTACTACTTTCTGCCTGTAAGTCAGAATTATAGACATTTTAACAAAAATAGCATTTTATGTGAATAAAGCTTATTCAGTAGCATGCTGTTGACCAGCAGTTGTGAGCAAGTAGAGTTTCTTAGGGGTCTTCTATAATCCACAGTACAGTTATTTATAATACATAATCATCGCCCTATAGAGAAATGTTCCTGCAGTATATTTTTAACCAGAATATTGTGATTATCATATTATTTTTAAAGTTTCTAAAGTATATTTTTAAACATAATCAACTTTTCCTAAGTTATTTTATTAATATTATTTTCTTACAAAATTTCATTAGTAAGCTAAGGGAAATGTAAATCTGGTTCGACCTTATCTAAACTTTTTGCAAAAGCTGAAATAGTTAAGTCTGCAATAAGTAAGTCTTTTGAGTTGGTTGTTGTTATTGTCAAAACAAGATTACATGTTTTCAAACAGTTTAATATTTTACAAGTTGTTATAGATAGATATTATATTTCAAACAACTTTTATTTATGTTGAATGGTAGATTAAAATCTCTGAGTACTTTTATTCATTTTAAAGTCAATAACTTTTTTAATTTTTTTTAATGTTTGTTCATTTTTGAAAGACAGAGCACAAGCAGGGGTGGGCGGGGTGGGGGGGGGCACAGAATCTGAAGCAGGCTAGAGGCCCCAAGCTGTCAGCACAGAGCCCGACGCAGGACTCGAACTCATGAACCACAAGATCATGACCTGAGGCAAAGTTGGATGCTTAACCGACTGAGCCACCCAGGTGCCCTTAAAGTCAGTAAATTTTTATTTTATTAAATTGTATTGAAGTTTCCTGCCCTTATAAACTCTTGGACACAAGACTTTTCTTGACCATGCTATTTAAAATCTTAACCAAATTCCTACCCACAACAAAGTGGGTCATATTATTGGCACAAAACCATATATATGCTCTTTTACTAATAAATGCACCCGAAGTACACTATTTGTGTTTAAAATTTCAAGACTGTCCCTCAAAACTGACAGCATAACTCATGAGGAACTTGATAAGTATGATATGATAGGTGAATGTGAAATGATTTGTTTTGACAGAAATCTCCAAATATACCTACAGAATGTGTGCACCGCATTTGAGAATGCGCCATTAACGCGGCATAATGTGTTCTGATGCTCTGATGATACTGGTGGGACCAGGCCGTGTTCCCATCTACTGAGAAGGTTTGAACAGTGCACTTTCTTTGCTATATTACAATAGTCACCAAAATCATTTCAAGGAGACTCTCAGTCTCCACATGTCTTCTGTAAGTTTAACTTTTGACGTCAAAAAGTACAGACAGCTCCCAGACTCAAAATATGGTGAAAACGTGCATTTGTTAGAAATCCAGTCTTCTGAAGGAATTGGAATCGGAACTGCCCCTTCACTTCAGTTTGTGTGTGGCTTCATCTGTTATTAACCAAAAGGTTTGACCTTTCCTTACATTTTGGATTTTTCATAATCAACCATCTTACTAAATCCTCAAAAAAATATCCTGTTGCCCTCCATGACTTATGGAAAACACTAAAAGCAAGCAAAGGGGTCAGCCTGTGTAGGCTGCTTGTTTGTTAAGAAACCCTACAAACTGGGATTTCATTTTGGGGTGTAACCTTCCAGTCTACTCTGTGGCAAAATTCTACTGATTAGCGTGCCACCTCTGTGGGGTTTTTTGCTTTTAATTTTGTTTAATGTTTATTTAATTTTCAGAGAGACAGAGTGTGAGCAGGGGAGGGGCAGAGAGAGAGGGAGACACAGAATCTGAAACAGGCTCCAGGCTCTGAGCTGTCAGCACGGAGCACTACGTGGGGCTCGAACTCACAGACCATGAAATCATGACCTGAGCCAAAGTCGGACGCTCAACCGCCTGAGCCACCCAGGTGCCCCATCTACCTCAGGGTTTTATGGATTCTTTTCAACCTTCCTTTCTTAACAATATGGTTTCTCATTAGTAAAATCAAAAAAGTGATCATTCAGATGCTTGACCTTGAAAGGAGTGAAGAATGGGTATACCCAAGAAAAGTCCTTAAATCTTTTAGGATTTTTACTTTTGTCTCTACATACAAAATCTTAACCAACTCCTCTGCTGAAACCATTTGTTTAGTCGTCTGATGACAAAATGGAGATGTAAGCACCTTTGTGTCTGCAGCTTTGAGGGTGGGGGAAGTTTGCTCTGCCTGCATGTGGCTGGGAACTTTCATAGCAGGACTGCAGGTCTGGAATCCAAAGCCCAGACTTCTTATGGATCCACCTTCAAGAATTGGCAGGAGAGGGGCGCCTGGGTGGCTCAGCCTCTCTCAAAAATAAATAAACACTTAAAAGTTAAAAAAAAAAAAAGGGCAGGAGAAAGAATCAGGACAGTGTAGAGAGTTTCTGTGAAGCTAATTTTTTTATTTGAAAAAATGTCCTTTATCCTAAAATTATGTTTCCTACCATTTTAGAATGAAAATGTTTTCTTCTATAAAATCAGGCAGATATATATGGCGGGTATAAGGTTTTTGTGGGTTTTTTTTTTTTATCATTCTGACTTGTTAAAATAAAAACTGGGTGAGTACAGTTGGGTGCCTCCATTTTTCTTGTTGCTCTCATTGCAGACGTCATGGAGACTTTGAGCCTGAAGTCACACAGAGACACGCACTTCAGTTGTGCATCGATAGCCCTCAAATCTACCCACGTTATCTTTTTCTCCCCGAGAAAAGCTAGGGCTGGTAAGAGATGCCTGGTGCTGGTAACTGTGAATGTCACAGCCAGTGGAGGCACAAGCCATTGTCTTTCACTCACAGAATTCGTATTTACTGAGTGCCTACTATCAACTCAGCCCTGGGGATGTAGCTTTTACTTTTTTATTTAATCTTTTAAATTTAGTGTTTTACATGGGACTCTCAGGAGACGTCTCATTGAGAAGGTCCTCTTGGAGTGAAACTTAAAAGGAATGAGGGAGCTGTGTGGTGCTTTAGGGGGAAAGCATGTAAAGTAGAGGGAACAGAATGTGCAAAGCCTTGAAAAGAGATTATGCCTTGTATGAGTACAGGAGAGCAGTGAAGTCCATTTACTAAAACACAGAGATTTGGACAAGGGTGATAGTGAAGATATTGAGAAGTTCCCGTATTTATTCTGAAGGCAGATTTAGATAGTAGAACAATATTTAGTAGTAACAACAGTAGATCACACTTTCCTGGTATGCATGGATCCATGTGTTCCTAGGTTCTTTTACCAATAAATACTTTACCTGCCAGTTTGTGTAAGCAAGCCATGAGACGATCACATGATAATTTTAGCTCACATCCCCTGATCTCTACCGAAGAGATCAAGTGAGGCAGCCCTTCACTTTAAAGGAGAAATGAAAGAGTAAACGCAGTGAGATACATTGGAAAGTGGAGTTTCAGATCCACAACCAATCACTGAATGATTCAAGAATTCTTTTTTGTTTTTAATTGAAGTATAATTAACATATGGTGTTATACTGGTTTCAGGTGTGCAATGTAACATTTCAACAGTTCAGTACATTACGCAGTCCTCATCAAGATAAGTGTAGTCTTAATCCCCTTCACTTATTTCACCCTTCCCCCCACCTACCTCCTCTCTGGTGACCACCAGTTTGTTCTTTGTATTTAAGAGTCTGAGGTTTTTTTCCCCCTTGTTTTCTTTCTTTGTTCATTTGTTGCATTTCTTAAATTCCACATATGAGTGAAATCATATGGTATTTGTCTTTCTCCACCTGACTTATTTCACTTACATAACACACTGTAGGTCTACCTGTGTTGTTGCAAATGACAAGACCTCATCCTTTTTTATGGCTGGGTAATATTCCTTTATATTCATATATATGTGTGTGTGTGTGTATATATATATATATATATATATATATATATATATATGATATAAGATGCATAAGATACATGGATCCCTATGTTTAGAGCAGCATTATTTATAATAGCCAAGCTATTCAAGCAACCCAAGTGTCCATCAACAGATGAATGGATAAATAATATATATGTATATATAATATGATATGATATGATATGATATGATATGATATGATACATATATTCTTTATCCATTCATCTGTTGATGGACACTTGGGTTGCTTGAATAGCTTGGCTATTATAAATAATGCTGCTCTAAACATAGAGATGCATGTATCTTTTCAAATTAGTTTTCATTTTCTTTGGGTAAATATCCAGTAGTAGAATTATTGGATCACTTAATTTTTTGAGGAACCTCCATACTGCTTTTCAGAATGGCTGCATCAGTTTTTATTCCCACCAACAGTGCATGAGGGTTCCCCTTTCTCCACATCCTCACCAACATTTTCTATTTCTTATGTTTTTTATTTTAGCCATTCTGACAGGTGTGAAGTGGTATCACATTGTAGTTTTGATTTGCATTTCCCTGATTATTAGTAATATTTAGCATCTTTTCATGTGTCTGTTGGCCCACTGTATGTCTTCTTTGGAAAAAAAACACAAAAATGTCTATTCAGGTCTTCTGCCCATTTTTAATTGTATTATTTGTTCTTCTGGTATTGAGTTGTATAAGTTCTTTATATATTTTCGATGTTAACCCTTCATCAGATATGTCATTTGCAAATATGTTCTCCCATTCAATAAGTTGTCTTTTTGTTTTATGGTTTCCTTAACTGTGCAAAAACCTTTTATTTTGGTGTAGTCCCACTAGTTTTTTTTTGCTTTGGTTTCCCTTTCTCAGAAAACATATCTAAAAAAAATGTTTTTTTTTTTTACTTGGGGTACATTTTTATTATTTTTATTATTTACTTTTATATGAAATTTGTTGTCAAATTGGTTTCCATACAACACCCAGTGCTCATCCCAACAGGTGCCCTCCTCAATGCCCCTCCCCCACGTTTCCCTCTCCCCCACCCCCCATCAACCCTCAGTTTATTCTCAGTTTTTAAGAGTCTCTTATGGTTTGCCTCTGTCCCTAACTTTTTTTTCTGCCTTCCCCTCCCCCATGGTCTTCTGTTAAGTTTCTCAGGATCCACATAAGAGTGAAAACATATGGAATCTGTCCTTCTGTATGACTTATTTCACTTAGCATAACACTCTCCAGTTCTATCCACGTTGCTACAAAAGGCCATATTTCATTCTTTCTCATTGCCATGTAGTATTCCATTGTGTATATAAACCACAATCTCTTTATCCATTCATCAGTTGATGGACATTTAGGCTCTTTCCATAGTTTGTCTATTGTTGAAAATGCTGCTGTAAACATTGGGGTACAAGTGCCCCTATGCATCAGCACTCCTGTATCCCTTGGGTAAGTTCCTAGCAGTGCTATTGCTGGACCATAGTATAGATCTGCCCATAGAAATGTTTCTATGGCCAGTGTCAAAGAAATCACTGCCTATGTTATCTCCTAGGAGTTTTATGGTTTTGGGTCTCACATTAAATTCTTTAATCAATATTGAGTTTATTTTTTGTATGTGGTATAAGAAAGTGGTCCAGTTTCATTCTTTTGCATGTAGTTGTCCAGTTTTCCCAGCACCATTTGTTGAAGAGACTCTTTCCCCATTGTGTATTCTTGCTTCTTTGTCATAGATTAATTGATCATGTAGTTGCAGGTTTGTTTCTAGGCTCTCTTTTCTGTTCCATCAATCTATGTGTCTCTTTTTGTGCCAGTACCGTAATGTTTTGATTACTGTAGGTTTGCAGTTTATCTGAATGATCAAGAATTCTCATTGCACATCCATTCCTAGAAGAATGCAATGCTGAGAAGAGAGTAACAAACTTTTGGATAACCTTTAAGTGCCTTCTTAAAAGATTTATTTTAATGGGAATTCAATAGGCATGTTCTTATATTTTGTCCTTTTTCGTCTTTTGCTCTATTCTAATAGGAGTAGACTGCCCAAGACTAATAGGAGTTCACATCGTCTGGAAGGTTTTAGACTTCCTACTCAGCTTTGCCCTGTCCAGATTCCCCTGAGGACAATGACAGTTCTCAGAGACATGAGAAAGGATGTTTTTAGAGCCTTCTCTGTCATCAGCCAGCTCTTCCCATAACTTACCTTGGGCAAGTCTTATAAGCACTCTGGCTCAGCCTTTGTCCACATCAGAAGTTTCCATGATCCGCTCAGCTGTAAAATGCTTTGATTTCACACAGATTAGAATTGGAAGGGAAATTTGTTTGCCCAATATGGTCACTTGATCTCTAAATCTCCTAGTTTCTATTGCTTCATAAAAAATACTATAATGTTTATTTGTTAACACTTTTAAATTGGCTTGGAAACTATAAAAAATATGCAATAAACATGAGAATTCAATACATGATGTATTAGAGCCTCTGATTGAATACTCTCATATGTCTAAAATTTAATTTGGCTTTTTAGGAATAGAATCCATTGAACCCATTCTGTGAACCTAATTGCATTACACTTTTTAGTGTCTTCTAGACCAAGAAAGTTTTAGTTGATTTGCATTGGAATTCAGTTAAGTTCCAATAAACTTGGTCTCAACATCCTGCGAACACAGGAGATCCAGAATTCTTTGATCTCAAACACTAGATTCTAGTCTCACGGAATTTCTAATATGATCATAATTTTCTAAGAATGATAAAAAATGGAAGTGATGATAGGATCACTGTAACTCTGCAGAGACCTGGATTAATTAATGTCTGGCCAGATTAGAAGGAGAAAAACAGTGAAGGAGACTCAGGGGCTGCCTAGACAACCAAGTATCTCTCAACTTGCACATGACTTCTCCCGCTGGGCACTTTTTCTGTCAATACTTCTTGTTGGTTCTCAGTTACAACGCAGGAGGAGGGGGAAAATTAGGAGCTGCTTGTGGGCAGTGCCTTCTTCATTCATCTCTGTTTTCCCCCAGGATCCACCTGGCAGCTGGCCCACACATCTGGGCTTGCCTGCACAGTTCTGGTTTACACCTGATAGCCTAGTGTAATGGTCACAGTGCCCCCCTTTATTCTTGAAAGTGTCTGAGATTGTATGAAAAATTGCACAGTCACTCTGCTTATAATAAGCAATCAAAGTTAAATATCGTTGGGCTAGAAAAACTAATGAGATGTATATAACCTCCCCTTCCAATTCTTACAAAGTGACCAATCCCATATGAATGAGTTTGAGGTACGGGTCACCTTCAGCTGTGCTTGAAAAGATTTCAGATCATGCCATGGATAAATAGTCTGTTATTAAGCATGCCAAATGGTTTTCTTTTTTATTCTTCTCTTCTGACCTCATCATATTCCAGGAGCCTCTTCAAATGGAATATTAAGACCTAGTAAATTATGAATTCTAGTGAGAGCTGTGTTTTACAACTGTATATCCCAGACCCTAAATGCCCTTGAAAGGAACAAAATGAAAATTAATGAATTGCAGAGCAATTGTAAAACAGAACCCTTTGCATTAAGACCAAACTATGCAGTAGCAACTTTAAGAAGGTAACTATCATCCATTGCATAATATAGTCTTCGTAACTTGTAGAATTTACGGTCCTGAGAAAATGCATTGAGAATATAAATATTTATCCAAAATATCCTAAGAGTTCAACTAGTCCGTGGAATGTTTTCCTTTATCTAGCATTTAAACAAAATGGCATTCGCTCTCATGCTATCCAGAGATCACTACTGTAACTGTTACTGGTGCACAAGAATCTGCTGCTGCTGGTGCTGCTTCTGCTACCTCTAGCACACACACATACACACACACACACACACACACACACACACACGCACACATGCACTGTTCCTTGCGTCTACATAAAGAAAGCTGTGTACGTTTGTACAGTTTATAGAAGGCAGTCAACAGGGCGCAGTATGGTGTAGTGGTCGGAAGTGTAGATAAGGGGATGAAGGAGGACTGCCATATGTAGGCATGCCGTGGCCGGGCTCTGCATTCTTGCTGTGTGACCTTGGTTGGGGTTCTGGTCATCTATTGTTATGTCAGAATTCACCCCCAAATCTAACTGACAGTAGTGTAGATTACCTCCCATGGCTTTAGAGACAGCAGAGCGCAGCTAGGTGGGTGCTTCTCGCTCAGGGGTCTCTCGTCTAGTTTCAGTCAGATGGGCACTGGGCCGCCAGTGACTTCAGAGACCCTCTACCTCGTGGGTCTCGTGGAGATTGTGGCTATCAGCTGAAAACCTCATCTGTGCTCTTGGCTGTCAACCCCGACATAATACCCTCTGCACCGGGTGCTTGGGCTTCCGTTTCAAAGGCAGTCATCCCAAGGGGACCGGGAGGAAGCTCTGTCAACTTTCATGATCTAACCTTGGGAATCCCACAGTCACTGGACTCCTAGATTCAAGAGGAGGGAACTTTGATCCCCACAGTTCAGTATGGGAGGAGGGTCAGTTTCACGTGTGAAGACAGGCAAAAAATTTTAGTGCAGCTCTCTTGGAAAATACTCTGCTACTAACTTTGCTAATTCTGTTTCTTCATCTGAAAAAAAAATGTGACTAAATATCTAATAGTAAGCAACCTTTAAAATGGTGCTTGTTAAGTTTTGAAGAGCATAGACATAATTATTTGCATGGAAGAAAAGTGTGCATGCAATATTGGCATTCATATTGGTGAGAACGTAAGAGAAAAGGACTGGAGAAAATTCAATAAATATTAATAGATACCTTTGGATGGTAGATACGTGATTGGTTTTTAATTTTTTTCTATTTTATGCCTATCTCTTACATGCATGTGCAATTTCTCCTTCTCTTTCTCTCTCTCTCTCTCTCTCTCTCTCTCTTTCTCTCTTTCCCTCTCTCTCCCTCTCTCTCTCTCTCTATGTGTGTGTGTGTGTGTGTGTGTGTATACACACATATATATATATAATTGCTCTTATGAATAGGAAGATGTTAAATAGCTACACTTTTAAAAATCTGTGGAAACCTTTAAAAAGTTATTAAGGGGGGCGCCTGGGTGGCTCAGTCGGTTGGGCATCCGACTTCGGCTCAGGTCATGATCTTGCGGTCTGTGAGTTCAAGCCCCACGTCGGGCTCTCTCCTGACAGCTCAGAGCCTGGAGCCTGCTTTGGATTCTGTGTCTCCCTCTCTCTCTGCCCCTCCCCCGTTCATGCTCTGTCTCTCTCTGTCTCAAAAATAAATAAACATTAAAAAAAATTTAAGTTATTTTCATATGAGAAGGATGCTTACAGGTTTTAGAACACTTCTCAACTTCTGAGTCTTGATGTTACAGGTAGGCTGAGTAGACAGTAATGCATAAGAAAAGAAACAAGCAAAGTCTCTGTACAAATGCTGTGCTGACTTGCCCCCTGAGACCTTCTTGAGTGGTCTAGAACTGTTTGATTGCCTGATGCAGGTGAGAGAGACCCAGGACAGTGCCTGTCATGGAGGAGAAGCTATCCTATCTCACACTTCATTTGCTCTCACTTCCAAGTGTGCATTAAAACTCAGATCAGAGCTCTTGAGGCACAGGAAACACAAATTGGCAACAAGCACGTTTATTTTATAAGCTTCTGTCTCTCAAACGGTTCATTTGGTTCATCTTAAGATATTCTTCATTTAGATGCAGCTACTACATAATTTAAGAGCCTTTAAAATTTTTAGTCTGAAGTTTAAGTTTAAAGACTTAAGTAAAGGCAACAGGAAAAAAACACCGAGGAAAGGAGAAATAAGTTTCATTTTATATGCACTTTTAAATGTTCATAGAAGGAATTTTGGATGGGAAGAGAACATTCCAGTACCACTTTATTTCTGTTTAGAAAAGCCTAATAGCTATGTTGCAATTTAGTACTGATATGTTATCCATTAAACACAGAAATGATTTCTTACACTTTAGCTTGTTTTTTATTCTTCATCAAATTATCAGTGAACGTGGATTTGATCTGAATTACATTTTAAAATGAAAAGTCCATGCATTGGATACAATGAGCAAAGAGCGGAAACGACCTAAATGTTAAATGAAGTATGATACCCCATCCAGTGGCATGCTCTGTTACCATTAATAATCATGTTGTAGTTCTGTGTTTATTTACCTAAAAAAGATACACATGATCTATTACTGAAGAAAAATGGGTTTACAAAAAGCATGTGTGTAGATGAGATACTCTTCCCCGTAGGACAGTGCTGCACTGGTGGCCATTTTGATTGACCAATGTCACACAAGTGGTTAAATATTTTGAGTGCTGTGTCTACGTGTATAGTAAATCCCATTTTGTAAAGTAAAATGTAATAAATGTAAATATGTGTAGCAAGGTGAGATGGTACCAGAGGGATGGAGGAGAAGAAAGAGAATCAAAGGAAAGGCAGGGAGGGTGGGGAGACGAGACAGAGAGAGACTGCCAGGCCCTCATTGTGTGGACGATGTTTTATAGCCTCTAATCTTCAGGTACTGGTTTCGCAACTGACTTCTTAGGAAGTCATTTCCTCTCCTCAAGACTATCCGTTCCCTTATTTGTCAATTGAGAGTCGAGTTCTTCTATCTTTAGACTTTTGTGATTGCTAAATGTGAAAACAGTGCTCCGCCATGTTCAGTAAGTTCTCAGCCATCTTCAGTCCTTTAAAATTTTTTTCCTGCAGGGCCAGTGCATTTACAGACACACCTTCCCATTTCTCTACTCTGGGCTACTTACGATCATCAGCTTACATCTGGTAGCATAATAATAGTTGTCTTACATTTAGTATGTGAAAAGTGGTGTCATTATACACTAGAATTATATTCATCAGGGACAGATGTACCATGACTTCAGCCTTCACTCTTACCTTTTTTTGGATCCAAAGGAAAACAGCAGATATGATTGGCTAGGTTTGTATTCATACTGTTTTACAAAATAATCTAGATTAGATTAGGATTTAGATTATGAGAGGCAGATCCTTTCCTCATTCTGCATTATAAAATGAATTTCTTTTTCCTTCCCTTCCCCTATGTTTATCTGTTAAGTTTCCCAAATTCCACAGGCGAGTGAAATCCTGTGATATCTGTCTTTCTCTGACTTATTTCGCTTAGCATAATACCCTCCAGTTCCATCCACATTGTTGCAAGTGGAAAGATTTCATTCTTTTTCATCACTGAGTAGTATTCCATCATGTATGTATCTTAATCCATTCATCAGTTGATGGACATCTTTATAAAAACAGAGGGAGGCAAACCAAAAGAGAAGAAACTGACGGTTGATGGAGGTGGGTTAAAGGGGTGATGGGCATTAAGGAGGGCACTTTTGGGGATGAGCACTGGGTATCATATGTAAGAGATGAATCACTAGGTTCTACTCCTGAAGCCAAGACTATACTATGTTAACTAACTTGAGAATGAAAAAGTAAAGAATTTATTATGAGGTTCTTTCCTAAACAAGGGACATTAAGAATGTTTCATTACTTTGCAAATTATATGATTCTGTGGTCTATAAATATAAATAAATAAATAAATAAATAAATAAATAAATAAGTAAATAAATTTATGTCTGAGGATGACATCCTTGGTGATCACCTTTCTTAGATCACATTCCTCAAAGAGCAGTTGTCAAGTTGGATTTTTAACAGGAAGTAGTGAGATTCAGGAAAGTATACTAGCTTAGGAGTCAGGAGGCCTCTGAGTCTCTACCATACCTAACACATAACTTGGTAAGTCATTTTTGGTGGGTGGAGGGGTATTCATTTTCTCAAGGTCAAGAGTTTGGACTGTATTCTCTCTAAAGTCTTTGGGCTGCAAATAGTCTGTAAGGTTTTAGACTTGCTAGGATGGTTGTAATGCATAAGGTCTGCATTTCCAGTTACAGGGTGAGTTTATACGTTTTATGTAAAAGACCTACCAATGGCCAAGCTGACTTCTTGTTACAAAATTCAGAATCCCATTTATACACTCTTCTGCAAACAAGACCACCCCACATATACAAGGAGGTGAGTCCCAGGGAAAAATAAAAATCTTTTAAATTATAGAATTCCTTCCTTTTTTTTTTTTTTAAGGAGAGGAGCCAGGCTCCCTTCATTATAGCTGCCACCCTCCCTCTCAGGGCAGTGGTAGCCCCAGCCCCAGTGAACCAGGGAAGGAGAGCTAAAGAGCAGGCCCCAGGGAGCCTAGCCCCCCCACCCCAGTGACTGGAATAGGCAGGCCAGAAACGCAGGGAGACAGCTGTGCCAGAGCAGCGCTTCCCTAACAGGAGAGCGAGGGCCAGAGATGCAGACAGCTGCCCCCTCCCCCTGGTGCTGAAATTTGGTAGAGAATGCTGAGGCCAGGGCTGGAGGCAGGGGGAGGGAGTATAAATACCACAGGGCCCTGGCCCCAGCACCCCGGGCCCCTCTGGTGGGAGGACCAGAGAGGATCCACACTCTGGGCCTCCACACACCGGGGTTCCCCAGACTTGCAGGGCCCTTGCGGACTGTTAGGCCAGGCTGGTGGGGAGAACCCAGATCTTGCAGGCACCCAGCCCCCTCCCCAACCTCCACTGCTACTGCCCTGGCTTTGGGGCATGCTGGGAGGCCTGCTTGGCTTGATGCCTCCACAGCCTCACAAACACCTGGGCCTCCAGATCACCCTTCCGGCTCTCCAGCAGCTGCAGGACATAGGATCCCCGTTGAGCGCAGGGTAGGTGAGGGGCAGACAGGTCTGAGGCACCTCTCCAGGCTCCTCCATCCCAGTCAGGCCCGGCACTGAGCGTAGTGGCAGAAAGGCCTCCCCTTCCAAGTCATCAGCCCAGCTTGTCATGGTCCAGCACCGTGAGCAGGAGGCAAGCTCGTCCTTCTGGCACGGCTCAGCAGGCACCAGGAATTCAAAGGTCTCATCAAACAGGGGGTGATGTTTTCATTTAAATTTTAAAATGGTTTTTAAAAAACCTATTATTTTTTCTGATTGTATTGAAATAGTGCTTAAAGACAGTTGATCTACAGAAATTGCTGGAATTATCAAACATATAAGGGGTACCATGAAAAGCAATCCATGTTTAAAGAAGTTAGCAGTTTGGGGGCAAATATCCTATGTAGATGCTCATTTAACTCTTAAGTATCTCTCTGCAAGTAGGGACATTTTCAGAAATGACATATAATATATGTTCGCAAACACCCAGCACTAAACACTTCTTAGAACAAAAACAATGGTTTAAGTGTTATAATTACATTAATAACATTTTGAGCCTTGAGGGAGCATTTGGAGATGAAAGTACAGAACATAGCTCAAATTTTACATTTCAAATAATGGGGGCACCTGAATGGCTCAGTCAGTTAATCATGCAGCTCTTGGTTTCAGCTCAGGTTGTGATCTCATGGTTAGTGAGATCAAGCTTCGCATTGGGCTCTGTGCTGACAGCACGGAGCCTGATTGGGATTCTGTGTCTCTCTCTCTTTCTCTGTCCCTCCCCCACTTGCACACTCTCTCTTTCCAAGAATGAATGAATGAATGAATGAATAAATAAAGCACTTAATAAAGAAATTTGCACCATGAGTTTCAGTCAAGATGTCAGTGATACATAGTAGAGATTGTTGGGTCAGAAAGCAAAGCAGACACTTACTTACTGACTTATTGCCATGTTCTAAGTATTTGATGAAAAAATGAATAGCTCCATCTGATTTTTTCTACCTGATAGTACAAACTTGTTTTGCTCAATTTTGCTACAATTATAAAATTGTAGACAAAACTCAAATTTTGCAAAAACTCAATTTTGCTACAATTATAAAATTGTAGACAAGTGTTTCTATATCCATTATAATTTTCAGGCAAATTTATTTTAATTAAAAATGCAAGTGCTTTCTGGTTTTGCTGTCTTTTTTTTTAATTTTTTTTAATGTTTTATTTGTTTTTGAGACAGAGACAGAGCATGAACGGGGGAGGGGCAGAGAGAGAGGGAGACACAGAATCGGAAGCAGGCTCCAGGCTCTGAGCCACCAGCCCAGAGCCCGACGCGGGGCTCGAACTCACGGACCGCGAGATCGTGACCTGAGCTGAAGTCGGACGCTTAACCGACTGCGCCACCCAGGCGCCCCTGGTTTTGCTGTCTTAATACCTATCTGGAAAACTCCCCTACATTAACCCCTGCATCAGCAAAAGCTATTCTGTACTGTGATTCAAATATAATTTGTGAAATGGGTTTGTGACTCTTTCTAGAAGGGAAGAATGTGGGCAAACATACAGATAGATCTCAATAGTAATTCAAAAATTGTCAAGAGTTGGCCTAATTCTATGATTCAGTGTTTGACATCCTTCAGAGAGAAAGAAGTTGATGGTATGTCCTGAGCAGGGCCAGGGCGACATCATTAACCAAGCTTAACCACAGGGCAGCATTCATAAACTGTTGTGAAGGAATAAATTTTGTTCATTATTGTAATCTTTTCAGTTGTAACATTTGGGCCAGATCTGCCAGAGAGTGGTCAGGTGGGGTGCTGGGGGGACAGGCATATCACTTCCCTGGGAACCTAGAGTTGAAACAGTGAGCACATCCCCAACACGAATAGCAGCAGCCATATATAGCGCTCCTTGGAGACACCCCTGATACGAGGAGTGCTTCATGGTCAGGGATATTTCTGGGTCAAAAATGAATCCTTAATAGGGGCATAAAATTATCCCAAACAGAATGGAATTAAGTGTTCATTGTATTAAAGACAGTATCACAGAGGAGAATAAAAGGCAGACTTTAACATCACACGAAGTGCTCTAACATAATTGCTAAGTAATCTTACCAAGAATTCAACTTCTCCATCATCTAGTTTGCTTTATATAAAATGAAGATAATAAAACTAACACTATGCCCATAAAGCGCTTAATACAGTACCTGCTACAGATTAGGTAGGCCTTCAATAACTTACAGGTATTTTTATTATCCTTATTATTATTACACTTGATCAAATGGAATGCAAATTCCATTATTATTACACTTGATCAAATGGGGGAGGGGTGTGATATAAAACAGGCAGGATTTTTACCTTTGCCATTCAGTTCGATCTCCTTCTTGGATTCTTTCCTTTGTGTTGAAAAGAACATACAAACTAGGGAAACAAAAGTGAATAAGAACTCATATCATACTTAAAGAGAACTAGACAGGTAAATTAACAATAATGGTTCTTAAAGTTCAAAGTCTTTCAGATCAGCAACTAGGCCTCACTGTGTACTTGGTACTTCCAAAAGTAGCGTATCGTCCTTACTTGATAAATAATTTAATTAATTAATTCAATGAGATATGAGCTGTAATTTCTGTACAGACAGTTGGGGAAGAATAAAGAAAAAAGAAAATATACTCAAAAAAGACAAAAATACTCAATATGAAAAGACAGAGAAGTCTTCTTTTTTTTCCTTTTATTTTAACTCCAGTTAGTTAACATACTGTGTTATATTAGATTTCAGGTATTCAGACACTGCCATACAACACCCAGTGCTCATCACAAGTACCCTCCTTAGTAACCCATCACCTATTTCCCCCATCCGCCCACCCACCTCCCTTCTGGTGAGCATCAGTGTGTTCTCTGTATTTAGAGTCTGTTTCTTGGTTTGTCTCTCATCCTTTTCCCTTTGCTTGATTGTTTTGTTTCATAAATTCCACATATGGGTGAAATGGTATGGTGTTTGTCTTTCCCTGACTTACTTCACTTAGTACTTTCTGCCTAGCTCTATCCATATCCTTGCAAATGGCAAGATATCATTATTTTAATGACTCAGTAATATTCCTATATATGCATATATTCATATATGTTTTATATATTCATATATACTTTATATATTCATATATATTCATATAGGTGTATATATTCATATATGTGTATATATTCATATGTGTATATATATTCATATATATGTATATATGAATATAGGTGTATATATTCATATACACACACACACATATACATACACCACTTCATCTTAGTGAATTCACCAGTTGATGGACACTTGGGCTGCTTCCTTAATTTGGCTCTTACAGATAATGCTGTGATAAACAGGATGCATGTATCCCTTTGCATGAGTGTTTTTCTATTTTGGGGCTAAATACCCAGTGGCACAATTGCTGGATCATTCTATTTTTAAGTTTTTGAGGAACCTCTGTACTCTTTTCCACAGTGGCTGTACCCATTTGCATTCCCACCAACAGTCAAAGAGGGTTCCCTTTCTCCACATCCTTGCCAACACTTGTTTCTTATGTTGTTGATATTAGCCATTCTGACAGGTGTGAGGTGGTATCTCCTCATGGTTTTGATTTGTTTTTCCCTGATAATTAGTGATGATGAGCATCTTTTCATGTGTCTGTTGGCCATCTGGATGTCTCCTTTGGAGAAATGTCTGTTCATATCTTCTGCCCGTTTTTAAATTGGATTGTTTTGGGGTATTATTTGAGTTGTCTAAGTTCTTTATATATTTTGGAAACTAACCCTTTATCAGAGATGTCATTTACAAATAACCTCTCCAATTCCGTAGGCTGGCTTTTTCATTTTGTTGATTATTTCCTTTGCTGTGCAGAAGCTTTTGTTTTAGTAGTCCCAGTGAGAGAAGTCTTCTAAAATGACCTAAGACTAAGGCCGAGGCTTAAACTGAAATCAGAAGGTACAAGTTAGGATGAAGAACATAGACTTTCTTAGAACAAAGGGTAGCCACTGGAATACATGAAGCAAGTGAGAAAGAAACTGATTACTCAGTGAACTGCTGATCTTCAGTGTGACTTGAGGGATGTGTAGCTCAGAGAGATTGTGAGAGACCGGTGTGGAAAAATAAGTGCCACCATCGCCACCAGTCATTTCTGTCCCATCCTTGCTTCATTTTTCTTCATAACACCTGCCACCTCTTGTCATTATAAATGTATTTGTGTATTTGTTTATTGTCTGCCTTAGCCCAGGAGTGTAAGGTTCTCGAAGGTCTGCACATTCTACACTCTTTGTTATTCCTGTATATGCAGACTCTGGAGCAATGGCCTGCATACAGTAGACCCTCAGGAAATATTCACTGAGTGAAAACGGAAAGCATAAGTAGGGACCTTTTCATGGAAGATCTTAAATACAATATTTACGAAGAAATATCAGCATTGACTAGAGATGACGGTGAAAAAAAGTGACAAGTCTGAGAGCATCTCCCGGGTTTCTGACGAAACCGAGTTGAGTCCGTGGCTAGTAACCAAATACAGAATTGAAGAATAAGAGTTAAGTTTTTCTTTTCATTTTCCAGCGGGAATGGGATGTTGAGTTATACGTTCTGAGTCTCCCAGAGTTGTGGGGAAGAATTCCCTCGCCTGCCATGAATTCACAAAGCACATCCCTCAAATAGACAAGAGCATTCTCCCTCCGTTCTACCATGGGGAGTGAAGGCGATTTTTGTTAACAGCTATGGAGCAGATTCCATATGTAATAAAATCCTACATTAATCATTTTCACTGCATAGAAGTCAAAACTGGATGATTAAGGAATTCACATACGCTGCCTCAGAACCATATAGTTGAAATGAAAAACACAGTTGTTGCAGCTGAAGGTAACTGAGTCTACCACTGAATCCATCATTTGTTTCTTGGCACGCTGTTCAAGAAATCACTCTTTATTTATATGATCACCTCAGTGTCATTTCCCCAGTAAAGAAATTTAATAGTGAGTAATCAAATGTATTCACTCTCAGTCACTGACATGAGTTTACAATTACTTCTTGGAATTGAGCAAGCCTCCGTGGGATATAAAAATTAGGCTAATCATATGGTGAATACTTACTTCATCCTGTGTTTGTTCCTGCTAGGAACAGAAATTGTCTCGGTAATTGTATGCAAATCCTTTCAACAGAATCATCTAAAGAAAATTATGTGCTGCTACTCCTTTTCAAAAGAAAAGACAAAGTAATGTTTTAAAATATCACTTTCAAATCAACCAAAATGAATGGTTTTGGCTTTGTATATAAAAGCTGGATCTAAATTAATATTATTTACAGTACACAGTTCGGCACGTGAAGTAACAAACTGACATCTAATAGGATGTGTAACACTTCCATGTGTTTTGTGTTGCTAGTGATTGCTTTCATGTTTAATTAATGAGCTCTCTGGGACTCAGGCTTCAACTTAGGGTAGAGTAAATTAATTGGTCTTTTAAAAACCAGCATTTTGTAGAGAGCACTGACCATCCTCAGCCAGTGAAAAAGCTCTTCAAGGTTAGCTGAGGATTTGTTTTTATAAACCAAATGTAGTTCTGTTTTTAGCATTTAGAATAGAGTTCTTTCCAAACCGGATTTCAAATTTCCTTTAATTCTGATTATTTTTTTTTTTGAGGCTTGTTTCAGCCTTTGTTAATGACTCAAGATGGTTGCTAGAAAGACTGATAACAGAAACTGTAGAGCAGTTTCCAGGGATACCCTAAGGAGGGCTGAGGTGTGCCAGGCTCCTGGCTCCTATTCCTCATGACTCCTCTCTGCCCTGGTTTGGGAGTTTTTGCTCTTACCTGCCACATTCCTTTAGCATCTAAATGCATAAAAATGGCAGTTTTGTATGGTTCCAACCTGCTATGATAAAGAATCTCCCGGTATACTCGATGGATGAGTACAGAATGAAGTGGCAAGTGTAGAATTTGGAGAAAAGCAAGCCACTGACCTTCTCCATTGTCCCCCGTCTTTGTTCAAATGACTGTAGCCTGGAGGAGTCACTGCATTGGACCTGGACTCATTTCTGGAGCCTCCTCTTGGGCCTCCCTTTCTTCCTTCTCTACTGGAGTCCATCATGTCAGCTAATATGAAAGCAGTTTTGTCATCTGCCTGTGTTCCGAAGCCTCCAGTGTGTCCCTCTTAAAAATGAAGTAAAATTTGGGGCACCTGGATGGCTCAGTCAGTTGAGCACCCAACTTCAGCTCAGGGCATGATCTCATGGTTCGTGAGTTCGAGCCCTGAGTCTGGCTCTGTGCTGACAGCTGGGAGCCTGGCACCTGCTTCAGATTCTGTCTCCCTCTCTATTTGCCCATCCCCTTCTCATTCTCTGTCTGTCTGTCTGTCTCTCTCTCTCTCTCTTTCTCTCTCTGTCTCAGCTATAGATAAACATTTAAAAAAATTAAGTAAAATTTAACTTGCGGTTTTTAACTATTGAAGCACATTCATTGAGTGCCCTTTAGTGACCAGTCTTCTAGCTCAGGAAGCAGAACCAGTGTGCCTCCGTGTGTGAGCCTGCACTTTTGTGGGGGCAATGATGATACACACGGTGCATGAATAATGTACCTAGTATATTAGGTGGTGATGTTAGAGACAGAGTCCGGCGAGGAAGGGAAATGTGGAGTCTCAGGACCAGAGAGTTGTCTTGCTGGAGAATGAGACTGGGATGGCCTGCTGAAGAGAGGGCAGGGGGTAAAGGCTGGACGGAGGTGAAAGGGGAGCCTCATGGACCCGCCTGGAGGACAGCAAGAGGGCACAGCTCTTGGTTTGACTGGTAGGTCTGGGACTAAGCCCCGTGGGTGCAGTCGGTGAGGCTGAGGTCAGAGAGGCTGGGGTCAGAGAGGCTGAGGTCAGACATGCTGAGGTCGGAGAGGCTGGGTCAGAGAGGCTGAGGTTGGAGACACTGGGGTCAGAGACGCTGAGGTAGGAGAGGCTGAGGTCACAGATGTGACTCAGTGGCCCGCAGTGCAGGTCCAGCAGGAGGGGTGAGCAGGAGTGACAGGATCTGGCTTGCGCACAGCTGTGCTACCAGTGGTCCCAGGGGCGGGGGGTGGGGGGTGGTGACGAGAGCAAGGACAAGGTCAGGAGACACCTGCATGTTCCAGACCAGAGGCAGTGCTGGCTTGCACCTGCTGGGAGAAGCGGTCAGATTCTCGGTGTCCCTGAAGACAGCACCGACACCGTCTGCTGATGCGCTAGGGGTGTTAGTGAGAGGCTCACCAGAGCTGGTGAAGACCACAACACAGCCCCAGCCCTCCTTGAGGCATCATCTCCAACTGCCCTGTGTGCTCCCATGGGGTGCAGGAGCCCCTGGGCTTGAGAACGGAGGGCCTGAGCTGAACCTCACAGCCCTGCCGGTTGTTAGGGTTATGACTTGATGTCGATCACACAGCCCATCTTTATCTCTGTTTCTTCACCTACAGGGTGGGGACAGTCCTACCTCTTTCACGGGCCAGGCTGCTCTTGAGGACCCAGCACATTGTCAAATGAAAATAAAGCTTTGTATGTTTATGAACCTACTACTCCAGCAGACTAGTCTCTAAACTATTAGTAATCTGTTAAGTATTCCTCAAGCTTCCTACCTCACTGTCTCTCCAGCAGACCCTCCCCTTCTCTACCTGTCATTCTCTGCACAGAGCAGTCCTGTCTCTAAGGGGCCCTGTCCCTCCTTTCCAACAATTTGCTCTCCCAGAGTGTTGCATATTGAATAAGTTTAACGTGCAAAATTAGGTCTTAAGTACTTTAAATGCTTAATATGAGACAAAAGTTATTTGCTTGCTGTTAATTCACAAATTTATATTTTTTATTATTTTTGTAAGCTTATTTTTATTTATTTTGAGAGAGAGAGAGAGAAAGTGGGGGCGGGGGTGGGGAAGAAGAATCCGGAACAGGCTCCAGGCTCCGAGGTGTCAGCACAGAGTCTGATACAGGTCTCGAACTCACGAATATGAGATCATGACCCAAACTAAAGTCAAGAGTCAGAGACTTCACCAATTAAGCCACCCAGGCACCCCAATTCAAAATCTATATTTTAGATGCAACTATATGGTTGCGTTTAGTGCAAGTTTGAATTGTGAAGTTTTTATATTGTGAAAAAAAATAATTGTGAATTTTGCCTAGTGTGATATTTAAAATTTATAAAACTTCAGCCTATGAGCAAAATCATAACCATACAGAAATCGTGCCAGACATTTACTCTGATCAGGAAACTAGTCTTCAGTTATTGGAGTTTAAAACTATGCAAACTTTTGAAGAATGCCTTTCTTGCGTGAAAAGGCTTTGCTGTGCACCATAAAAAAGATGGATAAATACTCATAGTGCTGAGCAGATCAAACAATTCTGGAAGCAAACTTGAAAAGGTCTCCAGTCTATTCTTTTTTTAACTTTTTTTAATGTTTATTTATTTATTTTGGGAGAGAGAGAGAGAGAAGGAAGAAGGGACAGAGAGAGAGAGAGAGAGGGAGAGAGATCATCCCAAGCAGCCTCCTTGATGTGAGCACAGAGCCCAATGCGGGGCTCAAACCCATGGAACTGTGAGATCATGACCTGAGCCGAAATCAAGAGTCAGATGCTTAACTGACTGAGCCACTCAGGTGCCCCTCCAGGTTATTCTTAGGCACTGTTCAGAATGTAGAGAGATGGTCTCTAGAAAATTGGATGCCTGAAGCAAGAGAGAAAACTGGGTTTCTCAAACCTGTGTCAGAATCTAGCATACTGGTTTGGGTGATGAAGGAGGTGACTGCCAGGCCTTACCACCAGAAGTCACTTGACATCTGAAATCCAAGTAGAAAAAATACGTGCTTCTTCAGGACGTCAAAGAGACCTAAGTTCCTGTAGAAAACGGGACAAAATGACCACCAACAGAACAGATTGTTGTTACGCCCAAACCCACCTCCTCCTCATCCCGTTTGTTTTGTCGATCACCAAGTTGAGTTATCCTTCTCCCATAGTCTCAAATCCACTCTCCTTTCCTGTCATCTCTTACCTGGATCCCTTCAGTATGGCATGAACTGATTTTCCCATTTCCTGTTACTTTCATCCACAGTGTTTCTCACACCTCAGCTGAATGGTCACTGTACAACACATTTGTCATTCTCTTCCTGATGTCCCTGGGGAATAAAGACTGAATTCTGTGATACAATGGAGAAAGCCCCTGTGATGACACTTGCCTGCTGTTCTCTCCAGCCCTTCCTGCAGTCCTCACCAGTTCTCCAGCACCCTCCTTGTCCTTCCAAACACACAAGATAAACTGGACATATTTCAGGTTCCTGGATGTGAACTGCCACACTTTGTCTTACCTCTGAGCCTTTTAAAATTCTGATTCATGCCTCTAAAATTCCCACTAGTTCACTCATGCATTCAGACAATTTGCTGAGCATCAACTGTGCCCCCACTGAACTACGAACCGAGCCCAGAAGTGGTCACTATGTTCACGGAGCTCACAATACAGTGGAAGGCAGAGGCATCATCAGATCATCATTAAATATGTAGCCAGAAACCGTGGTAAAAATCTCTGAAAGAAATGTACAGAAAGCTATAAGAGCTTGAAGAGCTCAGAGGAGAAAGTGATCATTCAGGGGTAGGTAAGTTATGTTTGCAATAAGCTCCGAAAGATGGAAGAAGACAAAGGTAGAAGGAAACAGTTTTTTAAGGGCAATGGTAGCATGTGCAAAGGCACTGAGGTAGAGATGCATGGTACCGCCTAGAACTTCTGAGAAGAGCAGCATTGCTGGAGAATGTAAAACAGAGACATTAGTGGCCCAAATGATACTGAAAGAGAGGGAGGGATGATTATGATTTTGGTATATATCAGAAAAGAATAAGAAAACAGGACACTGCAAGGAAGTGCCATGGAGTTTCTGCCTACAAAAATCAGTCTAGTTGCTATGTAAACAAGTGATGTATAAGTTAATAGGTTCAACCATTCTTTGCACTGAAATCAAATCCTCCAGTGGCCTGGAGAAAAGCCCAAGAGAAATAAGGAAAAAAAATAGTGTTTGGGCATGTCTGGAGGGAGGAGTTCTGTGCTTTGAACCTCTGGCAAATGGTTAAAAATATTTGCTGTATTCCCATATTAATGAGGGTTAGGTTCAGGTGCAACTAACGGAAACTTTAAACTTTTAAATTACTAAGTTCACCTGTAAGATGGCATCTGAATTAACTATGAACACTGGAGTATAGGGGTCAGGAAACGCATGAATGTTCTTGTGGGAAAATACGAGAGGCCACAGGGAAAATCTAAGACCCAGAATGCCCATCTTTAAAGATGGATTTTCCATTTTTACTCTTGATTGTAGACAAGGAAAACTCGTCATCTTATATCAGGTTTGCATGTATGGCCTCAAACTATTTAAGTTAGAAGATCTTTGTTTATTTTCACTCTGCCCTTCATGAACTGTGGCACAAAATAAATGCTATAGTCACAGCTGCCCATAAATTTAACCAAGCTACATGTTGGTTCCTCCATCCATGTACTGAGACCTTAGAGTCCAGACAGTGGCCTTTGAACACGTGATTTCCAGGCTAAGCTGCTTTGGTAAGAGTCTGGACTCTGTGGTCACAACATCTGCTCTCCATTTCCAGCATGGCGGCATCAGATGCCGAGGATTCCAGACTCTTATTCCTCCCTAAAACTGAGGTTAATCCACAGCATGAAGTATACTCCCAGGCATAGAAACCTTTCTCTTCAAATCCACTAGCTGGGGATGCCCGTGGTTGTGCCCAGACCAGAGAAATCACTAGACTGGTAGTAGATGCCTGCCTAGCAATTCATGAGGTTAATGAGAGGGGTTGTAATTGGTGTACAAAGAAGCAGTCGCTGTGCCCCTTGTCTTTTCTAAGCTCAGCAACCCCCGTGGGATAGACTCAGCCCTCTCCTTTCCAGACGGGTTCTCACGACCTCGATGTTTCTACACCCCTATTCATCATGATGGGGCACACTTCATCTGATTACGTTACTACCCTGACGACACTCCTTGATAATGTCTACAGTCTCACTTCGTCTCATTTTCTCAATTTCTCAGCCTTCTGAAATGTGACTTCTGCGTCCAGCCTTCCAGTGATGCAGCTTTGAGTGCACCGATGACCTTCTAATTAAAGAGCACTATGAGCTCTTCTCTGTCCTTATCCAAGGGAAGTTTTTTGTTTTTGTTTTTTTACAGCTTATGGATAACTCCCTTCTTTTGAAATTATGTCCACCATGACATAAACTTCTCATGATTCTCCTCCTGCTCCTCTGTGTACAGATAGTTGAATCAAATAACTCTTGAAAGAGAGAACATCACATAAACAAAATCCAGCCTGTGTTGCTAGCAGCCACATGTCTGGATGGTACGGCTCATGGAAAATACGCCATTCCCCATGGATGATGTAAAAACTGTTGATGTGTGTGTGGATGCAGTAGTTCAGTACTGCTTACATCACTGTGATCAGTTGTCAGCATAATTGATAACATCATTACGTGACATAATAACATTTTTAAAAATAGCTGTGTGTGTCACTTGATAGTGTTCTTTAATTACTTACTCTAGGACAGCACTGTGATCTTGTCCATGGGATGGTTTCGCTACGAGTCTAATAAAATTATTTTGGTTATTTATATGATACTGTGTAATTTGCATAATAGTTACTTAGTAAGTGACTAGCTAGCTAATTCCTTGTAGACACAGGAATCATGTCTTTATCTTGGCAAACCTTTAAGAATCTTGGATATAGTAGGTTTTCAGTAAATCATATTGAATTAAAATGTTAGGCAGCTTATTAATGTAGAAGCAACACTAAAAAGATCCTTTACAGTAGTACAGTCTCCGTCTGTCTTGTGGGATTCACCCAGCACTGCAGTATTCATGGCCAACAATATTGCCTTACAGATTTTCTAATAAGTAGGAGACACAAATCATAGCCAGATGTAGATTTAGTATGACATGACTTGTGATTTTTTAGTTTATATAACAGCTAAGTTACATAATCATAGATTCAACAGCAGTATTTTCTCCAAGTTACAACTATCCTGGCAAATAAATAAGACACACACCTCTGAGTGACATAAATAAGAAAGCATATTAAAATCCAACACAGCTTATAAAAGAATTCAAGCTTCCAACCTGTAACTGCATGTCCCTTGCACTGCATTGAAAAGATGCCATTTACTTCTGATCATGATTAATGATTCTTTTTAGGCAGCCAACTTTCTTTGCCGTTTAACAAAGATTGTGTCCTAGGGGTTCGTCTGTGTCAATTCTAGTGTCATTTGTAAATCGGAAAAAGCAGATAACGAAATGTTGAATTTGAATTATAGTTTTGGCATTAGTGTGAATCTTGAAATATCTCTTATGCAACGGTGACCATCTATGAATTTCATCAGAAGGCTTGCCACTGTACATTCTGTGAAAGTCCCGTAGGAAGGATAATAACAACCTGGATGCTTAGTTGGTGACATGAATCCTGATAAGCACATGATGCCAGAAATTTAAAAAGATAAATAAATTTAAAGGTGATACATAAAGAATTGATCCCACGGAGCAGGACAACTGCTTTGGTGTGTGCGAACAGTAGTTCTCATTTGCACGACATGCAAAAAATCGAGCAGAATGCCTTTAAATTATTTTGGTTTGACAACAAATAGAGGGAGAAGAAGGAAAAGGAAGATGTCTGTTGGTATTTTTGAAAAGAACGTGTTCATGGGTATCAAAAGTGAATAAAAGTAACATTGCCTCCCTTCCTAGCAGAGAGCAAGTCTCAGTAACTGAATAAATGAGGCATGAACAGGTACATTAAGAGAGCACTCAGACCATCCTGTGACATTTGTGCCCAACAGAAAACAAGGGAAAGAGCACTGGACTTGGGGTGGAGGCCGAGGGGAATCTAGGTGAGATTTGAAAAGATAATGATAGGCATATGTTGCAGAAGGAAAAACTAAATAGAGCAGTAGATGTACCAGAATAATTATATAGTAATTAACATGCCCTCTTTCTTCCTCTTTGGGGAATTTTTTTTTTCATTTAGATAAAAATGAGTCCTGACTGCCACAGTATTTCATTTGGCAGGATATCAGGTAATTTATATTTCAAATATGATCTCATCATCAGTTCCATCTGTTGATATTAACTGAGCATCCGTAACGTTTGAAACTCTGACTTGTAGAAAATATACCGAAAAATCAAAACCCTTGAATCTGAGAGACTCCTACCAATCATAAACCTGAATAAATGTCCTCTTATGTTGCACGTTCTTTGTATTCAAGTATTTGATTTTAATCCACCGGGTTCTACAGGCTCACTCCAGGGACCAGGGGAGGGAGAGACCGTAGGCATCTGTCATAGAATGAACTCAAAGAAATGCCAGACCTTCTTAAAAAGGACTAGCATATTTTTTTATGCTAAGCCACAAGGGGGAAAAAATAACTGGGTACCAGGCTCTGAGTCTAACCAGTTCGTGTGTAAGGGCTGTTCATAGTTTAAAGGCTCCGCCAGTCAAAAACCAAGAGCCGAAAAAAGCAAGATTTCAAGACAGTGTTGGCCCGAAGAAACACTCCAGGTGCTGTATTCCAAGTTTTGCGCATCTTCCTTAATCCAGATACCAAGACCTCTTACTTCCCTTCTGTGCTGGTTGATGCAGAGAGGTCTGGATGGACAACAAGGCACAGACCCCCCCCCCCCATTCACTGGAAGGCTGTCTCCAGCTAACGAATACTCCTCGGATTTCAGCAATCTTGGATGAGTGTCCTCAATCTTCACGACTCAGTACAAGTTGTTTGTTCTCCGCACTTGGTACCCACGTCCAACAAGGCAGATTTAACCAAACCGTCCCTTTGGGCCAACACTGCATTGAGCACAGCTATCATTACACCATTTTAAACTCGATTGCTTTTGTTTCTTTGAATGTCTTTTTCTCCTCTACTAGATTGTGAGTTTGGGTGCCTACTGCCCCACCTAGTAGCCATGCAGTCCAACCTCAATCCACATCATTCCCCAGCCAAGAGACAAAGAGTTAAAGAACGCCTTCTTTCCAGAAAAGGCAGGGAGGGGACATAATCATGCCTCTCTATTCACAATAATGGGTCTTCAATACATACTTTTGCATTGTTTTTTCTACATCATCTCTTCCATAGCTGAATCCAAAAAAAAATGTTTTTACTACCATGTTCGAGTGAAGAGCCTAAACAGTTGTTCAAAATTAATTCTTGCCAGTGAGTAGAATTAACAAAATGAATTTATGAAATTGTATTGACTGCCGGTAGTACTGAATTTGGTTTTTGGTTTATCTCATCAAAAACATGTCTAAAGCAATGTAATGTTCTCCAGTAGAGAAATTTTGAGAACTTCTTAAGGTATTCTTCCTTCATCCAAGTGATATTTTAAAGGGTGTTGCCTCAAGTAAAGAAAGCAAAAACAAGTGATTCACAGATAACCAGTCAGATTTTAAATTTCTAAAGCATTCATTGTGTATTTGCAACATAAAAATCTTGGTGTAGATTCAGTGCCTACATAAGTTATTGAAGGGGAGTTAAAGTATGATTTTGGTAACCCGTCTGGATTTTTTTTCCCCACTAGGATACTCAATACTTCAAGCTATTATGGAAAAAGCAGGACAAAATGGTTGGCATGTCAGCGCTATATGTGTGGAAAATTTTAATGATGTCAGCTATAGGCAACTTCTAGAAGAACTTGATAGACGACAAGAGAAGAAATTTGTCATAGACTGTGAGATAGAGAGACTTCAAAACATATTAGAACAGGTAAGTCCTGGATTTTATGTTACTATAACCCTATGCCTTCTACAAAAAGTTGACTCTTGATTTACTTGTTCCCATCAATATTTCCTCCCCACCATTTCGTCTGAAGTGCAGAGTTCAGGATTTTTCATTCCATGATTCATCTCCACAACTAAATCATAATCCTTTATCACCAAAGGCCGTTTTGGTTCTCAGGTCTCAGTGCGTTAGAAGCACTATTTCTCACACATTTTTAAGACCTGCCATAGAAAGGACCTTTTGTGAGTCATCAAGAGCTCTTGGCCTCCTACTTTCATAAACATTAATTTTGAAGACTAATGCCATCTACCATCTTGGAAAGTTTCAGTATTTGTGACTGTGTGTTTTTGGTAACCTTTAGAAAACTAGCTGCATGAGAACCAACAACATGTAAAGCAGTGAAGTAAAAGTTAAACTGCATACTGTGTATAACATATTTTCCTCTACATGTTTAAGTGCACAGTGAAGATGGCTTTCAACTCTTCACAAATGAAGACTCCTTTAATAAATTTTTCAATAAATGCTTGTTGATTTGATTTGAAGTAGACAGGAAAAGGTAAAAGTGAGCTTTGTTATTGTACTAAATGATAGGAAAATATCCTCAAATAGTGGTTAACTTTTGCCTTCCTCCTGACCCTACATGTCGTGATGAGCTGTAGCTCTATTTGGCCAAAATTGCAGGGAATGAATGCCATCTAGTGGCTTCGGAAATGTTCGCTCCTGTTTCTCTACACCAAGTCAGGTTGGCTGAAGCAGTATTGTAGTGATGTTTTGTTGGTTATTTTGCCACATACAGTTTGCATCATAATAGGGTTTGATTTGTAGTAGTAAACTTACCAATGTGGAGGTGTATTTATAAGAATAACTCAGGTACCCAACTAGAAAAATCAAAACCAAAATACGTTTCAGAGCTTCCTCCTTAATATTGAGGGGCCCTGAACTCAATGGCCAGAGTTTCCCCCATCAACTGTGTAAGAATTACTGCAAGTTAAAGGTAAAAAAGCCTGTGGTCGTTCTTTGAAACATCTAGCGAAGCCAGTCTATACTGTAAGAGGAAATGAAAGAGTATTCACTTCCCGTTAACTTTTCATAGAAGAAGAAAAAAAGAAACTTGATTGAAGAAATACGTTTAAAGCGTATTGGAAGATATTAATTACAAACCTGTATGTCACTCAGGTTTATTCCTGAGTGGGAGTCCAAAAAGTCATCAAGGTTGCAACTTTTCGAGGTGTATGGAATTTTTAAATGTGTATTTATGGAATCCAAGAAAAAGCTTTCGGTCTTACTTGCCTAAGTAAGACAGTCACTTCAGCTCAAACCCCGTCTTCACTCCCTCCCACCGCCACCCCTGCGTGGAGAGTTTGAGTTGTTTGCCATGAATGACTGAAGCTCTGTAAATACCTCCTCATGAATCCCGCAGAGCAGTCAGTTCTGAGAACTGCCTGGGTTACCATGTTCCTGTCAGAGGGCCAGGAAGGCTCAGAAAGACCCCCCGCTTAGCACTTGTGCTTAAATGACCACGTCTGGAGAAGCCCCATTTCAGGGCTTAGCTGGTTTCTGAGAAGGAAATCATGCCCGGGGGCTTTGGATAAACTCTGTGAGCAAGCCTTAAATAAAAAATCTTGCTAAGGGAAACAGACGTCTTTTTTTTTTTTTGTCATCTCAAAAAGATCATTTTTTAAAATACACTTTTGTTTTTTAAGAGGCAGAGAGAGCAGGGGAGTGACAGAGAGAGGGAGAGAGAGAGAGAATCCCATATAGGATCTCCCGTGTCAGCGCAGAGCCTGACGCAGGCTTGGAGCTCACGAACTGTGAGATCATGACCTGAGCCGAAATGAGGATTTGAATGCTTAACCATCTGAGCCACCCAGGCGCCCCTCAAAAATATTGTTTTTATATTCTTTAGCCTTATTGAGATATGATTAACATATAACATTGTGTACGTTTAAGGTGTGCAGTGTGGTAATTTGATACACTAACATATTATGATGTGGTGACCGACCACAGAAGGGCTGGTGAACGAACAGTTCTGTCACTTCATGTGGTCACCATTTCCTTTTGGGGATGAGAATATTTCAGATCTACTCTCCTAACAGGTTTCAGACAGATAACGCAGTATTGGTTTTTTTAAATTTTTTAAGCTTATTTATGTATTTTCAGAGAGAGATGGAGCAAGCAGGGGAGGGGCAGAGAAAGAGACAGAGAGAGAATCCCAGGCAGGTTCCACGCTGTCGGGACAGAGCCTGATGCAGGGGTTGGACTCACAAACCACGAGTTCATGACCTGAGCCGAAACCAAGAGTTAGAAACTTAACGGACTGAGCCCCGCAACGCCCTCGTGACACAGTGTTGTTAACTGTGGTCACCATGCTGTACATTAGATCCCCAGAACTTAGAAAACTTGAGCATGTCTTTTCCGTGTCTCTTCTTCCTCCCGAATTCTAAACTGTTTCTTTTCTCTCGTGACTGCGTGGTAATAATGAGACTTTGTCCCTCTCAACTACAAACCTAATCGATTGTACAAAATCTACAGTATTATGAGAATATAATATACTCTTTGTCCTGTAAAATTTTCCCCCCAAAAAAGACATGTTCTGATCCTGAACATGATTTTTTTTACTATCTATATTTTAATGCTTTGTACCTCTAAGCCAAATCATTTTTTAATGTTTCTTGGTTTTACTCCTGTCTCATCTAAACATAAGAGCTAATCCAAACTTTATCAAGAGTTTCTACATGTATTTTAATACACCTGTATTTCAACATCCTCTTTAATAAATTGAAATAACAGGAGAAAACAATTTCAGAGAATCAACCAAAGCAGTTTTTAAAACAGTAAAATGCTAAATAATCTTGATCAGGAAAATGCTTTTGAGAAGTAGCCCTCTTTCAGAAGATGGGGAAGTTAATATAGTGCAGATAAGGGGACGTGTTAGTACATTTATGGAAGGGTAGGCAACCTCCAGACTGCAGCAACATGCTATCCATAAGTACTCTGCTGATATTTTCATTCATATCAGTTTTCAAATCATAATGGAAATGGCTCACACAATTTTCTCCTAAAATGTGTGAATGGACAACTATAATTAAAGAAGCACTTCATCTTCTGTACCTGTTTTCCAAGTTATTTTTATGCCTAATTCGTTCTAATGAATGTATCGCTGTTTATTTTTTTTTAATATCTCTTTTCTGTAATCTCTGACCAAAAGACTTACAGGATGTGTTGGGATTTTCAAATTAATTAAAATTAGTTGCTTTTAGAATTTTGCAAATTCTTTTTTAACTTAATTATAAATATTCTGTGGCAGTAGATCTCCAACAAATAGTAAGCTTGGGAATCAACTGGATTGAGGTATCGGCTTTGTTAAAAATGCAGAATTTTATCCCTGTCTTTAGATAGTTTGCTTGAAAAACTCTGACCTTAGGCCCAAAACACTACTAAAAAAGCAAAACTGTCACTAGAAATCTGTGATAAGGACAACAAAACTAAGGTGTTTATTAAAGATAAACTTCTTGACTATAAGGGTGAGTAAATGAATGCTTCATAGTTGTACTTTTAAATATGGGCTTTATCTTTATTTTTTTAATTTCAGTTGGCTTATTTTTTAATGTTTGAAGCTTTTATTTATTTTTTTTTCAACGTTTATTTATTTTTGGGACAGAGAGAGACAGAGCATGAACGGGGGAGGGGCAGAGAGAGAGGGAGACACAGAATCAGAAGCAGGCTCCAGGCTCTGAGCCATCAGCCCAGAGCCCGACGCGGGGCTCGAACTCACGGACCGCGAGATCGTGACCTGGCTGAAGTCGGACGCTTAACCGACTGTGCCACCCAGGTGCCCCTGAAGCTTTTATTTAAATTCTAGTTAGTTAACATACAGTTTCAGGAGTAGACTTCAATGATTCGTCACTTACGTATAACACCCAGTGCTTATCACAAGTGTCCTCCTATTAATACCCATCACCCATCTAGCCCATCCCCCACCCACTTCCCTCCATCAACTCTTAGTTTGTTCTTTATAGTCAATAGTCATTTTTGTGGTCTACATCCCTCTCTGTTTTTCTTTTTTTTCTTTCCACTATGTTCATCTGTTTCTTAAATTCCACATATGAGTGAAATCATACGACATTTGTCTCTCTCAGACTCATTTCACTTAGCATAATACATTCTAGCTCCATCCACGTTCTTGCAAATTGCAAGATTTCATTCTTTTTTGATGGCTTGAGTAATATTTCATTCTGTACATGTTCTGCATTTTCTTTATCCATTTATCAGTCAATAGACATTTGGGCTGAATGCATAGTTCTATTTTTAACTCTTTGAGGAACCTCCACACTGTTTTCCAGAGTGGCTGCACCAGTTTGCATTCCCACCAAGAAGGTTCCCCTTTCTCCGCATCCTTGCCAACATCTCTTGTTTCCTGAATTGTTAATGTTAGCCATTCTGACAGGTGTGAGGTGGGATCTCATTGGGTTTTGATTTGTATTTCCTTGGTGATGAGTGATGTTGAGCATCTTTTCATGTGTCTGTTAGCCATCTAGATGTCTTCTTTGGGAAAATGTCTATTCATGTCTTCTGCCCATTTCCTAACTGGATTATTTGGTTTTGGGTGTTGAGTTTGAGAAGTTCTTTACAGATTTTGAATAAACTTTTTATCAGATATGTCATTTACAATTTCTTCTCCCATTTCGAAGGTTACATTTTAGTTTCGTTGTTTCCTTCGCTGTGGAGAAGTTTTTTGTCTTGATGAAGTCCCAATACTTCATGTTTGCTTTTGTTTCCCTTGCCTCTGGAGACATGTCTAGTAAGAAGTTGCTGTGGTTGAGGTCATAGAGGTTGCTGCCTATGCCTAGGGTTTTAATAGTTTTTCTGTTTCATCCATTTGAATTTATTTTGTGTATGGTGTAAAAAAGTGGTGCGGTTTCATTCTTTGGCACAGTGCTGTCCCGTTTTTATGAGCACCATTTGCTGAAGAGACTTTTTTCCATTGGATGTTCTTTCCTGCTTTGTTGAAGATGAGTTGAGTTGACCGTATAATGGTGGGTCCGTTTCTGGGTTTTCTCTTCTGTTCCAGTGACCTATGTGTGTCATTTTGTGCCAGTACTATACTGTACTTTGTAATATAGCTTGAAGTCCAGAATTGTGATGCCTCCAGCTTCGTTTTGTTTATGTTTGTTTGTTTCTTTGTTTGTTTGTTTGTTTCAAGATTGTTTTGGCTATTGGCAGCCTTTGGTGGTTCCTTACAAATTTTGGGATTGTTTGTTCTAGCTTTGCAAAAAAAAAAAATGCTGGTGGCATTTTGATAGAGAATGCATTGAATGTGTGTATTGCTTTGGGTAGTAATAGACATTTTAACAATATTTGTTTTCCCCATCCATGAGCATGGAATGTTTTTCCATTTCTTTGTGTCTTCTTTGGTTTCTTTCATGAAGGTTCTATAGTTTTCAGACTACAGAGCTTTTACCTCTTTGGTTAGGTTTATTCCTAGGGATTGTAGGGGTTTTGGTGCGTTTGTAAATGGGATCGATTCCTTGATTTCTCTTTCCACTGCTTCATTACAATGTATAGAAATGCAACAGATTTCGGTATATTGATTACATCCTATGACTTTGCTGAATTCATGTATTAGTTCTAGCAGTTTTTTGCTGGGGTCCTTCAGGTTTTGTACTTAGAATATCATGTCATCTGCAAATATTGAAGTTTGACTTCTTCCTTGCCAATTTGAATGCCTTTTATTTCTTTTTGTTGTCTGATTGCTGAGGCTAGGGCTTCCAGTACTGTGTTAAATAACAATGGTGAGAGTGGACATCCTTCTCCCGTTCCTGACCATAGAGGAAAAGCTCTTACTTTTTTCCCATTAAGGATGATATTAGCTTAAGGATATTAAGGAAGTGGGTCTTTCATATATGGCCTTTATGAAGTTGAGGTATGCTCCTTCTTTCCCTGCTTTGTTGAGGGTTTTATCAAGAATGGATGCTGTACTTTGTCACATGCTTTTTCTGCATCTTTTGAGAGAATCATATGGTTCTTACCCTTTTTTTTAAAATTAATGTGGTGTATTATGTTGATTGATTTGCAAATATTGAACCAGTCTTGCAACCCAGGAATGAATCCCACTTGGTCATGGTGAATGATTCTTTTAATGTACTCTTGGATTCAATTTGCTAGTACCTTGTTGAGAATTTTTACATCTATGTCCATCAGGGATACTGGCCTATAATTCTTCTTTTTAGTGGGATCCTTGCCTAGTTTTGGAATCAAGGTAACGCTGGCCTCATAGAATGAGTTTGGAAGTTTCCCTTCCATAGATTACTGTTCAAAATAGCAAGTAGCCGTGTATGCATTCAAACATTTCAAAACATCAGTTTCAAAACAACTATTCGCGAGTGTAGTTTAAGGTATATTGATTTTTCTATGCTAAATTACACCATAGGAAAAAAGGAAGAATTTATATAAATATTACCCACTGAGTTTTAAGGTAATAGAAATGTAACAAAACTACAAAGCTAGATTTATTGCCATTGTTTGCACAAGGCTGTAATAAAACAAGTTGCATTTTTGGCCTTCTAAATCCAGTAGGCAATTTGGTCCACTCATCTGCTGAAAATAACTCTGAAAAAAAAAGACAAAAACCAAAACTACTCTATGAGTATTTGTTAAATTTGTGATCAATTATTAAAGCTGTCAATTTTTACTTTAATATAACATATTGGGCACTAGCATTATTCACCTTACATAGTTTTCTTCCTCTGACAATTATTTTATAGAATAGCTAAAAATAATATAGCTGGAATCCAATGAATTGCTTTCATATCAAAATCAGTGCTTTATATTGGAAACCTTTTTATATATTATTTTATTTTCACACATATCCATTAATTTTGAATCCTGAGCTTGATTACTTACAAAGAGTCCTTAGGGACTCTAAGACCTTATCAACTGAATATCGACTACCAGACTGATACATATGCTTAGCCCAGTAGCAGAAAAGCAGCAACAAACTTGATCTTAACTGTCTTTCTGGCATCAAAAATTATTTGAGCAGAATAGCACTTAAAGCTAATGTTGCTCACACGTTTTACTCCACCATGAAAAATAACAAGGGTCACGCAGCTAAATTCCCATGTTCCTGTGGTCAGTGAAACCCTTCTCTCATTACACCCAACTCATCCTCTGGATACAGTCATTACATAGGGCCACAGGTGGTTTGTACTCTCTGCTACCTCTTTCTTTGCTCATTCAACCTATATCCCCAAAATTATGTTTCCAAAAAAGATGAAAATTTTCACTTTTTAAGAAATGTGCAATTATTTATTTTTAAAAAGTAAACAGAGGGACACCTGGGTGGCTCAGTCAGTTGAGTGTCCAACTGTTGATTTTGGCTCAAGTCATGATCCCAGGGTCATAAGATCAAGCCCATGTCAGAATCCGCGCTGGGCATGGAGCCTTCTTGGGACTGACTCTCTCTCTCTCTCTCTCTCTCTTTCTCTCTCTCTCTCTCCCTCTCAAGAATAAATAAATTAGTAACAGAAAAAGAAAAGTAAATGAAATAATTTAATGCCCGTGATTCTACTTCTCCTTACTCTGAATAAAGAACATTAGACTGAGGTGATGTTAGAAAATTTTGCTCACTCTAAAATTCACGAATGCTATTTCTGATAAAGACTGATAATTGCATTTGATCCTGAAACAATATAATTTTACACACGGGATACACTTTGAAAAGGAGTATAAAGTAAAACCTTGGTCAGTTGGCCCTTTCTGTACATTCATTCATCGTACCAATATTTATCAAGTGCCCCCATTGGGTGAGACACTAGACTCTGTGTGCTGAAGATCAAGTGATGAGGTAACAGATGTATTTCTCTTTTCTGTTCTAGTTAGCAACTCTTCTCTGGTTAACTAAGGTTTAAACCAAAAGCACTGGCTAAAATCCTATGAAAATGCCTTCTTTCCTTTAGAAATAGAGCACGCAGAAAATGATCAAGGATCTCATAACATCTCGGCGATCTGGGGATGAGTGCCCATTCTTATCCAATACGTGATGATGTCAGAGGCGTCTGGTAGGGAACAAGAGCCAGCTGCCTTTAGGGCACATGATGGATGTATTTAAGGAGCCTCACCAAGTATTTCTCAGGAGAAGATGTCAAGGACTGACCTTACATTATGAAATAGTTGTTTGACAAGGGAATAGAGAAATTGGCTCATGAGTATCTCAAACTGCCACTTTGTCTCATACCTCGAACATAATTGGTGCCCCTTTCTGCACTGTTTCCCCTTTCACTACAGAAAAGGGGAATTCAGGTTCTCATTAGACACAACGTGACACTCAGACAGTTGGCAAAGCCAGTGACCTTCCCATACTGTTTGCAAACTAATCAGGAAAGCCTAAAAGCCATGCCTGACCTCTCAGGGGCTTCTTGCGTCACCAGAGGAAGGCAGTAATCCTGCTTCAGGGCACGACCAATTGGAAAGAGGCAAATTTCTCACAAACAGCAATGTGGCCATTTGTACCTAAGTGATGGAAAGTGCACAGGGCCTCAGCAGTGTGTCCTAAGGCCAAGGCTGCCTCTTCGTCCAGCATCGCCCAGTGATAAGATCAGGGCCCAGACAGGATTTTTGGCGAACTGCCAAATGTGTCGGAACAGATAGCGTCTGCTCATCTATAATCTGCCTTTATAAGTTTTCAGATGTCTCTAACATAAAGAACTGCACTAAATCTAGAACTCTACCCACCTCCACTTCCAAAAACATCTCTGACTTGAATAAAGCATCAACAAGAGCCAGCGGCTTAAAGAGCCTGCCTCCGTGTGCCATAACTAGTCGAATCATTATGTAGAAAGGAAGGAGCATTTTATTTACTGACTAATACCCATGGGGTCATTTTTTTTCCACATCAAGACAAAAAAAATCGTCAAAAACAGAAGTATAAGAGACAGAGGAGACAAAAAACAAGCATGGAGACAAGGAACACTAGCTTCAGTCGTGAGTAGTCACTCCAGAAGAGGCCTCATCACTGGGGATGATGGCTTTGATTATTGGAACCATCTGTGGAAGGACTAAGCAGCATGCATCCCGACAGTAGGAATGAGCAGTAGAGACAGGAGGTGACAGGAGACAGCAGTAGAGACAGGAGGGTCCTGCACTTGATTCCGAATGCATGCATTCAACATCTATGTTCCCAACATCCTTCCAGGCCCTGCGGGGCTGAACAGAGATGAGCAAAACATGGTCCCTAAACCAGGAAGGCATACTCTCAAGCTGGGAACTCAGAAACAAAAATGCATAATGACCAGACGATGTGATGGTTCAGAATCAGAAATACTGCAACGTGTATCAGGACCCCAGCAAATGTGCTGACCCAATAGAATGGAGACAGTCAGAAGTGCTTCCCGGGGGAAAACAGACTTTTAAATTCAAAATGCATTGTAGTTCTCCAGGAACCAAGGAGGGGTAAGGATATTCCAGATGGAAACAAGGCAGGAAGGCAAGGAGTTCTGGGAAAGCCCAGGAGGCGGAGACCCATTCTATGTGGTAAAAATTGGGCAGGCGGCAAATGTAGAAATTGGAGTGGAACAGGTAACCCAAGATGGTGCTGACAAGACTCGAGGCAGCAGGAATGCGGATTCCTTGCGCTGTCCTAGTTCAGCTGTCTGTCTTTGTTGTCGAAATCTTGATTCCATCAGAGCAGAGTCTGTAATTAGCATTTGCCAATATATCCCCAGTGATAGGAAAAGGGAGCAAAATAATTGTCCAATAACTGAAAGTCTGAATGAGCTTCGTTTGAAGACACAGGCAGGAGGTATCTCTCTCCCGTGTTTGAAGGAAGAGCACTCACCAGTCCTTGAAGTTTCTGGAGGTCAGCCCTCAATTACCTGGGAAGCTTTCTTGTCCAATATGTCTCGCCCGCCGAAGATGATGGGAAATCCGGGTTTTCTGGTGCTCGTACTGGCTGAAAAAGCACAAGTGTTTCATTTCCATATATTAGAGCAACAATGAGTGAGATGGAATGGGAGCAAATCAGGCACTCAAAGAAATTACTACAGCAAAGAAATCGTATCAGCAGCTTCCTGCACTGCGGGCCCTTGGCAGGGCCTGCTGCTTGGCTCCATTGTAAAGCTGCTTCTGCATATCCGTCAGGAACCGCAGCAAAGTGAGGAGAAACTTAAAAGACGTGAGGTTATGGTTTTTTGGTGTTTTTTTTTTCTTAAAGGTGAATTTTCACTTCTTTAATCTTACGTTTTAGCTGAATTGATTTGAATGGGTAAATCCCATTCTAATGCACTGGGTATGTTGTTTTCATAGAAAACAGGGGAAAAAAACACCTTTATAGATATCTGTCAGACTAGTGCAAATGGAACTTGGTGGGAGTGAGAAAGGGGTCTCTAATTGTCTCCTAGCAACCGTTACCATGGTTGTGGATATTCCTCCTTTCCTTACAAAGTAAAAAAAAAAAATTAATATAAAAGGAAAAGTAAAGAAAGCAAAGGATGTATGTTTTTTGAGGAGGAAGGAAACTGGTTGGCAGAATGCTAGTACTTGTATCTTGGAAGAATTGTGAATTCTAGGCATTGATTGTGTTCAACTAAAATTGTTTTAGTTGCTGCTTCAAGAATACCTCTTAAAATAGTTTCTGTTATTGTTGTTGACACAAACATTCAAAAGCTCAGTTTCTTTTCAAAAAGATAAAAGAAAATCTGATAATTTTAGAGAAATAAGCTAGTGTTTCCAGCCTTGAATAGAAAGCTGCTGCATAGACTTGTCTACTATGATTTAGAGAAAGGCAAGTAATATTCCTCATTAAATGGGAGACAGAGGATAACTATGTAATTTATTCCATCAGAATTCTGCATCCACTCTCCAAATGCTTAAAAGGCAGTGAGATTGACAAAAAGGAAGCAAAGCACCTAATATGACCTTTGAGGACACTTTTCGGAATCTTGTAAACGTCAGTATAACCACATTGTATAAAACCTCCAGTGTTCCTATCAGACAGTTGAGTAATAGAGTGCACTACCTGCCAGTACGTGAAGTGACGCATCTTTTAATCAGTGATTTCGTTAAAGGTAACAGGACAGATTCATGCTTAATCCTCCCCTTACGTTGCACACATCTTCCCTACTGATCACCTAGATTTTCTCTGCCCTTGCGTACAACTGGTGCCAAGTTTAAGATCAGATTATGGGAGCTCCTGGGCAGCTCAGTTGGTTAAGCGTCTCTTAATTTTGGCTCAGATCATGATGTCACCGTTTGCGAATTCAAGTCCCACATCGGGATTTTCTCTCTCTCACTCTCTTCTCTGTCCTTCCCCCGCACTGTCTATCTCTCAAAATAAATAAATAAACTTTAAAAAATATATTAAGATCAGATCGTGGAAGGAAGTTAAAATGGTGTCATTGTTACAAAAAAAAAGAAGAAGAAGAAGATGGTCCACATGATCACTGGTAAATGGAAGGAAGATCAAGATTATACACAGGGAATTTTCTTTTCTTTTTTTTTTTTAAGTTCCCCACCCCCAGTGTCACATATACCAAGAGATTTTATGTTCTTCCAAGTCCAGGCGGCAGTTGTCTGAATATTGTCTTATGTCTTTTCCTTTATAACCACAGAATCTATACTGGAAAAAAAACGTTTTTTAATTTATTTTAATGTTTATTTATTTATGTTTTTTTGAGAGAGAGATAGAGCACCAGCAGGGGAGAGGCAGAGAGAAAGGGAGGCACAGAATCCGAAACAGGCTCCAGGTTCTGAGCTGTCAACACAGAGCCCAACGCAAGGCTCAAAACCACAGACCATGAGATCAGACCTGAGCCTGTCGGACGCTTAACTGACATAGCCGCCGAGGTGCCCCAGAAAAAAAAATTTTTTTTAGTTCTATTCTTGTAATAATATTATGGTTATTTTTGCTGGTTGTTATCATATGTAAATTTGAAGGTCAAGTATTTTAATCCAGTATAATGACATAACAATATAAGTATCTTGCCCATAACATGAAAGAAACTAATTTTCTGGTCTCTGCCCACTGTACCCTATCATTTTCCTTTCTTAATCATGAACATAACATTCACCCATTCGCTCGGTTATTCAACAAATATTTATTCCATACCTATCCATTTCTAAGCACTGTGTATAAAATTAAATCAGTTGTGGTTCATTCCTTAAAGGAATTTCAAATGTAAAGGAAAACAAGAACACAAGCAAATAATATAGCACAGTGTGGAAAGGTGTAATAAAGACTAAAGCAAATGGCTGAAAGATGAGTCAGAACTCCCCAGGAAGAAGCGGTGGGAAAGGGCCTTGGCAGATGGCAGAGGGAAAGAAGAGCCCTGGGATGGAGCCATTGGGGGGGGGGGGTGCGGGTGGCTGGAAGTAAGTACGTGTGGTTGGAACATCAGGTGCAGGGGAAATGAGAAGACGCTCATGGCAAATTGAAGACAGGTTCCAAAGGGCTTCACAGTCTCTGTTAAGTAGTCTTCTATTCCGCATAGCCTTTAAATGTCACTGGGTGTTTTTAGATGTGATCTGATCGATCTGTGGTTTAGAATGATAATTCTCATGACAGCATAGAGAATGGACTGAAAGGGGAACAGACTGGTGATCAAGCGAGCAATGGTGCTTCGTCTTTATTTTTTATGTCTCATGTATACCAGTAGTTAGCTTCATTTATTTGGCGTCTATATCACACGTATTTATTGAGTGCTTATCAGAGGCCAGACAATGTCCTAGGCGCCCCCACAAGTCCCTGACTCGTGAGGGAGCCACACAATAAACAAGTAAATATCTAATGCCAAGTAGTGATAATGAGAAATTCTTAAACGTATTAATTAATGTCTACTTTGCCAAGCACCACGATATGCACTTAATTCAGGGATTCATAGTCACCATTACTTTTGTTAAGATTTTGAGAAGCTCAAATGATGAGGGTTTAAAAAAACCATTTAAAAAATGGTTTAAATGTTTTAAATTTAAAAATCATTTAAAAAATGATTAGGGTTTAAAAAGGAAAATTTCCTTTGGAAAATTAAACAGTATTGTTAGTTATGGATAATAGTCTTCATGGGAATAAGATCCCTACACACGTACATGCAAATACAACATACAGACACTGAAATAGAACAATATCATTTATTAGGGAGGGACATATTTTCCCTGCCTTTTTTCTCTTGGTTATGACCTTTCATTTGCTTGGTTTTTTTAAATAATTCCAGAGTTAGTCACTTGAACAAATGTAAAGAGTTTACATAGAAAAGTCTGTATTTGTCTGTGAAGATTGGGTCTCTGTGTACATCTCTGTCTGCACTCTGAATCCACTTCACAGGAACCTGGTTCTATGCACCAGCTGCTTTCTGAAGTGCAGCACCAAGCTGTCTGAAGTCCAAAACACTTAATAAATTCCCCTATAAGGAAAGCATTCTCCTGAAATAAAAGTAAAGAGAGTAACTCTGGGGTCATATGTCTTGTGTATTTAACTAGTCACGGTTTACCATCTGTTGAATAGATTACAAATGTGCAAATTTTAGAACTCGTGACTAAAAAGGTACCAGCTGGCATTATTACATAGTTGAGGCACTAACAGAAAAATTATGGACAGAACATATCTTGAATATGCCTCAAATAGTTCCGTTGACTTTTTATTGTGGGTAAAGATGATCAACATAGAAGAGAAATAAGAAAATGCCACTAAAGCAACTCAAATCTGAAATGTATGTGACGGTTAAGGAAAGCGATGAGTAGAGAGTAAAGCTGTAGGAAGGATGTCCTTAAACAACCTTTTAAAACTGTTCTACAGAGCTGTGTACTCTATCTGGCTCTTGGGATTTTGGTGAACATTAGCATATTAAAGTCTCTAAAAATTCCTATAGCAAGGCAGCCTCAAACCTTATTTAACCTGGTGTTCCCTGCAAGAGTGGCCACAGAATTTCTTGCTCTCTCTTTAGCTCTCTCTCTCTCTCTCCCTCCCTGCAGTCACCTCTCTACATTTTATTTGCCTAGAAAATACAGGAAAATAAAACGTCTCCAAGAAAATAAGGGAAGTTTGAATTAAAAATGAGAGAGGGAAGAATGTTCAGATGATAATATTTCAAATCAAAATGATAAGGAAAAGAAATACGAAATCAAGGGGAGAGTGGTAGGAAGATGGTATACGAACAGGAGCCCCCAGAACCCGTGGTTCATTAACACTTCCCTACGCTGGAAAGTCACACAATCAGAGGCTCTCAGGTTGGCTGGATCTTAGAGGCCATCTATCCCACAAACAACACCTTTCCAGGGTGCTTATGCAAGCCATGTTCGAACATAGTTGACGTATAATTCACATATCCCGTCACAATTATCTATCCCTTTGAAACCTATGTGACAATCTGTGACATTTGAAGACATTTTTTCCCATCACCACCAACCCCACCCGCCCCCTCAAGTTTTCTTTGTAACCCATAAATAGATATTTATTCAGTGACGACATGTCACGCAAGCGGGGGGGGGGGCAGAGGGAGAGAGAGAGAATCTCAAGCAGGCTCCACAGTCAGCGAAGAACCCAACATGGGGCTCAATCCCACGACCCTGGGATCATGACCTGAGCTGAAATCAAGAGTCAGACACTCAACTGACTGAGCCACCCAGGCACCCCAAGAAACAAAATATTCTGATTTATATACTCTATAAACTACTGTTTATGAACAACATAAAATGTATTTAAAACTGCACAGAAAAAAAAAACTATATGGTACATAATTGAACCTTTAATGATCACTTTGAGGTTGTCACATAAATAGAATTATCTACTGGATTGAGTTGCACTTACATTAAAGTTAGACTATATACTTGAACTGTCATCTTAAATGTATACCTGATAGAGTACAAGGTAAACAAAACTGAATGCAAGTTATTGAAGCTTTTTTTGCTATTAGCTTTATTATGGATATATGAAGAATTTGCAAACCTAAACTTAGATATGTTAAGTTTTACCTGATAGCATTCCATCTGTGTGGCCCTGTACCAATCTGCTACAAAATGGGACTAGGGAAACCTTGCATATATGATGCGATTCAAATAAGCAGTATGTGCAGATAGGAGATTATTTAAAGAAAAGGAATTGGTTTTTTTGGTTCCTTAAAAGAAAGCTGGTTTTTCTCATCCCCAGCCTTGGCATTTGCCTACTACCTAATGTGATAATGAAGGGCACTGTCATAAATGTCTGTTATTTATTTTCCTCTTAGGAAAGATGTATAATAACTGGCCAAAAAATAAGTCATTTTTCTGACTGCTATGGCCTAAGGAAGGCAACGGGGTATAGTAAAAAAAAAAAAAAAAAAAAGACGAAATTGTAGTCAAAACATCTGGGCTGGCGTCCCAGCTTCATCACTTAATGACTGTATTTATTTAATGTGTTTGTTTATGAAAGCAAAATATTCCCCCCTCCACCTACAGCTCATTAGAATTGTTCAAAAGAATTATTTTTTTTTACGTTTGTTTATTCTTGAGAAACAGAGACTGAGTACAAGTGGGAGAGGGCCAAAGAAAGAAGGAGACACAGAATCCAAAGCAGACTCCAGGCTCTGAGCTGTCAGCACAGAGCCCAACATGGGGCTCAAACCCACAGACTGTGAGATCATGACCTGAGTCGAAGTCGGATGCTTAACCAACGGAGCCACCCAGGCGCCCCACAGAATTGTTTTTTATATTGCTTCTTAAAAAATAATCTCTGTGGGGCGCCTGGGTGGCGCAGTCGGTTAAGCATCCGACTTCAGCCAGATCACGATCTCGCGGTCCGTGAGTTCGAGCCCCGCGTCCGGCTCTGGGCTGATGGCTCAGAGCCTGGAGCCTGTTTCTGATTCTGTGTCTCCCTCTCTCTCTGCCCCTCCCCCGTTCATGCTGTGTCTCTCTCAGTCCCAAAAATAAATAAACGTTGAAAAAAAAAATAATCTCTGTAATTAAAAAAGAGCTTTGTGCTCACTGGTTCTTTCAGGCCGCTATGTGTGTTTCACATTCGAAATCACAAATTCCATAGAACCTTCTGTGCCTCTCTACAAATATTTTCAATCACTAAATTAAAACACTGTTAAACAGAATGGATCTCTGCTAAGAGATGGCCATTGTTAACATGATGAGAATCCTAATATTATTCAAGCTCTGTGGGTGTAGAATTTTGGAGCCACCATAGCAGTCAGAGAGAAGGATGTATTCTACAATGTGCTTTTCTGTAGCTGTTGGCAGTTACCATGCTGAGGTGAGGTGTGGAGACAGAACTAAACACCTGCGTTTTAGCACTTGGTTTTCGCCCCTAGTTCTATGACTCCATTCAGTTCCTACCCCCAGAGGGCCCTCGGTGGGGAGAAGTGATCTACAATCTTTGTTCTGGAAGGACGACACTGAAGGGTTTTTTTTAACATCTGGAATACATTCAAAGAAAAAACCAATAGCCAACCAGTACGAAGTATGGATGTCCTTAAAGTATATAAGACAGGACAAAGGGAAAAATCTTGTATCAGGAATGAAAAGAATTTATTAAAGATACTGATTCATCCCTATTTCTCTCTATCAAAATAAACCTTTCTTTCTTGTTTTTTTTTTTAGATATCCAAATTTAGATATCCAAATAAAATCATGGTATTTCATGCAACTTGAGTCCTTGACTATACTCAGAGATTAGGAACTCAGAATATAACGTACATGTGTTATGCTACAGAGATGAAAGCTTGGGACAGTTACCCAACAAAAGTATCTTTTTACCCTTAACAATGTCACTGTCACATTGGTAATTTTTTTTTAATTTGGAGACTTAGTTTGGTTTCCCCTGAAGCAGATCTTAAGACAAGGATTTGTGTGTAATCAGTAGGTTTGGGAGTTGAAGAACACACTGCAAGTGCAGTGGAGAAATGCAATCAATTAAAGGCGCGTTTATCTAGAAAATTACCATGTGGGTGACCAAGGCTTAATCTCATTTGATATTAATGTAAATTACTAGAGGATTATTGTAAATGTCATTTGAAATTAGTGTAAATAGAACACACATGTCAGACTCCTCTCTCTGGCATGGGCGTTGCAATACTTCTGCACCAGCTCCCGTCCGTCTCTGTATGGGGGCTGCTGGGGAGGAGGGCATTAATTCCCTGGCACCTCCTGCCTGGCCTGCTAGCCCGCCCCACCATGAGCAAAGTGGGCTCCAGGGATCAGAGAAGATCCCAACGTCCAGGAAATTCAGGTGCTGGCAGTTATAGCAGTATGCACTGAAGTGCTAAGAGGAAAAGCATTAGTGGGCCATCAGTAGTGTCTGTGACCCTCACTGGCCATGCAAACACATGACTTTAAGCCTGAGAAAGACTCTCCCCTGACATCTTTTACCGGAAGGCAGTCAGCCACTGTTCGGAGCTTCCGAAAAATGAGTGCGTCCTAATTAGAAACTTCTGTAATTTCTAACATCTTCAAGTGTGGAAGGAAAAAATACAGTTGTGTGTGTGTGTGTGTGTGTGTGTGTGTGTGTGCATGTACTGATGAGAGCTCTCATTCTCCGTCCTCTCCCTCAATCTCTTCTCACACAAATAGCCTTAGTTCCTTTTGTTCTGGGGTTCTTCATGTTCCCCTCACTGACTGTGAATCGCATCCCCAGAAGTAAAGGTCCTGTTGTTCTCTTACATGGTTGTAATTGAACTCTGCAGTGTGTTTGCAGAAATCCTTTGCCTTACGTTTTTCCTTTGGTGAAACTGAGGTAAACTAGCTAATCAAACGAAACAAGGGAAAGCTTTTGTTTCTCTCTATAATAAGGTATTTTGAAGCACCCTGAAAGTCAACATTCAGGAGGCATCTGGGGGGTTGGGCTTTCTACAGAGACAAAGGACTAGTGAGTGACTGCCCTCGTTATAGTAAGTCTCCACCATTGACGAGGCATCGTGTCCCCCACACCACCAGCTAGGCTGTACTGGTTGGCCACTGTCATGGAATTTTCTGGAACGTGATAACGGCTGGGAGAGGAATTTCTAGCTGCCTATTAAATCGGAGTAAAAGGAGAAATCGGGTGTGCCATTGCTGGGCTCTAGCTTGAAGATAGTGTTCACTACAGTGATCGTGGCTTCGTAATAACAGTGGGAGGTAATACACAGCACCTCGTATCTAGAGAGACCCCTGAATGCTTTATAAACCATTGATACAGAAAGGATTCACGTAAAATTGTATGGTAGGTTAAAGGCCAAACTCCCACCATTTACAAGTTTCAAATTGATCTTCATATACTAGTGTTTGTGGCATTTATACGCTAACTTCTTTATTCATCCACTCAATCAGTATTTATTTAACATCTATTCTGTCTTTAAAATTACCTTGTTCTCCCCACAAAATGATCCCGCTTCTCCTTCAAATCCATGGCACACCCTTTACTCGGTATTTCAGTCATTTCTGTTTGAGGCTTATCGTCTTAGGAGAGAAATTAAACACTCTTATAACTGCAGCACCGACTTATCTTTTTAAGCCTTGAATCTCCTTACCCTAAACTTATACATAGGACACATTTATTGAACTAAATTTATTTAAAGGTGGGGTCAGGGCTCCTGGGTGGCTCAGTCGGTTAAGCGTCCGACTTCAGCTCAGGTCACAATCTCATGATTCATGAGTTCGAGCCTGACGTTGGGCTCAGTGCTGACAGCTCAGAGCCTGGAGCTTTCTTTGGATTCTGTGTCTCCCTCTCTCTCTGCCCCTCCCCAGCTCTCTCTCTCTCTCAAAAAAAAAAAAAAAAATCAATCAATCAACATTTTAAAAATTAGAAAAAAATAAAGGTGGGATTGAGGTGAAAAGTATCCTGGGTTCATCCTTCCCTAATTTTAATAAATGAATAAAGACTTAGAAGTTACAGTCATAAAGATTATGCCATAATTTGTTAATAGAACAGTTTGGTGAGTGCATCTGGCATTTACCTTATTAAATATGCATAGGCCTGACTTTAGAATTGAATCTTTTGACCAGCAACATAGATATTTCTCAGCAACTGTTTCCTAAAAAACAACCAAGAGAAAGTAATCAAAGAAAGCATTTAGTGCCTTTTCTGAAGCATTTTATTCTTGTAAAGATGGGTTCTTCTGAAAGTGTACAATCAGTGTAACTTGTACATTCTCCCTAACTCACTCTTTAGAACTCTGAACAGACACTTGATCATTATTCTTTGTCCATTTATCATCCTCTGTGTCTTTTAAGAAGATAACAGAGATGGAGTCTCTACTCCTACACCTTTCTGTCTTTATGAAAGGCCATAATTAATTGCTGCAGCGAAGTCTTTGTTGTAGACATGGCTTTCCCATAACAAGTGGGCCAAACACACTGTGTGTTGTGCTGTTAGATATTAATATCTTTCACCTCCCACTGTTTATTTTCCTTCTTTATAAAGAATAATGTCAGAAATAGCAAGACACAGGTGTGGTCTGCATCCAGAGTCCAGCCACTCAGATTTTTTATTTTGTTTTGTTTTTATACAACACTTTGGTTGAGATGACGACAGCCGTGGAGAACCATATCCGTGAGACTGTTGGTTTTACACAACCATAAAAACAATGGAAAAACCTAAGCAAATGACACCCTAGGTGCAGGGCCCTTGACTACGGAGTAATGGAGTATAAATTGGATTTGTTTTCACAAAGAAACTTCCATCTAGTGTTGGATGCTTGGCAGAGGGACCGAGATCTGGCCGTTATTAACCCCTGGCCACCCCCAGTCAGGGTGGTGAGTGTTCAAAGGCAGTGAGGCTCTCACATTCGTTTTACCCCAGCCAGGATCTGGCTCAGCAAAAATGGCATTCTCTGTAGCGTCCCCAGCCAGGGAAATAAATCCTCAGATCACTGCTCCCTGAGGCCCCTGGTTCCCAGAACGTTGAGGCGTATCACGCCCTGCAAGGCCTCTTCTGCCGGGATTTTTGTCACTTTCAATTGTTTGTGGTTTCTAAAAGTCCTCATCCCTCGAAAACGCATTACATAAGCTTTAATTTATGACAGCTCTTTGCTAGGCAGTCTAGAACTGACAGTAATTTCCTCGCAGAGACACTTAGTGCAGAATTTCCACAGCTTTTTCACATGTGCAAGTGTTAACTCTTGAAAATGATTCTAGGGGAAACCACAGGTTACTGACTGCAGCCACAGAGAAACCCCAAGCCGAGAGCACTGAGAGAGAGGAGGCAGCATGAGCAGGGGGGCTTAAAGAGAGTGCGAAACGGCTTACCCAGTCAAGCCAGAGAAAGTTCCAGTGAGTCAGCAAGAGATTAATAATGAATTGTTTTGTGGCAGCAATCCCTGCTGAGGTCACATAGCAGGAAGTGCTGGCCGACTGGATCATCGACTCTGCAGTTTCCTGCCAGTACCAGCTGTCAAGTGTCCCTAGATCATTGTCCTTTGTACAAGTTGTACCTGAGATTCCGGAGAAAAAGAGGGCTCCTGCCTGCCCAGCCCCCCCCCCCACTAAATCACTCGGGTTTGGGTTACCCAATATGGTGACTAATTAAGCGGTTTCTTTACTGAACTTTCCTTATCATCCCGTCTCTGTATTGCTTGTTCTCATTTCTGTGGTGAGACTGTCAAGGGGTGTTCAGTTTTAGATAAACTGGGGACCGGATAAATGGGGCAGTATAAAAACTACTTGTAAAACATTGCAAATGTGTAGTTGAGCTTCCTGGAGAGTGAAGTCTCCAGGAGCCAAGAGTGAAAGAAACTTGCACCCAGGGAAGTTGGGCAGCACCCAGATTGGGCAGCCTGACTGACTGGGGGTTTCATGCTCACCCGAGAACAGGGACTTTGGGCTCAGCCAAGGCAGTAAGTTAGACCTCAGGTCCCATTTAAAGCCACGTTCTAGAAGAGTGACAACCCAGTCAAAGAGAGGAGCAGAAAAAAATCTGCTTCCTGTACAAGGAGTCAGCTGAGTGTTTTCTGCCTTGGCCTGGGCTCAGCGTGGTGAGGGAGACACCTTCTGTGAGAATTGGTCATCGCAACCTTCTTGAGGTAGATTGTCGTTTAAATTTGAATTTATTCCACCTTCTGAGATCTGGGAATCAGTGACATCAACACTGCAGTATTTGTCAGAACACACAGATGTGTGAAGGGTTATTGGTAGAGAATCTCCCAGAATTGTTGAAGGGAAATCCTCGTACTTAGAATGCACGACATATCCTGAACAATATGAACAAATATTTCAAAGTAAAATTTCCAAACTGCCTTGTAGTGAAACTGCAGAACCATAAAAACAAAGAGGAGGTCTTGGCTGTAACCAAAAAGGAAAGATTGCATGAGCAGAGACACCATTTCACCAATAGCTGTGTGTGCAAAACTCTGTTTTCTGTTTCAAAACGGTTTTCCTTTATTTTATACACAAGTCACCAATTTACAAAGAACTACTGTTAGAGGATGTTAAAATGCTAAAAGCAACTTAATTTTTCCTTTTATGATGAAAGTACATGAAAATCATGTGTTGTGTTATCACCTTCGGGGAGCCAGTCAGATTCCAAAGCTGCCCATCAGTAATTGTCATTAGATTTTCTCTCATTGAAGGAATTTTCAGTTTTATAGAAAATAAGAGTTGTAATTTCTTTTTTTATTATTTTTTTTAACATTTATTTATTTTTGAGACACAGAGAGAGGCAGAGCATGAGTAGGGAAGGGGGAGAGAGAGAGGGAGACGCGGAATCTGAAGCAGGCTCCAGGCTCTGAGCTGTTTGTTAGCACAGAGCCCAGCGCGGGGCTGGAACTCATGAACCGGGAGACCATGACCTGAGCTGAAGTCAGACGCTCAACCGACTGAGCCACCCAGGCGCCCTTAAGAGTTGTAATTTCTAATGCAACTTTATTCCTGCATTAGAAATTTCTGAGTTTCTAATTTTCAAAACATTTCTGAAAACATTCTTAGGGGGAAAAAATGAATCTAGCAGAGAGAAAAAGTCTCTTGATGTTTTGTCTTTAGTCTTTTTATTATAATAAAATAATAGTCTATCCATATGCAGGGGGGAATTAACTAAGTATTCTATAGTATCAGAGGTGTCTACACACAGAGATTGTGCCTTAGAAAAACCTTGCTTCCTGCTCAGGACAAGAATCCAGTCTACTCATAGAAAATCATTCTTAACAATTGAAGACACCAGCAGCCTATCATACATTTTCATACATATAGAATGAATATGTATCATACATATAGAAATACATGTATTTCTATACATTTATAGAAATAAATTATCAACAAATTAAGGATGACTATAGTCTTTGGACCAGAATAATTTTAAGTTTCTTATGTTAGTGCATATTCCATTATAGAAATATTCATATAAACTATCAGTTTGTTTTATCACCTTGTCATTCTCTTTGAGGGGATCATAGCATAGTAGTTTTCTGAACAAGAACAAGGTATAGTGAATGAAGAGTCATTTATACAGCACGATTGATATTAGAGGGTTTTCTTTTTTACTTTAATCACTTAATTTTTAAGGTGGCTTGTGCATTTCTTCTATTATAATGAAAACTGTAACATTTTTTCTTCATGTTTCCACATGGAATTATGCTACAATAGTTAAAATTCTGTTTTTAAAAATATCATTCAGTGAAGTTAAACAGGTTTTCTCTTATTTCCTTCTGTCTTTGCAGATTGTGAGTGTTGGGAAGCATGTTAAGGGTTACCACTACATCATTGCAAACTTGGTAAGAACTGTTTATTTTCTGTTTTTCATAAGAATTGCTCAAGCATTCCAGATTGTTTTAACTGTGCTTTACAATAACACTTCAGTAAATGAATAAACTACTTTACTTACTAATCTGTTGGTAACACTTAGGATAATATTTTTATTGCAGTGGTCATTGTATTCATAATGTGCAATTCAATATATTTTGGTGCAGACTAGCTTGACATCTGCCAAAGCAACCTTAAAAGTAATGATAATGTTTGCTTTACTGTGATATCACTTGGCAAATCAAATAATGGTCTTTCCTCTGTATAAATGGTAAATGTACCTATGGATCCAGATTTCCATTACTTGGCCTATCACAAGGATCATCAAACTGATGACCCATGTCCTCTGATTTTAAGAAAAAGCAAGATTGAAATGACTATTATATAAGGAAGTCTTTTGATTGGGAGTGATCCATATTTTTTTAAATTATGTCAGTTTTTCATATATGTAGAAGGTTATCGAACAAGATACATACATTAGTATAAAATCCTAAAAGGCCTAAGGCAAGTCCTTTTAGATTTCTTGGCAAGGCTTACCAAGTATTTCTTGTTAACTGCGGTGAAGAAGGAAAGCGAACTATGTGGAGGGCCATTCTCCTTGCTTTATTAGAGTGCCATCTGCCCCAAGGGCTTGCTCTCAAAAGTGGTTTATTTTAGAAAAGTTAAGAATTTTTTCTCCTTTTTCTCTTTTCCACCATATATTTCTTTGGTGAAGATATTTTGCTTACAACAGAAGAGCCAAAGGCTACAATAGAGATTTCAGATTTATCCATTCTTGTCATGTAGTGAGTGGACCATCACACTTTGAGACAGGAATTTTCAGTCTTTAGTGAACTGGATTTCACTATGGAATAGATATAGTAAAATACAACAATAGACTGTAAACTCCTATTTCCTTGTTTTTATTAATAAAGTATAATTTTGTTACTTCATGGATTATCATGAAAACACTGAGAAATTTTGACTTGTCTTTTCCATTGCTTTTAGTAGGTCCATAGTCTGGATGTTTTAATATATTTTATAAAAGTATAATTCTTAAAGCTAATATATTCTCATATTAGTCACTATAAGAGAAAAAACTCTTATGTTTATGGAATGTGTACACTCACAGTGACATTGTACAAGGTGATTCTAGCAAGTGGAGCGTTTTGACATCTCTTCTTTCCAAACAGTGGAATTAAAGAAGAAAAAAAAAGTCAATGTATTATAGACTGTCATACCAGAAATGAATTGCTGACATTGACAAACAAACCAGTACAAAATGGAAAGAATGGTTATAACATCCTAATGGCTATCACAGCCTTTCTTAAACAGCCCTAGGAGATGACAGCATATTTAAGTTATGTGTGTCATTACAGCATATGAAGTAGGAAAAAATATTTGCCTGAATTAGGGCATAGATCATCACTCTCACTAAAAATAACAAAGCCCTTACCATATGTATTTGATATCATTGTAATACATGATTACTCAGTAACTTGTGCAGATCTAAATTACAATATATTTATTAATTATGGTTTCTATTGACTTAATTCATTTATCTCTAAATAGCTGTGACTTCCAAAACCAGAATGTTTTTTGTTTCATTGGGCCAGTCACGGGCTGTTTCCTGAAAACTACTGCATAGGATTCCCAAATGTGAAGTAAATCCATTATCAAAAGAAAGATTATATTAATATACTTAATGTTGAAAGACTGAATGATTTCCCCCTAAAATCAGGAGCAGACAAGAATGGCCCCTCATCATTTCTGTTGAACATGGTCCTCAAGCTTCTAGCAAGGGATACTAGGCAAGAAAAAGAAATAAATGGCATTCAGATTAAGAAGAAAAGGAGATTTTGTGAATGTAAAATCCTAAGGAATCTAACTAAAAAACTGAAAACTGATAAAGAGTTTCAGCAGGGTTTCCGGATAGAAGGTCAGTATTAAAAAATATATATATGTGTGTATTTCTGTACACTAGCAACACACATTCTGAGAGTAAAGTTAAGAGAATAATTCCATTTATAACTTCCACTTACAATTTGCAACTAATCAGGGACTGGTATTTAACCAATTCATCGGGACTGTTTAGTTGGAGGGACCTCGATGGTGGGGTAGGAAGCTCCTGAACTTCCCTCCACCCCCAGACACACACAGAGTCATCGCCCTGAGAGAAATCCAAGCATCTAAGAAACTACACACACTGAAATGGATAGGAAAGGCTGAGACCACTCTTTCCGTAAAAACTACCCCAGCACAGTGCCATACAATCAGGAGGGAATCCCCGACTCCCAGCTTCTCCGTGAGCAGTGAGGATTTGGACCATACATTTAGCACCCCAGCTTTTAAGGCTGTCAAGAGACAGGCCCCAAAACACCTAGTTCTGAAAGCCAATGGTTATATGTCCATGAGACCCACAGGACTATAGAAAACAAAGAAGCCATATTCTTAATGGGCTCGTGAGCATTCAATGTAACTATCCCCACAGACCCTATTAGCACAGAGGGAGCAAGCAAAAATGCTCATCTCCACTCTTTCCCTGAAAGGCAGTTGACTATCTACTTCACAGTCTGCTGCCTCAGTGTCCATATGTAAGGGTCCAGCTGCGTGCATCAAAGAACTGGCCATGATTCTTCATGGACCCTGGGGAGCTGGTGGACATTTCTGTCACCTTCTCCTTCTGGCTCACTCCTCCTATAAAACCAGGACATCAACCTGTCTCTAGAATATTGTACACGTGCCTGGTGACCTACCCAAGGGATGACTGGACCTGATAGGCAACAGAGCTTATATTCACAAATCCCACAGTACTGTAGCAAGCAATGAGGCATTTCTTAACAGGTATGTGTAAAAGTACTAACCCACGCCATCCCCCCAGGGCTCAATATAGAGGCAGCTGGCAAGGTGCACGTTTCCTAGTTTTTCCCTAAAAGTGGGTTTGACCGTATATTTCACAGGCTGCTACCTGAGAGTCAAACTTCCATTCAGCCTGCATCTAGGTGCTGACTGTGATTCCTTCCTTTGGAACATTGGCAGGCCTGTCAACTACTAAGATCCACTTAAAAAAAAAAAAAAGAAGAAGCTGTTTGAGCAATCACATAGGTTTAAGAGACAACCAACAATTTAGTCCAGGCCCATTTGATGAGGCTCATCTCCTATATGTGACCAGTGTGCCAAGACTGGAAGATGTGTCTGTCTTATTTAATGTGCAGAAACCAACCAGCACAGGGAATCAGTAAAAATGAGGAAACGAGGAAATATGTTCCAAACAAAAGAACAAAATAAATCTCCAGAAATAAATCTTAATGAAATGGAAATAAATGATTTACACAACAGGGTTCGAAATAGCAGTCATAAAGATGCTTATCAAGGCCAGAAGAGCAAAGTATTAAGAAAAATAAGAATTTTGACAGAGTTAGAAAATATTTTAAAATGCCAGACATAAATCACAGAGCTGAAGAATACAATAACTGAACTATAAAATTCAATAGAGGTGTTCAATAGGAGACTAGAATAGGTAGTAAGAAAGCTCAGCTAACTTGAAGACAAGGCAGTGGAATCCATCCATTCAGAGAAGTAAAAAGAAAAAGAAAATGAAAGAAGTAAAGATAGCTTAAGGGACTTCTGTTACACCATCATAGATCAGTGTACATATTATAGGGCTCCCAGAAGAAGAAGAGGAGAGAAAGGAACAGAAAGCTTGTTCACATAAATAATGGCTGGAAACTTCCCTAACCTGAGTAAAGAAGTAGAAATCAAGATCTAGGGCAGCACGTGGGTGGCTCAGTTGGTTAAGCATCCGACTCTAGACTTCAGGTCAGGTCATGATCTCGCAGTTCACAGGATCGAGCCCCACATTGGGCTGTGTGCTGACAGTGCCAAGCCTGCTTGGGTTCTCTCTCTCTCTCTCTCCCTCTTTCTGTACCTCCCCTGCTCATTCACTCTCCCTCTCAAAAGAAATAAACATTAAAAAAAGAGATATACAGTAAGATACATTATAGTTAAGTTGTCATAAGTTAAAGACAAAGAGAGCATCTTAAAGGCAGCAAGAGGAAAACAACTTGTTATGTACAAGGAAACCACCACAAGACCATCAGCAGAAGGTTTATAAGCCAGAAGAGAATAGGATGATATATTGAAAGTGCTGAGGGGCACCTGGGTGGCTCAGTCAGTTAAGGGTCCAACTTCAGCTCAGGTAATGATCTCAGGATTCATGAGTTTGAGCCCGTGTTGGGCTCTGTACTATGAGCTCATAGACTGGATCCTGCTTTAGATTCTGTGTCTCCCTCTCTCTCTTTCCCTCCCCTGCTCAAACACTCTCTCTCTCTCTCTCTCTCTCTCTCTCTCTCTCTCTCTCTCTCTCAAAAATAAATAAATATTTAATAAAAAAAAAGTGCTGATAGGAAAAAACTGGCAACCAAGAATACTCTACCTGGCAAGGTTGTCCCTGAGAACTGAAGGAAAGATAAAGAACTTTCCAGACAAGCAAAGGCTGAAAGAATTGATCATGAGTGTTTCTATAAGAAATGTTAATATTTAGGGGCGCCTAGGTGGCTTAGTTGGTTAAGCATCCAACTTTGGCTCAGGTCATAATCTTGCAGTCCCTGAGTTTGAGCCCCATGTCGGGCTCTGTGCTGACAGCTCAGAGCCTGGAGCCTGCTTTGGATTCTGTGTCTTCCTCTCTCTCTGCCCCTCCCATGCTCATGCTCTGTCTCTCAAAAATAAATAAACATTAAAAAAAAGAAATGTTGGGGCGCCTGGGTGGCGCAGTCGGTTAAGCGTCCGACTCAGCCAGGTCACGATCTCGCGGTCCATGAGTTTGAGCCCCGCGTTGGGCCCTGGGCTGATGGCTCAGAGCCTGTAGCCTGTTTCCGATTCTGTGTCTCCCTCTCTCTCTGCCCCTCCCCCGTTCATGCTCTGTCTCTCTCTGTCCCAAAAATAAATAAACGTTGAAAAAAAAATTAAAAAAAAAAAGAAATGTTAATGTTTAAAGCTGAAATAAAAAGATACAAATTAGTAACATGAAAACACATGAAAGTATAAAACCCAGCGGTAAAGGTAAATATATAGAAAAATTTACAATACACCAATATTGTCATAGTGGTGGGTAAATCACTTTAACTCTACTATAAAGGTTAAAAAAAACAAAAATATTAATAATTATAACTACAATAATTTCTTAATATATACACAATATAAAAAGACGTAAATTGTGACTCAAAAACATAAAATGTGGGATGAAATGTGTAGAATTGTAGAGTTTTTGTATCCATTCAAAGTTTAGTTGTTACCAGCTTACAGTACATTGTTAGAGCTATAAGATGTTTTATCTAAGCCTTATGGTAACCACAAAGCAAAAACTTCTCATAGAAACACAAAACATGAAGAGAAAGGAGTCAAAACATACCACTACAGAAAATCCTCAAATCACAAAAGAAGAGAGGGATGAAGGAATTATAAATCAGTTAGAAAACAATAAAATGTTGGTAGTAAGTCTATTCCTAGCAACATTTATTTAAATGTAAATGGGCTAAATTCTCCAATCCAAAGAGGTAGAGTGGCTGAATGAAAATAGGTTCCTAAAAAAAGAAGGAAAGAAAGAAAAGACCCAACTCTATAGACACTCATTTCAGCTTGAAGCATACACACAGATCAGAGGTGAAAGAATAGAAAAAAGAGATCATGCGAATAGAAACTGAGGAAAGAAGAAGTAGCTATAGTTATATCAAACAAAATTGGCTGTAATCCAGAAAGTATAACACGAGACAAAGAATGTCATTTATAATGATAAAGAAGTCAATTCATCAATAAAATGTAACATTTGTAAATATTTATGTACCCAACGTCAGAGCACCTACATATATAAAGCAAATATTAACAGATCTGAAAAGAGAAATAGACAGCAACACAAAAACAGTAGGGAACTTTAATACCCCGTATTCAGTCATCGCTAGATCCTTGAGGCAGAATATCAGTAAGGAGGGTTTGGACTTAAACTACCTGTTGGACTACGTGGAACTGACAGAAGTTTTGACTTAACAGTAGCAGAATATACATTTTCAAGCACATATGGAACCTTCTAGAATAGATCTTATGTTATGCCACAAAGCAAACCTTCATCAACTTAAAAACACTGAAATATCAGGCATCCTTTCTGATCACATAGATATGAAACTAGAAATCAATTCCCAGAAGAAAATTCAAAAATCTACAAAAATGTGGAAATTAACCATATGCTCCTGAATACCCAGTGGCTTAAATAAAAAATTAAAAAACAAAAAAACAAAAAATATCTTGAGACAAGTGAAAACGGAAACATAACTTACTAGGACATGTGGGATGCACCAAAAGCAGTTCTGAGAAGGAAGGTTGTAGTGAACAATGCCTACATGAAGACAAAAAGATACCACATAAGCAGTCTCACTCTATACCTCAAGGAACTAGAAAAAGAAGAACAAACTAAGGGCAAAGTTAGTAGAAGAATGGAAATAGCAGAGGTCAGAGTGAAAATAAATGAACTAGAAACAAAAAAGACAATAGATCAATGAAACTAAGAGCTGGTTTTATGAAAAGGTAAACAAAATTGAGAAATCTTTAGCTAGACTAAGAAGAAAGAAAGAAGACTTGAAGAAAATAACAAATGTTAAGAAGATGCAATACAATTCATGACACAGATACTAAGGATCGTTAACACAGTGCTATACACAATTATACACCAGCATTAAAGGAACACTAGGAGAACCAGATAAATTCCCAGAAGCATACAACCTACCATGTAATATGATGAAAAAGAAAATCTAAACAGTCCAATAATAAGTGAAGAGTTGGAATTGGTAATCAAAATGCCCCCACCAAAAAAAAGTTCAGGACCAGATGACTTCATGGCTAAATTCTACCAACATTTAAGGAAGAGTTAATACCAATCCTTTTGGAATTATCCCAATAAATAGAAGAGGAAAGACCACTTCCACACTCGTTTTAAAAAGCCACTGTTACCCTGATACGAAAGTCAGACAATGACACTACAATAAAAAGGTAAATTAAAGCCTTATATTCCTGATGAACATAAATGCAGAAATCTTCAACAAAATATTAGTAAGTCAAATTCAGCAGGTATATTAAAAGGATCATACCAAGGCCATACCAATATCAAGCATGATTTATCCCAGAGAGGCCAAGATGGCTCACCATCCACAACTCAGTCACCACATTAACAAAAGGATTAAAAACACATGATCGTCTCATTACATGCAGAAAAAGCATGTGACAACATTCAACATCAGCTCATGATAAAAACTGGGTATAGAAGGAATATACCTCAACATAACAGAAGCCATGTATGACAAGCCCACCACCACTACCTTCATACCCAACTAATGTTGACAAGCTTTGAAAGCTTTTCTTCTATGGTAAGGAATAAGACAAGGATATCCACTCTCACCACTGTTTTTCAATATAGTGCTAGAAGTCCCAGCTAGAGCAATTAGGCAAGAAAAGAAATAAAAGACATCCACACCAGAAAGGAAGACATAAAATTGCCTCTGCTTGTAGATCTTACGATATTATATATAGAAAACATTGATGGGGCACCTGGGTGACTCAGTTGGTTAAGCATCCGACTTCAGCTCAGGTCAAAATCTCAGGTTAGTTAGTTCATTCCCTGCTTGAATCAGGTTCTGTGCTGACAACTTAGAGCCTGGAGCCTATTTCTGATTCTGTGTGTGTGTGTGTGTGTGTGTGTGTGTGTCTCTCTCTGCCCCTCCCCAACTCACACACACACACTCTCTCCCTCTCTTTCTCAAAAATAAACATTTAAAAAAAAGAAAACTTTAATGATTCCACTAAAACTATTAGAATAAATGATTTCATTAAAGTTGCAGAATAGAAACCCAGTATGCAAAAATCAGCTGTGTTTCTATACAGTAACAAAAAAACCATCAGAAAGAGAAAATAAGAAAACAGTCTTATTAATAAGAGCATCAAAAGTGATATAAATATTTAGGAATAAATATAACCAATGAAGTGGATGATCTGTACACCAGAAACCCAAAGACATGGATGAAAGGAGACACGGGTAAATGGAAAAATATTGTGTGTTCATAGAATGGAAGTATTAAATTAAAAGTATGTGTAGATTTCCATACTATCCAAAGCACTGTCGAGATTGAATGCAACCCCTATCAGTATTAAAATACCATACTTTGCAGAAATAGAAAAAAACAATCCTACAATTTGTTTGGAGCCCCTAAAGACCCCAAATGGCTAAAGCAATCTTAAGGAAGAAGAATAGAGCTGGAGGCAGCATGCTTCCTACTTCAAACTATATTACCAGGCTGTAGCAATCAAAACAGTACGCTATTGGAATAAGAACAGACACACAGATCAGTGTAACAGCACATAGAGCCCAGGGATAAAGCTTTGCATATATGGTCAATTAACTTTCATCAAATCAGCCAAGAATATACTATGGGAAAAGGATAGTCTCTTCAATAAATGCTGTTGGGAAAAGTAAATATTCACGTGCAAAAGAACGGAAATGGGCCCTTGTCTTATACACAAAAATGAAATAAATATCGGGTTAAAGTCTTCAACATAAGACCTGAAACTATAAAACTCCTAGAAGAAAACCTAGGACGTCATCCCCTTGACATAGACCTTAGCAATGGTTTTTTGGATTTGACACCAAAAGCACAGCCAAATAAAGCAAAAATAAACAAGTGGGACCACAACAAACTAAAAAGCTCTATCTCGCAAGGGAAAGCATCAACAAAATGAAAAGGCAGCTTACAGAATGGGAGAAAATATTTGCAAACCACATATTTAAGAAGGGGTTAATATCCAAAATATACAAGGATTTTTACAACTCAATAGCACACACACACACACACACACACACACATACATACATACGTGCACACTTCATTTTAAAAATGGGCATAGCACCATTTTAACAAAGACACACAGATGGCCAACAGTACATGAGAAGGTATTCAACATCCCTCATCATGAGGGAAATGCAAATCAAAACCCCCATGAGCTATTCTCTCACATGTGCTAGGATAGCTATTCTTTAAAAGAGAACAAATGCTGGTGAGGGTGTAGAAAAGTGGGCAAGCCCTGTACACTGTTGGTGGAAATGCAGCCTCTGTCGAAAACAATATGGAGATTATTCACAAAATTAAAAATAGAAAGAACTACTATATCATCCAGCAATCCAAGCTCAGGGTATGCATCCAAAGGGGGAAAAAAATCATTATATCAAAAAGATATATATACCCCCATTTCATTGTAGCACTATTCATAATAGCTAAGTTATAGAAACACCCTAAGTGTCCACCAACAGATGAATGGATAAAAGATATAGGACACATTCAACCATAAAAAAGAACGAAAGCCCACCACTTGTGACAACATGGATGAATCAGGATAACATAATGCTAAGTGAAATTAGAGAGAGCAAGACAAACACTCCATGGTATCACTTATATTGGGAATTTTTTTTTAAATCTAACTCATGGGGTGCCTGGGTGGCTCACTCAGTTAAGCGTCCAACTCTTGGTTTCAGCTCAGATCATGATCTCACAGTTTGTGGGTTTGAGCCGCATGTCAGACTCCATGCTGACAGTGTGGAGCCTTCTTGGGATTTTCTGTCTCCCTCTCTCTGCCCCTCCTCTGCTTTCTCTCTAGCTCTCTCTGTCAAAAAAATAAATAGATAAACATTTAAAAATAAAATAAAAATCTAACTCATAGATTAAGTCTTAGAGAATAGGGTTTTGGTTCCCAGGAGCTGGAGGGTGGGGGACATAGGAAGACGTTGGTAAAAGGATACAAACATTCAGTTAGGAGATGAATATGGTCTTGGAATCTAATATATAACATGGTGGCTATAGTTGGTAATACTGTATCATATAACTGAAATTTGCTAAGAGAGTAGAACTTAAGGGTTCTCACCTAAAAAGAAAAAAAAAAGGTAAACACGTGACGTGATGGATGAGTTAATGAACTCGATGGTGGGAACACTTTCACAAAGCGTCAGTACATCAAATCATCGCCTTATCTGCTCTAAATATATTACAAATTCACTTGTCAATTATACCTCAATATAGCTGAAAGAGAGACTGATTTAACAGTAGTAGTTAGAACTGATTTCTAAATGAACAATTCTTACTGGTTACTGGTAGATACAAGTTGTCCAGACACTTTAAAATATTCTGTAGTCAAGGGCACCTGGGTGGCTCTGTCAGTTGGCCGTCCGACTTCAGCTCAGGCCGCATTCTCGCAGTTCACGAGTTCGAGCCCCGCGTCGGGCTCTTTGCTGACAGCTCAGAACCTGGAGCCTGCTTTGGATTCTGGGTCTCCCTCTTTCTCTGCTCCACCCAACTTGTGCTCTGTCTCTCTGTCTCTCTGTCTCTCTGTCTCTCTGTCTCCCTCTTAGGAATAAACAAACATTTTTAAAAAATTTTTAATATTCCGTAGTCATAACGTTGAAAAGGAAAGCAGAAAGTACGAACACCAAGTTGAATTTACCAAAGAATGAAGCAAGGCAGACATCAGTATGTGATGCATGAAATTATCTACAGGCACACATTTTTGCAAAAGTCCAGCAGGGTTTACTCCACGGAGAAGTTGAGTTTCATTATGGATATTTTTGGGGATCTTTCAAAATGGTAAATCTCTAAACCGAGAAAGAAAATAAGTACAGTCACAGAAACGTTGGCTCCTTAATGACCATCAAATTCTTTGGCTGAAATATCGAAGGCAGACTCCACATATTTAAATAAAATAAAATTCCATTTCGTTATGAGTAAGGATGCGAATGGGTTGTGAAAGCTCATCAGCATTCCTTAAACTGTCTTTTCATTATCCGAAAGTTAAATTTATCATCTTCAATTAACTGTGATTCAATCTCACACAACCTTCTGTCTTGATGTAATGCGAATAGATTGATGTCCTCGTGCCCCACTGGTTCCCTTTGTAGCTACTGCGATGTGCTGGGAATCTCACCTCCATTCAGGAGCCAAAGGGAATGAGGACCCTGTTTCTTTATTACCCAAACTTTATTTAGCCTGCCAAGAGTCCAAGAAGACCCACAGGGAGCTGGCATCATCTAAATAGCATGAGCTGTGCCTCATGTGTAGGTGAATGGACATGCCTGTCCCAGATTTTTGAACATTTTCCATGATATCACTGCCACTATCATTAACAATGGAATGCTAAGAATGAGTAAAATTTGTAAGGAAAGATTGCTGAAATATGTCTTTTCTCTGTCCTGTTTTTGTTTGTATGTGGGAATATTTTACTTAGACATACCCATCATCTAGAGGTACTGGTGAAAGCCTATGGTATCTCATTAGATTAAGCTCTCTTCTAGAAATTTCCCAGATACTTACAGGCAGGAAAACTTTATCTGTTGGTTCACTGTACTGTCTTTTTCAGAGATCTAAGGGAGGAAATTGCTTCCCTACTTTGCCCACAGACTTTCTTGTTTCAGGTTCTGTGTTTACTTTGCTCCCGTGTGTGTGTGTGTGTGTGTGTGTGTGTGTGTGTTAAGACAGGTATGATCATATTTTTTCCCAGCTTAAATTATTTCTTTGACTCCAGGCTGCAAATACAATAAAAGGATTCAGGTGCTTTGTGAAAGGGAAGGACCCTGAGATTTCTCCAACCCTACCTGATAATACTAGTCATCTCACCTCTCCACAAAACTGGCAGGTCTCAAAATGACGCACTGCCACCATCCCATCTGTTACCCTCTCCTACCAGGGTAAATCTAGGTGCCAGGCTGCAAAAATCCTTAATGGTGAAGTGTTGACACTCTTTTCCCCAAAGCACAAAGCCCTTCCAGCTTTATCCCTCTTAATCCCAGATCTTTTCTCCCACTGCGCCCTACATGTGCCCCTTCCTGAAATCAGACTAGTTCCCAGATACCTGATATCTCTCTACAGCTTTTACTCTGTCTCCCTGGGAGGCACTTACCCCACCCAATTAAGAGTCACATCTTCTAGAAAGCTGTCCTTATGCACTTAATCTGATAGTGTCTTGTCAGGGCTCACAAATCACCCCGTGATTTATAAAGAATACATATAATACAAAATGCATTATTTTTTTTTAGTCATGAAATCATTATTTTACCTCCTGTATACCGGATATTCTCCACTATCCTGTGGCCCAGCTGCCAGTAAGACATTATTAGCACCCCGCAAGCTCATTAAGGGCATTGGGGCACCTGGTGGTTCAGTGGGTTGAGCCTTCGACTCTTGATCAGCTCAGGTCATGATCTCACAGCCATGAGATCAAGCCACATGTCAGGCTCTATGCTCAGCATTGTTTAAGAATCTCTCATGGTACCCAACCCCTCTCCCCACTCCCCCGACTCAAGTGCTCTCTCTAAAAAAGAATAAGAGGTGGGAACAGTGCCTTTTTTGACCTTATAAGAAGTGCCCTTATCCTTCCTCTTTGCTTAGTGGCTGGCTATCCTCTGTCTCCCAGCTTATGTCATTGTGCTTATTTCATTGCCATAATTATTCTAATTAACCCTCAACATAGACCATATGTTATTCTATAGACTGGACTTTGGGGTTCACTGTCACTTATCCAAGATCACACAGACCCTCAGTCTCAAAAGCAAGACTGAAACTCTGTCCTGTTTGATTGCAAAAAATAAATCAATCAAATAAATCAAATCAAGATGGGTAAATACCTGCTGTAGCCACAAAATGGGCATTCATTTAAATATTTCGTATGCCAGACTTGAGGGGCACCTGGCCCTGCAGACCTTCTCTGTGTTTGTATTCATATCTTTCCTCACCCCTCCTCCAGCAGAGTATGTCACTAGAGCCACCAGTAGCCACAAGAAGCCGTGGACGTTGTTGTACCTACAAGGCAAGGTCCTGAAATCTTGCTCTCATTTAGATTTCTCATCTTAAAAATACATTCCATTTCCATGTAGGAAAACACCTGGACCTTTCATGAAGTACTGTGAAATTATAAAATTACGGAATGACCAGGGTATGTCCCTGAAGACTCACTGCATCTGTTCCTTGCCTGTCCCTCACCTCAGCACGCAGAACCACACAGACATGCACACACCACCCACACCTCATCTGGAAGGTAAGGAAATTGCAGTGACTTGTCCACATGTCAGCATCCAGTTGATGTCCAAATGGGGACTAGAACTCCTTTCCCAAAATTTGCACAATAGCATAGTTTCGCTCTAGGGCAATGACCCCACTCAAGATTCCATGAACTTGAAGACATTGTTTTACCTCTTGCTTTGTGCTTACTGCATTTTTTAACTTCTGCACTGAGCATGTCTGATTCCACCATCTATACACTTGATCACCAAAAATGCATACTTTAAGTCAATTTCTTAACAACCCGGCTTTTCAAAGACGTTAAAAAAGGAAACCTCTCCCATGCTCCCTGCCAGTCCTTCTGTTAACTGACCAGAGCTGTGTCGATATGATTTAGTCATCCTTTGAGCCTGAAATGCAAAACAGCAGGAATGTAATCAGAATTAGACAAATGCTAAAGGGCGAGCATTTATTAAACACCTATGATGTGATCAACCTGCAGATTTACATCTGTAGTCAGCAGGATATCTGAAGTCCTGTAGTTTATTAATTTCCCTCTGCTTCTTTGCCCCCATCGGATGTATGAACTGTAAATGGACATTAAGAGGAAAACCGAGTTGGAGGTTAATCTTTCCTTAGGGTATCAGTGTATTATATAGACACTGTTAAGTTAGTCAAGTTAGTTACTCAGCCGTGGATTTCACACACACATACACACTGTCTGAAGAGTTACAATTTTATAGCAGTGTCTTCACTTCTCTGGTTAAAAACTGAAGTCTAAAGAGCCACCAAAGTAACTGTTTCCAAGAATACTGCTTCACAGTCTAGATCCTATCACTCTTCGATCTAAAACCCTTTAAAGTATATGAAAGGAAAAATATTGCCTGTCCTCAAGCAGACATGGCTAAAATTAACTGAGCCACCCACCATTCATTCAGATCATAACTGAAAGGAGTTTAAAATCAGATGCAGTAATATTTTTTCCTTCACCTTCAGCAGAGCAGTAGGATAGAATCAGAGAAATGTGGGCTGTTATTCATCGGTTAGACTTTCCATCAGATGGTTTTTCTGAAGGCTGCGTCTCTGCCTGTGTCTTGCAGCTGTGGGATAACGCAATGAGAGAAAGCGTGGCAGCTCTTTGATTTCAGCCTCTGCTGAAAGAAAATAATAATGTCGTCAATTAGCAACTAATGCAATAGTTGAATCACTGTGGCTTTTAGAAAACTGAATTTTTGTGGTTTTTTTGGCCTGCCTGTGACTCTGCCCTATCTTCTCATAGACGCAAACAAATGTTCAGCTGACATTTAACTAGCTTGAGATTGATGGACAGTGTTTTTCCCATTTCAGAAACGTAGACTTGCTTTTTGGTGTCTAGTTTCTTTCCCAGTGAAATGAGAATGTTACCGATGAGCTGTCAAATTAGCTGGCGCGTAATAGGTCTGAGATAAGTATTTGTCGAGGGGATTAATTAATAATAGCTATCGCTGGCCGAACTCAAACCAGATGTGCTAGCTACCCCAGCGTTGTGACTGTTGTGTTGCACACGGGCAACCTGAGGCCAGAGGGTTACGGAGGAGGGGTCAGGGTCTGGGCAGTTTTCTACAGCATCACCCTCCCTCTGCTAGAGGCAGTGATGATAGGTACCAAAACTGAAAACACATACTCTTGTAGGAAGACACAGGAGCAGAGGGCAAAGACGGCAAACGCAAGAGTCGTCCTGGTTCATACACATCGTGTGTGTTTCTGGGTAATCCTCCAGAGTCTGGCTGTAATCTGCCGAGCCTGGGTCTCCTTGTTTGTAAGAGAAGTCTGAGACGCCGATCTGTCTCCAAGCTTGTGATGAGAACTAAGTGGATAGCCCGTGTGAGGTGCTCAGCACAGTGCCCAACACATAAGAAGCGCAGCATCAAGGTTAGCTATAAACGCACACTCCTGGAGGTTTCAGGAGCAACTTTGCATAGTTGCCAGTAGACGGGCCGTTTCTCCTCAGGTAGCCACACAGCAGTGTGTGTATATAACCTGCTTTGTTATTAACAAAAAACACAGACGTTTCCAAAATCGAGTCTGAGACACATTTCAGGAAGAGAGGGAGCACCGGATCTTTCTCTTCTCCCTGATTCCTGCGCTGGTTCTCGCTGTGACCACAGGATCACAGCTGCATATTTTATTTTTGCCAAAGAATAAATAAATAGATAAACAAAACACTTTTTCTTAGTTTCCTCAACACAAGTGAATCAAATTCACATTAAAAACAAAACAAAACAAAAAAACAAAACATGGGGAGCCTGGGTGGCTCAGTTGGTTAAGTGTCTGACTTCAGCTCAGGGCATGATCTCACAGTTCGTGGGTTCAAGCCCCACGTCGGGCTCTGTGCTGACAGCTCAGAGTCTGGAGCCTGCTTCAGGTTCTGTGTCTGCCTCTGTCTCTGTCCCTGCCCTGCTCATACTCTGTCTCTCTCTCCTTCAAAAATAAACATTAAAAAAACTTTTTTAATGACTTAATGCTAAGAGAAAACCAAAAGGAAGGCAAATAAGGATGCTACAAACTCATGAGCATGTGTGTTGGGGGTGTGGGGGAAGGGCAAACATTTCTCTGAGCCAATACCTTTGGTTTTGTTAATTTGCTTACCTAATAGGCTTTTTTCTCCTCTTCTTGCAATTGTCTATTTGTTTTTTAATTTCTATTGAGTATATTTGTAATGCACCTTAAATACTTACCAGAAAAAAGGGCCCAGGTATAAAAAAATTAGATGATAGATGGATAGATGGAAGGAAGGAAGGAAGGAAGGAAGGAAGGAAGGAAAGAAAGAAGGATGGAAGAGAGGGAGAGAAAGAAGGAAAGAGGGGCACCTGGGTGGCTCAGTCAGTTGGCATCTGCCTTTGGCTCAGGTCATGATCTCACAGTTCGTGAGTTCAAGCCCCACGTTGGGATCTCTGCTGTGCACACAGAGCCCACTTCAAATCTTCTATCCCCCTCTCTTTCTGCCCCTCCCTGACTTGCACTCTTTCTCTCTCTCTCTCTCCCTCTCTGTCAAAAATAAATAAAAACTTTTTTTAAAAAAAGGGGCACAGGGTGCCCGGGTGGCTCAGTCAGTTAAGCGTCCGACTTCAGCTCAGGTCACGATCTCACAGTTCGGGAGTTCAAGCCCCACATCGGGCTCTGTGCTGACAGCTCAGAGCCTGGAGCCTGCTTCGGATTCTGTGTCTCCCTCTCTCTCTCACCCTCCCCTGCTCATGCTCTGTCTCTGTCTCAAAAATAAATAAAACATTAAAATAATAATAATAATAAAATAAAATAATTTAAATAAATAAATAAACACATACATACATAAATAAATAAATACATAAATAAAATTTAAAAAAGGGGCACCTGGGTGGGTCAGTCAATTGAACGTCCAACTGTAGCTCATGTCATGATCTCATGGTTCGTGAGTTCAAGCCCCATGTCAGGCTCTGTGCTGACAGCTCAGAGCTTGGAGTCTGCTTTGAATTCTCTGTGTCTCTCTCTGCCCCTCCCGCATTCTCTCTCTCCCTCTCAAAAATAAATAAACATTAAAAAAATTAAAAATAAAAAAATTAAAAAATAAAATAAGTGATTTTTACAGAATTTTTGAAACTCAGATAATAACTATGTGTGGACCAAGAGAGAGAACACTCTTCCCTCAAAGCTTCCCTAGCCCGCCTGGGGACACCATCTTGTTTCCCACACACAGAAGTCCACAAATGGCCTGTGTTGCTCTCTTCTCTTCCATTACCACATCCCAGGACTCTAAGGGTTGTAGTGACTCATAGGATCAAAGCTTTTACTCTCCCTGGCTCAACTTATTGGCTCTGTCTGCTTTTAGACTACTTTGTAATTAAACTGAACCCCCCCCCCATAAAGGTGCTATGCACCACATACTCAAAGTATACTACCTTGATATTTCCTTCACATAAGACACGTTTCTACATATCTCCATCAGAGGGCAGTTATGGCCTCAATAGGAGACGTTTTGGTACTGTCATTTTCATCTGCTATATCCCCCTTCATGCTTCATAAAAGGCATTCAGAGCCATTCAAGAAATACTTGTTAAATTGAGTTGAACTGAACTAAAAATATCTTTATTGCTTTCCCCATGTATTAGATTTTGAATGACAGAATTTAACAGTTAAATTGGCATAATTAAACCCTCCACGTTTCCAGCCATTGCTTTATTAGAAATATGGATAAATGTACATGTTGGTTATTAACTTATGTTTCCATTGAAGAGCTGAAATGTATAATAATGAACTAAACTTAACAAACTATCATATTGATTTCTATAGGGATTCAAGGATATTTCTCTGGAGAGATTTATCCATGGTGGAGCCAATGTTACAGGATTCCAGCTGGTTGATTTTAATACACCTATGGTAACCAAACTAATGGATCGCTGGAAGAAACTAGACCAGAGAGAGTATCCAGGATCTGAGACTCCTCCAAAGGTATGTATTTGTTTTTATCTTATATATTTTTAGCGTTTTTAAAATTTAAGGTAGAAAGTTCATTATGTAGTTGTTCTCGTAAATGTTTGTCAGTTATAGTGTGGCATAGAGTGCAAGCTTTTTGTCACTAGCACTGCACTGTACAAGTCTTTAATAATTTCTAAGTTTTATATGTAAGAGCAGGATTGTTGGACATTATCTCAAGTAGTTTACTATTATTATTTTTATTCCTTCGCATATAAATTTCTGTGAAGAAATTGTAGACTTTAAAACAATTTTTCACTCACTGAATATCTCAAAGGTGAACAATCCTTGGTAACTAGTCCACCCCCAAACCGCCGCTAGGCAAAAACTGTATTTGCAAAGTGATTTATAATGAGTAGGCAAATTGGGGAATTGGTAGAAATGTAAAATGCAAAACTCTTTGACACTAATAGTTCAAGGTCAGGTTGCTTAATGTTTCTCTAACTGACATTGCAGAAGCATGTTAGTGGTAGCCACAAAAGAAGCTGGCAAACTTGTCATCACAGCCCATTTTCTCCTCAGCTGAAGAGACAGTGGCCGTAGACATCATGTAAATAATGGTGTAATGTGTCTCCAACTCCAGCTTAGTGGGTTTGAGCTCCTGCATAATTACGGCAGTTCTCATTCTCAATGTGCACTGATCCTTCACTGTCGGTGTTTTCTACTAAAATGTTTTCAAATGTCCTTTGGAAATTCAATCCTAGAAAACTATAGGTAATCTAGATCTAGAGGTAAATAGTCTTACGTCTTTTGTTCTCTCAATGTAACACTTTTCCCACCAGCTATGTCAATTCCCCTCGATAAAACAGGAATTTGGCTGATCATATCAGCTTCACTACTCTATAGAATCATGAAATTTCAAAACAGAGCCTTTATTGAGTATCCGCTATGCGTCAAGCACCACATCCAACCCTCTGATTTTAGGAGCTAATAAATACAAGTTGTTACACAGGTGTGTTAATTGGCCATCTCTGAGTTTGCAGGATGCCCAGAATTGAATCATGGGCTTCCTGAGTCTTAGACAAGGGCATTGTCTACTATATTTTACCACTTTCTGTACTTTGGATAATGCATGTGTGAAAGCATATTAAAGAGCCTAAATATTTTTAAGATGCAAATCACCGTCCAGATTCAAAGCACCGTGAGAAGTCCTTTAGCCTTCATGCAAGTTCAGAGATAAATCCTCCGTAAAGCCCAATTATATCAAGCATTAATGTGCAAAGAGAGGATGTACAAAGTTTCCTGTTGGACTCATTTCTGATCCGGACACTTTGCCACACGTTCCTCTCATTCTCTTGTCTGTGTGCAGAGACTTCCTTGCACTACTGCTCCTCACACCGATCTGTCTGACTCTTTCTTCCTCATCCTGTCTCTGGTCACACCGTCGTTTTGCTCAGCATTTCTTCCGTAAACCATCTTTCAAAGATCTTGTGACCCTTTGAGCTGTGGTATCTAGAACAGGCTTCAAGCTTCTCTGTAGGGTTTTGTGGCTCCTTGTGGCTACTAACATCACCACGTGGTCAGAGTGTCCACTGTGGTTCTCCCCTCTGGGCACACTGATGGGGTCAGTCTTTCCCTATCTTGCCTTGAGCCCATCCCAGTGTCTCCTACTTGATAACCTCCAACTACACTTGTCTCTGTCACAGAGTGAGACACTTTGTTTTATATATAAAAACAAAATTTTCTCATTTTTCACAGCTCTTATTAGCATGATGCTAGGCACTTACTAGGCATTTCATAAATATACGCGATCAATTCTCATTACACATGGTATTTATGGTCTATACAGTTGCCATGAACAATGAGTGACATGTGAACACGTGCTCCTAAGGGAAATACAACGTTAGGTTCTTACAAGCCTCTGGCCATAACATTTTTGTCAACCATTCAACACATATCATATGACATGTTGTTTTAAGTCTGTTTACAGACACCCTATGTATTGCATCGTTAATTCATTAACACTGAATTCGTAGGCAACAGCGCTGTCACTCATTCCTCCACAGGGCTTATCTGACACGTGTATTTTCTCCACAAGGCACACCACAGCCTTCTTGCACGGAAGATCACTACATAGCACAGCAGCACTACACTTTTGGGTCATCTTGAAAAGTGAAATCCTCAGCGAAAAGCACATCACTGTGGAAAAATCTGGCACGAAGTAGACCACAAGAGGCCCCTTGTTTACAGTGTGGGAGGAGACACAAGGAGGCAGAGCGTTGCCTTGGTTGACTGCAGCTGGGTGTGCGTGTGTTGCATGACCCTGTTTTTCACCAACTCCACACACGTCTGCAGATGACCCCCTGCAGCTATTGATTGGGGCATCTCAAACAAATTTAGGAAGTAGGTGAATTTGCAGATATTGGATCTGTGAGTAATGAGGATCAAATGTACTTAACTGAACTTCCCTTGAGTTTCTTTGGTGCCTCATCAAAGATTTGGAACACGATTTCTGATCGTGTCACCCCCCTGCTGTGAAGAAAAGGAAACCTTCTGGAATAGAGGCACTCCACAGTGCAGGCCCAGCAGGTCTTTCCAGTCATGGGTGCTTCTGCTGCCTTTCTGGCCAGCCACACTGGACGGCCCTGAAGTTTTCCCCTCCTTACCAGTCCCTGTGTCCTTGCTCCCACCTTAGCTGTCCTCCACCTTTATTTCCAGCTGTCCAAACCCAACCACCTTATATGAGCCTTCATCTCAAATCCTACTGTGCCTATGAAGCCTCTCCTTAGTCTCCCCGTAAATACAATCCCTTTCTGCTGTGTAATCTCCATGTTATTTAATCGTGTAATTCTCACAGAGGACTTAATGCAATTTTTTATGTGCTTATTGTTGCACTTCTGTCAACTCCATCGCAGCAGTAACCATCTAGGACACATCTTTGTAGACTTTGCCATTCCTAGCCAGTGTCTAGCACATTTTTCAAAGAGTTCTCAGATGTGGTATTTCATCCTTGCAACAACCACAGGAAATAGTCACTGTTAGCTTGTTTGGTTTGATTCTGATCTGTTTTGTGTTCCATAGCTGGAAAATGTACTCATTCCCATAAAACTAGGAGTAACAAGTTAGAATTCACGTAGTCCTTTCCTTTCAAAGCTCAGGCTCTCAGCGCTGCACTATGATTCTGCCAAACTCTGTCTTGTTATCTCTGAACCTGGGTAACCAGAATTCACTTCACCATTGTCATCACCATTTAAAGCAGGAATAACTCCAGGCCAAACCGGAGTTTTACCCAGCCCTAAAATGAAGTGTTTTGTCAGTAAGAATTTTCTAGATGCCATCTAGAAATGTGCGTCCATAAATCTGATTTCTTGGACATTAACACAGTAAGACACGTGGAAGAGAATTATATCCTTCAAAAAAGGAAAATCTATATAAACCACTACATCTTCCCAAGTCCCAGCTCTCCAACCTGTCAAAGGCCCTTGCCACTCATGTTCCACTCTGTGATATCTGTTCTCTTTTGGAGTTCACTTGTTTCATGAAAATGGATGGACTTTTTAAAACACAGCAAGTGCATTCGCTTTTTGGTGCCATCTCTTCTCAGCTTTATTCTCCCTATTAAACAAGTGACAATGTGTTGTTGTTGTTGTTGTTGTTGTTGTTGTTGTTTCCTTTCTTGAAACCTAAAATACCAACATTGCATTTTTCTCAGGTGTTTTAGGTCTTTAGGAAGTTCTTCTTTCTTTCTTGTTCTTATTTTCTTACTTTCCAAAACAACAACAACAACAACATGACTTGATGGCTTTCTCTGCTCAGAGATGTCTGGTCCAGGCAGGGGAGGAGGTAGAACATCATCCCAGCTACGAGGGTAGCTGGCCCTTACCTATGGTACATGCCTGCCCTTACGCCTATCTCATCATGTCTAGGAGAATATATTACAAGGCTCATAGTTTACAGGTCTCCCATACATCTTCCTGATGAAGCGTTTTAATTGGGCTCTCTACATAGAAAGGTTCTTTGTTAGGATTTATATTCTCGACCTCATCCACGTTTCATTCTCTCTTCTCCAGCTGGCGTGCCTGCTAGTCACATCGCCTAAGTTTACTTTCTGCAATTTGAATTTCAAATGATTTTTCTTCCTTTGCTAGCAGCAAAGCAAGGGGACATCCTCTACCTTCCACAGCACAGAACTGCCTCCTGTACAGGCTTACAATGTTTTCATCATAGAGATCTGACCAGATGGAACTCGGGAAAGAGATCAGGCAGGCCTCTGTCATGATTGGTGGTTGGCGCTCTGCCGTGCTTCAGGAAAATTGTGCCCTGTGTTCCACGTGTTCAGGCATTGCCGAGTCAAAGCCAACACATATTCCCTGTTCTTTTTTTTTTTTAATGTTTGTTTATTTTTGAGAGAGACAGAGACAGAATGCATGTGGGTTATGGGCAGAGAGAGAGGGAGACACAGAATCCGAAGCGGGCTCCAGTCTCTGAGCTGTCAGCACAGAGCCTGACACAGGGCTCGAACTCACCAGCCGTGAGATCATGACCTGAGCCGAAGTCGGACGCTGAACCGACTGAGCCACCCAGGCGCTCCAGGGCACTGTTCTTTTTATTTTCAGCTTAAACAAGTTACATGTTCTTGGTTTTTCCTCTTGCTTCCTCATCTATCCTGAATAACTTTTTCCTGAGGGCTTTGTCTTTTCTCACAGAGAAGCAAGGGGCATCATCAGAAAGCACAGGGTCCTCACTTCAGGTCTCTACTTTGACCCTATGTGACAGCAGAAACTTAGGGGGATGACCTAATGTTCCCGTGCACATGCACACCGGACAACATGCGTGGACCTAACTATGCTCATTCCTATGTAGCACAGTGACGGGTACATACACTTCTATTCAATAAGTAGATGTTGTTTCTGGCATCTTATGGCTGACAGTAAATATTCCCACATTCTTCTGAGAAACCAAACCAACATAGACACTTCAAGTCAGTAAATGCACAATAAATCTTAAGGAGCCCTGCTGGGCATTTCAGAAGAGGAGAATGAGGCACCCCAGCCATTCTGGACTCCGCCGCAGCACATGACTTCAAGGCAGATGGTGGTAATAATGCACTTAGCTGCTTGCACTTTATCTGTTTCTACTTGGACCCAGTGAAAAGACCTCACCAAGGGGTCTTGCTTTTCTCACCCAGTGGAAAGCTGTGCATTAAAATTTCTATTTTTCATAGTGTGTTTTCCCCTTTTAAAATCAGAGTGGTAAGATTCAGTATACACTCTTTGTAATAAAGTGATAATAGAAATTTCTGAAGCTAGAGCCAATTAAATATCAGTAATTTAACTGTCCTTCAGGCAAGAGGCTGTTTAATGGCCCCTCTTCAGGTGCTCAAGGACCCCAAGACTGTTCCTGGTGACTGATAAGAGTTGATCATTCACCATTATAATTACTTTCATTTTGTTAGTATACGTCTGCTCTGACTTATGATGGAGTCCTTGTGATGGCTGAAACTTTCCGAAATCTTAGGAGGCAGAAAATTGATATTTCAAGGAGAGGAAATGCTGGGGATTGTCTGGCAAATCCTGCTGCTCCATGGGGCCAGGGAATTGACATGGAGAGGACACTCAAACAGGTAACTCACAATTTTATTTAATTAAGTTCAGTTGATTTCACAGTGTTAAGTGTGGCATCTTCAAGAAAATGGAATAATTTTTTTGAGAGTAAATCTATATTACAATTGCCATTTTAATATATTAAGCCATTATCATTTTTGAGACATTTCTAAATAAAATACTAAGTAGAATACTGTTCATATCTTATATAGATGCTTAGTCAAGATAAACTAGGTCATGTCACAATCACAATCCCAAGTCCTAGTGACTTCAAACAATAGGAGTATTTCTCATTCACACACACACATTAGATTAGGAGAGGTACTCTGCCTGTTGTAATCACTCAGGCTAACACAGCAATAACTGTCTCAAATGCTACAAAGAGAAAGAGAGTTATGGAAGGTTTTGAATTGGCAATTAAATGCTGTGGCCCAGTGGTGACACTCATCACCTCTGTTTACAACTCACTTATTTCAGTCACATTGACCTACCTAACTACGAGGACTCTAGGAAGTCCATGCTATCTTGGGGCCAGAACATCCAAGAACTAGAAATGTTTTTTAACCACTGCTAATTACTACCACAGTAGATCTTTAAATTGTCTTGTAAACTTGGATTAAGTAATTTGTTTATTTTACTCTGTTTGGGTTATACTAACAGTATTTTTCAAATGATTAATGTAATATGTGTATATTTGTAATCTTACATTTTAAACGTTCTGAAATGCCATGTGTTCAGATCATAGGTAAAAATTAATTAAAAGGAAATTTGGAATAAAAAACCCTTGAAAGTTTTTTTTTAGTATATTTGTATTTTAAACCCCTCAGGGCTTAATTTTAATATTATCAAGGAGAATATGATACAGTATGGTTATCAGGACTATTTAATGTATTATGTGAATACATAGATAAAACTGAAAGGCAACTATAAATAACCCATATTTCCTTTCCCATAGGCAATGCTTCAATATTAAGGAAGTATTCTTTATCACATAAAAAAACAAAACAAAACATATTCCTCTTTCAAGTATATATCAGAATTGAATTTATCCCTTTGATTTACTTCTTTCAGATTATATCCCAGCAGCTCAAATATCCTATGGTATTTTAGTCATTCATAGCTTATAGTTATAGCAAATGAACTCAAGATTTCTGTAAGCAAAATGGCAAATGAATATATGTGTGGGTGTTGTTTTTCATTCATAGGTTCGAATTCAAGGACTGACAGGAAATGTTCAGTTTGACCACTATGGACGTAGGGTCAATTACACAATGGATGTGTTTGAGCTGAAGAGCACAGGGCCTAGAAAGGTGAGCCACACTCAACCGGTCTTCTTAGTTTGCATTTGACATTTTTAAAGGCTTATATGTAATAGGTAGCTGGATGGTCTACATTGGTTTTTAAATGTGAGTACTTACAAATAGCATTTTTTTTAATAATCTGAGCTGAAGTAAATTCTTGTGTCACATAATTGATATTTAATGGTATGCCAAAGCTGAAACAAACTAATTTATATGCTGTTTATATCCTGTATCCAAAGTGGAAACAATACATTTTTTAAAAAAAAGATTTAGGAAAAAGAGTCTCAAAAACCAAAATTTACAGTGCAGGAAAGCATACCTTGCAGATAAGACACGTACTCACCTCCATGCAGTCATTTATGAAATCATCAGAACAACAAAACATATTTAGAACAGATGAAACATTCTTGAAATAGGCAAGTAAACACATTGCAATGAACAAAAGAAAGAGCAGATAGAAGATGAGATTAAGTTTATCACTTGGCCAGCAGGGTAGAGGAACAAACACCTGGGAAACTCTAACTGAGGGGATGGGGAAGTTGGATAGGAAGCTGCCGATGCCAGCTTCCTGGATTTCAGAAGGTGACTCTGCTGGTCCGATGACGTGACTGGGCATATCATTGGTCATCTGAACATCCAGCCAGTACTTGATGTTACGGAACCAGACAATCCAATCTTAGTAGTAGTAGGTACTTTATACCCAACACATACAATTTTTAACATTCCTTTCACTAGGATTAGCTAGGATGCTCAAGGAAAGACGTGTTCAGTTCCCTCATCTAAAAATTGTCTCAACCCTTGGCTGTTTTAAAAAACTGTCTCATGTATAATTTCCTGCTTCAATGCAGTAATAGTAGCTAGAACGTATGGAATGCCTGCTGTGTCCCAAACACTGGACTTGGCATGTCTTAATCCAACAAACCTGTAATGTGAGTACTATGAGCTCCCTTTTTCCAACGAGAAAACTACAGCCGGACAGGTTATAGCTCCTTGTCTCAGGCCCAGCAATGAGAAAACAAAGACTTTAATTCAGATGTGTCTGATGCCAGAACCTTCTACATTATTACCCCACCCACGTGGTCCTGCTCCAAAGGAGTTTACTTTCTCGCATGGTAGAATATAGTCATTTCCACAACAGTTAAAAAGAAGGCATGTGGAAATCCTAAAGAGGAGGAGATCCCTTCCAGCTGGAGGAAGACAAATCAAGGAAGGCTGTGTCGAGGAGGGAGGCTTTAGACACAGGAAACCAGCGTTCGGACAGGTGGAAAGGGAGGCTGGACGTGGTGAGAACCTGAAGCAGGTCAGGAAGAGCAGGTGACAGGGCACCTGTGGAAGAGGCCTGCCCCATGGGCCCCTCCAAGGACACTGCCCATGGCAAGGGAATGAGATGTGCTCCCAGGAGGAAACGTGGTGAGTCCCGTGTACACACCGACTGGACCCACTGCGTCCACACACAGCCACCAACAAGAAAGGAGGCAGCCCGTTTGGGGCAAATGCTTCTCCCCTCTGTGGAGCAGACAGAGTCCCCGCCCTAACAACAGTGGCTCACCTCCCAGCGCACCTTCCGGCCACACACCAGACTTTGCAAGAGGAGCCATGTAAACAGAAGCTTTGCGAAATGCAAGAGACGACCCCCTACTTCACAAAACAGTAAGTACAGAGGGTAGAATGACCTCTCCGTAAAAGAAAGAATAAAAAGGAAGCTGGTGGTAGCTGGCAGTAACAGCAAGGGAGCTGTATATGGCACTGAATCCTTCCATGGCCTGTTGAACCGTGACGCTAACGGCAATTAAGGTTTTTGGAGGCGAAGGTTAAAGAGCAAGTTGGGAGAGTGATGAACATGTTCCCACTCAGCTGACATCCATCCAAAACCCTTAAAAGAAATACGAAGTGTAAAATCGGGTAGACTCATCCGTCTTCGTTTTTCCGTGGCAGCGAGCAACTTGGGCCTTCTGTCAGAAATATCAAACTTAAAAACGAGCCGCGCCGAGAAACACTCTGCTGGTGGAACTCGGCAAAATGTCTGCAAACTGAGCGATCGTTCTTGTAAATGGAACAGTTGCCGGCAAGGGAGCTGTCTCTGAAAATAGATCAGAAGGTCTGCCTGTCAGTTTCCGTGACTTCTGTAACAGAGGAACTGATGGAGAGACTCCTTAAGGAGCAGCCATGACGCTCTTTCAGAAACGCTGGTTCCTGAGTGTGGTGGGACCTTTCCACTCCACTGACCCCCAGGAAGTGCCCTGGAACCAGATGTGCCTGGTGCAGGGATTTTTAATTGGAACAATTGTATTTATTGAGAGCAGGTTACATCCCACACACCAAAATGGAAAACTGATGTGCATTTTTACACTTAATCCACACAACAGCCTGGAGGTGAGATACATTTTTTCTAAATTTATTTTTTTTTAAGTTTATTTATTTTTAAGAAAGAGAGAGAGGGAGGGAGAATCCCAAGCAGGCTCTGTTCTGTCAGCACAGATCCCGGTGGCAGGGCTCAATCCCCTGAACCATGAGATCATGACCTGTGCCGAAATCAAGAGTCAGAAGCTTGACCAACCGAGCCACCCAGGCACCCCTGCTTATTCTCATTTTAAAGAAAAGTAAGGCTCATAGAAACTAACCTGCCCAGCGATGTTCAGCTAGAAAGACGTGGAGATGGGGTGGAAACCAGGGTTCACCAGGCTCCAGAGCTCACTCTCTTCATTGCTGTGAAACCCTGTCAGTCCCAGGGCCTCTAAGAGTTCTCTTTAGGGCTGGTATGAGATTCCTATTTTGGGGGGACAGGTCTGGTCTTATCAGCCCTCCAAGGAGCAAGCTTTAAGTACAACAGGGGCTCCTCATGGCCCCTCAGTCCTCACCAGATCCCTACATCGCAGTCAAGGTCCCCTGTAAAAACAGAGATGTTTATTCATAGTATGGCAATATTTATGCACAATTCACTTTTAGGAGTCCAAAGAAGACAAATATTTTTCTGACATCGCTGCTGTTTTAGTGATTTAAATGCTTCTCTATTTTTGCTCTAGCATTACAAAAGTATCCTTCCCCCAATTTCTGTCTCTAGGAAAAATGCCTAGCTCCCCATCTGATTAAATGAGATCAGGCTTGGGAAAAGTTGCCAGTACATTGTCCGATGGTGTGACGAACTAAAGAGAGAAACTGCATCTCACGTGAGGTTCTAGGTCCCAACTCTTAAGATTCCTTTCTTCAGGAGGTGACCCCTATATCACTGTCCGCTCTAATTGACTCAATTCCCAGTGACTCCATGGTCTAATGAGATTTGCCATGAATGGTCCCATACCCCAAGCCCTGGCTTTCTTTTTGCACAGAATTGCAACTAAATAAAAGGCAAACACATCCACTTAGGTAAAATTTTGCTTATTACTTTAACTTGTCAGCACTTCTAAATCACTTATCTTTTAAGGGTCAAGAGTCATGAAGCCGCAGGCCATTTTTAAATGCAAAATGTCAGGGTCTTGCCAACATCTGAGGACTCTCCAGGATGTGTCCCAAATCTGTGTTTTTTCTGTTGTGGGAACTCATTAAGAAAGAAAAATGCCATTCCTAGACAATGAGCTGCTGGGACCTGGAAGGTGGCTGCCTCTTAACGAAGTGCTAAACTGTAAAACCTATTTTCACATCTTATAATTGTCATGTGGAAAGGAGAATTAACTGGAAGCCTGTTAACTGACATGTTGCTTTTTTTTTTTAAGTACACATAGGAATTGAGGGTTATTAGGATGTGTGTGTATGTCTCAGAGGCGTACTTGTTTTTAAATTAACTTTTTAACTGAGTTCTTAAATAAACGTCAGCTACAAATAGATTCTTTCGGACACTTGAAAACAATTGCTGAATTGCTGTACGTTCATGATTTCAGATCAAACTAAGAACTGTGTCAAACCCTCTTAGTGACAGTCAGTTTCCTCTGTCTGCCCTATGATGATACATGCAACATTTGTGAATAATATGGTGCCTCTTTCTGACATGTTAATCCTTACTTCATTTTACTATGTTCACAAATACTAACACAATAGTTAAGAAGCTTGGAAGAAGCAGGAGAGACTTCCAGAACATACTGGAACAAATGAGACCAGTAAGCAATTACATAAATTTTATTGGAGACACGAGTATGATCACCTGCATCCAGAAATTCAGGAAGGAAGTTAAGCAAGTATTAAGTGAACACCTGTTTGAGAAGGTTGTGGAGCCTAATAGCAAAGTGTGTGGACTCTGTGTCCTGCAGACCTGAGTTTTGAATTCTGACCCATGGAGTATTCCCGAGTGCAGTGTATTTAACCTTCTTTTATAGGCCCTCATCTCCAAAATCTGGTTCGTAAATGCACCTGCTTCTGAATTTGCTGTGTGTATAAACTTTTCCATGCATCTAAACAAAACACATCGGATACAGTGTGTGTCCCAGTGCAAGCAGCCCAGGTGGTGGCTATTCCTATTACTTCATGGTCTACATGATACAAAGAACCCTGGATTTCCTTTAGGACCCCGTCACAGTTCATTACTTTGTAAAGTACTTAACTAAGTACTTAATAGATTTTATGGAAAGGACTTTGTTTCATGTCCAAATGAGAAAGTAATACAAGGATGTACAAATGCAAGAATACAAATTTAAGTGTTATCTTTGAAAGTGAAAATACTGCTCATTAATATTAATCTCTGATGTATGTAGCCTTTTAGAAAGTGGTCAGGCTTTTACCCCGGGGCTAGCTTATGTAAAACCCAAAACTATTTCTATATTGCCTCAAAAATATGCAAGACTTTTTTTGCTTGAAAATAACCCGTATATATTCCCTTTACGATAAAACCAGTAACATTGATAAAACCATGTAAATTAATTTTAGAAGGTGACAGTCCCACTAGAAGAGAGGCTCAACATAAAATGGTGTTCCATCTGTATCCCTATTCTTTTTTGAACCCCTCCTCCCCAATGTCGTGGCCGCTCCACGATGGTATATTGTGAAGTTGCCAAATGTACAACCAGGCAGTATCATTAACATCAGAAAAATCGGCTCATTGCCAACTAAGAAAACTCCCAAAGCCTTCTTTTTATCTCCTTTTTAAATCTGCCTGCTTATTAATACCCCTCATTGTTCCCAAAAGAGCTGGAGAAGACTATTCTAAAATGCGTCTTCAACAATTTCCTCTGTTCTGCAGGTTGGTTACTGGAATGATATGGATAAATTAGTCTTGATTCAGGACGTGCCCACTCTTGGCAATGACACAGCAGCTATTGAGAACAGAACAGTGGTTGTAACCACAATTATGGTAAGTTTTGGTCTATGCTTTATGCTGTTCCGTCTTGTCCACAGGCAGATTTGATTCCCCAGCCATGGGGAACAGGGTGAGCGCTGCATCATACGTGTGGTGGCATGGGTCATGGGTCACATGATCCACGGGAGTCCGTTGAGGCCCTGAATAGGTTTGTCCTGAGCTTTGAGTACACTCGGTACTTTCATTTGTATTATCTTTTGTTGCACTGTTGTTCTTGGAAGAATGCTCAGATGTTAACAATTGAAACTGTCACACTCTAGTTAGAAATGGATGAAATGCTAACATTCCAAAGGACACAAGAATGAACATGAAAAAAGCAGCAGCCAATCACAGAAAAATATCTGGTAGTAAACACCATATTATTGTTGTTACTGTTTTTTTTAAACATCAATGTAATAATAGTTAATAGTGTTCAAATGGATAATTTTCAAGTAGTTTAATCATTGGATAGTGATTTGCATTGTCTGTTTATAATAGTGGGGATATGAATGTAAAGATTTTAATGAGCATGTTTTATAGAACTAAATGCTTTCAGAATTTTATTTTATATTTATTTTTCACGTGGAAAGGGTTTTTTGCACCGATTATTTTTCTCATTGACCACTGACACATACGCAATATAATTTTTGGACTTCTCTTAAGATTTAAGAAAAATACGACTGCTCCATTCCACCACATCATAAAATGAAAAATACTCCAAGTTTTAAGGACATTTTCTCAAAGCCATCCTAATGAAAATACTTTTAAATAATAGAGAATATCTGGTATATTTTTCTCCCCTAAAGTCAAGCCTGCCCTTTAGAGTCAATGCTGGTCAAAGGAGATGAACAGTCGGTGACCTATATCCTCAGCTCACTGTCTCGTTAGGCAGAACACATTTTTAATAATTCATGAAGCCCTTCCTCTAAATAAAGTGGAAGTATTTTATGTTATTTAACTCTTAGCTTATGTAACTTTAGTTTTTAGTAACTTCAAGTTATTTCCAAAACTCTTGGCCCTGAGGTCAAAGCGTGAGAAAATGCCAGAGAGAAAGAAGCCTCCGTGTGCTGGGATTCGTTTTCTCTGTGTTGCATCACCAGCTAGCAGTTTACTGTTAATCTGCCAAGCCTTGATTGAAGGTTGATGATTTTAGAATGCAAACCGACTTACAGCAGTTTTTTTGTAAGAGTGCAAAATACACACCTTCTAATTAATTGTGTAACAGTTGCATGGGACTTGAAAAGCAGTATATAATATATATGGTATATATATATATATATATACACGTCTATATTTCTTTTCCTAAAAAAGACACAGTAATGGAAAGTCGTACTTCAGTACAGTCCTCCTCTTTTCAGCCTCTGATGAAGAATCCTATTTTAAGAAATTGATCAAGAAGGAAATGAGTTCCACGCTGTTCGACCATTCCTAACTAAGGCTCACGTCTTGTTCTCCTGTGTAGTAGATTTAAGCTAATTTTTCATGTGGGATTCTTCTTGGATGACCAGCTCTGGACTACCAGAAAAAAAATTTTTTTAAGTTCTGTGACTTTTCCGAGATACTAGAACAAAAGAAGAATTAATCCTCTTTCTCAAGAAAATCCATAGATGTCGAAAAAGAATCACTCAGTAATTTTGACCTATCAATTCCCCTATCTTGAAACGAGGGCATTGTACAGAAAGGTGGAATTCTGTCACTTCTAATTCCAAGTGAAGGTCTTCTAAACGTAAATATCTCTGAGTTTGTGTGCTTGTTTTCTGAGTATACACAGCTGTTTTCTTTAAAGGTTCTCTGAAATCTTGCCTGTTCTATGTGAAATAAAGTGTTTTCATGTGCATTATAGGTATAATGTAGACAGTCTCCTTTTCGTCCATGTTATTAAAGGCACGGGAGATCTAATTCTTGAAACCAGAATATTGAATCACCTTGCAAGCATGGCTCATTTTCAGGAAGCATGCTACCAAAACATAAGTTACAGTGATTGAGATTCAGTGGTTTCTTATATACATAAAGAATATTCTGTAAAGTTAACTGTTGTTTGACAGTGATATCAATATTTTTGCTATTAAAACAGTGCAATACTCGTATTTGTCTTTTGTATAAAAATGTAATCTTCCTATAGTAATACCTCTGGGCTGTGCAATTGCATAATGATTCGGTAATTTAAAAACATACCAGAATCTTTTCCCTCAAAGTGTTCCTTGTGTGTGCTCTTGTTGAAAATGGTCACCCGGGACCCATGACCACTCCACCATCTCGTTCATTTTGAACAAAATCTGATTCCTTGTAGATGAATGAGATATTGGCACCAACATGTAAAAATCTCCCAAATTCAACTGAGAAACTCCCAACACAGATGGCACTGGTTAGACCCTGTAACGTGCACGAGACACGTACCCAGACACGGAAGGTTGAGAGTGTTGTGGCCCTGGAAATCATTCGTTTTGATCAAAACTGATATGGCGTTGCTGTTCTCCCATTTGTCTTTCCTTTGTGTATGTTGTTATTTATGTGTCGATACATTGTAATGATACATGCTGTTAAATAAAATTGATTGAGAAATTCATTTATTCATCCACAAATATTTATTAAGCTGGGCACGGGATATGCTGCACAACAAAACAGACAAAACCCTGCACTCAGATGAGTTGATATTCTAGTGAGAGAAAGCAGACAACAGGCAGTAGATGAGCATCTTAGAGCTCATGCTCAAGTAAAGTGTGGCTTCCGCTTTTTGAACTGGTGAAATTTGTTTTTTTTTCCCCTTAGAACCGTGTTGTATATCAGAGTGGGGTCTCCGTTTGAGTGGCTTGTTCCACCTGAATATAGTCATGCTGACAGCACCTTAGCTGAACGTGCATAAAATGTAAAGTTCGCAGTGCCCTCCCATGAGGGTCAGGACTACAGAGTTGGAAGGTCTGAAGTTTTGAGTTCAGATGCCCACTGTTTTCTGTCAGCCTTAGTGACCAAAACTTATAAAAATTTTATAAAGTCTGTAATTGTATATGAGACTCTGAGCCCTCCTACCTTTCTGAATTCTAAGTAACAATTCGTGTCAACAACCCAAGAAAGCCAGGTCTGCACCATGTGGTTTGAGGACACGCGGTTGAGGAAAAGGCATTAGTGCCGTAGAGAAAAGCAAGAATGGTGGTTCCGTCTGTGATCTCACTACTCGGGCTGCGGAACTCTCCGGAAAAGGAGAGATAAAGCGGTATTTCAGCCGAGCCCATTTCCCCCTGCATGTTCACTTCTGAAGCTAAACAATGCTTATGATGCATGACTCAGCTTAGAAGGTATTTCTTACCGTCTTGTGAACATAACAAACCTTGAGGAAGATTGTGCATACATACATCCAGATTTATTCACTACAGCATCACAATTATGTTACAAACCTGAAAGCAGTTTTAATTATCACACATGATCTTTCCAGAGGTTACTCTATTATACCTTTTGTTAGATGTTTCGTATTTTCTCTAGGATTTTATAGATACGCACTGTCTATATACATGTGCACATATAACAGTACACACATATTTTATATAATATATGCGCATGTACATAGACCTATGCACAAAAACATAGACGTATTTATTCTCTCCCTTGTACTAAATACTAATTTCCCCATACATATGCCTGCCTCTGAAGGGCTTAGCACTCGGTTGGTTTTGAAATACCTTATTTTGAATGAACTTAAAATTGTGCAGCCATCCAATTTATTCATTTTTTTCTGAATTGAATAATAACCTTTTAATTCCCACCTTTAAGAATTTTACCCATGGGATCAATTATCTACATCCATTAATATTCTTCAGGGAAAAGGAAATACCACGTAGCAACTGACTTTGGTTGATAGTACTGATTTTATTGTTTTAACTCTTTTCAACAGTGCTTGTAATGTTTATATTCATGATGTTTAGAAAATCTTAAAAACGTTCTAATAAGTATCTCTTTCAACAGTTTTACTTCTACTAAATACAAATAACCCCCAAAATTTTTCTCAGTAGGAAAATACTTTATCGATTGAAAATCATCTTAATTCATTTACACAAACATTTTCATAAGCAAGCCCTGATGTAGCAGTTTTAGACAGGGATTGATTTCTTTCCTGAAATAGCAGAGCAGATGTAGAACACTACCCATTATGGAAATTGTAGTCATAAACTCACAATCACTAAGAAGTAATGCATTTAAAATAACTTCTGAGGAAGTACTGTCCCAAAGAGCACTGTAGTTGATAATAAAGATGGAGGCATGGAAGGCTATACTCTTAAGGCAGAACTAAGTGGTTATATTCTGCTTGTCTGATCTTTCCGTGTGTATTCACAGTTCAATACCCAGGACTCCATAAGGCTGCATATCAAAGACACCCCACAAATCCCCCTTAATGACTAACCAGGACTCTATTTTCTTTTCTATTGAGAAGATTTGGTATTTTCCTCAGGCATAGTAGCCCCCAAAACCTTGTATTAAATCCTCCGCAAGTATGCAGGGTAGAAGGGCTACATGTCGGCAAATTGTCAGATTGGGTTGGTGCAAAGGACGAGGTTGGGAGAGTGTTGAAGATCTGCTACTCATGTGGACTTAATATGAAAGAAAAGCAAAATGAGACACTCGCAAAGAAGCTGGGTTGAGCTGAGCAACCGGGAGATCCTTTGTTCAAGAAAAGCCTCGCTTTTCTCTCCACCTGTTCTCCCACCTTCCTGAGGGTGATCATCTTGTTTCTCTCACACTGGAGCACCGCACATCTGAATCTCAGTACCTGTGCATGCCCCTACCTGTGCAAAAAGTCTCGCTAAATCTCTAGTCAACATCTTCAGTACGCTGAAGGTCTTCCAGTCTTTGTTGGTTGGTTTGGCAGGAGCTCAAAGACCCTGACAGGCCCGTTCTGTCCAAAAAGGGAACTGAAAAAAGAAAAGAAAAGAAAGCTAGATATTTTTTTACTTAGATTTGCATGTGTGTGTTTCAGAAGAGATAGCCTAGCACTTAATAGTCACTTTCCTTTTGAAGACCTGAATCAGGAATTCTAATATAATTACTTTGCCCTGATAGTCCTGTTTAGGGAGCACAACTCCACCAGGAAATCTTCAGATTTTTTGAGTGCCTTATATGTACCATACAATAGGAGGAGATAAGGAGAGGTTTTATCTACACTGTGTACTTATAATTTCATATAAAGTATTTCATTCACTCACAGTACAGAAATCCACATCCTTACCTACACCTGTCTTCTCTCTAGTTAAATCACAAATCTCAAGTAGCTGCACACACCTTGACAGATGCAGTAAGAGCTTCAACAATTTCCATATACTTCAAAATAGAGATTCAGATCCCACTTCTGCTACTTCTGTGAAATGGAATGATTTGCTTACCCTCTCTGAGCCTCAAATTCTCTGCCTGAGAAGTGGGAAGTGCCTGTCTCAAAATATCAATGTGAAAAGTAAATGAAAGGTACAGTTAAAGAACTTAGCATTATTTCTTCGCATGTACTAAATAAGTCGGAGCTACTATTATTTTTCGCAACTATATATTTTTTTTTTACATTTTTATTGATTTTTGAGAGACAGAGAGAGACAGAACACAAGTGGGGGAGGGGCAGAAAGAAAATGAGACAAAGAATCCGAAGCAGGCTCCAGGCTCTGAGCTGTCAGCACAGAGCCCAGTGCAGGGCTCGAACTCACAAACTGTGAGATCATGACCTGAGCTGAAGTCAGACGCTTAACCGACTGAGCCACCCAGGCGCCCCATTCACGACTATATTTTATCATTGTCCTCCACCACCTTTTTACAAAGAATTACAATCTTAATCACAAGAGGACAAGAGGAATATTTTATTTATTTTTGCCCTCCTCGTTCCCACTGCCTGGCACGCAGTGGGTGCTTAATAAATGTTTGAGTACACAGTAGAAACACAGCTTTTCCTAAAGCAACTTGCTCCCTATATAATGTAGATGGAATTTAGCAACACAGATGTGATTACCAGCTAGAGAATCATGTGCACATGAACTGATACGGTCATATATGTATATGAAGGCTAAAATACTTAAGTGTTCAAGTATTGCAGACACTTTAGAATTGAACTTCAACCTTAGCACCACATGGGAGCCATAGCGATACAACTTTTGAAAACTCTTAAGTGTGTTCTACTAAAAGTTTTAAGTGGTAACCATGAAGCAATTTCAGGTGTATTTTATAAATGTGTAATTCTTGATTTTCTCTACATATTCTCCCACGTTTTAATTAGCTGTCACAAGAAAAAAAAAAGAAGGAAAGTATTAGCTCCTTGTAGCTACCAATATTTTATAAACTCTCTTAGAAATTAACACTGCCCTGCAACAACTCACCCATCTACATAACCACATTTATAATTTAATTAAATTATAAAGGAGAATGTTTTCTGTAAGCTACCAAACCATTTTCATCTATCTAAAGAAGAGACAATTAGTTGCCTTAATTTTATAGGTAGAGAAAGTTTCTTCACCCAAGTCCAGTGTTAAATTATTCATTAATTACAAAGAGGCGGGAGATTTCTGGGTCCCTTGACTATGTCAACATAAGGCAGTAGTATTCAAGGACCAAGCGTAGACAATTGCCCACAGGAGAGTTACTTAGGGAATCTCTGAGAGAAAATTATGGACCATGTCATTTACATTTTTATTAAATTTTCAAAAGTAGTTTCCACGTTTGCAAAGTCCTTAAAAATCAGAAGTAGTATAGAAACTGGCATGTTATGCAAGGTGAAATACCATCTATCGCAGAGTCACAAGAGCCAAGTGCAACTTTGCTAGTTAACACGCTGGCTGAGGGAGAAGAAAAAAGTTGTGTGAAAACTACTCCGTGACTGTTACAGTACAATGTTATAAATCCATGATTTCCATGACATTGTGGCCAAAAGCAGTCACTTCTTGTCTGCATATGGCTAAAAAATCTGAGGTGTGACCAGCACACCTCAGCTGTGTTCACCACACCTGTCTTTTGGTGGCTTTAGTCTTCATTTATAAAATCAGGTGTTTGTTAATTTATCTCTCTAGTTCATGGCCTTCAAATCATTTGGTTTAGGTGTGTGTGTGTGTGTGTGTGTGTGAATTGAAAACTGTCTACTATTATTAGCCACCAGTAAACTTTTTCATATTATAAGGGTTTTCACAGTCATTCTTCATCCTGTTTTCTTACTTGCTTCAAAGACTAAATGGGAATATGACTTGAAGGGTGTGATTGTCATATTGGGGGGTGGGGAATTATTAGTTTTCATCGGAGACATATTTTAGAATAGAATAAAATTTCATGGACCACACGACCCTAATTAAACTCTAATGAAACCAAAATTATTGGACAATGTTAGGAAAGGTGATTTAATGCAAATAAGTATATAAATTTTTTAAGCTCTTAATTCATTTCTTCATTGAACTCGCTAGCACCTGCTCTGAGAGAGGCATCCAGCAAAATGCTAGATAGCAAAGAAAAATCATCTAGCTCTTTTCCCAAAGGAGGTCACAGTTGAATGTGGCCTAAACCAGATGCAGAATATGGAGACCTGTGACCTTGACTAACTACTAAATGGTCTCTAACTTCATAAGATATTTTAGAATACTAATCCCATTGCCAAAGATGACAGTTTATGCCTCTCTTGACAATTATTAATGTTTATTTTTCCTGTCACAGTGCTAGATATTTAACAGTCACTCAGTAGAAAACTGTTTTAAAGATTGCACTTTCAGTTTCCAATATAAAGCCATCGAATATACTTGTAAGCATATTTCTCTATTCATCCTTTATTACTGATTTCTCGCCACACAAAATCAGTGTGTGTACTAATACTAAATACAGTCGTTTTGTCAACTTCTGTGGTTGAAAAGTTTAAGACTTTGGAATGTTTTATTATTGTCCCCCTTTACAGTTCTACTTCTCTCATTATAGGAATCCCCATATGTTATGTACAAGAAAAATCACGAAATGTTTGAAGGAAATGACAAGTATGAAGGATACTGTGTAGATTTGGCATCTGAAATTGCAAAACATATTGGTATCAAGTATAAAATTGCCATTGTCCCTGATGGAAAATATGGAGCGAGGGACGCAGACACAAAAATCTGGAATGGGATGGTAGGAGAACTTGTTTATGGGGTAAGCAAATCAACTTACTGAAGAATTTACTTACATAAGCCTGAAACTTTTTTTTTCCCCGCCCGGGCACATATCTGTTTCTAAAGACCTATTACTGTTTTTAAATTTGCAGTTAACATTCAGAGAGGCATATACGATGTTCAGACGTTTCTCTAGTTCGTTATGGTGCCATTCCCAAATAATGAGAGAAGTTAATACCTCATAACTTCAAAATCTAGAAAGATAAAAAATTTAGAATATGATGTCCTATTTAAAAAAAAAAAGTGGTGACTTCAGTACCTGTGATGATTATTCTCTTGCCTGACGTTGTTCTATCATAGCTATGTTGTTTTAAGAACCGCACAACAAATCTTTTATTTATGTTACTTGGTGATTCAAGGGAAAGATTTCCTTCAACAGCATAAACTAAGACCTTATTTTAAGTGGTTCTCTGTATCCCCATTGCTTGTACTTACTGGTAAATATCTTTTATGTAATTTGGTGAAGCAATCATGAAATTACTTTAGCATCTATAAAATATTCACAGTCCTGCTGAACATAGTAAATTTAAACTTTATGCAGTGGCATCATTTTTTTCGATGTAGCAAAACAAAAAAAGCTAGAACATACTTCATAGCGGGCCTCATGTGAAAACAGGTGGAGGGAGCCCTTCCCTGTGAGTTCACCATATATGAAGTATACACAGTTTATTGCCAAGGGCATACTCTGTGTAGACATTCCTGCCTTACTCAGAACAAGATCAGTTTCTTCAGCTGTCCCTGCAAAGGATCGAAATGAAACCAGTGGTTACCAAGTGCTGGTGATGCGTGATCCTACCAAAGTCCAGAAACCAACCCGAGAGCTCGCAGCAAGCTGTGTCCACCTGAGGTGTACTCAGAAATTTCCTAGAAGACAATTCATATTTCACAGACTTCTCCTTCAGAGCACACCCTGTCTGATTCACCCTCACAAGATGCCTTTGAGATAATTGCATGAGAGCCATCCTTCCCTAGACAAGAATAATGATGGAACGATTGAGGACATAACCGAGGTCTATTGAGGGGCCCCCGTTCCCAAGCCTGAACTGCAATCCACTAGTCACGATTCTGCACCCTGCACGTCACACCATGCAGCGACCAACTTTCTGCAACCAGTCCGGGCCTGTGGCTGTCCCCTCAGCAGAAGAGGAAATTGTTTGGCATTAAAGAGCAATCAGTTAGTTTTATATCCATTTATAAGAACTATTGACCAGTGAGGTGCCCTAAGTGAAGGTGAAAAAAATCGGCAGTTTTAAAGAATCAAAAAGTATTTTACCACAGGGCTCATCAGCAGTTTGATAGTGAGCTTCAAGCTCGAAAGAAAAAGGATCCCTAAACCCGGTGTTCCTTGGTAATTTTTTAGACGGTTGGTAATATTTTTAACTTTTGATACAATAAGTAGATTTTAAATATAAACATTATTCAAGTTGTTAGAGCTACAAGAATTCATTTCCTTCAGAGATCACTATTGGGTATTTCATCTCAAAAAATCCTACTTGGATCACCAATTAGTCATGGATGGCGTAACAAGCTTAGGTTTCTTTCTAGAGCATTTGTTACTTCTCTCTTCCGCGGAGCCCCTACCCACTGGGCAACCCAGGCTCACCCCTTTGCGAGGGCTCTGACCATACGGTTCAAGTAGCAAAAATGAGCGATATTTAGAGAGTAGCATAGCTAACGAAAAGTTGTATCCATGGTACACACCACAGTAACGGAAAGTCCCAAAGTCAAGCAGGTGTCAAAGAGAAAGAGAAGACAACCTAGTGGTTATCAGTTCTCATCATGTTCACTCATCAGTTAATCCTCCAGGGTTTAAATTGTCTCTTCTCTGCCACTTGAGCTTTTCCCGAAAGGAATCTTCTCCCATGTGTCTCCTACACTTTCTGTGGAGTCAGTATGCATCCAGGTGTCTGTAAAGTCTGCACTTTCCTCTGAGTTATTTTACTTTCTTACTGCGAACACGTACAACAGATTTCCAGGTTCCGGGGCCTGGGGTGAAACACCCATTCTGTCCTAGCTACCAAAGCTCCTTAGACAAGCAAAAGGATTCACCTTGAACCCGTTGTTGTTGTTGTTGTTGTCATGTTCTCTGCACACTTTGTAATGGACTTGTCAGGAATAAGTGTCCTGTGAAGCACTCCCGTGCGGCCTCAGTGCACCACCAGGAGGTGGCCCCAAGCGCAGATCTCCCCGCTCCTGGCAGGTGCTCTCCCCCTGTGGCACCTGTGCGCCCAGCGAATCCATTCCGTGGTCCTCTGTGGCCCTTCTGCTGGGTCCCGCCAGACTCGTGTGTATGGAGTTGAATCCACGGGAATGTTCTTCCAGGCATGTTCCATGGCCGGCCGTCACCAGGATTACGTGTGCTGTGTGGTGACGTGCCGGTTCATGAGCCTTGCCCCAGAGGCCCTGGAAAACCCAGGTATCATGCAGCGCTTGCAGGAGACCCTTTGCCTACTTCCTTCCGGGAATCGCCGAAAGGTTGTGGACCATCTCCAGGGTTAGCAGACAAAGCCCAGGTCTGTCTCCTCTGTTCACTATCCTCTTGCAGACGTCACAAGTACCCTCATCGGACATCCCAGGTCTGCCCTCCCTCACATCTACTTTCACATGCAGGAGGGCCCCCTTGTTTCTCTCCGTGTTGCTTTCCTTTTGTAGAGTTAACTCATTCGGGGTCACTTGCATAAGTAGAACATTTCATAAGAACGTTACGCAGAACGAGTTACACGAGTGGTGTTTCAGATCGGTGTAAGGATGTCGTGGCCACATATTCCTGTTGCAACAGCAGAACAGCCACTTAGAAAACTAACGATTTTGTAGGATGTCATCAGGTATGCTACCAAATACAGCTTAGAGGAATTGTGGGGGCAAGACTAAAACACGTATGATGGAGACTGATCATACGATATGAGAAGAATTATACTCAAAATGTTTATTTTGCGAGAGAGAGAGAAAGTCTGAGTAGGGGAGGGGCAGAGAGAGAGAGAGATCTAACGAGACTCTCAACACAGGGCTTGGACTCACAAACGAGGAGATCATGATCTGAGCTTAAATCATGAGTCAGATGTTGAACCGACTAAGCCTCGAAGGGATCCCCTGATATGACAAGAATTTTTCTAAGCATGAAACCAAAGGCTAAAGACACAAAAAACATACTTTTGTAGGCTACAAAAAATTTAATACATATATTGCAATGAAGTACCATGATCTAAGTTATATAATGAAAACAGATGCTGAGTAGGGAGAATATTTGCAACATATGTGGAAAATAAAAGTTAATATTTTGAATATATTTGAAAGTGCTTACAAATTAGTCAGTAAAAATGAATTCACCGTATGGAAAATACAGGCAGATTATAACAGGTTATGATATTTAAAAAGCCAATGTAGCTATTTGTTTTACAAAAATAAACTCAATACAAAGAGATCTAATTTTCTATAGAGCAAATTGACAAAGATAAATGAGAATAAAGAGACACATGGGCTGTCCACCATCCATAGCTGCAGAAGCTGTCACACAGTGTTGGTGACAGTAGAAATTTGCATGGTCTTCCTGGAGAAAAGTTGCACAAAATACATCATGACCATTACAAAGAAGGGTACCATTTAGACCAGCAACCCCACTTCTCGAAATCCATCTTAAACAATTAAGGTATCTTCTAGGGTTTTTCTTCAAAGATGTTCACATAATTCATCAAAGTTTTAAGCCGTGTAAACCTGGAAACAGTACAAACAACTCTTAAAATAATAAGTAGATTGAGTAAATGTTGTTATTTTCATATGATAAAATACTAGCAGTCATTAACTAATTTTTAATATGTAAGATAAAATGAAAAGCGTTCATCCTTTCCTTCTGAGTAAAAGAATCATAAAATAGTGTTTTATGGGGCACCTGGGTGGCTCAGTCGGTTACGTTCCGATTTCAGCTCAGGTCATGATCTAAAGGTTAGTGAGTTCGAGCCCCACATCAGGCTCTGTGCTGACAGCTCAGAGCCTGGAGCCTACTTGAGATTCTTTGTGTCTGTCTGTCTGTCTGTCTCTCTCTCAAAAATAAATATTAAATTTTTTTTAAAAAAACATAGTGTTTTATATTACCCCATTGTAAAATAAGAAAAATATTCTTCATCAAACCATGTCTAGCAGGGCATATATTAAGAAAAAAATAAGACTAGGTAAGAGTGGAGGTAACTTTCCTTAATTTGGGGATTCTGTGTTTAGATACTAATTTTCCTGTGGCTAGTTTATATATCACTTGTATAATGAGAGTTATACAAGTAATAAGATTGCAGAAATAAACACCTCCCAGTAGTGAATCTGACTTCTGTGTGTGTGGCCGTTTACGATGGAAGCTAAGTTCGTTCCCCTAGCAGGCACTGCTGGTGAACCCTCACTCGCCCAGCGGGCAGCATCATGACGGCAGTGCAGTGCCCACCGCAGCCCTCCAGATGCCCCTGCATCAAGCTGCTGGCCGTCGGGTGAACCAGCGAGCTGAGGGTATACGGGAGTGAGGCAGCCTCTGTGTGAGAGCACAAGTGCTTGAGCAATGTCCCAGATTCCACTTTAATGCCAAATATTTTCCTTTCCAAACGAACAATCGAATGATCTTTGTTTTCACAGTGTAGATCATGTAACATCTTACAGTTTTCTCATGACCCTTTATTTCATCAGTTTGAGAGACAGCATGATTCACAAGGAAACACAAGCTCCAATCCCAGAACTGCTGTGACGTGTAGAATTCACCCGAGTCTCAGTTCCATCGTCTAGAAAACAGTGATAAGCGGGATTACCATGAATGTTAAATGAGATGCCCTTTAAATATTTAGTTCGATGTCAGGTACATAATCCCTCAATAAGTGCTCACTAGTATTTTATTCATTTTTGTAATGGATAATCACAGTAATGCAGCGAGGCAAACAGGAAAGTGTCCTCATTGTAGAGATATGGAAAACGGGCTCAGAAAAATCGCTCAGAACAAAAATGGAAGCTGGTGTCTTAACGATCATAATATCTGAGAATTGAATCCACTGTTTTCCAAAAGCTGTGTTAGAAATTGGAAGTAGAAAAAAAATCACCGTATGGGCATAGTAAGAAATAAATGCCAATTTCCAGATTTTTGTGTGCGCGCTGGACTGGAAAATGTCATCAAACAACGGGTTTCTTCTGTCCCACAAACACAGACAGTATGATAGGTTTGTTACAACTGGAAAGGGATAAAAAAAAAAGAAGGACTGTTTGAAATTTGCAATTCATAATATTAAGGCATGGCCAAGTAATGAGTCCGTGGCACCATTCCAAAGGAAACAGAAAAGGCTGCAACGTAGCAACTCTGGCCAAGAAATTCAGAAATTCAGCCATAAGGAAAGGCAATTAGGGCTCCCCCTCTGCCCCAGCCCACATCCTTAAAGCTTCACAAGATGCATTAACCTATGTGTTTTCATGTGTCTTTTCTCTTTTAGAAAGCAGAGATTGCTATCGCCCCTCTGACAATCACTTTGGTCCGAGAGGAGGTCATTGACTTCTCTAAGCCCTTCATGAGTTTGGGCATATCTATCATGATCAAAAAGCCTCAGAAATCCAAACCAGGAGTGTTTTCCTTCTTGGATCCTCTGGCCTATGAGATTTGGATGTGCATAGTCTTTGCCTACATTGGTGTCAGCGTGGTCTTATTCCTAGTTAGCAGGTTCAGTCCGTACGAGTGGCACACAGAAGAGCCGGAGGATGGAAAGGAAGGACCCAGCGACCAGCCTCCCAATGAGTTTGGCATCTTTAACAGCCTCTGGTTTTCCCTGGGTGCCTTCATGCAGCAAGGATGTGACATTTCACCCAGGTGAGTCTGGAAACCTCAGTTCCTCACCGATTCCCCAGTAATCCTTCGTGTCGTGCAGAACATCTCTATCCAGGTTCTTGTCCCAGAAGCAGAGCTTTACTTGAAACATACAAAAAAAACTTGCAGTTCCCAAATTAATCTAAGTATATTCACGGCCGATTTCTCCAACTTAGCGCCAAATGTGGAAACCTCATAAAGATGAAATTTCCCGATGGAAAAGTAACATGCTACCCGTGAGAACCCTCAAAAAGCACTGCGGTATTAATATTTCCTTCACTGGTTTGACAGATGGAGACAAAAATCTCAACTGTAAGAACAGGAATTCATTTCCATTTTGTCTCCTTTTCAAAATCAAATGTCTTTGTTACTGTGGCTGTTGTTCACTTTTTTTTTTTTAATTAATTTCGAACTTGATTTACATCCCATGCACCTTACAGGAGATTTCTGCCACATAGTTACCGAAAACCTGAGTCAGGATGGTGGGTAGCAGGTATACATTGTTCTATCTAACAATACAAGCCGTGGGCAGAGTTCAGCTATGTGCTGTGTTAGCTTAATAGAGATGTTTTTCAATATCTCTGGATTCATGCCTCACTTCCTTTGGATGCCACTAAGACATTTTCAGTTACGTTTGCCAAAAATGCAGCTAATCTCCCATTACAAGAAAAATACCAACTTTCTCCTGTAGGAAAAAAAAACAGCAGAAAGTCGGAGAAGCTAAGAATTGAATTTAAATAGTGACTTATATCATCATTGCAAATATACAGATTTTTTTTAAAGAAATGTATGCTTTCTCAAAAGGAGACATTTTAGCCACAAGTCACTTGATGTTCGTTAAGACCCAGGAAAACTATAAATGTGTTTAAATTCCACTGACATATGCATCTGAGTCAATAACTCTGAATTAATGAAATGAAAAGAAAACAAAGTAAATCAAGTAATGGATTTGAAAACCAGGATGAAGCAAATGCCAAATTAAAACCAACAAGTGCGACTAATACAATACTGATAAAAAAGGGAGAATTTTAAGGCTAGAAATGTCATGGAAAACATGAAAATTTGTTTCTTACTTTACAAAATTGTTTAAAAACGATTTGTCCCAGGAATTTCAAATAGTTTGATGGTCCCACTGAGTGATATCAATTATGAAAATGACCTGGATTTTTAATTCATTCCATCCCCACTTTTCGTCTGCATCCACATCACCCACACGTCTCTGATAGCAGGGAAAGGATGAGGAGAGAAGTTTTTTTCTGGAAGGTTAGCATCGGTTTTTAATGCCGTCCTGCTGTCCCTTGACAGGTCACACGCTCAGGTCTCATGTTGGCAGTGGCAGAGGGAACATTTTTACACCGGAAAGTGAAGATGCGTTAGGACATAGCCCATCCTCCACTCAGATCAGTAACGCTCACAAATGAAATTATCAGAAAGGAAATCTCAAACTAACAAAACAGCCCTCGACTGCAGTCCCTCTGAGACCAGTCTGAGGCATCATCTGGCCCAGCCAATGGCAGGTGCCACTTTGGCACATGCCCCACCCACCCTGGCTGGGCTCTGACTGAAGGTAATCACAGGTTCTGTCATAAGGGTATTGATCAGATTGTGTCAAATCTAAGACCTCTCCCAGTGTTAAGACGTATTGCTATTTTAGGTACCACAGAGAGAGAAATAATGCTGCCCATTAAAACACATGACTGTGTTTTATCTCCTGGCCTGTAGGCTGCATCCTAATTTCAGAGATGCTAAAATGTAAAGAGAGGAGGGTATCACTGGATTTAAGTGCGAGTTCCTTTTCTGTACCTGAAGGAAATGCATTAAGTCCCATGTTTCTGCTGACTAAACAGTAAAAAGGAAACGTTTTCCATCTTGCCAGTGGCATTTCTAAATTCACTATGCCATGAAGGGCATCAGATTGTACTGAAGGCTAGAATCATTCTTGAGTAGACAGAAAATGAAACGATATTTGCAGTTGTTGCTTTCAACGTACATTGGGAATCGATGGTATTTCTTCTATTTCTCTATGTCGGTTAGAGAAAGGAAAATGTGCATTATCTTCTCCATGTTCAGATCCCTCTCAGGTCGGATTGTTGGAGGTGTCTGGTGGTTCTTCACGCTCATCATTATATCATCTTATACCGCTAACCTCGCTGCTTTCCTGACGGTAGAACGAATGGTCTCCCCCATAGAAAGTGCGGAAGACCTGGCCAAACAAACAGAAATTGCCTATGGAACATTGGATTCAGGGTCAACAAAAGAATTCTTCAGAGTAAGTTAAGGGAAACACCAACGGTGAAATGTTCGTAATTTTGAAGCTCAGGCCATTTTTGCCAACAAACATTCTATGGGCTGTAGCCATGGTAGGTTTTACACATACAGTAGTAACTGCTCCGTTTAATGCCAATACTTCTACTTGGATTTTACAATCACTTTAATTTGCAAAATCTAATTGACTTATTCACATTACAAGAAAGACTCAAGGAAAAGTGACAACAAAAAGGTAATTAAAACAACTTTATAATGTAACTTATCCAAAGGATTCCAGTGTTGGTAATGCTATGATGATACTGCATCTGGGAAGATTGAATTTATGTATGTTTTGGGGTTAAAAGCGTAAAAATGAAGGTAAGATTTGTTTTTTTTTTTTTAAAGAATAAATTTAACGTGCTACATTTGAAACCCTTAACTGCAGGTTATACTCCCTTCTATGAGGTATATATAGTCTATAATCTATTCTGTAACAGTGGATTTCAAAGCAATATATTTGCTTCCTCACAAGATAATGGTAAGAGAACTGTTATGTTCTGGACACCTTTGTAGGGCTTTGTATGTGCTGACTTCTCTGCTTTGTGGATAAAATTGTTCACACTGCTAGAAATTTACATATGGCTATGATCCCTTTTGTTTTCCCTCAGGATGGCAGGTATTTGGGGGTTTTTGTTTCTGTCTTTCGGTTGTTGGTTCCATTAGGAGGATGAATTTTTGATCGGTGAAACTCTTTTACTCCGCTTCTGCTTAATCCAGAGATACATACTTGGTAATGTCTGGTCAGAGATAAGGATTCATTTTGTGATTTCAGAACCAAATCATTAAAAGCTAGTCAGAGTGACATTTTCTCAAGTATTTACCAAAGTAATAATGAGGACATTTTACGTGTACTTTCAGTTGGTTAGTGACAGATACTTAGTAATTCAGAAGACAAGACAGATTTCCCTATTTTTTAAGGTTTTGTGTAAAAATAACGATCACCCTTTAAAGGAAGTTCACGCTTACATGTATAGGACATGAAAGTTTGCATTGTCATTTTAAATGTATATGCTTATCATTTTCCCACTCAGCCTGAAAATTAAAAACAACAAAATGCCCTAATCGTTAAGCTGGCCTTAAGTTTCATGTGCTTGGAGTTCAGTAAGAGATTTCTCTTTTTGTACAAAGATCTGATTGTGTTATCCTTATAAACTACAGATGTTTACATAATACTAAATTAAGAACAAACCACACAAAAATTCTGCCAGACGCATCACTGGGCATTGTCTAAAAAAGAAACCAGGCAAAAAAAAAAAAAAGAGGTTAGAGTGGGAGAGAGCCAAAGCATAAGAGACTCTTAAAAACTGAGAACAAACTGAGGGTTGATATGGGGGGGTGGGGGAGAGAGGAAAGTGTGTGATGGGCATTGAGGAGGGCACCTGTTGGGATGAGCACTGGGTGTTGTATGGAAACCAATTTGACAATAAATTTCATATATTGAAAAAAAAAAGAAACCAGGCTGTGAACAGTGTCTTCGTCAACAATTTGGAACATTGCCAATAGATATAATGAAAAATTAATGGTAATGAGAGTATTTGCAGATTTTTCTAAAACTATAAATAATAGTCATAGCAATAGATTTTATTAACAGTATTCTATGGATACATTTAACTAAGCAAATTTTTAAAATTTACTGAGTACATCCCAGTCTTTAAAAGTTACTGATAGAAACATACTGCTCTAACACGTTTTAGCATAATTTCAGTACCTTGCCGGAAATCTCTAAGTTTGTAACTGCTTCCGTCCAAAAGTAAGTAGGTAAAATTCAGTGACTGTGCCCAGAAACCATTACGTGTATGCATCAAAATAGAATACAAGTTTGTGCTATCACTTGCATTTTACTGGAAAAAGGTGACTGATTTTCATGGAAATCAGGCAAATATTTGCAGGTTCATCATCCTGCCTTGAGTGATAAAGGAAGAAAGGTCATGTTGATTCCCTGAAAAAAAATTTCATAAATAACTCCCTGTAAAGCTCTCGAGCATCAAGCACCCTGAAAATGTTTATTTTTAATCTTTATGGAATTTTTTTAAAGTGTCCCAAATTCTAAAAACTGGTGAGGTAGATAAGAGAGTATGTTGATAAGAAATACAGGACTAAGGGAAGCTGTTTGCTGGATTTGCAGAGCCTTTCACACAGGCTGTGCAATCACCGTGCCCCGTTTCCTTTCTTTCCCACCCCACTTCAGTTTCAAAATGGAAAGATTTTCTTAGAAGTGTAGGTATTTATTGTTGCCTGAACCCTAATGGGACAAGAAAGCCCATTCCCTGACCGCACACTTTCAGGAATGCATAAACTCGGATTCTCTGATAAAAATCGAATTCATTTCCTATCCTGTGCTCTCCCCCCTCTCCCGCAGATGATGACCTGGTTTAAATAAACCATTTTGTCTGACGGGTTGAGGAAACAGAATGTGAAGGGTATTTTTGCCCTTGTCGAAAATGTTTCCTCGCGGGAACACAGTAATGGTACATCTCTCAGCCCCACTGAACTGCCTCGGGCAGTGACCTGTACTCAGGGCTTCAAAAAATGTTGCAGTTAAAATCAGCTGGAGAAAGAATTAGGCCATGGGGGAAAATTACATCTGAATTGACCTGTTGCCTTGGGCGTGCCTCATTGTGAAGCTTGGTATGTTTCGTGTTCTGTGCTCCCAGTTCAGCATAAACATAGAGGCGTTTAAAGAGAGTTCCTATTTGTCACTTACCGACAGCCTTCTCTGTAGGTACTGAGACATTATTATACACCTGATTTGCACATGCTGCTTTTTTATTTCAACGCAGATTTTACAGTGTGGCTGTTTCAGCCATCGGGGAAACCACGAATGCGTAAATGGGGTGGATTACTCTCTCAGGGGTTATAAGATTATCAAATCTTGTGAACATCAGCCATGCTGCATAAGCGACTAGAAGCGGGAAATAATTCACCTGACAACAATGTGCATATGAAGTATAATGCGTGACATGTGTACATATTTTCTCTTAAAAAACGGGAATGGCAGGATACTTCATTTTTGAGAAATTAAAAGCACAGCATAGTTTTAAAACTCCAAGAATGATTTCAAGTAACAAAATAGTGCTTTAAATAAGTAAGCCTCCTATTCATTGAGTTTCACAATAAACAAATAAATCTGAGATTATTTTTCTAATCTCAAAGAATGACTTTTATATTGTCTTTGCTTCTTACCTTGAGCCTAGTCACTCCCCAAACCTAATCTTTCAGAAGATGTGACAGTTGAAGATTTTAGGGACTTAAAATCCCATTATCACTGCATTCATGAGTTTGCTGGGTCTGCAGAAATTTCCCTTTTAACCTGTCTCATCAAATGTATAAAGGTTTGCTTACCCTCACTCCTTAGCAGACACCTCTTGCGGTCACAGATAAGGCACAGGGATATTATTTCCGTCTTTCCCTTCTTGAATGTCCCCCCCCCCCACCCCCTTCACCATGTGAACATGATCTTATCTAGGCCACGCGCCTTTAACTCTGAATCAGAATTCCTAAACATTCACAGAGTGACAGTGTAATTTTTTTTCCCCCCAAAAGAGTTGCTTTCATTATTTGTCTAATTTCCCACCGGGCTGCTGTACCTTTACCATTTCTGTTATACATAAGGCCTGCTAAGTTTGGTGCAACTACATTTGGATTCCTCTTTCTTCTGGATTTTAAAGGAATTAATTTACCTTCCTTTGCACTTAAGGTATATGTAATTCAATGTATTTAAACAAATGCAGCAATAATTTTCCTCACATGAATATTGTCCAAATGGACTTCTAAAAAATATCAGTGGCCTAAAGATACTTTGTTCTTTTAAAAAGGAATCATTTGTTTTACTATTTCATTGCGCTCTGTAATTGTCTCCCTCATTGTCAAGCCCTGAAAATACTCTTTTTCCACTCTGCTGTGTTAGTTTTGTTTAGCGGTTCCGATCCCTTCGAGTAAGATGCCAGACACTGACTGGAAAATTGCCAAGTAACCACCCGAACTCTCATGTTCTTAAAAAATTTCAGAACACTTTTCAATGAAAACGATACCCAGGTTTTATTTCTTTTGTTTTCAACGTAGTATCCATGAAGTATAAATGTATGTGGACCTCTGTACCTTTTTCGGTGACACTCACAAGTCGACGTATTTTTTAGGGTGATTATACGCCTAAAACATGTCATTTGCCAACATTTCTTTCAGTTGAAATTATCAGAATGAATGCTTAAGGACTTCTGTATCCGGTGATCCAGACAGTTTAGGATTTTCAGAGATCAGAACTCATAAAATGAAAGAGTTAGTTGTCTGGAAGACAGCTCTGTTATTGAAGACAGAATGAAGGGGGCCAAGCAGCATGGCCTCCTTAGTGGATCCCGAGGTTGAGGGTTCTGAGTCCAGATCCGCCCCTGGCCTGGAGCCACAGAGAATATTTGCCGTTTCATTTAGTGTCGGCATGCAGTTTCCTCATGTGTGGCTTTCTGTAGGCACAAGTAACCCGACGTTACCTGAACACACACACACACCCCCCACAAGCTCTACGCCACTGAGATATGTTTAAGTGTTAATAGCGTAAACACACTCCATGGGATAATACAGGATGTCCCTTCTCCATCTTGATATTTATCACCATTTGAACACACATTGGCATAAAGTATCTGTTTTTTATAGTGTTCCAGTATGCACATCTCTTAACTGTTACATAGGATACTGAGTACTCCATTCCCATCTTCTGAAACCAAATGTTAAATCCAACTTTTATCAACATCTTTCTCTGTCGACCTGAATCATTTGATTTTTGCCCCAAAGATGTGTCTTCTTAAGTTTGCTCTTCAGGGTATTTGTTGATAAATGAGAATCTGTCATTTATCGGATCCTCTATTCTGATAGACAAAGGAAGGTCAAGGTACAATGAGTATAGATGGTACTCAGGATTTGCTCTCAAATGAAGAGACTTAAGTCTGAATGAAGTCTCCATTAGTTTTTATTTGGATCCAGATACAAAAGGTCAACACCTTGTTATTGGGCAAACACTCGTACCAGAAAACTCTGAGCATCATTGTATTATCAAACATCTAACACGAGGCAGGCTTCTCTGACTCATTAAATATATCCCTCGGGGACATTTGAGTTCATTTGGAAATATTTTTGCATTTGAAACGTCTGTATGGATACAAGATCTAATATGAATACAGATACCAGCACAAGGATCTAGATAAATTAAGTAGTGGGAGTGACTTAGATGGAGCCCAAATGGACAAAAATAAATTTCTTGGCTGAAGTCAGGGTATTAGAAAGACTAACTCTCGGGGCGCCTGGGTGGCTCAGTCGGTTGAGCAGCCGACTTCGGCTCAGGTCATGAGCTTGCGGTCCGTGAGTTCGAGCCCCGCGTCGGGCTCTGTGCTGACAGCTCAGAGCCTGGAGCCTGTTTCAGATTCTGTGTCTCCCTCTCTCTGACCCTCCCCTGTTCATGCTCTGTCTCTCCCTGTCTCAAAAATAAATAAACGTTAAAAAAAAAAAGAAAGAAAGACTAACTCTCTAAAATATTTAATAGGAAAACAGGAACCGCTTTCTTTATTTTTCAGGTTTTCTGACTTTTTACTTGAAAATAATTTTTTTATTTTTTATTTTTGGAAGTGTAGTTGACATACAACGTTACAGTAGTTTCAGGTATACATCACTCAGTGCTCATCATGACAACTGCACTTGACATCTGTCACCATACGTTACTGGACAGTTGCTGTATTCCCTACAGTGTACTTTGCATCTCCATGACGTTTCTAACTCGAAGTGTGTACCTGCAGAGAGAGAAGGAATCGTTTCTAAGTTTAATGTATGTGCTACTTGGAGATTTTATTAGAAAAAGTCTAAAAACATTGGGTGGACCTAGAGTTTGCCCCTTGTGCTGTGGTCGTTTGGTTTGTGCCCCTCTTCCTGTGCCCCTCTGCCACTGACTTGGTCCGGACCGCTCTTCCTATTCGACTTAGAATGCTTCACGTGTACAACTCTGAAGCACGAGAGAAGACAAAAATGGCACGGCATAGTAACACCCCTCATTTGCTACAATTCAAGTGCCGGATTAAAAGGAGTTTTACAGAGCTGACCTCAAGTCTAATCTGGCCCTTTTCCGGTTTACCATGAATGTGATAGAACTCTCGTAATGGCATTCTACATTTAAAAATAAAAATAATAGTACTTTGCTCTTTAAGCGCTTGAGGAGGGTAATTGTTTATGGCAGGCAGGCCCGCTCCTTCAGGTATGGCTTCTACATGTCTGCCATTTCAGTGATGTCCTAAAATAGTTAGAACAGGCAGTTTCCTCGCTGGAGGGCAAAATGCTAGCAAGGCGAGACTGGACTGACGGGACAAGGGAAAAAAAGGTACTTAACAAGGCTTTCTCTGTATGTGGGTTCGGTCGATATTAACATGTTGTTCCCTTCTTTCCTGTATTTAATTTTATTTTAATTTCCTCCAGAGATCAAAAATAGCAGTGTACGAAAAGATGTGGACCTACATGCGATCGGCAGAGCCGTCCGTGTTCACGAGGACTACAGCTGAGGGAGTGGCTCGTGTCCGCAAATCCAAGGGCAAATTTGCGTTCCTCCTGGAGTCCACTATGAACGAGTACATTGAGCAGCGAAAGCCGTGCGACACGATGAAAGTGGGAGGAAATCTGGATTCGAAAGGCTATGGAGTAGCAACGCCCAAGGGTTCCTCATTAAGGTGGGTGGGATAGTATAACAATAGAACATGTGTTGTTATAGTATTCCACCTTCCCTGATGTCCCCGACAGACGTGTTTGGTTTTGTGTGTGAACGTGGCATGTCCGTCCGTTTTCTTTTCCTCCATTTCATACGTTTTGATCAACAGTCAGGTAATTTTTTTTTTTAATTTTGGAATAATGAATCACAGTTGACATGTATATCTTTAAGGCCATATAAAAACCAAACTGGTTGAACACTAGCTGCTTCCAGTGGGCCGAAAACGTGGGTAGCCGCACTTCTGTGTCTCATCAACTTTGTCTGGTCACTAAAATCTGCGCTCTCATTTTGTCAGTTAACAATTCTACATTTTCTCATTATTTTTCCGCACTCTGCCTGCCCTCTAGTTTCTGAGTAAGAGAAAACCAACCTTTTCCTAACAAACCACTTTTTTTTTTCTTCTCCATTTCAGTGTTTCGTTTTTCACGGCATCATTATATTTCAGATCCCCGTGAGGTTGTATGGGTGCTAACTCTGTAACCGCATCTGTTTATAGATGCAGTCGCTATCGGCCAGAAAGCTGGGCTCTGACTCTATGGTGCTTACTCCAGTCACACTCTCGCCCATTGCAAAGGGAGTGTGGCCTAAGTAAGATCCGTAAAATCAGACCTGATGACAATGTAGAATTGCTCACACAGAGACCCCTGCAGTGTGAGTCATGAGCAAAGCATCACACATGTGGATTAATACCGTCATCATTGTGGTATTAATCCACATGTGTTAAAGATGAGACTTTCATTCTGAAGGAAATGTTGGTAAAACCTGCCCTTTTTACCCTTTTGGTCCTGGACATAGAGGATTCACATGTTTATGCCCAGGAGGCAGAATTTCCTCTTTTCCTTAAGCAATTAAAGGCTGCTGTTGAATCGTTGGGGCTAGAGCAAAGCCGGAGTCAGAAATGACAACTGACAAATTACTCTGGTCTCAGTGCTGCTTAGGAGAGATTCGTACAAAGCACAGATTCAAGAAGAAGTCAGAATCTTTGCTAAAGGACTTAACCACGAACCTGGTGTTGAAAAATGATGTCTCTGGTAAGCCCTTGAAACGTGAAAATAATGAGACCTGAGCCCAGTAGGAATGAAAACAATATAAAAATTACATGATTGTTTTCATTGGTTTAACAAGGGAACTGCAGCGTGCTTTGGATGTGTGTCTTGGGAGGGGTGGGTGGGGGTAACACAGAGAGAGGAAACAAATGCTAGTCCTGGGAAGGTTGTATTAAACCAGTATTTTGTGTTTGCAAGCAACACCGTGATAACTAGTGAGGGCTTTCATGGTATGTCCAAAGGGACAGTTCTCAAAGGAGAGAGAACAGAAATTAGCCAGTCGAGTCCAATTTGGGTGTGGACTCTGGCCATTGTGAAGGCAGGCTCATTTGAACATCCCTCCCGCCCGCATGAAACTGGAGAAATGTTTAGAGAGAAAGCCAAACAAATAAATTACCCACGATCAGACTCTCCCCCAAAATATTTCAACCACTCAGAAACCTAAACTGGCTTCAGGGTATTCGGTCTTGGAGGGTATATTTTGCATGATGCTGTGTAAAAATCTGTGATGGCAAGGAAGCCGCATAGCAAAGAAATCGCTCCTGAAAGAAGTATTAGCTCTCAAAGCAGTAACATAAGTAACGTAAGAGAAATAGACATAGACGGGGAGACGGCAGCGGTGGTTGATACATACGTCAGTGTTCAGACCACTGATCACATTCACCGGATGTCGCTTTTTCTTAATTAATTCTCTGTGGGTGTAGCTGCCTTGTCCTCTGTCTTGTGTCTGCTGATAAAGTCAAGTTCCAAGGACTGCATTTGGCCCTCAGATACGGGTGCGCCTGACTCCCATTGATGGCAAGAGAGAGACCCCCCTTAAATGTGCCACTTTGTCAAATCCACACTACGGGGATTGTGTGGGGACGAGCTCAAGGCCTTCGTCTGTCTGGAACTGTATAATCATCAGCTATTGGCTTCCCCCGCCTTTTCCTGTCCTTCCCTGGATCTTGTTAATGAGTCAGTTGTTAGACCCCACTTCCTGGATGGAGAGTTTCTTTATGCACTTTGTTCTATCCGCGCCACAATTTCCTGAGCAAGCTGGCCCCTGCATGCCGGAACCACAGGCATTCTGTCCTGTCTTGGCGAACACTGGAAGGGCACTGAGGGCTAACCAGCATGCACCTTACCCCTCACCTCCTCACTGCCCCACTCCCAGCCCTGCTACACGGGAACGGTGGGGAGAGGGGTTACGGGGCGGGGTTGGCCGTGTCATTAGGCTTACATTATTGTTCTTATTCCATTAGGATCCTTGTGTTTGAACAGAGGCAAACTAATAAAGAGATGGACTGACAGTCCCCCTCTGTATGAATGATTTAGTTTGTAGAATCAAATCCAAAAGAATTTGAATTTATCACAGCAAGATCCAGAAGGCACACCTATATCAAGAGTGTCTTTGAAACCTTTCTGCCTTATTTGTTTTCCGATAGGTTCTATTTTTTTTTTTTAAGTGTTTAGGTTAATACTTCTGGATACAGTGAGACTTGTCTGTTTCATTGTCATTAGTTACAAGTTTCACAAACTCTGCTGTTGTGGTTCATAGGGCAACATGAGACTTTAAGAACAGGAAAACTAGTCTTCTGTGTCAGAATGCAGACAAACGGCTAGCGATCTTATGTTGGGAGTCTCACATTTCCAAACCTGGCTGTTTGGTCCCAATGCTTCAGAATAAATGTCACAGAAAAGAGGAAGAGTATTGTATAGAATCATGATGGAAAGCCAGGGCTTGGGTCTTTAGACTTTAAAACAAATGCAGTCAGGATCCTTACAGAGACCGCTTCTGTCTGGGATAGAAAATATTTCAGCAGGGATGACCAGCACCCGTCTTTACACTAGAGAATAACACCCGGAGGTTCCTCTTTGTTCAAAGAGACTTTATGCCAGACTCTGTTTGCTGGGTTTACAGATAGCTTTCAGTGACAGAAGGCCAATAGCTATGCTCAGAGGTTGTTGGGATTATTGGACATTGACATAGGTTCATTGAGTTTTAGGTCCTAGGAGGATGCTAGGGCTACTGATGCTGTTGAATGTGGCATCTCTGGATCCTGCTATAATAAAAGGAAGCAATTACAGTCAATAAACTAGAAATACTGACCAGCAGAAGAACTTAAATCTCCCTGGCATAGTTACTTGTTTTCCAAAGTCATCTTCTAAAGAAGACTTTGAGTTCTCATTGTGAGAGAAGAGGACAAAACCTCCTGTCGTATCTTATCAACCCCGTCTAATCCCCACACCCCGACACTTGTCTTGAGTCTTCTTTTCACGTGAACAGTGCTGCTTTTACTACTGTCCACATCCTGGTCTTCCTTCTCATTCCCTCTCCAGTACCTTTCGCAACCAGAAACAATTGCAGAGTCCTTCCTCTGGCTGGGAAATGTTTCAAGGTTGTCTTAAAAGACATGCTGTAGACAGCACTGCAGTGAAATCTGTAGCTTAAAAAAAATTTTTTTTAACGTTTATTTATTTTTGGGACAGAGAGAGACAGAGCATAAATGGGGGAGGGGCAGAGAGAGAGGGAGACACAGAATCAGAAGCAGGCTCTAGGCTCTGAGCCGTCAGCACAGAGCCCGAAGTGGGGCTCGAACTCACGGACCGCGAGATCGTGACCTGAGCCGAAGTCGGATGCTCAACCGACTGAGCCACCCAGGCGCCCCGAAATCTGTAGTTTAGATAAAAGGGGCACTGTGTTTACCTTGACTTTACCGTCAGTACAATCAGCTTTACCCTACAGTAGATACCTGCCATCCTGCAGTTATTTATTGCATAGTAAAGTTACATACTTTGCTACCAAAATACTGTCTTTTCTATTATGTCTATATTACACCAGTTGCTATACTCTTGACTTTACTGTGCAATAAGCAGAACTGATCGATGTTGTTTAGAGCAAATAATAACTTAGTTAATGCAGATTTACTGGCTGCTAAATAGCTGTCAGATGAGAATACCCCTTCTAAAGATACACGTGGTATCTAGTATCTCTAGGGAGCATAGCAATGGATCACATCTGAAGACTGTCCCTGGCCAAGTATATAAGAAGTTACATACTTGACCCTAATGTTTGAAGCCAAGTTAAAAACAAAAAACAAAAAAACGAGTCTCCTAGCTTTTATTATTCAGCAGTGATAATTGTCATTCAAATTCTGCCTTCCCTAAAAATGTTGGCAAGACTGTGTCTAAAATAAGACAAATGCTCTGTCACCCCCCCACCCCACCCCCCCCACACACACACACACGATGTTTTGAAAGAAAACTGTTCCAAAAGAACTTGATCAGTAACTGAAGTCTTGACAAACAGAAGGCTCGGTTGGATCTGCTGATGTCCACTTGCAGGAACCCATGGCAACAGGAGCGAAACCTTTGAAACGGAGCACACGGTGCTTAGTTTACAACAGGCGCTCAGGGCCCCAGAGCAATGGCGTGGCCAGAGGGAAAGTGCTAACAATGGGAATCAGAACAACACATCTTTCACTGGACTTTTTCTTTCAGTATTTAACACCATCCCCAGCCTCACAGGACATTTGGCGCAAGTCTAGTTCTGTGTCAGGGTCGGCAGAGTTGTGTGTAGGCCAAATCGTTCCTTCCACTTCAAAGGATTCTTTAGGGCCAATGTATTAAACTTAATACTCAAATCCATGTGTGAGAAAACGTATTGTCCCTAAGGAACTACTTTCTTACGGATGATTGATGATACGTGTTTATTCATCCATTCAAATCTACGTAGAAGGTTTAGAAACAAAGGGTTTGCTGCATGTTGTGCGTGAAAATAAAGCTGATGTCTGTTTTTGGTGTTAGTAACAAGTCAACCATTAGTACTTAATGTGGGCATTAGAAAAACTTAAAAGTACAGAAAGTTAAAGCTGAGAGCTAGTATGCCTAGGCAGTGCTTGGCCTCAAGTGAATAAACTTTCCACGTGTTTTCCAGAAATGAGTTGCAGCAGATTGATGCACAGTTTTGTTTTGTTTTTTAATTTTAACTTTTTTGGAAGGAGATGTTTTTGTTTACGAATAGCCTTCATTTCTCTTGGTGCCATATGAAAAGAGGCTATAGGTAGCTTAGTTTTGGATATCCCACCATGATTGGGAACATAGTCTGTTGGACTAGGGATTAGAACACACACACACACACACACACACACACACACGAGTACACAGATCCCCTGGTCGTGATCTGCTTAATCATTTACCCAGTTGACTACCAGAGATGCTGGTGTTTATTGGGGGGACCAAGTATTTTGCCCTCACCAACTAAGATGCGCATGGTAAATGTATCAATGCTGCATGCCTCCATGCCGGGGGAAATGATCGCCTTTGGAATCCATAGGCCCGTCCTCCCTTCCCTTCTAGGTGGTGAGTCCTGAAGGAAAACAGAAAACTTTCCACTGCCCTTTGAAATTCTACACTTTTCATTCTTGCCTATGATTAAAAGATGCTTCAAATTATAGCTGCCCATGAAGAAGAAAAAAAAAATGTTGCATTTGTCTGCATTTCTTGAAGATTCAGCAGGCATTATACATGGTTTCCATTCTTCCCACTGTGAAAAGCGGCCCATGCTAATGATTTGCCTACATGTATTTGCCAGTTCAGTCAACAGATGGTCACTGGGTTCCAACTGAGAATTTGCCAGCTGGTGTTCAGCCTTGTGACTGCAGTAGGTAGAAGCACATTGCAAAGTTTCTAAACTCAGTGTTTTGCTGTGCACCCTCACTCACCATTATTACACTTAGAAGCCGGACTTGAATCACTTGCCTCAGAAACTGGGTAAGTGGTGGCCATTTTAGTTTCTAGCACTTCAAAGAGGATGCAAGTTAACAAGATAAAAATGCCATAAAAGAGGTTCAACAGCTCAAGCCCTCACGGCCTGATCTGAGGAGAGACCTAAGACCTAAGACATCAATTCTGACAGTTCCAGGGAAAGCCAGAATTTCCAAACTGTCGTTCATTAGTCCCACACGATTGCCTTATGAGCAAATTCTGTAAAGGTAGGGAGTCTGCGGAAAGGATGCCTGTTTCCCATACAATTCACATTGTGGTAACATGCAGTTAATGTGAGTGCCGAGCCCGTGGCCAGCCAGGTCGGGCAGCCTCAACCTACAGGTTTGAGTGTGCTTAGGAGACACAACGTGGCACCTGAGACCAAGGTTCGTGATCTGATGTGTAATAAACGTGCAGTAGATGAACCTACCCTTACGCTAGTAGCGTATTGAAGTGTTTTCCTCTTGGTGGGTGTCTCGTAGCCAGACAGGTTCCACATTATGTCATCTTGATGCAGAGCAGCTCCCAGAAACAATGGCAGCACTAAAGACTGGGGTTAAAAGGGGGACACAGAGCATCAGGAAGAAGTGCCTGAGGGCTCTGCGTGTTTGGACGCCCTGTTCTGCGGCCCTGGCTGGAAGCCCACGTGTGGGTTCTCCAGAGCCAAAGCTAAAAACGCCAGGTCTGGAGAAAAGACACATCCCCTGGGGGCATTGGCAATGCCAAGATCTAGAATGAGGCCCAACCAAGATACCTAAATAAGGAGGTAGAGGCCACGTAGTCAAAGCAAAGAATTGAAAACAATGTCCAACACAGAAGGTTTGGGGGTAGGAGGTAGGGGTGGAAGGAAAATCTGTGGAACCAGGAATTCTGGAGCTGAGAAGAGAGCAAGGGCAGCAGCTGCGAGCATACCTGGATGGGCTGCTGGTGTTTTTATATTGAATCACACGTGTTGGTGTGGTCCAGTGCGTGGACTTGCCCACACTGCAAGTCTCAGCCACAGGACAAATGCCCTGTGTGACACTTGTCTCTGCCGTGCGTCCTGCATCTTCCGCCCCACGCTACACAGCTACTCTTTGGCCCTGTCTATGCTCAGTTATCAAAGAAAAGGTATCAGATTACTGTTCTTCCCTAGAAGACCTCAGGCTGTAGGACCACGAGTTGTCTAGATGGTAAATGCCCTTGACATTTACGGAGTAGGAGCAGTTCTCAGAACAGCACCAAGATCAAGTGGTAGGGTTGCTTTATTATTATTATTATTATTGTTGTTTTTGATTTCAGTGCACTGTTTGTGTAGGATTCTCTTCTCCAGACTTAACCTTCCTACAGGAAAGGATACAAGGAGGTCCAGCACAAGCTGCTGCAGAGGAAGGAGCCATTAAAGTTCTCAGAGAGACCACAACTCCTTGTACTCGGAGAGGGGAGAAGCATTATAGCGATGCTGTGGTACATTCCTCCCCTTACTGTCCCAAGTCCCTCGTACCTGAGGGCGTGGAGGTGGGCGGCGGGGGGGGGGGGGGGGGGGGAGGAGGGGGGACTGTGGAAGAGAGGGAAGAGGGGCTCTTTATGCTTGCAGTGATTAGACATGTAAAGAACATTTTAGACGTGCCCATGTGCGCACACACACACACACACACACACACACAGGACCTTGGAGGGAGAATGGCAATCAGATTTACCATAAAACCCCACAATATCTCTAATAAACTAAAAATAGATCTCACTTTATTGTGGAGATGTAATGTACTCCTAGATGCAGAGTTCTATACAAAGCTGTTTTAATGCAGTTTTATACTAATGATAAACATCCACTTAGTACATCTTAAGTAAATAATGGCTTTCTGTAAAAATGAAAATGTACCCATAGCATATGGGAAAGCAGCCATCCGCAAGTTTAGACATTATTGTCTTCCTTTTGTCTCTAAAGATAGTATCAGCCAAGATGCGGTGGGTTTACAATTCATACTGAAGAAAGGGGGATATAAAATAGCTTGGCCATGATTTGGAATGAGCTGGAAAATAGTAAAGACCTTGGTTTAAAATTATGTTCTGTTTTAACTTAGCTAGGAATAAGAAACTGTGGCTCATTTATTTTAACGTGTGTCCCCCTCACCCAATTCAGTCCTGCACTCTTGCTTTCAGAATGAAATAACATACATTTGAGATAACTTTGCTACAAACACCACACACATCTGGCAACATCTGAATAGAAAATGACTCTGTGAACCACCTAGCCCTGGCCCCAAGCCTTCTCTGGAACAGCACTGTATTCGTGATGAGAATATTTTGTAAATAATAATAGTACTGACAGAAGTTAGAAATACTGTCTATGTATTGTTAATCCTCCTTAATATCAGAAAAATTTGTTTCATGGTTGAAAGTAGTTTATTTTAAATGGATAGATTCCATATGCTCTGAAAACCTTAAAAAATCATTGTTTGGACTCATCCACAGAATGAGATATACTTTCTTTTTTTAATTTATTTTTTATTTGTTTTAAGTTTATTTATTTTGAGAGAGAGACAGAGAGAGTGAGCAGGGGAGGGGAAGAGGGAGAGAGCAACAGAGAAATCCCAAGCAGGCTCCATGCTGTGAGCACATAGCCCGATGAGGGACTTGAACCTACAGACCTTGAGATCAGGGCCTGAGCTGAAACCAAAAGTCAGACACCTAACCAACCGAGCCACCCAGGTGCCCCGATAAACTTTCAAAAACCTTATGAAATTATTTCAGTATGTTCTTTTAGTATCACACAACTCAACAATGAAGAAAAGTTAAAGGCATGAAAATAATCCTAAGTGTCAATTCTGCCTTTCAAAGTTTATAATACCAGGATGTGAGAGAAATATATCATTTTAAATGCCACCAACCATGCAGAGTCATATCACATGTTGAAATAAACTAGACTTTCTGTAGCTTACTTTTTTTTCTGGGGTACTCAGTGAAGAAACTGACACACACATAATTTTTCACAGAAATGTTATTCACTCTGTTTTCTCTACGTGTTCAGTCTTTGGGACTTAGCCAAAATAAGAATTAAGTTGGAGTCAATTAAACCAATGTGACACACACAGCTCTCTACTTTCAAAGAAAATAGGGGCATATGGACCCTCCTCCATTGTCACTTCACCATACAGAAGATTGCATAGACGGTCAAGAACTACCCATAAGGCCTCTGCTCTTACAGAATTCAGGTTGTGGCCTCTTTGAGGCTGACAGATATGCAGCTTCTGAATGTACTTCTTAAAATGGCAACATGCCAGAATCCTATTCGTAACTAAGAGAAGCCCTCATCAGATACCCAGCCCCGATTCTGCTGTCTTTTCAGGTATTTGCAGCTAAGACCACAATATTTCACAAAGGCATTATCAGCAAGTATGGCTGCTCTACATTGCTAGTGCCTTTAGCACGCAAAGTAAATTTTTTTCAAAAAGGCGCGAGAAATAGAAAATGTAGAATGAAACCAAGTATCCAGAGCCCTAAGTCAGCACCCTAATCTTTTAGCTTCTGTTTGAGGCTAGCCGGAGGTCAGCAGAAGTCAACGGATCCAGCAAGAGCTGACCTCAGTGGTCTCCCAGGGTAAAAAGCAAAGGGTGAAGGCTTAAAAAAAAAAAAAAGAGTTGCTTTCTATTAAATGATCTAGCAATGATAGTATCATCTAAGGCAAAGACTCAGTTAATACACCATCTAATTAATGTTCTTTTTAGTTTGTTCACTTTTAAGAGCTGATGTTCGAGTTTGGCTTAATGACGGAACTCTCAACATTACCAAGCAAGATATTTCTTAAGTGAGACAATAATAGTTACAGTGCAGCACGAGAGCTTTCAAAGCACTTTATTTCACTTGCTCCTTCTCACCCTCTTATGATGTCATTCTGTTCCATGGGAAGACTCTGTAAATTGGGAAGCGTTAAGTGACTTGCCCACTGTCCCACAGCTGCAATTAGAACTGAGCTCTTCTGACCCTCTCCAGTGCTCTTACAGGGAAAAGAACAAAAGAGAACTTTTTAACATAAATACAGTTTACGCTGAAAACTTGCTCAGCAGTTTCTGTGATTCTTCCATGTTTCGGTTTCAACAGCATCCATAATCTCAAGGTGTATTGAGAATACCCACAAAGAGCTCAAGAAACCATTTAACTTATATCAAGAACTAAACAAACCCTGGTTCAGTGGAAGACATTGCACAGAGGTAGATTTCAGGTCAATCAGGATCTCACAACAATTAAAACTGGTCCAAAGATGGGAGGAAATTGGCTAAGATCCCGAAGTCGCTCAAGTCAAAGAGCTTCTCACGTCTCTGAGGGACTGTGCTGGGACATCTGAGTCCCCTTCCCAGCTTGAGAGTCTGAGATTCTGTGTCACGCAGTGGACTATCTTTAGCAGAACAACTGGCGAATTCCCTTACACCTCTTTGAAGTTGCAGACACTTAATAAGACTGGGGAGAAATTCATTCCCAGAACCTGAAGAGAATCTCATCTGGTTTGGGGATCAAATAAGTCACTTCTTTGATAAACAGCTGCTTCTGTAGCATTCTGTCTACACTGTGAATAGAAAGGTATTTAGGGAAAGCACTTCTCCTTAAGAAGCACAGAGCTAGAGATAGACACAGGTCCTGTCTGTCTCTATATACAGACTTTTAAAATTATATACTGACGTCAAACTTTTGGCAAGGTACAAATCTGACAAAATTCACTGGATTATGAAAGGGGGAATAAAACAGCAAAAGTGAGACACATGTAGCTTGGATTTTTTTTTTTTTAGAACAAAACGTGTGCTTCCATATCTAGATATGATGAAAACTGACCCAGGTAACATGGTATCCCACGGTGTTTTAATATGTAGTACTTGAGAGGGTGCTTTCTAAGGGCACCCTAATAACACCAACAAGGTCAATGGTACTTAATTTCCTTTTGGCCTCATCACAAGTAGCCATCAGTTTATTCTGAAGCATGAAGGCTGCACAACCAATGGAACTTTATCCAATCCATGCAGTGTCCCCAGAGTTGTTCTTACTCAGAAATTTTCACATCATTTCAGAATCTAAAGATACGTCCTTCCAATGTCATTTAGGTGACTTCCATGGATGAAGTATGTGTTTTATAAAAAGACAGTTTACTGGGTTTTTTTCCAGTTATAACACAGCCTTACCATTTCCAAAAGCACTGTTCCGGGGGGCGGGGGGGGGGGGGGCAATTCCCCATTTCTGTGTATATTCTTGGGAATCTATAGAATTTAGTGGATAAAAGGCTGGTTTGTCAAAATAGCCATTTTTAGAATTTTCCTTAATATAACAAATGAACATACAGTTCCCAAGGAAGAACATGAGGAAAAACATGTATGCTTATAGAGGGAAGTTTGACTATGCCACATTCATATCCTGTAACTTGAAGGTGATCAGAGTTCGTAGGGTGAGCGTAACGCTAAAGACCTCGTAATAGTACTAGATGTATAACGTGGACTCTGCCATACGGTGTTTTTTTCCCCCGCATATTTTCATAATGGCCGTTAGAGTAACAATTACCCCATCCTTCATTCTGACGCCTCTGAAATATATGGTGACAACCCCAAGGTTCCAGAGTCCATCCATTTTCTCACCTGATGTCATTTTGCTTGATAAAGAATTTTAATAAGTTACCCAAAGTTAAATAACAATAGCACATGATCTTGTATGGGTTCAGGCTCATTCTTGGTCTCCACTTTCCTTCCTGTCTCACGGAATTCAATCAATTGTCTGGTATTTGATCTGTTTTATGGGAGCCAGTCACTGTCTCTGAAATTATGCCAAAGGGTAACTAGGAACTGACTCTAAACTCAGTTAACTACATGGCAGTCTCATAAAAGACAAAGGAGTTCAAGTAAGAAAAGATTGTATCAGATGTCATAGAGATGAAAAGGAAACAAATCCAACAACTCCTCCATACCAAGCACATGTATACGAGTATATTTTCCCCAAGGAATCCTTGATGCTGGTGTTACTGTCTCCACCCGCACAGGTGATTCTCCTGAAACTCAGGTGAGGTAGGCGCCTGTCGTTCTCGCATCCCAAGTCCATGCTCCTTCTATTGTGCTGCCTTGTTTCTCTCCAGAGACACCAGGAGTCCTAGTTACATGGAGGTACATTGAGGGAGGAAAATCCCATCTTTTCCCTACTGTGATATCCTATTTGGAAAAAATAAAGCAAGTACATAGTTTCCGATAATACCCCATCTCCCCAACTTTCCTAACCTTCCCTTTTAATATCCCCTTAGGGTTTGTTTTCCTTTTTTTGCAATAATTCTTGTTAACACCAGATTCAGTACGGCCCCAAACATGGTGTTGGCCTGCACCAGGAACATCAGGGAAATGGGTTGAGAAGACCACAGCATGCCTCTGTGTTTTTAAGGAGCTCCAGGGGCACCCCATACACTCTCCCTGATTCACTACAGCTGCTGAGTACTGCCCAAGCAAAGCCCTTCCATGAATTCCTCTGCTCTAAGCCAGCCTTCCGTTGGAGCTCTGACAAAACAGACTGAGAAGGGCAGACACTTTTGTCCCCCTTACACAGTGAACGTTCATTCCCCTTTGGCTTAATCCTTAAAATAAATGTTAAACTGGATTCAATGAACGCCCCAGTATATCAGACAGTTGGTAGTGTCTTGTGAGACCTGAGGAAAGGGTTGGCCAGAACTGAACTTGACTGTAATACAAGACCATGTTCTATTATTGTTTAACTTTGGGTATTTCTCCCCTAGGAGGAGGACAGAGGAGAACTAACCAGCTCCAGGACCAAGGTAAGAGGGGAGTTTTCTTTCAAAAGAATGGGTTCCATCCATTTGAAGGAAACCCCTCCCCCACCTGTTTTTCAATCCCTTTTTCTTTATACATTTATATTTTTTAACCCACGCATTAGGAAATCAGCTTGCCACCTGTGCATAACAGTCACTTGAACATCCCCTTACAAATGTGATAGCAGGGAAAACTAGTCATATCTAGTTATACACGAATGCATTTATGTTTTTCATCATCATCAAGTATCAGTGCTAGTCTTCCACTAAGGATCAATCTCTTGCATAGGCCTTAGGAAGTTACCATCGGCTGTTCATTTCTCTATGTGTAGAATACAGATAGGAACTGTTCTTCAAGCTGTCATGAGTAATGGGGTTACAGAAATATCGAAATGAAAATCCAAAGGATTTCTATAGAAAAAATAGTATTCTTAAGAATTTTTTACTAAAATAAGCAGCTGATAGAATTTAGATGGTATATAATTTGGAATTGGCTCAGGCTAGATTTTGGGTGTGCAGGCAGTGTAGATTTAATGAGATGTTTAAGGTACCATATGAAAACTGGATAGAAAAATGAGGAAGGGGAGCTGATACTGTCTTGAGCAGTGTTTCTTCATGCTTCTAGAGACTTTCGGGCCTTGGGTATCACTTCTAAGTGGTTTCCATTGTTATCTCTCACGTTCTATGTTGCTGTCCTTGGAAATCATCAGTATTCCTTGTCTTTGGTACTGTTTTCGCCTTGGTCCTTCCAAGGGGGAAGAAATCCAAGGCGAGAAACAAGTGAGAGAATTTAATTGCATCCAGAATTTGAGATATCGGAAGAAAGGTAGAACTTTGGGCTCATGAAAGGACAGCTTCTGTCTTCCTGGCCCTCTCTTGTGTGACTCCAGTAGATTTTAGGGAAGCTTGAGGATCAGACAATGGACATACCTGAGGCTTGAGAAGAAAGGGAGCTCAGAAAGGAGAGGAAATGCAGGAAGAATGAGAATTCAGGCGATTTGTTGCCAACAGATAGTTGTCATTCAGAAACAGTTCTGGCTGTTTCCTTACAAGAGGGTTCAGAAGCTCGGCATCACCTTCAACTTGGATCGTTGGGGCTTTTTAATGAAAGAAAATCACTTCAGACGGTATATTTTTGTTAGAGATTGTTTTCTTCTGAGCAGGAACCTCAGTAGTCATGTGATTAGGAACGTCCATGAGAAGGCACATGTGAAATAGCAACTTGATTTTAACTTGATTTAACGCAAACTATTTTTTGTAGCCGACAGCATCGCAGTGGTCACCAACCAGATACAGAAACCTAAGCGCTCGGCTTTCTGCAGATATTTCATTTTGTCGTCAGACGTCAGATAGAACCTAGTTTTTACTTTCCCGCTCACTGACTCCCCTAAGGAAAAGCACAGGGTATATTTGAGGCTCATTATTCATTCCTGAACTTTAAGATGCCTGATGTATGGCTTGCCTAAGCCGTGACACAAAGAAGGAATATTACCTTATTGTTACAATATCATGTAGTGGACCAGTTATGTATTAGAATTTGATATCCACCCTGACACTAGTTGTGTCAGGCATATTTGTTGTATAATTTGAATTTTATGAAATGCTCCACGGTAAGCCCATTCGGGGAAAGCATTGGTGCTGGTTCTGTGGTGGTTCTTTTAGGCAAACTGCCCTGGAGATGAATCACCGTTATTGATTTGTTGTGTTTTGTTGCTTTGTAAACAGAATAGTATTGATCTCCTATCTACCAGTTACATGCAGTTTCTTAGGTACATTAAAAGTAGCGAACGGAAATGGTAGCTTAAGAAGTTGCCCAAGTACTGCTGAGGAGCAAGTAACCAAAAGGCCACGTGCTGTGGTCTAGTGTGAACACCACTAGAGGCAAATGTAGGCGAAACTATCTGAAGAATTTAAACTTTTTGGCGTTTTCGCGCTTAAATTGTTTAATACAAGTAAATTAGAGGATACCTTTCTGTTTTGAAATCTGGTTGTGAGCCCTGTTGCTCTCAAAGATAAGCAGCTTTGTGCTTCACTTAGAATGGCATCAACTTAAAATTTTTAAAGACACGGAGGCTTAGAATTCGTAGGGTTGGGCTATTGTTAGAGAGCAACAGAAAAAGCACCTGCCTTTCAACGGTAGGTTCACACAGCGTCCCCTCCAGTGCTGATTACCTTAGAATCCCTTCTTGTCCAAGACCTGTTTTTGTCAGTCTCCCTTTTCTGGTTATGCTCTTTTCCCACTTAACCAAAACCCAAGCCAAAAGTTAGGGTAGATGAAACAGGAGTGATTACAAGACATTTCAAGCTATATATTTCAACTTCTGACTAAACAATAGTCTGTCGTGAAGGAATCTGGTGCTGTAAATGAAAGAAAATTTGGAACTTTATTTTTTTCTTTTAAGAGCTTGGTGGGAAAGTTAAAATATTTGTAGGTAAAGGTTTACTAGACATATTTAGTGAATTAAATACATAAATACACAGTAAAATAAATCTTAATCAAGTTAAACCAGACAGAGTTGGCATTTGATAATCTGTTGATGAGAAATGTAATTCTTAAAATAAAGTACTGAATTATTCTGTTCTCAGTAGTATGTTTAGTAACAGAAGAATTTTCTAAAAGTGACATGTTTTATTTGCTACACTTAAATAGATTAGTACTGAATTACAAAAATGCCATTATCTGGGATTTTTATCTTAGAGTTTCATTGGAAATGTCTGATTTCGCTTCATATTCACAACAAGCTTGTATTTGATTTTATCGTTTAGTATTTTTTCCTTGCCCAGCTACACAGATCGAGCTGGTAACCCCTTCATTTTAACACTCTTTAATGTCACTGAAATATTACCTTAGATCATTTTGTTTATATGATGGACAAAATTGTTTGCCATTATTCATAAAAATAGCTAGAGTAATTGTTATGTCCCTTTTGCCAATATTTAGCAGACAGTTTGGGAGCCTTTTGCTTTATCTGTTTTGTTTTAAAACCCTCTCCATACCACGTCTTTCCCAAATCCATTAGGTTTCATGGTCAAAGGAACTCCCTTTTATGGTTCAGCACAGTCTTCTTTCATTTGAACAGGCTGCTTGAAAAGTAGCACCTTAAATTAATCCCTGAGTGTAGGGATTACACCCACTGTGGTTCTTGCCCTGCCTTGGGGGTGAATATGGTATAAAGTCCCACAGTCACTGTCCTCCATGGAGAAAAACTGTGCCAAGATAACACGGTACAGTAGTGTATGACTCAGAGCAAGTGTGAGTGCTCCAGACAATAGAAAACTTGAAGGAGATAGAGTCCAGAGTATCTGGGATGGACCTCATAAAGGTTCAGGTGTACTAGGTGATAAATACTAGTTGAATGAATAAGTCTAGGAGTGATGACTGGAAAATGGTAAGGACTTTAGAAAAGCTGGGGTGGGGGGAAAAAAGAAATGTCTGGTGAAGGTTCTGTCATGAGATTGGAATCAACTGTGAGTAAAATATTTGGGGGACTTTCAGGAAACTAGCCTGGCTGGAGGCAGAGAAGGTCTATTTGGGGAATTAGGGTGGTTAAGAGACCAGGCTTCTGTGTTAGAAGGATCCAGGTTCTAATCCCGCCTATACCAGTTACTAGCCATGTGGCTTCAATAAGGATTCAGGGAAAATATGGAGAACTTGGGACAGAGTCTGGCCCAATCAAATATAATTAAATTATACTTTAAAGGTATATATAAGCTGAATTGTTAGGAAGCCTTGAATGTCAGGAAAAAAAAATAGAATAGTATCCTTGGAGGCAGTCATGAGTCAGTAAGGGTTTTTGACAAAGCACAGTGAATAAGCAGAGAAGCATGGCCGTTCTGAGTCTGGGTAGCTCAGAACAGACTGAGACAATCTGTGGATCTTGTTTCAGGTAATAAAGGCTTTCCCTGAGGTAATAACAGTATAATAAGAATGAAAATATAAATTTGGGAGACACCTTTTCAGGAAAAAAAAAAGTTCTTAATGGATAATTAGCTGTAAGAAAGGAGAGGAAATGAAAATTCAAAGAGGAGATTGAGTTTCTGTGATGGAGCTTCGCTATTCATTGTTTTTACATTTCTCCATCTTCTGTGAAACAGTTTCTTTATGATGCTGTCCTTGGGATCCAACATTACCTGTCCTGAAAGATCAGAACTTAAATCTCTAGGAACCTAGTATGTATCGAACTAGACCCGTCTTATTCCAACCTTAAGAGAGAAAAAGGGTTACCATCTAATCACATCAAGTGATTTTACGTAAAGGTTATGGGTACGGCTTTTTAAAGAAGGTCATCTACGCTTCTTCCTTCTTGCATATTTAGGAAGGATCAATTTCAGTTGATAAGACCTCATGCTTTTGAAGCTTTATCTCAGCTCCAAAAATACTTAGCCAGAAGGGACAGAAGTTGTAGCAAATATATCAGTCAAGTCTCCACCAAGGATCACCCCCAGGAAGCCTGACAAACAGGAAAAAGAAAATTTCCATTGGAGAACCACAATAGGGATGAATAAATAGTTTAGCTACACAGGAACGGATACCAACAGAAGGAAAGTTATCCTTGTACTGTGGGAAAGAGCACTGGACCAGGAGACAGGAGACCTGCATCCCAGCTGGGCCTTGGTGAGCAACTCACCTAACTTTCATTAGACCCCACTGACCACAACTGTAAGATGAGAAGGTTTGAGACAACCTCTTAATTTTTTTGACCCCCCCCCAAAAAAAAAAACAAAACTGCTAGGATTCTAGTTCTTTAAAGCAATTGCTGGAAGTTTTGAAAAATCAGCGAAGGCAAGAAAAGGGAAATGCGATTGTTTAGAATTCTGGAAATCATCTAAAGAGAATAAGGAGGGTGGTCTAAGAGATGAAGGAACCCAAAGTCAGGGATGAAGCAGAGGCCACACAGCAAATTGTGGGCCACGCAAGGCATCTGTGTGAAAAGCCAAGTACTGCTGAACAGCTCGCACATGGCGAATGGTGACAGCCACCAGCTCTCCCATTTTTGAAATTTTACTTTAATAATAATCACACCTAAACAAGTGAATGATATTCGGAGACAACCCAAAGCACATCACAGTCTGCAGGTAGCTATGGTCTCCTCTTGAAACAAAGCCCTCTTTTGTATGATGCAATCACAGATAATGATAACAGAAACAGTGTGGCTTGGGGTGTGGAACTTAGCCCGTATCCTCTCCAACAGCACCCCAAGACCACCACAAATAAAAGTTACATTATTTGCTATGAATAATTAACATTTTCTCCATATCACGGAAGGGTAACCGGAAGTTTCTTTCAACAGTTTGTATTTTTAATTTTTATTAATATAACATACTTATATATGTTATATATATACATAATATAGCATACTTAACATATATATGAATATAACATAGTCTTTATGAAGCCCCACACATGAAGTGCTTGCAGAATAATTCCAAATTCAGGCTAGTATGGTGGAAGTTCCTTCCCACCAAATCACAGTCTAAAACCTCCTCTCTATGAAAATTCTGGAGCAACCATCGGTCATAGAAATATTTTTATTCCCTTCCCTTAATAGACATACTTGAAAGTAGTCAATTAATGTAAAATAAGTGTTACTCGAATCTGGAACAGATACTTCTTATCTGTGTTCATGATCGCCTTTCCAAGGTCTGTGGATCCCCAGTCTCTGATTTTGTATGCTTGTTCATTTGTCCTGAGAAAGTATCCATAGCCTGCACGACTTCTAAAAGAGGTCCCTGACCCAGAGGAAGGTGGAAAGTTCTACTCTGTGACCTAAAATTGACAAAATCATGAAACTAAACCACATGAAATATTTGTAACGATTACATTTTTAAAAATTTAACACCAAAAATAGAATTAAAATTTTCATTTATCATAATCTCTAGCTAGTGCTCTAAGTTACTGGCAGGCATCCTCACAAAAATCACAACGTTGTCTTCAACGAATCACGTTCCTCAGACCCAGTCCTGAAATAGAAATTAGTCATGCAAATTCCAAAGAACACACAATTTAGAGACAATTTCTGGAATCTAACGCAGTATCTACTCAATTTATTTAGTTGTCTTTGACTCACTTGGAGTGTGAAATGTCAGAGGACTGTATACATAAGTTAACCGCGTATGTGTCATCCAAAATCCAACACAAGGACAGTAAATCCTTCCTTACCAAAGTGGTGTCCAAATGTTAATGATACATCATGTTGGGTCTGAGTTGTCTTTCCACTTAAAAAAATGTTCCCTCCCAATTTTGAGATTAAATTATGAGTTGGTTGGTGCCATTTTAGCAAATCTTACCTGTCAATGTGTGAGCAAAGTGGGATGAGAACTTACTATCTTTTCTAAAAACATTTGCATATATATGCAGAGCAATTTCAGCCCAAATTCTACCTTTGGAAATAAGTGCACAAATCCAGTGAAGCGAAAAGAGCCATGTGCTTGTTTACGGGAAGGAGTAGTTTGGAAAGAATGGTAATAGCAGCTACAAGTTAAATTGAAAACTTAGTGGAGCATTGATAATGCTAAGACCTGGTTGCTCTTCAGCCCTTCAACAGCTGAGAAAGGGTAGAATTGTGGACACCAGTGCCTTTCCTGAGAAGCAGACATACTTAGTTCTTACCTCCTTATCATCTGACAACCTATTGATTTTTATTTACTTATTCTGTTTTCTTGGTTGATAGCATAGTTCTTTCAATGACTTTATACAAAGATCTGGAGTTGTTGTTGTAACTCCTCAGTTTTGTGGCTGATTTTTCCCCAACCCCGTTAAGTGAGGGGATGTTGCTAATTACACCCCAAAAGTAAAATCCCATATGATATGTGCTCCTCTCTACCTATCTCATCTTATTCTATGGGATAGACTTTGCTGTATGTCACCCTTGTGACAACAGTGGCATTGCCACCCTCATTTAAATAATAGAACCAAAAGTCTACGCAGAGTCTTATTTCATTTTTTTTTAAGGGTATTTATTTTTGAGAGAGAGAGAGAGACAGAGCATGAACAGGGGAGGGTCAGAGAGAGAGGGAGACACAGAATCAGAAGCAGGCTCCAGGCTCTGAGCTGTCAGCACAGAGCCTGACGCGGGGCTCGAACCCATGAACTGTGAGATCATGACCTGAGCTGAAGTCGGATGCTCACCTGACTGAGCCACCCAGGCACCCCAGTGCAGAGTTGATTGTTATTCATTTTTCATGAAATTACTCTTTTCTTAGTAGAGTCGTCCTGGAAATGTTTCTGCATATATTTATCTGCTGCATAACAAAGCTTAAATCCAATGAGTTTTCCAATCTAGAATTTTAGTTTAATTTCAAGAAAGAGATACAGTAAATATGTGCTATGTTGAAAGATTTTTTTTTTTCATTTAAGAAAAAAAAACCTCCATAAAATGAAAAGGACTTTGTTCTTAGAATCTCTACTACTACTTGTTTGGGGGAAAACGTAGTTGCCAGCCATGAAAACTCTTTTACTAAAAACAGAAGTATATCCATATTTTTTTAATGGCCCACTTAGCAGGATGCCAGTGTACTCACAGTGACATCTTTTTAATGAAGCCTAAGGGGAAGAGCTCACCTTGTCTCTGCAGATATGTGTGTGAGACAGCCAGTCTCTGCAGACCACAGAGAGTTCTATTAACCTCCTGCAGATCCTATCTGAGGGGGTGTGCCCGCTAATCTGTGTGTTACTCATCCTTCTCAGCCGGACCCCTCCCCCTCAGATGAGACAGAATCTTGGTGGAAGCCAAGTGCATCACATGCCCTCCAGCCTGTGGCTAGAGGACAGAACCAAGTGGACCAAAGCAAACCACAGCATCAGGAGCAGTGTTTTTCTGATGTCCTTAATAATAACTCCTGAAGTCCACCATTTCCCCATTTCTGTTGTTTTTGGACCCAAAATAGAATGTATATTTTGGTTTGCATAAAGCAATTCTTGTAGGCATTAGATTATAAAATAATATAACATTGTAAAATAATCGAGAAGGTTTTGCTGTTTGTTTTTACTGATTAATAAAGTATCACTTTATTGTAGAAAATGGGGGGTGGGTGGAGAAGGATAAAAAGCAAAATGCAATCCAAATTGACCATAATCCCTACATCCAGAGATAGCTCTTTGCTGTATTTTTTCTAATACTTGTCTATTAATGTCTCTCTCTATAAATATATATATATATATATTTTATTCTTAAAGTCATAGTGAACATACAAATTTCTTTTTTCACTTAACATTATACTGTAATTATTTTTCCGTGTTGTTAAAAACTTTTAATGGTTGTAAAAAATTCAGTCATAAGACCAATTGGTGCTTATGAATAAATACCACCATCATCTCAGGAGCTTTGTAAAAATGTAGATATGCTGCCCGCCCCCCCCCCCCGCCCCAATTCAGAGGAATCTGATACCACAATGTCAGGCCTGATCATCTGTATTTGTAGTAGTGATTCTATACCCAGATCAAGCTTGAGAATCACCGTTATACCCCCAAATCTACTTAATCCTCCCCTCCTCTGGGGCGTGTACATTGCTTTCAATGTTTTGCTACAGAAATATACTATGAGATTTATTCAGCCCCTTTATCAGCATTGTTGATAAACTTACTAGAATTGATACCTCAAAGGAGAATTCTTATTAACCAATTACATTACTATTAATCAATTAATGTTATTATCAACATTATCAATAATTTCCAAGAACAGGAATTGTTTTCAAGCTTTTATTGTATAAAATCATCTTATTTCCCTCTTAGTTTTTAAATTCTCTCATCAGTGGTTTAGGACGCACATCTTATAAAATCCCTGACCATACTGAACATCATCTTTACTTTTATCTTTCCTGACATGAGTGGCCAAGAATTGAATTAGCAAAGAATTGTCTGAATTCACATCAGCTTAATTCCAGGTTAAGTTGAATTATTTTTGTATGGTTTGTATGTCTTTCTGCATAAATCATCTACCAATGATTTTAAAGGGATTTTGCTGATTTTAAAGGGATTTTCTTATCTGTTTACATAATATCTTATGGATTTACACAATTTTTAGTTTTTTTAAAGTATATTAAGATTTGTGGTGACGGACTATAAAAGCCGTGTCCTAGCATCATTCAGGGAAATATTTTGGACATTTGAACACCTGATATTTAAATTTGGTAGAGAGTTTAGGGGCCCCTGGCAGCTCATTCGGTGGAGTGTGTGACTCTTGGTCTCAGGATTGTAAGTTCAAGTCCCACATTGGGTGTAGAGATTACTAAAAATGAAATGTCAAAACATAGAGAAAGAGAGAGAGAGGTTGGTATGAAGAGACCATTCTGGTTAAGAGAGCACAAGCCTAAAGGTGACAGGACTTTCTCATGTGTGTATCATTAATAGATCCTTTCCTATACGAATAATGAAACACCAGCAAAATTACACAGCAGGTTAGACAAATAGACTGTCCATACATCATTGATCTCATCACCGACAAGGAAATATCCATCCTATTAAGTAAAATGGGGTTGAGTTTGTTTTAACCAGATTAGATATGATGTTGCCAACTATTTATTCTACAAACTGCTTATGCCTTAAATATCCTGTGTACAGATATTGACTAAGTCTAGGGCTTACATATCAGTCCTTTACAGTAGTATTCTTATACCCAGGAAATCATAAAAAATACTTTCCTAAACTTAAACTTTAAAATTGTTCTTATTAGGTAAATATTTTGTCAGATGTAAATTTTGAAACCTCACTGACAGAAAAATTATAACAAATACGGTCCAGAAGTAAATGTAATGAGTAAGGCATAAATTAAGCATAAAAGCATGTCCAAACCTGTAGAATTTAATGATAGATTATTTATGGAAGGGTGCAATGAGAGATAGATGTCTTAGCCTGAATTTAAGCGTGCTTTTAACAGGAAAATCTTACTGTTCCCTGGATGAATTTTCCCAATATTACTAGACGGGAGAGGTTTGGGTTTGTCGGTTCCTGTCGCAAGGCTTTTGTTCTGTGTGGTGTTTCCGTGAGAGTCTGATGAACAAAAATGGGTCCCAGATGCTAGGGCAGTGAGCTGAGGGTTTTCATAATCTGCAGCTCAACTGAAGGAAATTTCAGGAGTGAAAACCTTGGGAAGTTTTCCTGAGGTCCTAGAGTTTGGCTACGTGAGCATTTTCATTCCTCCCTGCATCAAGTCCCCCATCATCTCAGTCTTATTAAACAGGCTGTTTGGAGAAGGGTTTTTCTTAAGTAGAATTCCCCTGAGGTATTCAAGGCAAGAAGTCAGTTGCCTGAGTCCTACTTCAGTCTATAAACAGGTCATTGCCAACACACCTGGGCTATCGATTGTGGTTTACACATCCAGCAAGACTGTGGTCACTTACTGTTTCTTCTTTTAAATGGAAACAATCCATTCATTTGAGTTTACATGTAAAAGCTGCATTTTACAGAATCAAAGGAATCATTAATGTAAGGAATAGCCCACAACCTTTTTCTTCTATGTCTTATCATCTTGACAGACCACTATTTCAGCTTCTCTGAAGTTTAATCAGGACAAGACTATCCCGTATCATTAATATATGTTTCTGACATTGATTTTCAAATCTGTGTCTGAAAGGTATGAAGGCGGTGGCAAAGCAACCATAAAACATGCTGCCACAAGGATCTGCTTTCTCAGTCGCTCATTCATCCCACTACTTAGGATTTCCTTAAGTTTGCTTACAATTACTCCTTCAGGGTTCCCTTTTCTCTTGCCGAGATTAAAAAAAAAAAAAAAACTTTTAAATCTATTCTAGCACCAGTGAGTGACGTCATTTTATGTATTTTTTAAGTCATTTGACGATGCTCATTATTAATAATGTGTAAAGGCAATGTGTTCCATAAATGAGGTAGGACAGATATTCAAACGGTCCTTACATATGTGGTGAATGCTGCAGTTTAAATGACAATCTAAGGAGGCTGCTAGACCTATGTGGTTATACGAAGAAATTGCATCTGTAGTCAGACACTTGTAGAACACAGGCAGTTTGAATATGCAAAGCAATCTTGAATCCATAAAGACTTCTTTCTGAATATTAATTATAAGTTACCTTCTATGCATCATTAAAGATAAGTAAATTTGCATATCATAGTGTTAAGTGGACTTTGTCAAGGGACCACATGTTTCTGGAAGGAAAACATGTGGATCGGCTGTGAACTGGGCAGTGACTTACCTACTGGTCACCTGTATTACATTAACCAAATACAGATGTACATACACACACATACGGATAGCAGTGTGAAACTAAACTGGTTTTACATGGCCTGTTAGATGATATTAGAAAGACAATGTCATAGAATAATTTTGCGGAAAACTTTATTCCAGACAGTTTTCTCAACGTGAAGCTTTTTTTCCTTATCCATTCCTTTATTTTGCTTTTTGTTTTCTCCTGTGCTGTGGAACTGTCTTTGGATATGGCTAATATAACCCTGTTAAATAACCCTCTCATGAAATGACTTCAGTTTTATCAAAGGAATGGTCTAAACCAACATATACAATTATGGGGATACGACTTCAATAAAATAAATATGATATGAATGTTTAAGAGTAAAATAAAGTGGATTATAAAAATAATTTTCTCCAAAACAAAAAAGTTTAGTAGTTCAGTTTAAATCATTGGAAGACAAATTTAATTTGTTGTAGACACAAAATAAATTAAAATTACTTTCTTCCCCCCCCCCCCCCAAATTTTTTAATAGGTCTCTCTTTCTTCACTGAATATTCATTCCTTCTTAAATTTCAGTCTGGTCTATTTGGTGATTAAACCAACCACCTGACAGTGTCCACTTTAGGAAGTGTATTAATTATTTTACACCAGTAGTGTGGCACTTACTGGGGAATGTGGGAACAGCTGATTATTTACTTCGCATTTTGTAAATGGTAGTCTCCCTCTCAAGAAGTTAGTAGTACCCTCAAAGTGTATGGTTTACTCACGGGAAATGTCTATTCTCCAAGTGGATCAGACTGTCCCAACCCTGGAAAATGAACATTGTTTACGTGAAATAAACCCTTTTTAAGAAAACAAACACTTCAATAGGCTGATAGTGGTGAAATACATGATACTTTATACTAGTCCACAAAACGATATTTCACTTGCAAATCAATTTTCAAGTGCTGTTCATTAATATGCGGTTGTTTTGTTTTATTTGTAATTCATCTGGTATTAAGTAATCCCCAAACTCAGAATTCATCAAAGAGCATAACCCAAATGCTCAGTCTATAAAGCCACTCTTTTGCTTTAACAGAAATGTCATTAAATGCTGGGAAAACCTCTTGAAAGAGATAATGTCTCATTTAAAAACTATAACTTGAAAGCAAGTAAGAAACCAAGTACCTGGGAAGCAAAAGCCCATGACACATCTGTAATCCCTTTGGAAAATCTTTTCTATCTGCTCCCTCATTCCCCGATAGAGATACCCACAGAGGCAGTCGAATCTCAAGTGTTTGTGTGCAAAGTCCACATCACATGCAGGAGGACTTCCTGGGGTTTCATTACTTAATGTCAACAGTCAAATTGGCTGTGGGATCCTGGTTTCTAAAGAGCATCCAAAGCCTTTAAGAATCAGCACAAAATTCAAATGTAAGATCTTTTCCCAAAGGTCTCCCGCTAGCTTTCTCTTGAATATCCCCTGACTTGTAGCCCAGGTAACATGCAAATCCAGATTCAGGGGCCAACGAATAGAACAAACTAAGCTCACACAGACTATAAAGGGAATAATAAGTAAGCCTTTTCTTGGTTGTCAGGACAAAGTGGCTGCCATTTTGATCTGTTCATGCTGTGATGTTTCTCTTTCTGGGGATGAATTTTCATTTCAGTCTCTTTTTGGTTGTTGACCTTCTTAGAGGCAGAGGAATTTTAGACACCATTCTTTCTCAGTTACTAGTAAATTCAAGTTTATTGCTGTTTTGCAAAAGAAAACGAAAAAGAAATCTCTTGTCGCTGGTCTGACAACAAATGAAGTCTGAGCTTGAACAGCACATGTTTGATCCCCTCTGAAATTAGTTACAATCGCCCTTGGTTTGGACTCCAGTGGAAGGGGGGGGGGGTGCAGGATGGCAAAATGAGAGGTTTATTTAGCGTCTGGGAGAAGCTTATAAAAGAGCTTACGTCCTCATTCCTGCTAACATCTTAACAGCTGTGCAGTTTCTTACAAAATATCTTTTATCGTTTCAAGAAATGCTGTTAACCTGGCAGTTTTAAAACTGAATGAACAAGGCCTGTTGGACAAATTGAAAAACAAATGGTGGTACGACAAAGGAGAGTGTGGCAGCGGGGGCGGTGACTCCAAGGTCAGCCTCAATGTCACCACAAGCGGGTAAACAGTATGTACAGTAACAGGTGCATCTGCTGGGAGACGGGGTTTGGGTCTCTGGACACGGCCAGAAATGGCGAGTCAAGTCCCTTTGAAACCTAAGTATGCAATTACTGTCAAAGCAAAAATATTTGCAACTGGAACCAATTTGGGGACACGCTCAGCAGCCTAACCGAAATAGTCACCACCCGGCTCTGGCTTCAAAGAGGTTATGGAGCAGACGCTGTAGTCCTGTGCACCTCATCTTACAAAGCAGGGAGGGATCAAGTCTTGAAAAGGACAATTTAGTGAAGGGAGCAGGGTGAACACAGAGGGTAAGCCTGTGTGCTTCCTTCACCACTGAAAGTCTAGACCTTCTACAAAGCGTGTGTAAGTAATAGCAATAGCTTGCCTCCATAGAATACTTTCCAGGAGGTCATTGCTCCACCCAGAACCCTCATGTTTCCATTAAATATCAAGGTCATAACAAGTCAAGGATAGGCACGTGAACTAGACTTTTTTGGCCTCCCGTAAGTAGGTGAAATTACGAAATGATCAGGCTACAAAAACAAGTCCCGCTCAGTTCTGTCTTCACTACCTCCGTGGCATATTTCCAGCTTTCTTTCCTAAGTGGTGTCTAAAGAGAAAAAAGGTATGCCAGCAGCAGAAATTATCAACTCGTGTGTCAGAACCTTCTTCACTATGTACTGACTTAAAGAAACCAATCCAGAGGTGGGAATATTCTGACTGAATTTTCTCTTCTTACATACTTTCAATTGGCACGTAAGAAGCTCGAAAATTTTAAAGTACGCACTCCTGTCTTTCTTTTAAAATCTAGAGAATTGCCCAAAACGGGAAGTCTTGCTTGTCTTGCTTCTTGACTAGGGTATCAATGCCCTCGATTGGCCACCCAACCCCCAGAACAATGCTCTGTTTTCAGAGAGTGCCTGCTCGGATGGCTAGTAACCTCATTCTCTGCCAATGCCGCTAACTTCCCCGTCTTTCTGGATCAGAAAAGACTTTCAAATCTAGCTCCTTTGTCTCTGCCCATCTAATCCCCAGCCCTGTAGCAGGAAGAGGGAGATTAAACTTTGTCAAGTGACTATTCTAGCCACAGAGAGGCATCTGGACCCAGCCTTGATCACCCATTTCCTGGTCCAGGGAAAGAATCCTTCCGGAGAGAAAGAGCAGAAAGGTAGGAGAATCCTGGGGACATCTCTGGGATGGTTGGTTACCCGGCAAGATTCCTCCACACCATATGTTTACTCAAGGAACATCAATTCTTTTTATATTTTGGGGCCCCAACTTGATAGCTTCCATAAAAACCTAAGTAAATGAATACACATATGCAGAGGAAATTATTTCAAGTTGCACAAAGAACTATCTTTCCTTGCAAATTAGAAGTGTAAGAAAATGTAATCTGATAGCACCAAAAATGAAAAGCAAAGATATTCTAGTCCATCAGAAAAATGTTGCTCCCAAAGGTTTAGTTTTTTGTTTTGTTTTGTTTTTACTCTCCAATGGAAGTATCACACTGCTTCACAAGTAAAACTTTCTACAAAAATGAATAACAAAGTCCTATTTTAGTGTCCATGAAAAAGTCTTTCCAGAGAAAAATAAGCAGAACAGAAACGCATGCATAATGGGAAAATCCATTTAGTAAAAGTTACGTCCGTTTATTGAGATAAGAGTTTGGAGAGCTCAGTTGGATTTTTATGTTTGTATACCACACAGTGGACATTAAATAAATGTTTGTTGTCAAAAAATACATATAAATCTAACCTTTTAGTTTCCAAAATCACACTGCTGTTCCCACAGGTAGGCAATACATTACTTTCACCATACAGGAACTGCAAAGTGATATTCTAAAACATCACTTCAAATCTTATCAAAGTGTTGTAAAAATTAACATAAAATGTTCCCCCCAAATGCTGTCACAGTTTGTTTTGTTTTCCCTCAGGAATTTTGTTCTCGGCCTGAAAACATTGGCAGCAGGCTGTATACTGATACAACGTTTATCACCCAGTGAGTAGGGGGTTACAGTCTCAATGTTAATAACGCCCTACTCTGACCTTGAAATGTAACGTGATTTTTTAAACGCCCCTGACCTAACTTAGGCCAGAACAAATGACCAGGAGACAGCTGCTTTTTCGTTTTTGTTTTGTACCTTCTGCCGGTGACCGGTTTCCTTTTCAAAGTGACCTCGTTCCTCCCGTGTAGCCCGATCTTCCTCAGAGGAGGCAGAATGAGAAGTGCCCAGGTGGGGAGTCAAGCTGGTTCCGAAGCCTGGGCTGCATGGGCTGCACGCCCAGCCAAAGCAGAAGCGACAAGTAAATGAGCCCCTTGAGTGCAGGAGGGAATGTGCCCATTCAGAGGGCTCAGCACAGGTAGGCAGAATCCACGCTTCTCGGATTTTCAGATACAGGCTCTTGATAGGAGAAAACTCGGTTTTCTAGTAGTGGTTCACCTGAAGGCGGAAAACCTTAGACCACCCCCCTTGGAGGGGGGACCACCCCACTTGGAGGAGACAAGTGACCCACCTGTCATTTGCAGGATTATAACCACGGAGGACCTCTCCCGCCTTCCATTAAGGAGCAAATTATTAATCTTCTGCTTTCACTGGGCCATGTGCCAGTAGCTGTGGGGAAGAGAGAGAATTAGCACTGTCTTTTGTCTCAAGGAACTTAGCATTTAATATTACCCACACCCGGGACCTTTTAGAGTCTCTGTGGCACCTTGTACTCACACCCTATGGCTGCGAAATAATTAGCCTCCCCACTCACCTGATGGCCCTTCCCAGAGCAGGAAGTCCTGATCCTGCAGCCTCAACCCAGAGGCTTCACATGGAAAGGTAAAAATTTAAGAAAAGAAATAAGAAAAAAAAAGTCCTGCATCTTAAAAAAAAAAAAAAAAAGTTAAAGTAGAAAGGCATGATTTGGGGGATGCTAATGCATTTGTTGGAAAATTTACTGATTATTGCGGTGGGGTCTGTTTTTAATGATTATAAGAAATTCATCCTTATCCTTGTGAATAAAATAACAGAGGTTTGCTAATTAACAATGAACCAATTTAAAAATAACATTGCAATGTCTAAAACTCATTTTCCTCTTCAGTTAATCTGATATGGTTCAGTCTGAGCACAAACCATACCTAGAATTTGAATCCAATTTTAAGGTGAGTTATTTAACCCTGGTTCTAGTTGAAAATGTTGGCAACGCCTTGTCATCATTCATGATCTATAAAGTTATTGACTTTTTCTGTTTGTTTTATGCCTTGATCTCTCCTCTGTGTATATAAAAATAGGTAAGTCGTGGATGTGGATATTCCTCTAAAAATCATCTTGTAAATGTGATTACCAAGTGATGTCTTTCTTAGTAATTGTGTTAGATCACACGGTACCCATTTTTAATGTGGCGCTTTGAACGCTGTAGCCCATTCCTGACTTTGAAGTTTGTCATAAGTGGTGTTCCCCCCTTCACCATAACCATAGAGGCCAATGCCAACAATAAAGGGATTATTACTAAAAATATAAATTCATAAGCCAAAAAAAAAAAGTTGTGGCAGACAAAAACCAGGGATCCCCCAATAATGAACGCCTTGGTCAGTGTCCAAAATTCCACCAGCTGACCTTTAAGTTTGGCTCATAATAAATTTCTCAACTTCACAGTTCCAACCTACTCATACTCTCTAAAACCAGGCTCCGGGAGCGAATGCACAAGGAATAAAATGGCAAGAGGGAAAGTTAAGGGGGAACGGGAAAGCAGGACCTCCAGGTCGTCCCTTCCCAAAGACCCTGGAAGGAAACTCTGCTTTTGTGTTCCTGCCCTTTTCAGCATGAAGTCCTCCTCTTCCCAGAGAACCCCATTCTCGAAGTGCAGCATAGGCTCCTACATGCACCTGTGCAGGTGTCAAAACGGCTTTGGTGAGCAGCCTGGGACCTCAAAACTCTTACAGTATCAGTTAAACAAAAAAGCTTGCTCTCGATTCAAAATAAATATAGCAACTTTACAGAGCACCCGCTCTGAGTCAGACACCCTGGTAAATACAGTCTTACAACGACCAGTGAGCTGTGGCTTCTGGAGTTCACAGCTCATCAGCCAACCTGGCGTGGGTTTTGTAATCATCATAAACGGGGGTGGGAGGGTATAGGTGGTAAAACCTAGATTGGGGCCAAATTAACCAAGCACCCCAGTTTACCAGAATCTTCATCCAGCCCCACCCCCAAACTCAGCCTTTAGCACAAAGTGTTAAATCACACCCATAATAGGTTTTAATCGAAAACACAATATAATTTTCTAGGAATATGGCAAATGCATTTTACTTCTTAAATGGAACAGTGAACCTTGTAAGACGTTACAAGATTGATATGAAAATGAAATCCTATTCAGAAAACAGGTAAAAAGAAAAACATTAATTTAGAAACTTCTTCCAGAACTTTAAAAAAATATATAGAGTTTTGGCTTACCTGTTAATCAGAAAACTCCATTAACGAGAAACTCCATTTCCTGAGTGTTGTGTTGTTAGTGTTTTTAATTGCACAAGCTATGAAGTCACCTGATTCGGCTACTTCCTAGCTGTGGGACTAGATGATTTAATCTCTCTGTGCCTTGGTTTCCTCATTCGTAAGATACAGGTTATCAGAGTATCCAAACATGTAAAATGCTTCTGACAGTTCCTGGTACGTCATGAGGGTTCCATCAGCATCGGCAAGCATCATCACCATCATTATCAGTGCATTGCCTCCTTGTGCAGATAAGTTTATGGAATTAGTCCCTTGGTAACCGAATAAACGCAGGCCGTGCCTCTCCAAATGCACTCAGTATTTCCTAGAAGAATTGAGGTGTTAGGAGACAGAGCCAGAGAAAAAGATCGCGGCAGCCTTAGGAATGTCAAGAGAAACTGAATGAGTCTGTCTCTGAATGTGTGTAAAAGCAAAGAGAAACAGAAAGCAACCAAGCACGGAAACGATAACAACGGGAGAGGCAGGGAGTTACCGCTCGCCATCCGTCCCCTTTATTTGAAACACACAGAGGTGTTAACATGGCGGCGACACCTGGGGCAACTCTTAGATTCCTTGGAACACTGATCCTGAGTGAGGCCTGGCCTTTCTCCCTTGAGACTCCTTGCGTAGCAGTTAATACAAAAGGAGTGGTATTTTATAGGACAAGAGTTTGTTCATAAAAATCTTGGTTACCCCTCACCTGTCATGTGTTTGTTGGTAATACCCTGTTCATAGAGTACATCCTGAAGTCCATTCCCTTTGTATTTGCAGCACATCAAGGCGATAGACTCAAGGTAGAGGAACACGGCTCCTGGCGATACTATTTACATTCAATACTGCAGTTAGAAGGAAGGTACCGGCACAGGCTCACACGTCAGTGATGTAGGCATCTGCCCTCTACACGGGGCAGCCAGCCCTTGGTCAGTGACACCAGCATCCTTGTCCTCTCCCAGTAGGTCCCGATGAGCGTGGTTCAAGTCCGGGCCAGGATGCACACAGCACAGGTGTCCTGGGCGTCAAGTCAGATCCCACAGACTGAATCACGGGGTCGTGGGGCCTGAGGCCAGGGCAGTGTAGCTCCTGTTCACGTCCCTCTGCAGCCACTGCCACTAATTTTGAAAGGGGTTTGGGGGGTAAGGGGCGGGGAGGGGCCGCTGGATTTCGAACGACTCCCACCCTTGCCTGGGGAAGGTCGTCAACGCCAAAGCGAGCCAGGCCAATAGTTTTGGGTTCACAGTAATTGCATACGTGTTATTTACAGATCCTCCCTTAGCAGTATGCGCCTGTTACCTGAAGCGATGGAGCAGGGCCCCAGTTTTCTGTCCGGGGCTGGAGCCGGGCCTCCGGCGCGCACAGCACCCACTGTGGCCTCCGCTCCGTCACTTTGCTGTGCGGTTCTGATGTAGTTTGACTTGAATAACATAAAATAACATGTATGATGTTATTTATGTTATTTTCCACGTGAAGAACTCCTGTAAACCTTGCCGTTTTGAAACTCAGTGAGGCAGGCGTCTTAGACAAGCTGAAAAACAGATGGTGGTACGATAAAGGTGAATGTGGAGCCAAGGACTCGGGAAGCAAGGTCAGTCCTGCAGCTCGGGCCTCCCGTCGGGTCCCCACGGCACTAAACGGGAGCGCTTGGCAACCGTACACGCGGACACGGCAGCACCCGGCGCCTGTGCCCACCCTGCGGGGCGCAGAGGCCATTGAGGCGCATCCCGGCCCCGGGGCGGCCTCCCCAGAGGCCCAGGCCCCGCTCCCCACCGGGACTGCTGCCCGGAAAACTCCGATTGGCAGCAAAACCATGCAAAACGCCGAGATGCCTTCTGTGGCTCTCAGATTCCACAACCACGAGCGAAGGTGGTGTTTCCGCTGCGGTTCCTGTTTGTTTTCAGAGGCAAACACCACGAAATCTGTGAATGATTTCGGGAACCCAGGAGTTCTCAAAGCAGGAAATGGGAAATTGCTCGGCAATCATCCTGAGAAAGATTGTAAACACTAAACATTATTATGCTGAAGGCCAGCCTTTGGTCGCTGTGTTGCCAAGCATTCCACTTTAGTTTGAAGAGGCCCTCTTACAGTTTTGTGCTGACCGATGAGCGATGAACTGTCCGACCGGGAGTCTATCCAAATGATTTTAATAAGTCAGTGATACTTGTGAATAATATCAAGTTAAGATCTCTTACTCATGAATTCTTTTTGGTGCAAGTGCAGGAGATCTGTAGACCTGATTCAGCGGAGTAGGAATGAAAATAGTGTTACATTCTAAAGGAAATGTTTCTTTCTAAAGGGAACACTGTAATAATTTACCAGAGAATCTAATTACCTGCACAAATTAATAGACTGTAATACCGGTGCCCGAAAGCCATGATTGGAGATTCTTGAAATCTTTTCTTATTTTTTTCTTTATCTTCTTTTACAAAGAAAAAAATGTATTAGTTATTCTAAAACATTAAACAAGTAAACGGCTTAAAGAGGAGAGCCTCCATTCATTTCAGAAAGAGACAAAGTATCTATGTTCACTGATACTTTTCCAGGGCTTATCCCTGTGTTTTCACCACTTGTTTTCCTGCCTCTGAACCAGAGTGGAACAAGACAAGCTTGGCCAAATAATGAAATCCTTCTCTCAAATCCTCATGCAAAGTCAGAGAAGCATAAATACTTAATGAGCAATTATTTTTAACATGAAGTTACCCTAAACTTGTGGCCCAATCAGCTGATATCACGGCTAAGCGGACCATGTACCTAGTACATCTTTTGACTTAAATACTCCCCTAAGAAATCTATTTAAGTGTCTGAATCACATCTCGCACAAAACATACACCGTGCATGCAGTCTGCCCAAAATACTTCCTCCAATGACCTGACATAATGGACATTTTTACAATTCATGAAAAAATTCTGAATTCTTGTTACGATTTTAGTATCTTCCAATCATATGCTTGACTATCTCCAAATGGCTTATGAGATAGTATGTATACAAAAGCTCTGGAGAAAAAGATGTTTAAAGTATTAACTGATTAATAATAGAATCTTATTTTTCAGTCAATAAGAATAGTTATCAATTTGTCCATAGAAAAATAATTTATGTCTCACGTAGCCATGCTGATTCATGTATTTTTTAAGGTTTTTTTGTAAAAAGCTACCTAAGTGTGATGCATATATAATGATTCCTAAAGAGTATATGATATTTAAGATTTCCCACGCACCTGTGACTGAAGGAACAAATATTGCAGACCCAGAACATTACGACTGTATATTTGGTAGAGCAACAATGAAGAAAATGTGAAAATGGTAGCTTAAAATACCGTAGTTCCTCAAGTAGGAAACCTGGAGTGAGATTTATTCAAGGGAAATTTCAAACGTTCAAAGTATACGTAATGGCAGGAAAACCAGAAGAATCCCCTTCCCGTGCAATTGGGTCACAAACATGCCTTTTTCAAACTTAACAATAAGCCCACTCTGCCGCGCTGAGTAAATACATAGACGCTTTTCTCCGGCTGAGTGGGGTGGTTTTCTCCTGCATATTTAGCAACGATAACATGTCACAAATTTTACCGAATGTAATTACATGCAATTGTATTGGCAGTCGTCAGCATGTCACTTCTGAGAGCTGTAAGCTTTATGCTTGCATCCATACACCTGCATCAGTGATCCATACACGCCGATACTTTCAGGTTCAGTTAGGCACTTGCTTTGATTAGCTGTTTGGATGTCATGTGCTGTTTTGCCTTCCGGGTGTGACATTTGCAGGGTTAACTGAAATGTCTTTATCCGCCCCTCCCCCCAGGACAAGACGAGCGCCTTGAGCCTGAGCAACGTCGCAGGCGTTTTCTACATTCTGGTCGGCGGCTTGGGCTTGGCGATGCTGGTGGCTTTGATAGAGTTCTGTTACAAGTCCAGGGCAGAAGCGAAGAGAATGAAGGTGGCCAACAGTGCACAGACTTTTAACCCAACCTCCTCGCACAATACCCAGAATTTAGCAACCTATAGAGAAGGTTACAACGTATATGGAACCGAAAGTATTAAAATTTAGGGGTAGGACTTAGGGCTGACGACAGTGAGTGGGTGATGCATCCTGTAAACGCAGTGTCGTGACCTGTCTGTCCAGTGGTGATATGGCTTGCTTCCGATTAGAGCTTTATATTTTTGAAAACTTCAGTGCAAAGTGGTTCGGTTTTCTTTGGCTGCGGGTGCACCGTTCGAAACTTTATGTTGCCAATAGATATCTGCATTGAAAGGGTCAGAAAGACAAAAACAAACCTCCAGGATTGCTCTGGAAAATGACCAAAACAGGATTTCCTCCCCCAAATTTGGGAGAAAATGGAAATTAGTTCTGGGTTTCCTGTGGAACAATCCAATTTTGGGAGAATTGCTAACAAAATAAGCATAAAAACGTCTCAGATGATCAAAGCTTAGGCAGCTGCCTATTTTTCCATGATTATATGTTGCTGGTTTTTTTTAGAAACAACTCCAAACACAGAGTAAGTGCCCAAAAATCTTAGCTCTTATTCTGATTTGTTTTGCATTAACCATATTCTGTATTTTTTAAGAGTGCAACAAACTCTGCTGTTTGTTCATCTGACAGTACCTTGAGCCAGACCTTTAGGTAGGAGGGATCGTCAGGATATTGACTACAATTCATATTTATTAGACAAAATTCAGATACTTCAGGTCCACAGTATCACTAAGGTGGATATACAGCTTAGGCAAGACAGCAGCGTCTCCATCAAAGATGCCAACGATGTATGTGTTCTTTGCGAGGAGACAGAAAAGATAAACATTGCAGTGAATTATGGCCTCTTTTTCCTCCCGCTCTAGTTGCTTTCAAGTAAGCCGGATCAGCCCCAGTTGTTCACAATCCTCTCATTGTGCCACAATAAAAAACTGTAAATAGTCAATGAAATGTAGGAGACGGCAATACTTTTTTTAAGAATCTAAGTGCCCACTACATTCTTTCTCTAAGGAGAGATGCTGTTTTTTTTTTTAAAAAAAAAAAAAGATCTGCCAGCATTTACTACTCTTCCTAAAATCAGGTCTGTAAGACCCATTTTCTAAAATTATAGATAATAGTCGACTGAATCGGGTGCTCACTCTGTGTCCAATGACAGTTGAGCCTGTGAACCCACATGTTTGATGCACCGAGACTCAAACACCCAATATAATTTTCAGAAGATGTACATCTGAGGTGCTGACAGATAAATATGCTTAATTTTGATATTTATTCATATAAAAGCTATTGAAACACTTTGTTAGTATATCAAAACAAAGAACAAAGCCATTCTCTTTTACCCAAGATGTGCTTTTATCCAGAATCCACAAATCGATGGATGACTGAGTATTAACTACACATAGGTAAGCCCCAAATGGTTCTTTCCCAATTGGAATGGAAAAGAATTAAGAACAAACCCTCAGTTCACTCAGATCAGAATGTTTTGAGTTTGCCTTCTGATCGCAAAACAACAAACAATGATAATGTCAAGGTCTCTTGGCCATTATAGAAATGCTTATATCTTAGTTATGCAAATGAGGAGAGATTTTCCCAAACCAAGAGAAACAATCCCTGACAAGTTTTCAGAGCCAGTTATTTGGATTTAATTCTGGAATGAATTTTATGTCTTACAATTAAGGGGTTTTTTTTGTTTGTTTTGGTTTGTTTCGGTTTTTTATTACCAGTTCATTACAACTGACTTCTCTTTAGCATAGCAAAAACATTCCAACCATCAGCAAGGTCCAAGGCAAGGGTTGCAAAGAAAAGAAAAAGAACCTTAGAAAATGCTAGAAAGAAACACAGATGCCAGTTCATTACAAAATCTGGGAAGTTGCTAAAGAGATAAAAATTCCCAGGTGACGTGCATACAATTTACATGTAGTAATGTTTTTGGAGTCGGAACCTGGCATTACAACTTATCAAATGATTCGCCTCCATTGCCTCATGCCTGAAATAGTACATTTCAAATAAAAGTAAAGCATTCGTATCCATGATTTTTAAAAAGACCTAATGGCACCCAGGGTAAGTGAAATGTGCACCAAGAAGATTGAAGAGCTTTTATTGTACTTTTTTCCTTTCAAAAACTCTATTTTCCACAATTGTGCAAATTTTTTGATAATTTAAATAATGTCCTAGAATCTCAAAAACAAAACCTGAAACTTTCTGTATGTGGAATATTTACTCTAAAAGTGATTACCCCTCACAGGAACACATACAATTAAGGTCATAGCCTTGAGGCTCAACAATCTAAAACGGCCCAGACCACGTATAAATTCATAAGAAAGTTTTCCAATTTGAGCAGCCTCGATAGGTTCACAGAAAGCTGAATAGAAATGACATTTTATTCTTAAGGAGACTTAAGTATAAGAAATAATAATGCTAATAGTCTTAGGAGACTTAAGTATAAGAAATAATAATGCTAAAAACTAAGAATGCTAAGGGGCACCTGGGTGGCTCAGTCGATGAAGCATCCAACTTTGGCTCACGTCATGATCTCACAGTTCATGAGCTGGAGTCCCACGTCAGGCTCTGCTGACAGCTCAGAGCCTGGAGCCTGCTTCAGATTCTGTGTCTCCCTCTCTATCTCTGCTCCTCCCCACCTCTCAAAAATATTAAAAATTTTTTAAAAGAAAAACTAAGAATGCTAAGATTTAAAGACAAAATAAGGAGGTCTCAAAGACATTATTCCACTCAGTTGCACTAATCTGTAGAGAAGTCATCTATAGATGATTACTTGAATCTGCACATAGAGTCTTTCCCGTTTGTATATGTTCCTTTCTTCACAAAGACAATCAAGAAAAGAAAGGAAGCCAAAATAGATTTTACAGCAAATGCCTTCTGGAAAAAAAAAAAAAAAAAAAAAAAACCTTCAAAATATCACAATGCTTTTATTAACTGTATTTCCTCTTCAAAAAACAGGAAAACAAAACTAAACCAGTAGACTTTTAAAAATAATTTTCTATTTTACTTCATGTTAAATGTCGAAAGGGAATCTGAGGAAACAAATTCAAACTCTGGTCCTGGTTTATTTTAATTTAGTGATGAGCAGTTTCTGTAGAGATTGTATCCTAACTTCTGATTTTGAAGATGCATATTAATTGTTGAGACTGTCTTCTAAAGAACTATGATAATGACCTTGGTTTTCATCAATAAGCCATTAACTAACAGTTTGACTTTATCAGGGCATCTGATCCCTAAACCTTTACATTACACCATTTTCTACTCCCATTATTAATCCTACTATTTGATATACAATTATTCTAATATTTAAGTTCCAGGACAGAATAAATATAAAGATAGAATTCCTAAAGACTTAGGTAAACTTAAATTCACAACAGGGAATTAAGATATATTATAAGTTACGAGAAATAAATAATGAGCCATAACAAACTTAGGGAACATCTCATTTTCCCTTATTTTCCTCTGGACTTAACATTAAAATTCAGCCACTAGACAAAAATTCAAAGACAACGAATGAGCAGTCACTAGATGTACACAACACTGCCTGTTTCTCCTCTGCATAATATTGTCACCTGCTGCTGACTTAATGTGACAGAGAACAGGAATTTCATGAGGATTTCAGAAACCTGACCCCATAACCTCAAGCTGCAAGGTTCCGCAGCCAGGCCAGCTCCTGAGGAATCTAAACACGCCCCCTTTCCGTGCACCCTCCTTGAAGCACTCAGAGCTTCCTAAAATATGAATTAGCTCAGAAGACACAGAGGAGGACCTTGAAGTCACTAACCGAGCTGTTCTGGGTCATGTGTACCCCACGATTGAAGTGTCTGTGGATCTGTGTTCCCAAGACAGGAAGACGTGTCAAGAATAGTCTATAGATAGATACAGTGTGCCTAGGCAGCTCATCAAAGTGTTGAGGATAACGCCTGCACCGTAAAGACATTTTCTGACAAGAATCAAGAGTCTCAATGACCAATGAACAAGCGTAGGGAAGGCTGTGAGCTGGACCAGAAGTCCTGGGCTCTAGAGGGCCAGGAGGCAAAAGCCGTGTCTTGCCCAGATGTGCCAAACCAAATTTCAAAATTAGTTCCGAAACAGGTAGGACCACAAACTGGAGACCGATTTATTCTTGGGGGTAGCTGACCGTTCCTTCCCTGGCATGCATAGTGTTCATATGACCAAAGAGAATCTTGGAAAAAATGCAGATGTCTAATTATCGATATCTTGGTGTTTGTTGTGTCTCGCATTGCCAAAGGAACAGAAGCATTGTAACACTGCGCACTCTCTCTCTTTCCTTTCCATGCACCCAGCTGACCTTTTCTGAAGCCATAAGAAACAAAGCCAGATTATCCATCACTGGGAGCGTGGGTGAGAACGGCCGCGTTTTGACGCCCGACTGCCCCAAGGCGGTACACACGGGAACTACGATTAGACAGAGTTCGGGATTGGCTGTCATTGCATCGGACCTACCATGAAAACCAAAAACATAATTGAGTGCCTTAATCAAACTGTGCTGGTGACGGACGGGAGCACAGCCCGCACACTGAGCAGGGGCCGCGGACCAGGTCTCCGGGCCAGAGCGGGCGGCGCGTCCCTATGCTCCCGCTGGTCCAGCAGCAACGCGTGCATGAGCTCAGCTCGGAAACCCAAACTCAGATTTTATATCAGGAAAACTCACAATTTAGGTTTTCTCGGGGAGTGGGGTGGGGGGGAGGGGGAGCTGGGATGGGCGTATTAACAGCAACAAATTTCACTGGAGTGGACTTAAAAACTAATCAGACTTGCGAGCTAGCGCATTAAACTGTGAAGTCCTTTCTCAGAAAGGCCTCCGTCTTCACCGCAAGGGGTCAAGTAGTTAGAGAAGTCCATGAACCTGCTAACCTGTCTCCAGAACACCCACGTGTTCCGTTGAAGACTCCAGCTGAGAAAACAAATCACTAAACTGTGATAAGAAAATAATAAACACACATGTAAATCCTGTGAAAATTTAAAGGAAGTATTTACACTCACTTTGGAGAAAACATACTGAAACATGCTTGCTTTTTAACCGACGTAAATTCAGTAGAGGACAACACGATTCTTTTTTCTAACCATCTTAGGGAACAATACATTGCAATAATTGAGATAAATGCCATCACTGTAATCAACTCTAGAGACTTTTTTTTACAAAAGTTGACCCCCTCCTCGTTGCCGTAACCTCCCCTCTGTCACCTGCGTCGGTGTCCACAGATCCCATTTGTCTCGGTACCCGGAACACAGACAACAGGAAAACAACGTTATGTGAAGTCATCAGTCTGCAGTGTAGAAGCGAGAGAGACTCTGGGTCACTCGTGTTATCAGTATTATTTATAATCTTGTTCTGTGTACAAAATTGTGGTTTTTGTACCCACCAAAAAGAATAAAACAACGGACATTCTTACAATATCCACAGAGCTTAAGGGTTGTTTTCTTCTCATTATAAAACTTACCTGAGAAATTCTAAGACTGTGTAGGAGAGGATTTGTAGAAGTCAAGTGTGGGCCACATTGGAGCGTGTCCTTAGCCCTTACCGTCTCCAAATAATAAGCTGCCCTCTTTTACAGATGTTTTGCCTTGTGAGCCGGTGACATTGTCCCGGGCAGAGTGTTTGAATCGGGGAGGATTCATTGTCATAAGAGCAACATACCCTGTACTTGTGTGTTGAAATTTTACTTGACTATACACTCTGCTGCATAAAATAATGTGTCTCTTTGGCTTCTCCCCCAGCGCCCCATTCGCCTCGTTCCCTTTAAATCACTCGAAGGCACTAAGAGTGGTTTGTGGTAGACCAGAAACACGAAGAATTTCTCCTTGTTTTCAAGCGGCATTGGTGAATAAAATTATACCCATGTTTATTTCCAAAACCCACCTTCTGTATGGGTGAAATTAATAAGGCTCGAAGGAAGGTTTAGATCATTTGAAATAATTAATAGTGTGGTCCCGATAAACATCACGATGTGTAGAGATCTTGGCAGAAAGCACAAGTTCAGATAGCTTCGGAAGTGTGGCCTTGAAAGATGCGTTTTCACAGGTGGAGGAGGTGTTAAGAGCCTTAGGGTTGAGCAGAGATCCACCGCCGTGCTCCTCAGAACACTGTTGAAGGAGTGTATGCAGCCAGGCGGGCTGGAGCGAGCACAGGGTGTGACATCATGGAAGATGACTTAGGAACAGGTGAAGGCTTGAGCGCCTGGCTCCCACTCTCAAGATTTCCCTCCCCTGGTCAGTCTCTACAAGCGCAGGTCTGAGGACACACATGCACCGTTCCCTCAGGAAAAATCCCAAGCTCTCCACAGAGCGAATGAGTCCTTTCGTGACCTGGTCTTCCCTTCTCTCTTCCATGACTTCTCTCCCCCTCCCCAACCTTGCCCACCCTCAAACCTCACAAGCAGCACACAGGACACACAGGACACTGCATTTACTCTTTCTTTGAGCTGTAACTTTTCCGCGTATCTTTACCTGACTAACTTGTCCTCATCCTTCAGTACCAAATCGACTGCACCTGCCCCAGGAAGCGATCCACAACTGTCCACCACCCGCTGCCTATGAGACTGAGTTAGGTGCCCTTTCAGTGTCCTCTCCCCACCACATTACCATACCGCATTGTAACTGCCTGTGTGTGTACTTGTCTGTGTAACTTCTAGACTGTAAGCTCCTTGAGGGCAGGGACTGTGTCTATCTTGTCCACAGTTGTATCCCCAGCACCCAGCACAGTGCCTGGCATATTGTAGGTGCTTAATAAATATTTGTTGAATGAATGAATGAATTGAATCGAATTAATTTCATTAAGTGGAAGCAGAAAGACATCTGTCCTCATGAACAGTCCCAAGAGTGTGTGTGAAATATATAGCAGGTCAAAAGGAAGGCAGAAAGTTGACTGATTTCATGAACTTGTCTATCTCACTGGAAGGAGCAATGGCAAAAAATAAATAAAGAAGGAAAGAAAGAAAAAAAATAAACAAAAGAAAGGGGAAAAAAAACCAACAACAAGATGATCTAATCAATTTTCTGATTGGAGGAGAAGGTGTTTCATGTACCTAGCCGTGGAATAATTTGTTTAGCTAGAGAAGTTGTCACAAGGTAAATAACCCAAAACAGGGTTTGCGTTTGGTTTCACCCATTCTTCTAAAAATCTCGTGAAGCCTCAGAGTGGATTAATGATGCAAAGTTAAAAGCTGTATTTCTCATAGTTTTTTGTCTTTGTTTTCTTCCATTTCTGTATTAGTAATAGCATTCCATAGTTAAATTTCTATATTTCTTATGGAATAATTTTGCCAAAACCAAATTTTAAATCTGCCACCAGTACAAATCTGGACTCCAATCTGAGGAAGTGATATAAAGCTGGGTAATGTGATTTTAAAACATTGATGTTTAAGTTAAAAACATTTAAGTGAAAGCATTTAGTTCCATAAAGAACTCAATTACCAAGCAAGCCAGCCCACCATCCAGTGCACAAGTTTCTGAATATGCCCGGCAAAACCAATTTTGCAGCTACATCAGCTGCTTAGCTGCACACAATGACCATGTCTGAAGGCTATGGAGGGCCCTCCAGAGAACCACTTGGCTACACTCAATTCAGTAGCTACTAATTAAAACCGCCAGCTTCCCCTGTTACCGCGCTGGCTTCAGGCCGCTCCCTGGTCTCCCCACCTGCTGACTGTGAACTCATCCATTTCCCTAAGGCAGTAGGTGCCGTGCAGTAGGTGTAACATATATATTTGTCAATGCATAAGCACACATTTATATATTACGTTGGTATCAGTGAAAAAGAAAATGTGCTCTAATAATTTTCCCAGAAAACAGAATATTCCAATTTGCAACACCAAGGAAGTGCAAATAGAAAAGAACCAAATGAAACTGACATCAGGGGAGTTTCTGCAAAGACAAGTTGGGAGTCGTGCAGGTTCATTAGAATTGTTTACATGGTGCTGCATGAAATGTATGGGCTCTCGTGCACATCCCTAAGTAGCGTTTCATTTCAGACGGTCCAGCAGGCTCCAGTCCTTACCATTTGTAGGACCAAAGGCACATGGAACAAGTGGTTTGTTTACATATTTTCTTTTTTTTTCTTAATTTTTTAAATATTTATTTATTTTTGAGAGACAGACACAGAGACAGAGCACAAATTGGGGAGGGGCAGAGAGAGGAGACACAGAGTCTGAAGCAGGCTCCAGGCTCTGAGTTGTCAGCACAGAGCCGGAGGCAAGTTTCGAACTCCCGAACTGGTTCCTGACTTGAGCCAAAGTCAGATGCTTAACTGACTGAGCCACCCAGGCGCCCCGTTTATGTATTTTCTAAACAGCTAGTACCAGGGATCTTGGCAAAATAGAACCGTTCTTTAAGAAACAATTTTGACAAATTAGGAAGAGAAAAAGATGAAATTTGGAAATTGTATCGCAAAAAAACAAAAGATAATTATTTCCTGTGAAATAGAATAACCTGTTAATCTTGCTTTGATTTTATTTTCTTTGGAGAAGAGGTAGGCAGAGGAATGAGGGAAATAAAAGATAAGGCAAAGGACATGTTAAGAAAGCAGAGAGCTAGGTAAAAGGCCAGCCGTGGGTGGGCAAAAGAACCTGGCAGAAAAGGAATGCTTGACAAATGGTTTTCCACTGTTATGTGTGTTAATGTTTGATATATGCTGCTTCCCATGACCTGCATATAAATTTTCCTACGAACCACGGGCTGGTGTTTGTGGTTGGATTAGAGGGAGTCATGGAGCAAATTCCAAGTCCCATGTTTGGGTTCATGCTACACCAGAAATAACCCTAATTACATGTCTCTTATCCATAGAAATGTGCAGAAATCTATACTGGGACTTGTCCTTCCTCATGGCAAAGAGCACAATGTCATTCAGTTTTTTCTGGATCTGGAGGAGAGGGTAGGTCTGAGAGGATCTCTAGAATACATACTTAAGTGTTCTATTAAACTATAATGCCATGGGGCGCCTGGGTGGCTCAGTCGGTTAAGCATTCGACTTGGGCTCGAGTCATGATCTCACTGCTTGTGGGTTCAAGCCCCATGTTGGGCTCTGTGATGACAGCTCAGAGCATGGAGCCTGCTTCAGATTCTGTGTTTTGGTCTCTCTCTTTACCCCTCCCCTGCTCACTGTCTGTCTGTCTGTCAAAAATAAATTTAAAAAACACTAGAAAGAAAGAAAGCCAGACTGCTCCATGTTTTGGGTGATTTAGGAGATGTGTATTCCTGTAATCCCAAACACAACATGAGCCTGCTCAAGTAGATTATTATGATTTCTTCCTCCTAGTCTGTACGTTCAACCAACACTTGTGCAGTTCCTAAACATTTAGCACCAGCTGAATACTGTGCAGAGTTACTGCTCAAGATGAATAGGTCTGTAGTCCCTGGCAAGCAGAGTTCCCACATATGATTGAATGAACTGACGGGCTAAACAAGAACAGAAATGAGGGCTGCCTTGGTGGCTTAGTCGGTGGAGTGTCCATCTCTTGATTTTAGCTCAGGTCATGATCCCAGGGTTATGGGATCGAGTCCTGCGTTGGGCTCCACACTGAGTATGGAACCTGCTTGGGATTCTCTCTCTCTCTCTGTCTCTCTCTCTCCCCCTCTGTCTCTGCCCATCGTCAGCACTGTCTCTCTCTTTCTCTCTCTCAAAAAAAAAAAAAAAAAAAAGAAAAAGAAAAGAAATGAATGAAGCCCCTCGAAAGAAATCGCCTTTGCAGAAGCTTCTGTCGGCTCCTCAGAGGGAATCTCCAGTGTGAATGTGAATGCTCTCAATGCATTTTTGTTTTAAAAGAAAAGATTTGGAACAATTTAGACCATAGCTGGCCTCTCCTGAAGATGTACCTAATCCTTCAGTCACCTAAAACTGCTGTTTCAAACTTGTGGAAAGACAAAATTGACTAGTTCCATCTGCCTGAGACTTTTCCAAAGCCATGATTTCTACCAATATTGTTCGTAAATCTAAGCACAATTAAAGTGTGGTGACACCATTCATATTCCAAGGCCACCACCAGGACACGTGGCTTCTGGATCATGGGGCCTCAGACCCACATAGGAACTCTGAGGCTCAGTCCACTAGGTTTCCCTCCACATGGAAACCTTGGTCACAGCCTCGCGTGGAAATCATCCTGACAACCTGTCTCTCTCTTGTCCCACGTTCTCTCTCAATACACTCCTGTGCTTCTCATCCTGCTCCCTGTTCACCTTCCCACTGCCTCCCTCTCCCCCTGACCTTCCCATCACCCTCCCTGGTGCCCTCAGCACAAAGTCAGGACACCCCCAGGATTCCCAGCCTCCCCCTGCCCCCCGCCAGAGCACTGTCCACATACCACAAACCTAGAAGGAAAAGGAAGGTCCATTCCTACAATTACCCCTCCTCTTTGAGGTCTAGGTCACCTAACCGTGCTGTCACATGGATCATCCACTCGTCCACTGTGTCTGCTGAATTCTCTGTCATTGCTTCACATTCATCAAGGATTATGGCATTTGGCTCATTCTGCCATTGCCCCCCGAGTGCTGTTATCATCTTGAATGCCTTCAAGGCCAGTGGAGATACTTCATTTGAACCCTAGCCCTGTGGTTGCTTGACTTCCCGTTGGTCTTTGCCTGTGTGATTGAAGTCACCCACACCAATAGATATGTAGGTGGCCTTGTGATCATTCACCTGCTCATCTTACTCGAGATGATGACTCACCTCCCCTTCCTTTCATACCCTGGTCACTAGAAAGAGTGACCTTTCATCCCCTACTTTACTCCTCTATTTGGCTCCCTCACTTTATCAAAATGTCCATCCCAAGGTCACCAATAAACATCTCATGGCCATATTAGCTGAACATTTTCAATATGGAACTAACCCAATTGATCTCTTTATTCTTTAGGTCCCCCCCTAATTATCTTGTATATTCTTTTTCCACCTACTTTATGTTCCCCGTTTCCTCCAAACAATTTACTGATACTACCCAGGGTTGTATCTTCTGCCTCTTTCTTGTCTCATAGGACATATCCCACCTGGTTGATCTTACCATCGTCGAGATGTCTACAATCACCCACGCACTGTTAACTCAGAAATCTCTACTGTTTACTCCAGTCCCACATATCCAATCTCATATGGGTTGTTCCTTTTTGACTTCTCAACTGAAACATATCTAGTTCCTCATCTTTTCCTCTGCCTTCCTCCCTCCTCTTCCATTCCGTGTCTCGGTGAACGGTCCTACCATTTACCTAATCTCACAACTTAGATGCATGAGTGTCATTCTAGAAGCCACTTTCTTTATCATTCTCACATCCAGCCAACTAACATCCTAAATTTCTTATATCTCATAGGTATCTTCCTACCGCACCCTGTTCTCTTCATCCGTTCCAGGACTCACATTTCAGAGACTCATGACTTCTCAGTGTCGTTACTACACGTGTCTCCCGCAAGGTCCCCTTGCTGCCTGTCTCACTTGTATGTCCCTTGTGTCCTTTCTCTACACACCTGTCGGGTGATTTTCCTAAACCCCACACATGGCCCTGTCACCTTCCTGATGAAAATAATTGTGTGTATTATGTGACACCTGTCAATGTCTGCACTATCTTCTCTCACTCACCTGCTACTCTGATAACACCCGGTTACTACTCATAGCTACACTTTCCAGAGTGCTTCCTGATCTTCCCTTTATTTTATTTTTTTTAATGTTTATTTTTTATTTTTGAGACTAAGACAGAGACATAGTGTGAGTGGGGGAGGGACATAGAGAGAGGGAGACACAGAGCCCAAAGCAGGCTCCAGGCTCTGAGCTGTCAACACAGAGCCCGACGCAGGGCTCAAACCCAGGAACTTTGAGATCATGATCTGAGCTGAAGTCCTGTGCTTCTCATCCTGCTCTCCGTTCACCTTCCCACTGCCTCCCACTCCTCCCTAACCGACTGAGCCACTCAGGCGTCCCCTGATCTTCCCTTTCTAATAATTACCTCTCCCTGCAATGCTCTATTTCAGAGCAGGGTCCCAGCTATAACCAACAGAGCCTACTCTAGCTCAGCTAAGCCACAGGTGAATTCATGAACAGATACTAGAGAATTCGCAGACTCTCTGGGAAAGGCAGAGCACGTGGCTGAAAGCAAGAACAATGCCAAACATCTGTCACCGATCTGCCCCAAGCCATGTTCAGCTTCACGTGGACACACAGGTAACAGCAAGGACACTGAGCAAGGAGCTGCTTCTTCTTCTTCTTCTTAAGTTTATTTATGTATTTTCAGAGAGAGAGAGCAGGGGAGGGGCAGAGAAAGAGAGGGAGAGGGAGAGGGAGAATCCCAAGCAGGCTCCAGGCTCCACACTGTCAGCACAGAGCCCAACATGGGGCATGATCCCGTAAACTGTGAGATCATGACCTGAGCTGAGATCAAGAGTCAGATGCTTAAGTGACTGAGCTACCCAGGAATTTACGGAGGAGAAGCTTCAGTATGTACTATCTCTAAGCATGGGGTGCCTCCCTAGCGTGTTCTGTTTCCTTCTCAGGAAATGAACTCCACACAGCGCCTCATTCCAGTTCAAACCTCAGGCAGGAATATCT